>NC_050574.1:99472937-100143771 GCF_011100635.1 Trichosurus vulpecula | reverse complement strand
CTGCTGGTGCACTGCCACCTATCACAGTCAGCCACACGGAAAAACAAACAATTTTTGCATTTTTCTTGGTTCGGAGAGTTTTGGATCGAAATGGGTAAAGAATAGCCAAAAACCGATCTACACTGATACATGTTAAGAACAGAATGCTTCCATACATATTTGTATAAAATAGCATGACTGAAATCTTGCAAAGTACATCTCCAAATGGCCAGTTTCGGGTCGCAAAGTAAAAAATCCGGAAGGGCAAGGTAAATACGAAAAGCAAATCCGACAGCGCCAGATTAATCATATATGTAGTCGTTTCGTTTCGCATTTTGAGTGTGCATAAGAAAACGTACATGGCCACACAGTTCGAGATTAACCCCAGCACAAACACCATGCTGAACATGCACCCGTACAAAGTATACTTAAAGGAGTCGTCGTAGGAACAGTTGGAACTGTTAGTGCTTACCATTATAAAGGTGCTTTAGATTTACAATGTAGAAATCCTAGCTGCAGCAGCCTCCTTTTCCTTCTTTTCGTATTCAGATGATGATCACTTTAATAACCTTTAATTTATTTGCAAATGTTTTGGGTCCTTGGAAGGCTTCATAAGTATTTCCTTTCCTTTGGAAATCTCCGGAAGAAACATGAAATTTGGCTGTAAAGCTGTAGTCTGTTTCCTCAAGAGGAAAGCGTTCTTTTCTTCCAGGGATCCAGGACCGGCTGGCTGAAAGAATCCTTTTTTTAAATAGCGAGTGAAGACATTCTTTGGGAGCATGCATTTAAGTGAACCGCTGTGGTTTGCCTCTGTTTGAAATCCTGTAGTTCACGAATGAAACAATTCAATGAAACAAAGTTTCAAAGTTGGTTTAGCGAAAGAAAAGTTAAACTGTAAAAGCTACTTACACAAGTGCTTTAAGTAGTCTCGTTTGGTCTCTAGCTTCTTATTCCTTTTAAATAAGCTTTCCTTCGCTACCTCAGAAGGTGAATTCAGAAACAATTCCCAAAAGTTGCTTTCTCCGGATGAATTGAGGAGTTTTCTTCAGTCGCCTGCAGCGTTGCGTGTGCCTGTGTCTGCAGAGTTTGCTTTCTCAGAACAGAAGAGGAAGGCTTGCTAGGTTTGTAGTATGACATCACAGGAAGAAGAGGCTGGCTTTGGACAAAGAATGGTTCCAACCTCCAGTGCTTGCAGTTTCTTTAATCTGATAACGCGTCTGCTAGGAATATACCTTGGAGGCTTGCAAATGGTTCCAGGCTCCCTTTAGAAGACAGTTCTTTTAAATTTTTACTCTCGGATATGCCTTCTAGAAGGGTGCTAGCAATGTATCCTTTGCATCTTTTTTTTCCCTTTCGGATAATATTTTAAATTTTGAAGTAATTGCTAAATAGTGAAAAACCAGTTTCTCACAACCTCAGCACAAATTTGAGAAGTTAAGTTTAAATCCTGTAGCAGTTTTCATTAACTATATATTTTCATGTTTTCAGATTGAAATTATCCATGAACCACTTCATTTTTCTTCAAATATATTTTACTAGTTCATAGCAAGGCATAGGATTTTTAATTTGCTCAATGACTGTAAACATAAAAAGTGAAAATTTAAGTTTCAGGCGTAAATAAAATTTGAGTTAGAAATTATTTGTAGTTAATGTCTTCTTTGATTATTTTTCTTAATGTAGATAAAATTAACTGACTTTAGCAATTGTTGAGATAGAGGTAATTCCATATACTCTTTCAATCAGTTTAATGCTGTGAAAGAATATTCTTATATAGCCTCTTATCACATTTAAAATAAGGTTAATATTTAGTTGTGCAATGTTACGTAGGTTTCTTAATATACTTTCATCAAATAGAACTAAATGTCTGTTGGTAATGGAATTTGTGTTTGTTAAATCATCAGTTCATAATTTCCTTCCTGCTCCCTATTTTTCAACTTGTAAGTTATGTTTCTTATGAACTCCTATTTGAGAATATAGAATTTTGAAATAATTTGTGAATGATTTCAGGATATCTTTATAGTTGAAATAACTCCATATAAAGTCTAGAGAACAGATTCAGAAAAAAGAAGATTTGGTAGAATGCCTTATCTTGAGATGGAATTTCCGTAGATATTAATATTTTTCAAATTTCTTCTCTCAAATAGTACATTTTTTTTTCTTATTTGGAATTGACATTTTTCATTTGCAACTTGGCAGAGTTTTGATTGGGGAAGAAAGGCCTCAATTTTTGGTGGGTTTCAGAGGGAATCTAGGAAGATTAAGATCTAATTCTTGTTATGCAAATTAATTAATCAGTTAAAACAATTGTTTTTTTGGAGCTCCATTTATTCTTGGACCATTAATAGTCACTCTTTTTGCCATATGGCTGAGGTATTATTTAAAATGGCATCTTTTGGCCTTTGTTCACTAAAATATCCTATCCCTGCAGCAATCATTTATCTCATACCTACAGAATGCTAGATATTGGGGTTACTAAGACAAAAGAGCAGCACTCAGGGAGTTTACAGTGGGGATAGGAAGGAGGGTTAACTGCAAAAGTAATTGGGGGGAGGTAGAGAGGAACAGGACTTGTCTCCTTTGGAAGGTAGCACTTGAGCCTAGCCTTGAAGAAAGCTAAAAATGCAAGCCTAGAGTGAGGAGGAAGTGCATTCCAGGCATGGGGTTTGAATGACATGTGCAGTGGCATGGAGATGTGAGATGAACTCTCTGGGGAACCATAGGTAGGACATTTTGGCTGGAATGTAGAGTATTTGAAGGGAGGGAAAGGTGTGTGGGATAAACCTAGAGATATAGATTGAGTGCAGAATGACTTTAAATTTCAAACAGAGAAGTTTGTATCTTTCCTAAAAGCATAGTGGAAGACTAATTGAAAATATTAGCTGCTAGCACTTTGAAGTTGCATTATGGGTTAGATTGTACAAGTAAACAATAGATGGTCTAAATATCAATGCAAGACTTTGCTAGGGATATAAAAATAAAACACACAAAAAATCCTTGCCTTCAAGGAGTTTATATTCTACTGGAGAGATACAACACAGACAAAAATATAAAATAATATGAAAAGGTGGAAAACACTGTCAACTATTGCTATCATCAAGGTTTCTCACAGGAATGACATCTGATTTAAGCCTTGAAGAAAGCTAAGGGTTCTGAGAGGCAGAAGTCAGGAGAAAATACATTCCAGAAATGTGGGCTGGTACGAAGTCATGGAGACAAGATGGAAGGCTCAGTTCTTTAAGCAGCAAGCAGACCATTTTGGCTGGAATATAATTTTTTTTTAAGGATAGTGATGTGAATTCAATTAGGAAAAATATGTTGGAATAAGGCTGTGATACAGTCAGTAAGAGAAATCTTCAGAGGCATTGAAGATTCAAAGTGTCTGCCTTGTATATGTCAAAATTATATACCATGTCTTTTAAATATGTGTGTGCATATATGTATATATGTGTGTTTGTATAAGATTTCTTAAAAGATGTTTATAACAATGAGGATTTCAATTTCTTTCATTATTGATCTGTATTATCTCTTATGATAGCCAAGTTACATTAGTGTCATATAAAACTAGAAGTCATTTCAGAGCCTCATGAAATGCTGTCTGGCTATGGATCTCTTTCACCTTGTATTTGTGCAGTTGATTTTTGAACCTAAGTGCATGACTGTATTATGATCTTGATTAAATATCGTGCCAATTTAAAAAATCTTATACTACCCTAAAAATCTGTCTTATTCAGTGGAGATTAAATGATAATTTTTGAGATAATGAGTTGAGTTGTTTTGAGTATTGGAATAAAAGCTATCAGTCAATCAATAAACATTAAGTGCCAACTATGTGCCATCATAAGGGTATCTAGGTGGTGCAGGGGACAGAGTGCGGGGCCTATAGTCAGAAAGACTCCTCTTCCTGAGTTCAAATCTGGCTTCAGATACTAGCTGTGTGACCCTGGGCAAGTTGTTTAATCCTATTTCCCTCAGTTGTAAAATAATCTGGAGAAGGACATGGCAAACCACTCCAGTATCTTTGCCAAGAAAACCCCAAATGGGGTCATGAAGAGTTGAACATGTCTGAAAAACGACTAAACAGCAATAGCATGTGTCAGGCACTGTGCTAAGCTCTGGGGATAGAAAAAGAGGCAAAAGATAGTTCCTGCCCTCAAGGAGCGTACAGTCTAATGGGGGAGACAACATATAAATAGATACGTACAAAGCAAGCTATATTTAGGATAAACAGGAGATACTTTAAAAAGGGAAGGCACTGAAATTGAGAAGGTTCGAGGAAGGCTTCCTTGTAGAAGGTGGGATTTTGGTTGGGACCTAAAGGAAACCAGGGAGATCAGTCATTGGGAGTCAAGGAGGATGAGCATTCCAGGCGTGGAGGATACTAGAGCCAAGAGATGGAGTATCTTGTTCATGGGGCAACCAGGAGGCCAGTGTCACTGCATCAAAGAGTAAGTGCATGGTAGGGAGGAAAGTGTAAGAAGACTAGAAAGGTAGGATGGGGCTGTGTTATGAAGGGCTTTGAATATCAAATAGAACATTTTATATTTGTTCCTGGAGACAATAGGGAGCCACTGGAATATGTTTATTGGGGGTGGCATGATCGTACCTGCACTTCAGGAAAATTACTTTGGTGGCTAAATGGAAGATATGCTGGAGTATGGAGAGACTTGAGGCAGGTAGACCCACTAGCAGGTTACTGCAATAATCTAGGTAGGAGGTGATGAGGGCCTACACTAATGGTGGCAGTGTCAGAGGAGATAAGGGGATATATTTGAGAGATGTTGTAAAGGTGAAATCTACAGGCTTTGGCAACTGTTTGGATATAGGAGGTGAGAGATAGTGAGGAGTTGTGGATAACTTGTAGGTCCAACCTTAGGTTATCTTAAGGTCACATTAAAATAAAATAATTATTCGAGGGCTGCATTCAGAATAAAAACATAGTACACTAATGGAAAGTGAGGTAACGTGTCATCAATACGACAGGCGAAAGAGCAAAGCATGAAAGCAAACACAAAACAACAAAGTGACAACACAACAGTATAAAGGTAGGTGCATACTGACTAGTCTGCATTGTGCAGACTGAAAGCATCCCACAGATCAATTGAAAATTCCGTGTGATATGTTCTGTCCATAATACTGCTTAAAAACACCAAAGAAAATTAACATCAACGAGATTATTTATTAGTGATGGAATTAAAAAATCTAATACACATTCCATGCAAATTATTATTTTATTTTTTCGGTCATGAAAATTAAAACTCATAGGCAGACCACATAAAATCACACTGTGGGCCGCATGTGGCCCATGGGCCATATTTTGGACAGCCCTGTTGTAGATTATAAGCCTGAGGAACTGAGATGATGGTATTGCCTTCTATAGTAATAGGAAAGGTAGGTGGGAAGGGATTAGGGGGAAAGATAATGTATTTAGTTTTGGATTTACTGAGTTTTAAGATGTCTACCTGACATCCAGTTCTAGTTGTCTGAAAGTCAGTTGGAGATAGGAGATTGGAAATCAGCAGAAAGTTTAGGGCAAGATAGGTAGATTTAAGCATCATCAGTAGAGAGATGGTAATTAAATCCAAGGTCAACAAGTGAAGTAGTATAGAGGGAGAAGGGAAAAGGGCCCAGGACAGAATCCTGAAGGACACCTATGGTTTGAGGGGAAGATCTGGAGGAGAATCCAGCAAAAGAGACAGAGCAGTCAGATAGATAGGAAGAGAACCAGGAGAGAATGGCATCCCAAAAACCTAGAGAGAAAGAAGAGAGAGTTATCAACAGTTTCAAAGGGTACAGAGAGATCAAGTAGAATGAGAATTAAGAAAAGGCCATTGGATTTGACAACTAAGAGATTATTAGTAACTTTGGAGAGAGCAGTTTCAGTGGAATGATAAATTTGGAAGCCAGATTGTAAGGATTAAGAAGAGAGAAAAGTAGAAGCATTCAGTATAGATAGCTTTATTGTGTTTTGGTGGAATTATCACTTAGAAAGTGACTGAATGAACTTATTTAATTATTACCTGTCTGTATGTCATTTTAAATCATTTTACAGATTCTTAAGCATTTCAGTCAGTCAGCCAGCATTTATTAAGAGCCTACTATGTTGCAGGCACAATGCTATGTGCTAGGGATACAAAGAAAGGCAGAAAACAAAAATAAACCATGCTCTCAAGAAGCTCACAGCCTAATGTAGGAGACCATATGCAAACAACTATGTACAAACAAGATGTATACAAAATAAATTGAAGGGTAATCTCAGAGCGAAGGCAGTAAGATTAAAGACTAGAAGAGACTTTCTTGCAGAAGGTGGGACTTTAGCTAAGACTTGAAGAAAGTCAAGAAGCAGGGATGAAGAGGAAGAGCATTCCAGGCAGCCAGTGAAAATACTTGATGTTTTTCAGAAATGAGTAATTGAGAGGATGTGGTGCTGTGGAAAAGGAACTGGCTTTGGAGTAAGAAGATCTGGGTTATCTATGTGACCTTTGACAAGTTATTTTAACTTTCAGGGTCTCTCTTTTTGCATCTGTAAAAATGAGATAGTTTAACTAGGCTATTCCCTAATTTCCTTCTAAAACTAAATGCTTGTTATTATGTCAGTATGTTCTCTCCATATGCTTTATCTGTATAATGCTCTTGATATTTAATAAATTCCATAGTATTTGGAGTATATGATTAGCTTGTGAAATTTTTATATCCTCCTCCACACACACACCTGTGACTTCTTTGACATAGAGAGCCACCCCCCCCCACCAGCTCCCTCTACCGATGCATATCAGCATCCACTTTTCGTAGCTTATAGCCTTCGAGAGTTGCCTGAGTCACTGACTTGCCCACATCACATAGAATTTTGTCAGTGGCAAGATTTGAATCCATGTCTTTCTGACTGCTTAGCCAGCTATCTATTCACAATTCCACAATGCCTCCTATAAAAATTTCCTTTTAAAGCAGTTTCACAGAATGAACTATTCAATACTATACACTACAATTCTCCAGTAATATCCCATTTGAATACTTCATTCAGATGTAGCAATGGCAGTTTAATACAAATCCTAAAAAATTCTTACCAAGGTGAAAAGGCTATAGGTATGGGCCTGATAACAGAAAACCAAGGACTAACTTAGCTATGTTAGCAAAACTGGTCACCAGAAGATTGACCACCATGTGATTTTTTTTTTTTTGCCATAGCAACTCATTAAAATCATCATTTAAAGTGGTTGTAGTCTGCATTAGTGAAAGTAGTACCTCCGTTGATGTAATCATGGTTCTTTTGTAACACTGATATATATATATCTAACGTTGAGGAACTATTGCTGTTCACACAAAGGTTAGAATGCTGTCCTCTGTCTTTTCTCTGTTAAGGGGCCCCTCTGCTTTGCACCTAGGCGTACAATCTGACTAGTTTTAGTTGGGGTGCGTGGTGGTGGTGGCATGGCAACAGGGAACCTGGACTCTACTGAGATTGGAACTAAGCTCACTTTTCTCACGTTGTTCAGGTCATTAACACTTGCCTCCCCTTCCCCACCACCCACCCCAATCCTGAAGCCTTGTATAAAAATATACTTGTATCTTAGGTTATAGTTCATATTTAGGGTTTTCCCATTAATTAGAACAGTGTGAATGTATAATTTGAATCAAGTATAGTACAGGTATATATTTCCTATACATGAAAAGACTCCTAAACAGAGAACACTCACAAGTACATAATGTACAAAAATAAACTTAGAACAGGATTCACTAACTTAAAATAGTTGTTTCAATTTTCTGATAGGTTGACAGTTAAAATCTCATCAGAATATAAAAGCAGTTTATAGGATTGTTGGTATTTTATCTTTCACCTGAACTCTGCACTGTCCAAACAGTCTGTCCTTTTGTTGATGGCCAATCTCTCCAATACAGAAGTTTCTCATACCGCCAAGTAACTAACTCCTTATTGAATCTCAGGACCTCTCAAACTCATATAGTCACCTACAAGTTGATCTTGGGATAGATATCCATTCACCCAATATTAGGGAAAAGAAAAACAATACAAAGCAGAAAGATACTCAAGAGTCTGTGTGTGCAAGATTGCCAAGTCTGGATGTGTGCTTTAGATGCCATCTGTTTATAACCTTATGGAGGCTGGGGTGGGAGAATAAGACAAGCCTCCCTCCCCTCCCCCTACCGTTTGGGAAGTAGCTTGCAACTATTGTGATATGACTCACAGCTGGAAAGGAAGAAAATTGAGGATGGGATTGCCTCGTTTTAAATATCCAGGAAGTTATCACTTCTTTTGGCCAATCATCTCAAAAGAGGCAGATAGTTGGCACAGTGGATAGAGCTCCAGGCCTGGAGTCAGAAAGACTCATCTTCCCGAGTTCAAATCTGGCCCCAGACACTCACTAGCTGTGTAACCCTGGGCAAGTCACTTAACCCTGTTGGCCTCATTTCCTCGTCTGTAACATGTACTAGAGAAGAAAAATGGCAAACCACTCTAGTATCTTTGCTAAGAAAACCCCAAATGGGGTCATGAAGAGTTGGACTTGACCAAACAGCAGTCATCTCAAAGTATAAGCCCTTTAACCTTGAGTTAGATATGACTAGAAATAGATCCCAAGGCTTCCATAGGCATAGGAAGGGCATTTCTAGGCATATCCCATGAAATGGCCCTCATTATACTAAAATAACTGTTAAGTTGGTATATAGACTTAGAAATACGTAAAATAAAATAAAGCCTCCTTATCTTATGATGTAATCCTCATGGATTATTTCTATTTTTAATTTATAATAGTTTTTACTTAATACAGGGTGTTCCTAAAGTTTGGACACATAGGCAAAAATGCATATTTTCAAGAAATGAAATGAATGAAATTTTCAACAACATTTTATTTAATTGGAATATTAACAAATAACATCTTCAATTCATTTGTGATGCAAAAGTTGATGCACTTTGCAAGATTCACGCGAACTCGATTCAGTAACTCCACATTGCTGTCAATTGCCTATATGTCCACAGTTTAGGAGCACCCTGTAGAAAAGGAAAAGGGATGAAGACCTATATTCCCTTGAACATTATTTCTTTGAATCTTATTAGGATACATTTCATCTCAGTTTAAAAGAAATAACAATAAAACCTTTTGAGCCTAAGAAATGAACTTTTCTAATTGGTGTAGATTAAATCAGTTTATTTCATTTAAAAAAAATTTGTATCATGAGAAGAAAAAAGATTCATTGCTTCTTAAACTTTCTTGGCCTGTTCCGTTTGCTAATAAGCATAGACTATTTCTTGGTATCATCTGAAAATGATTGGGCTCCCTTTATTGGTGACACAGCCCTTTACTAGGCTTCACAGAGCATGAGTCATTTACCAAAGTTCAAAGAAGGCATAAATTAAACTGTATTTACTTTCATTGGGGCAGAGAGTTAAGGAGGTATGACTTGGAGAATTAGTGCTGACTATTGTAAAGTGAAGTGGGTGGGAGAGATTGTAAAGAAAGGTTAGGCAAAGTGGTCAAAAACAAAAAGATGTGGATGGGGATTTTAATGTAGGTAAAAGATTTAGTACTTCAAATAACATTTGTACTTTATTTGTGCAATTTAAATCAATCATACTCCTAATTCTGGCATTTTAAGTTGTCTATAATGTTTGCTATCCAACCTTATATCCTATTATTGAAACATAGCTTGTAACTTGGATACTATCTCTAAGTCTCTATATTCAAAGCATCTTGTATATTCTCATGGCAGTAAACTGAATCTATCATTTCACATTTCCCCAAAATTAATTTCCCATCTTGTCATTGCTGTTGATTAATCATACTTAGCCCTGCTTCTTTTAATAAAATGACTTCTGGTTCCATACTGTATGTCAAAATGTATTTACCAATAGGTTCCACTTGGGGGAAAAGATAAGAGAGTAACATGGGAAAAGAGTTATGATATAACTGCACAGGGTTACTTTACCTTTCTGAAAATGAATTTCTTGGTAACTGCTCTTCTGTATGTTTCTTCTACTGCTTTTCTGTGTATATTAAAAATTCATTGTATTCTTATCAGCTTTTAGTTCAAAGCTAGTATAGAGTAGACTACAGTCAATTTAATTAAATATTAAATACATACCTTTTGATGTAGTAGATGGCATCTTGAAAATGGTAGCTCTAAATGATCCAAAATTACTAATGTTTGGTAAGCTTTAACCTTGGCCTGTCGTTTATATTTCTAATGTAAAGGCTATCTTCTGACAATAATTATTGAGCACCAACTAAACAAACATATTGAGCATATTTTCCAGGTACTATGCTAGATCCCAGAAATATGAAGACCAAGCAAATACCTAACTCTTAAGGAGTTTTACATTTTTAGAGTGTGGAAGGGAAAAATTGTGTCAGGGGATACACATATAAATAAATACAAAATAATTTGAGGAGGCATTCTTATAAGAGAAAATAAAAATCCTTCACTTAAAGATATTTCTTCTAAGAAAGATGAGTTAGACATGGACAGAAAAAGGTAGGCATTTATTAGTATCAATCAACAGAAACTCAGACTCCTAGACCATATCCTAATTTTCTCAATCTTTTGAAGCATCCTGATTTCTTAGTCATAAGGAGAAAAAGCAAATTTAGGAAAGGCAGAGCTTTAAATGTGAAGTGTATTGTTGTGTAGGATGCCTGCCATCTACTTCTTTTGGAAGTAGCACAAAGGTTAGTTACTTGTCTTAAAAGTCAGAACATCTGGATTCAAGTTCTGGTTCCACCAGATGTTTGGCATGATGCTGGGCAAGGCATTTCACTCCTTTAGGTCTCTGTTTCTTCATCTTTAGACTGAGAAAATGGAACTAGATGGTCTCTAGGGCCCCATTCAGCTACAGTATTTTGTAATTTTGTGTCTAACTTCTGTCTGGGAAGGTTAAGAAAGATGACATGGAAGAGGTGACACTGCAGCTGGAACTTGAAGGAGGAGGATATCAATAGGCATAGATGATATATGGGGTATGAGTTAGTAATAGTCTGTTTCAGGCATGGAAGATGGCATTTACAAAGGCACAGAGGCAGGAGAATGCAGAATAAGCTCTAAGAACATCATATAATAAAATTTATTTTGATTATAGAGTCCACAAATGGTGTACTATGAAATAAGAATGGAAAGGTAAATATAGGAGCTAGATTGCAAAAGGCCTCAAGTAGCAGCCTAAGGACTTTTTGTTTTATCTCCTAGGTAGGAGGAAGCCATTAAAAACTTTTTAAGCAGGAGAGTAACTATGCATCAGAACACTAACTTTGGCAGTATTTCAGAGAATAGATTGGAGGGGGGCAGCAATGGGGAGACCAGTTAGGAAGCTTTCATAACAGGTCAGGTGAAGGGTGATAAGGGCTAGAACAAGGGTGGCAGCAATTGGATAAATCAGAAAGTTTACAATGGAAGCAAAATAGACAGGAAATACAAATGATTGACTAAGGGAGGAGAGAAGGAAGATTTTGAACTTGAGTTACTGGGATAATAGTGCTGAAACAGGGAAGATGGGAGGAAAAGCAGGTTTTGAAGGAATCTGATGAGTTCAGTTTTGGACAAGGTGAGTTTGAAATGCTAGTGGGATACTTCAATGTCCAGGAAGCTATTGAGATTACAGGACTAGATCTCAGGGCAGAGATTGGCGATGGATGTAGATGTGGGAATCATCTACAGAAAATTGATGATAGTGAAGCTAGGGAGATTGTGAAGGGTGAGGTCAGCAAGACAGAAATATGAATATATCCAGTTGATATCCACAGAACCTGATTTTGCAAATAGAAACAGGGAAGGGATCCCACAAGGTTATCCACTTTGCTGTGTCAAGTTGCAGAAAGTATCAGGGTAGTTAGATGACTCAGATTTTGGAGGTGGCAGAGTACAATAGAAAGAGTAGGCAAGAATTGTAGTCAGAGGATAGAAGTTTGAATCTTAGCTCAACTAGTTACTAACTTAGCCTCCCTAGGTTTCATTTTCTTCATCTGTAAAACGGAGTTGGAATAGATGGCCTGAGCCCTCTTTCAACTCTTAAGTCTTTGATCTGTAACCTATATATAGACAACCACCACGGAAGCAAACTTCATTTTTTCACAGTGGTGTATTCTATTTTGACTAATGTAATGAAACAATATTTTAAAAAAAATAATCTGTTAAAAAGAGTTGTATTTTGTACAGGTAGACCTTGCTTTGTGCAACAGATGTGTCCTGAGTATGTTTCACTGTCTAACTATTCTGCTTATACAAATTCTACTCAAAAGCCTAGCACAAGTTTGAGTTTCTGGGGAAAATCTTTCCCATCTTTTCAGACCATAGTGATCTATCCCACATCTAAATTCTCATCTGTATTAGCTGATTTGGGAACTTAATCCTATACTGTGTTGTTTTGTCTTTTAACCATTTCGCATATCTTAATTCCCATGTGATTATAAACACTTTTCAAGGCACAGACAGAAATTTTTCCTTTTTTTTTTTTTGAGGGAATGGGGATTAACATAATGTTTTACCTATAGATGCACAATAAATTGAATTTCCAGAAAGTAAGATATAAACTAATCTTCAGACTTTATAGTTCAGTAGATAAGAAAAGACATATGAACAAATATAATACACAATGTAGCACATGCTTGAAAGAGATAAAAATGTCAGATGTAGACTAGTAGTTTTTTTCTTTGATAATGCAGCTTTGTTTTATACTAGAGAGCTTAAGAGCTATACTTCTGGGTTACCATTTTTTTTTGTCCACAAAATAGAGTTCAAATGGCCCACCTTTATTATTTGGTTGTGGCTATCTTTTTGTTTCCTACATTTTGCAAGTATAACAACATACACTTAGAAAATGCAAACTTGATAGTTGGGTTTGAAACCTTAGAGATAAAGTTCAACATCTTGTCTAGGTAATTAAAAAAAAAAGAACTATTTTAGAGAGAGGGCCAAACCAATGGTGTAGCTAGTCCTAGTTCTGCACTAACTCTGTGATTTTGGAGAAACTTATTTAACCCAATCCAAATAAACTCAGCTGTAAAATTACAGAGGTGCACTATATAGGCTTTACAATCCATGCCAATTGTAGAAGAGATTATTTTTTAAAATTACAATCAAATATTGAAATATAATGAGGAATAAAAATTTTTTTTACTTGAAACCTCATTTTTCTTTTTTTTTTAAACCTCATATTTCTTGCATGTGCAGAGTAGCTGGCCCTGGTGCTATAGAATGTTAAAGGCCCCTTCATCTCAGCCTGTGTCTCCTATATTGTTGCAGAGAAATGAAACCTCTACCCTATCAGCAGGAGCCACTTCACACCACAACATTCTCATTAGAACCTCAGGGCCATTTTAATCAACAAGCTTCTCTCTACATGGTTCTTCTCCAGTGCTGGGACTGACAAATACCTACTTATTGTTCCCTAATCCCTGTAATTCAGAGGCACTGTATGTTCTCTCATTCATATCCTTTCATGAGTCCCTATTTTCTTCTGCATCTCACTTCCACTATACCCTCTGGAATCCCTCAGCCATTGCTATCTTTTCCTCTCATGTTTCTTTCTGGTTTCTGGCACTCATAGAAACTCAGGGCTCCTCAAAATACCTTTCTAATAGTAATCAGTCTTCTCTGCCCCATGGCTTACTGGACCAGGAAGGAAGAAAAGAAGGAAACAAACATTGATTAAGCACCTCCTTTGTGCTAAGCATTTTATAAATATTATCTTATTTGATCTTCACAGTAGCCCTGAGAGATAGGTGCTATTATTATCCCTGTTTTTAGTAGAGGAAACTGAGGCAGACAGATGTTAATCGACTTTCCCAAGATCATACAACTAATAAGAGTCTGAGGCTGGATTTGGTATTAGGTTTTCCTGACTCCAGGTGCAGCTCTCTAGATGCTTTCAGGAAAAAGTCAGAATACTTCTTGTTTCACATGGCCACTTCCAGACCCTCCTTCTATTACCATCATTTAGCAATCTTTTCTCTGTAGAGTTTACTATGTCTGCATACAACTCTCTGCCTGGATCCTTGTTGCTGTTGTTTGCTGACCTTTTTTCTCTCTTTTTTCTTCAGTCATTTCAGTCATTGATTTATACTCTTCTTCTCTACCCCCTGCCATTATCCTAAGTCTTTTCATTACATCATGTTTAGGTCCCTTCAGGTACTCTGATATCTCAATTTTTTAGTTATTTCAACTCAAATGACTTCTGTCTCCATCTTGTCTCCATCTTAGCTAAGGGTGGTCATACCTTAGACCTCACCACACCAAAACTAGTTTTTTGTCTATGATCTTAAACTCTAAAATTCTTTTTTGATTACAGTCTCCTAGCCTTTAACCTTTCCACTACCTCATTCCTTTTAATATACCCCTGGTCCTCACTTCATTTTGTAGTTCCTCTATCCCTTCCTGTTTTTTAAAAAACATCATCACTTTTGGTTCTGACCCATACTTTTCAAACTTTACTCCAAGATTGAAGCATCCCAATGTTCTTTTTAAATAAGGCTTATGTTGCTTAATATTAGGCATTAAGTTAATAAATTTAGAGGATTTAACTTCTGTCAAAGTTTGTTTAATTGGAAGGGGTCTATCACTGCAAAAATTTTGAGAATTGCTATTCTGGCCTCATCTTGGTTAGTAAACATTTATTAAGCACGTACTATGTGCCAGGCATTGTGCAAGCACTGGAGATTTAAAGAAAGGCAAAAGACAGCTCTTAAGGAGCTCATAATCTGGTAAGGGAAACAAAATGTGAACAAAATGTATAAACAAACTATATACATGATAAATTGGACATAATTGATAGAGGGAAGTCACTAGCATTGAGGGGAATGAGTAAAGGTTTCTCATAGAAGAAAGAATTTTTCAAGCTAGTACTTGAAGGAAACTTGAAAGTTGAAGGTATTTAAAGATTGACAAGAGGCAGAGATGAGGAAGTAGAGTATCCAAGGAATGGGGAACAGACAGTGAAAATGTCCAAAATCTGGAGAAGGAATGTATGTAGAAGAGATAGCAAGGAGGCAAGTGTCACAAGATCACAGAAAACATCACTGGAAATAAGGTGTAAGAAGACTGGAAAGGTATGAGGAGCCTAGGTTGTGAAGGGCTTTGACAGCCAAACAGAAGATTTATATTTGATCCTGGAGATTATAGGGAGCCATTGGAGTTTATTGAATTGAGGCTTGGGATGTGTGTGACATAGATCTGTGCTTTAGGAATCTTTAGGAAGAGTAATTTGCCAGCTGAGTGGGGGATGGACTGGAGTGGGGAGAAACTTGACTCAAGAACATCAACCAGAAATCTATTGCAATAGTTCAGGCAGGAGGTGATAAGGAATTGCATGACAGGCATGGTAACATCAGAGGAGAGAAGGATACATACAGGAGAAATGTTAAGGTAAAGTTGACAGGATTTGTCAACAGATTAGCTATGAGAGGTAAAAGAGGGTGATGAGTCAGGATAACACTTAGGTTGTGAGCTAGGATTGCGAGGGGAATGGAGGTGCCTGTGGAAATAATAGGAAAGTTCAGAAGAGGAAAGAGATTGAGGGAGAAGAGATTGCATTCAGTTTTGGACATGTTAAGTTTAAAATTTCTCTAATGGTTAGTTCTAGATATCCAAGAAGAATCAGAAGGAAAAAAAAAAAAACAGAACTAAGAGTCAGAAAATCTAGTTTTGGTCCCACCACTAATTAGCTTTGTAACATTGGGCAAGTCTTTTCACTTTTCTGGGCTTCATTTTCCTTATCTTTAAGATGAGAAAATTGGACCAGATTATCTCTAAGATACTTTTGAGCTCTGAAAATCTGTGATTCTAATGAAGAAGAGAATCACCATCATAAACTGTTTTTTTCACCATTGCTTTGTCATCTAAGTCTGGAAATAACTAGTCATCTTGCTCCAGGTGCTGACGAGTGACAGTATATTATCCCATAATTATATAGGTGGGTGTGAGGAGTATGCATTTTGTCTATTGCAGTTTAAATTCCTTTGAATATAGTTATGATAATGTCTTAAATAGAGGATGATGACTAAGTTAATTAGTGGCCATATCCTCTGTTTACCCAAATTCTAAAACTACTAACACCCATCCTTGAAAGGAGAGCTTTTTTGTGTCTAAGTAAAGTTCTTCAAAAACCTCATTTTTCTTAAATGCAATACAAAACACTAACTTATGTTACAAACATGAAATAAATCATGTAGATTTGTTTCAATGATTGATCATAGATTTAGAACTGGAAGGCACCTTAGAGGTCATCTAGTCAAAACCTCTCATTTTACATATAGTGAAACTGAGGCCCAGAGAAGCTAAATGACTGTTTACTTACGGCACAAGTATTAACAAAGATTCCAAATTGGGGCTTCTGACCCCATATCTAGCACTCTTTCCATTGTACCTTGTAGCCAACAACCCCAGGAAAAATGATTTGTGCTAAGTGAAATACCAGTTATTTTTTGTTGTTTTTGCAGAGGGGAGAACCTACTTCAACATCTCCTATTCCCTTCTCCCACCAAGAATCCAGAATGAGTTTTGCCCTTTGGCTTCAAAGGTGAAAGTCAGTTAGCTAAGTAACAAGAAAATAAGCTGTAACTATGTTTAACTAATAGATCAACCTTTTTTGAATAAATATACAGTCACTTTAGCCAGACAATTGATTAGTAGAGTCACATGTTTGATTTTTTTCTCCACTAAATTTAATTGTTTCTTTTTAGTGCTGTGTAGGCACAGCCTGTTTTTTGTTTTGTTTTAAAGAGAGGCAGACAGCATAGTCCAGTGGAAAAGTAGACTAGATTTGGAGTTGGAAGACCTGGGTTAAAATACTACTGATGTCACTGTGGGCAAGTCTCTTGACTTTTCTTCCTCATTTCTTTTAGCTCTAAATGTGGTCCTATGATCAGAAGGATTATATTTTCCAATTTAAATTGAAGATTCACGTATTAATCCCAACTCCAACTGGTACATTTGATTTTACTTTATTTTAAATTAATGTTTTATTGATTTTTTTCTCTTTTCATCATAATAATTTGGTGGGTATAGCATCCCTGCCAGCAGCCTCTCTCCCCCACCCCTAGGAGCCTTCCTTTGAAACAAAGAAAAACAGTGTTCTGCACCTGTAGTCCTTCACCTTTCCAAGAGATGAAGGGAAGCTCATTTTTGCATCTTTTCTCCAGGTATAAGATTGGTCCTCACAATTACATAGTATTCAGCTTGGTCTTGGTATTGTTTTCTGTTTTTTGTTTTTGTCTTTCACTTTCCATTAGTTTACATAAGTCCTCCCTTTTTTTCCTGAGTTATTTTTCATAGTTGTTTGTGAAACAGCAATAATTCCACTACATTCATATACCATAATTTGATCAGCCATCCTCCAAGCTATGGATACCTACTTTTTAAGATGTGACTTTGGTCTACTTTTTGCATCACTTATATGTTCCAATAATGGACCCCCACTTCCACCCAATATTAACACTTGCAAATAATTTATTTCTATGATATGACTATGCTGTGTTTTACTCAGGGTCTGAAAAATGATAAATGGTGACCTTGAAGCATGCTTTTGGCAGTAGTCAGGGAAACCACATCATTCCCGAGTGTACTTTAAGAACTCTTGTGATCCTGCACCCTCTATTGCTTTGAGGACAATGGGGAATTTCTCCCCCGGTTCTTGGTCAATATGTATGTGGAGTGAGGGCAGAAGAGTAGTCATATCCCATAAAACCATGGTACTGTGGGAGGCCTGCATTTGATTCTAGGTTGGAGGATTCTTACTGACATCCATCAAACTGAGATTTAAGAAGCTAACTTTATGGAGAAAATGCCTTGAGAAGTCTGGAATTTATGAACTAGAAAAGTAGGGGGCTCTTCTGTGGTTGAGAACAGGGATAGGCATGCCATATTGTCTATGGAACATTGCCAGTTAGATGTTTCGCCAGCACCACCAACTTAAAAGGTCCAAAACCAAACATATCCTCCTCTCTTCTACCCTCCCCTACCTCTTGTAAATCTTTTTTTCCTTCTGACTTTACTGTTTCTCTCTATGGCACCACAGTTTAGTTCACCTGTCCTCATACAACCTAGGTATCATATTTGATTACTGTTTTTCCTTAAGTCTCATATTTAGTCAGTTATGAGAATTTGTCAATTCCAGTTCTGCCATATTTCCGTAATTGGTACATTATTATCAGTATGCATTGCCACCACTGCAGTATAGGTTCTCATCACCACCTGCTTGAACAAAACAGTCAGCCTTTTTATACGTATTCTAGCCTCTACTCCTCATATTGTTACCAGACTAGTCATTATTAAGACATCTCATGATATTACTCTTAAAAGTCTTCAGGGATTCCTTGCTACCTTCCAAGTAGAGTTCTCTACACTTGGCATTCAAAAGTTTTCACAGTCCAGTGCCAGCCAACCTTTATAACCTTATTTCATATGTCTCTCTTGCTTAAAATCTGTCTCCAGTAAAACTGGACTATTCTTTGCCTTCTGAACTTGCATTGTGTTCTCATGCCTACGTACCTTTGTTAACAGTTTTCTCTGTACCTATAATTCTGTTCTCCATCTTTGTTTATTGAATTTCTACCTATCTCTTAAAGGATAATTCACATGCCATCTGCTTCAGGAAGTTTTCCTTGATCTCAATTTTTTCCCAGATGGTAATGACCTTCTCTTTAAGGTACACATTCCACCTTATTTTATGACTCCCTAGTGTACTTATCATGTAATTGTGTAGGTAAGCTGTTTGTATTGATGTCTTACTCTGCTGCTAGATTGCCAGGCAGTCAATTAGAATTTTTAAAAGCTTAGTGTTTACCAAGCACTGGGAATTCAAATACAAGTAGAAAGATAGGCCTTCCTTCAAGGAGCTTACATTCTAATGGAAACTGAAAAATTAAGTTTTACACATTAAAATTAGGAATGGGGAGCTTATCTAAATTTTGTACCTGTCACAATAGGCATTTATTGTTTGTTTTATTGTGTATTGTATTGTTCAAAGTTCTTCCAATGTGAACTATCTCCTGTTGCCTGAAGAAGCTTCTCAAAGTGTATTTTCACTTCTTGGTGTACTAAATATCCAGTGTCAAAGTCACCATTTTTTTTTAACAAATATTATATGCCTCTCTACAGTTATACGAGTAACCTTCCATTTTCGAATATAATTGTAGCCTTTTTGAAAGATAAAAGTTAACTTAGGACATCAATAAGTAAATACTTTAAAAGGCTAATTTATAATAAACCAGATAATAACTGGTAGGAAAAAAGTGCAGTAGGAAGGAAAACATTTTGGGACCAGAGGACAATAAGTATCAACCAGACTAAGTGACTAGAAGAGTGTGGGAGCAGGGAAAATAAAGAAAAAGAACTTATCTAATAATAGGAAGAGGCAAAAAGGATTAACTCAAATTTAGCTTAGATTTAAGGGCCTAGGGAAAGAGATTGCTTCAAGAGACTCTAGGTAACAGAACATGGAATAAGACAATTAGCTCCAGTGACAGTTTCTCTGGTTTGTACCAAGTACTCAATTAGAAAGGACTTCCTTTCCTCTCCTGAGGAATCAGGGTAGTAGCCAGTAGCTGGTAGTAATCTCAGATTGGACCTGAGATACTATGATTGTGTTAAGCTAGATTTTGTAATGATGGCATAGACCTCTAAATTGATTATGTATCATTTGTACCCCAAGATTCCTCACACTGTAATAAAATGATCTTGCATTCTTAATGGTTGGTTATGTAAACTTCTGTAGAGAGGGATGTACAAGAGAAGACGTGAAAGGAAAGACTACAGTTTCAAAGTTGAAGTATAGAAGAAAAATGTATCCTTTGGAGGTAAACCAATGATAAACATAAGGAACATTCTCAATAAGGATACCTCTAGTGGTTTTATCACGTCATCATAGAGGGATTTAGAAAATGTGCTCTATAACCGGCCTTGGAAAAATATGGTTCTATATCTTTTGTTTTATCATTAAATATTTGAAAATTCAAACATGTGATACCCAAGGAGCAAGAGAAAAAATAGGTATCAAATTTGTAAATATAGTACAATTAACTTACCTAATAGTTGCATTTCTTGTTTCTTATAGTCATAAGATTTGTTGATGTAAAAATTATCCCTTCCTTTTCTACTCCAAAGCTGTTCTTGTACTCTTTTAATGCAGTCTTCCTTTTTTAAAGGTGCTTAGCTCATCATAAAAAGATCATTGTGACAGCTTCTCTTTGTCTGTTCATGATAAGACATGATAAGAAAATCCCAGTCCCACCCCCTACACACACTTCCTGCCTACCTCTTCTTCTGTTGAAAGGATGTCTGCATTTTTGATTTAGAGAACATTTTGAGCAAATCTAACTTCTTAATATAATGATGGAAAGTTGCAAAAGAAGAGTAATTATGTTTCTTTTATGTTGAAAACTATTAAAAAGGGGGGAAAGCTTCCTCATGCCTTTAATAGACTACTACATTAACATGTATGATGATAAAAACATTGGGTGTGTTTTGAGTATTGGTGATATATACTATGCAATGGGAGAAAAAGATGTTTATATCTCCTAGAGTTTCTTTCTGCACAACAAATACGTACTTACAGTGGTATTGCTGCTCTGGTACATATTTAGTATTTTAGGCTTCCTGTGACCAAAGTCCAAGAAAACAATGGCAATTCCTGCCTTTGTCCTAACCCATTAGTTAACTTACCTTCTTTTCTATTATTGACTTTCAAATGGAACTACAGATCTGTTTTGTATTAAGATAATCAACAACAAACATTTATTACCTACTAGGTTCAATGTACTTAGTTAAGTGCAGAGAGATATACATACCCATACACACATATATACACATACATACATACATACATGCTTACACACGATCTCCGTATATATTTTATATGCTATCTGTGATAGTTTACCTCAAGGCCAGCTCTTTAGCTTTCTTTACAGAAATTTTCATATATTTCATTTCTTTAATAGAATTCATACCAGTCTTGCTGAAGGTAAAGACTCTGGTTTCCTTCATAAGATTAAGTAGTAAAAGAGTGAATTGTTTTGCTGAGAGAGATTATACTGACAGTTAATT
The DNA here is from genome assembly GCF_011100635.1 of Trichosurus vulpecula. Taxonomy (NCBI): domain Eukaryota; kingdom Metazoa; phylum Chordata; class Mammalia; order Diprotodontia; family Phalangeridae; genus Trichosurus; species Trichosurus vulpecula. The sequence continues at coordinate 100,122,756 of NC_050574.1, read as the reverse complement.
GGAATAGATAAGTACTGACATGAAACAGCTTGCCTACCTAAGACAGGCCAAGAAAGCCACATTAGAAAAAAAGGCTTTAAAAAAATGTCCCAAGTTTGCTTTCAAAAAAAAAGATGTTTAGTCACATTATTTCTTTATAATTTCTTCCATTACATATTACTTAATATATAAATTCTTTCATATCTAATGCTTTGTGCAAAGAAGCATGTGAAAGTCCAGCTCATCAGTTTTTCCCTTCTCACCATATTTAAATTGTAAAAAGCAAACAAAAAAATGTCTCAGTATGTGGTATAATGAAGCCTTCCAGATTGTACTGTAATCTCAGGATTTCAGCCTTAGATTTACTTTTAGAATGGATATCCTAGAAACTCTTGCCCCACCCAACCTTTCTATCATAACTTTCATACATAACTGTCATAACCGTATCACATGCTTTACCAATTTCTAAACTTTGATAATCACCATCAACCATTTTCTTTCTTCTTTCTCCCTGGCTGCCAAGTATCACAAGAGATGTCACAAAAAATCTTAATTTTGTTGTTGTTCAGTCATTTCAATTGTGTCCAACTTTTCATGACCCCATTTGGGGTTTTCTTGGCAAAGATACTGGTGTGGTATGCCATTTCCTTCTGCAGCTCATTTTACCCATGAGGAAACTAAGGCAAACAAGATTAAGTGACTTGCCCAGGGTCACACAGCTAATAAGTATCTGAGACTGGATTTGAACTCAGGTCTTCCTGACTCTCGGCCCAGTGCTCTATCTACTGAGCCACCTAGCTTAATTTAGCTCACTACAAATTCATGTTATATAACCCTTTCCTGACCCTATATCATCTTATTAACTCATGATTCTATTGCTTAAGTCCTCAATTCCACTTCCTTCCTCATTCCTCTTTCAGAAGATGATTTTGTCCCTTATTTAACAGAGAAGATGGCATATTTCCAACATGAATTCCCTCAACCATTCTCCTTCATACTTCCAAATATTTGTCTGTCTTCACCTGTTCTCTTTCTCTTTTGTCTCAAAGGAACAGAAAGCCCTTCTTGTTGCAAAAACTTTCCTTTGCTTCCATACTTTCCTACATTTTTCTGGTCTTTGTTCCATCATTTATGGCTTTTCCACTTCATCTTTAATCTCTCCCTGATCACTGTCTTCTTCATCTCCTCTTGCAAACATACTCAGATCTATCCTAAACAGGCAGGCGCGCATGCACACGCGCGCGTATACACACACACACACACACGCACACACACCTAACAGAAGAAAAAAAATCAAACCTTTCTCTGAGCTACTATCTCATTTCTATCATTCTTATAGCCAGAATTCCAGAAAAGAATTCTCTTCGATCTTTGCTTCTTCTGAGTTCTCTTTTGGATATGTTGAGTCTGATATGCTTAAGAAACATCCAGTTAGAAGTACCCAATAGGCAGTTGGCGATGTGGGACTGGAGCTCAGAAAAAAGACTGGGGCTAGGTGACTATATAAATCTAGAAGTATCTAAATAGGAGTAATGATTAAATAAACCAATGAGACACGATGAAGGCAGAAAGATAGTATATATAGTAAGAAGAGGACTAAGAATCGAGTCATGGGATTTGCCCACAGTTAGGTTATGGGATATGGATGATGATCTCCCAAAGGAGATAGAGAAGGAGCTATCAGAAAGAGAGGAGGAGGACCAAGAGGGAACAATGCCATCTAGAGAGTATCAAGGAGGAGAGAGGGTGATCATTAATGTCAAGTACTGTAGGGAAGTCAAGAAGAATGAGAATTGAGAAAGGGCCTTTACATTTGCCACTTGAAAGCTCATTAATAACTGAGAACAATCTGGCCTCAGACACTTGACACATGTACTAGCTGTATGACCTTGGGCAAGTCACTTAACCCCAGTTGCCCTGCCCCCCCCCCCCCAAAAGCAAAATAACTGAGAACAGCCTCAGTGAGTGCTGAGGTTAAAAGATAGTCTGCAAAAGTTTGAGAATTGAGTAGAAGTAGTCAGTGAGTGTATGTTGTTTTTCCTATGATTTTGGCTTTGAAAGGAGTAAGAGAGTTATATGATAAGAGCTCTAGTGAGTGGCTGAATCAAGTGAAGGGCCTTTATGGGGGGGGGGGGGTTGCTGTTCAGAGACCTGGGCATATTTGTAGGCAGTAATGAAGGAATTAGGGGATAAAGATAGGTTGAAAATTTTAGAGAGAGGGGATGATTGTGAGGGCAAACTTTTAGAGGGCATGTGGTCAGAATTATATATAGAGGGGGTTGGTCTAGTGAAAAAGACCACTTCATCCTCAGAAACTAGAATAAGGATGGAAAATATGATGAGTAATATAGAGAACTGGTCTGTTTTCTCAGTACAGTATAAATTGATATCCTAAGCTAATCAGTCAGTAATCATTTTAAAATTATTATTGTACATGTACTATGTACAATATGATTATATACAAAATGATTATTGTACATCTACTATGTACTTGACACTGTGCCAGGTGTTGAGGATAGAAATACAAAGAATACAAGTCTTTACTCACAAGTGTCAGTCTTACATTGTAATGGAGAATAAACAAGTATCTACAATAATATATACAAAGTAAATGTAAAGAGAACAAGTACAAATAGATACAGCATAGTTAAATACAATGTAGACGGGGAGAGAATGCTATCAACTGGGAGGAATCAAGGGAAACTTATACAAGGTGATGCTTGAGCTTTATCATGAAGGAAATAGAGGCACTCTGGGAAGTGAAAGGAGTGTATTTTATGTGCAAGCGTGTGGGATACTCAGTACAAAAACCAGAGATGGAGTGTTGTGTGAGGAACAGCAGAAATTCTAGTTTGCAGAATTGGAGCATGTTAGAAGGGGCACAATGTATAATGAATGATGGGCTGAATCCAGATTGTAAAAGGCTTTGAAAGCTTTACAAAGTAATTTATATTTTATCCTAGAGACAATGAGAAGTCACTAGAATTTATTGAGTGGGAGAGTTATGTGGTCAGATCTGCACTTAAGGAGAACCACTTTGTCAAGTTATATGAAGAGTTACTGTGGTGGAGAGACTCGAGGCAGGTGTAACAGTAAGGCAGTAATAACAATGTAGATGATAATTGTCAAAATGCCTACGGGGTTCTGTATCGCAAAGTATATGAGACTGTCTACATAGAAGGTAGAAGAAAAACCATTTATTCAGACACCAGAGAACCAAATCCCACAAGCCATTTATCCGGTCTATCAGAGCAGTAAAGCATTCAGTGTATGGTATCACAACATGGTGCCTCTCCAAAACTTCCCCGACCCCCTGCTGGGTCTTCCCCAAAACAAGCTCACAGTACAGCTAAGTCAGCCTGTTAAGTTCTAACTATCACGAGGGTGGCCATTGGTAGCCATAACTGCCCTCTCTCTCCATTTCCTGTGACATAACTTCCTTTTCCTGTCAGGAGGCTCCTCCTACCACATGTGACTTAGGGTCACATGGTCTATTAATGGATGGGAAAGATCTTCAAATCTAAATTGCTACTACAGCAGGGAGATCAGTGAGGAAGCAATTATTATAATGTGGCTGATGAGGGCCTGAATTAAGATGCTATCTGTATGAATAGAGAAAACAGTATTGAGACAAGAGATGTTGTAGAGGTAGAAATGGCAAGATTTGACAACTGAGTGGATATGTGGGTAGAGAAAAAGTAAAGAGTTGAAGATAATGCTGAGGTTACAAATCTGGGAGAATGAAGGGTGGTCATGCTTTCAGCAGAAATAAGGGATATTTAGAAGAAGGGGGTATTTTAAGGAACAGATAATGAATTTAGTTTGGTACATATTGAGTTTGAGATGCCTTTGAGACATCTAGTTTAAAATATTCTGTAGGCAGTTGGTAATGTGGGATTGAAGCTAAAGGGAGAGATGGGGGATGGATAGATATTTGTGAGCCATTTGCATAAAGCCATGAGAGTAACAAGGTTGCCAATAGTGAGAGTGTATATAGAGAAGAAAAGGAAGCCTCGAATAGAACTTGGGGGAGAGAAAGAAATACTCACAGTTAAAGAGAGAGAGATATGAATAATAAACCAGCAAGCCTTATCAGACAGGTAAGGAAGAGCATCATTTTATCAGTGATCAGACAAATAGGAGAAGAGCCAAGAGAGAATAATATCACAAAATCCATGTAGACAAGAGGTAGGAGAAAGTAGTCAGTTGTGTTAAACTTAGCAGATTGTTTGAGAAAGATGAGGACTGGGAAAAGACTAACAGGTTTAGCTATTACTATACTAATAATTATGTACATTTAAAAATACACAAAAATAGAAATTAAAAAAGGATGAGATAAAGATTAAATAATATTTGATCTTGGAGAAAATAGGGAACCACAGGAGGTTATTGAGAAATAACGTGGTCAGTGGGACTAGGGGTCACAGATAGGAAATTTTAGGAGAGAAGATGAGGTTTGCCATAACTTGCTTTAGAGGTATGATAGTCAATTAGGGAAGAGCAAAAGGATTGCTGTCCTGTAGTGATGGCCCAATTTGTCCTAGTGAACCAAAAGAATGGGTTGTGTGACTTCCCCTATTCTTTTTCAGTAGCGTGTGAATAGGAGCAAAGAATGTGAATCATGGGTGTAAGGCTAAAATTTGGTAACATATAATCCAAGCATAAGGTAGATCAAAGAGGCAAGGGATTTGAGACCAGAGGGTTGTGTCTATTTAAAGTTCTTAATTATAAGATTAGATTGGAAAGGAAGGAAAGGTAAGCCAGAGCAAGAATGGTCCAAAAGGTAAACCAATCTTTTTTAAGGTCACAGAATTACAAAGTATTTCTTTCACTCCCTCTCCCAGAGAGGACCCCTCCTGTGCTCAAGGAGCTTACATTTTATCGGGGAGATAATATGTACATAAAAAGGTATATACAAAAGAAATCCAATGTTTTTGGTGGGAAGGAACTAGCAGCTGGGAGAAATTAGGAAAGACCTCCTATATGAAGTGGCCCTTGAGCATCTGATCTAGTTCTCAGAGGCAGGAGTGAATATGCAGAGCAAGCACAGAGGACAACCTTTACAAAGGCACAAAAATAAAGAATGAAGTGGCTTGTGTAAAGAACTCAAGAATTCCTGTTTGGTTGGGCCATAAAGTAAAGAAAAGGGTGTAATGTTAATATAACCAAATAGGTATGTCGGAGACAGGTTACAAAGAACTTTAATGCCAAACAGTGAGTTTGCTTTTGATCTTATGCGTAATAGGGAGTCGCTGGAGTTAATTGATCAGGGCAGTGACATAGTCAGAACTATGTTGTGAGAACATCACTTCGGCAGCTGTGTGGAAGATTGAGTGAAAACAGAAGAGACTTGAGGCAGGAAAGCCAAATGAAAGGCAATAGACCAAGATGGAGGTAATGAGGGCCTGCACTAGGGTTTTAGACAGGCAGATGAAGAGAAAATGACAAATTCAAAAGATGTTGTAGAGGTGAAATAAATAAGATTTGCCAACTGATTGAGTATGTGAAATGAGGGAGAGTGAGGAGTTGAGGATGACTCCCAAAGTTATGAACTTGGATAACTGGAAGGAAGGTGATGTCCTTGACAGAAATAGGAATTAAATGAAAGGGACATGGGGGAAAGATGATTTTTAGGTATATTGAGTTTGATATGTCTATGGAACATCTAAATGGAAGAGACTACTAGGCAGTTAGATACTCCTGCTTCAGGAGAGAGGATACATCTAGATGTGATTCATAAACACATGAGCATTTGTGAGATCATTGAAATAGTGTATAGAAACAGAAAAGAAAAGGGCTGAGGACAGTCATTGGGTTTAGCCACAGATGTGGTGTGAGATATGGTTGATGATCTAACAACAGAGATAGAAAGGAAAACTAAGAGAGAACAGTGTCCTTAAAACCTAGGGAAGGACCTCTTTAGGGAAGTCTAGAAGGATAAGAATTGAGAAAAAGCCTTCACATTGGCCAACTAAAAGTTTATTGGTAACTTTGGAGAGAACGGTTATTTGAGTGATTAGGTTGGAATCTAGAACTAGCCACAAATCTAAAAATTTAGCTTCTAGATTTCATCTAGACTACGTTATTGAATGTAGCCAGTAATGTGTAATGTTCAGTCAGGTGATTAATTGCAGAACAGTATCTATAAAATAAGCTGTGTCCATTTCTATTTTTAGGGCTTTTTTATCTATATGTTTCTGTACCAGTGGCCATTGGAGAAAAACAGGACATTAGAAGAGAAAATAAAGCACAGATATAGTTTAGAAATTTTTTCCAAAATTTTCCACTGGTTGGGGTCAAAATGAGCCAGATTTGTGTTAAGTAAAATGCTGGGCTCTGAGTCAGGAAGATTTGAGTTGAAATACAGTGTCAGACACTAGCTTTGTGACCTTGGGCAAGTCATTTGACCCCAGTTTGCCTCTGTTTCCTTGTCTGTAAAATGGGGATAGTAATAGCACCTACTGACCAGGGTTGTTGAAAGGATCAAATAAGATAATAATTGTAAAAGTACTTAGCTCAATGTCTGGGACATAAATGTTAGCTATTATTATTATTATTAAGTCAAAGTTATTTTTTTAATATTTTAAAAACCTACACTGATCAATCGATCAAACACTTTTGTAGGAGGAAAAGATTGAAAACGGGATTTGCAAGGTACTATTCTGGGCACTAAGGATCTATAGGACAACAAAAACCAAAACAATCCTGGCCTCAAGAACCTTATATTTAACATTAGTATTGCTTTTCAAAGCAATTGCTTTGGGAAGTTAAATACTATTTCTAATAATACTGCCGCAGCTCAAAATATTTTTGGAATTGCCGTCCTGGAAAGACTGAGCCAGAGAAGGATACCCATCTCTTAAGCCACCTCATTTAATAAGCAGTATTGATTTCCCGTCTCATCCATGAGGCTTGGGTTTCATATGACTTTTAGTCAATCAAATCTACTTTCCAGAAATGAAGATTTGCCATAACTAGGTAGGTAGAGCACTGGCCCTGGAGTCAGAGGACCTGGGTTGAGATCCTACTCTTGACACTATTATCACTTAATTTTTGTGGGCCATTTTCTTCCTCTGTAAAATGTGGGGGCTGGATTAGGCAGCCTCTGAGGTCTCAAGATATGGGAACTATGCCCTGAAGGCATTTCCAGAAGAGCATTTCCCAGGTGTTTTGAGAAGTGGTAACAGCATTAGAATGGATGGATAGTTTCCTAATGTTTCACTTTGAAGGAAACAAGTCTTATCTGGATACATAAATTCTGGCATTAAAAAAAAATTTGTCTTTTTTTATGATCAAATGTGCATTTGCTGATTAAAATTAAGTAATCAATATGAAGTGATGTTTAGAAGTCAGACTGCAGTGTATTACTTGGTACCTGTATATGTCAAATCCTTATCTTCATTTCTACCCAAACCTGTTTTTAGGTTTAGGTTAAGAATAGTGAGATAGAACTGCAGGTTAGGTCAGGTGTAGCAATAAGCATAATGCGTTTGGAACATCGTCTGGCCATTCGGACTTTGTATGAGATTTGACCTCTAAAACCACTGGGACTGAAAACTAGTTGAGAGGGCGGTTTTCTGTCATTATTGCACACTCAAACATAGGTCAACCCAAACGATGGCCACAAACCAACCCACTTCAACAAAACCGTGGTTGTCCTACAGTAATTCTGAATGACATATCCACTTTATTTCATTTACTTTGGACAGTTTACTAATATGGAAAACTGTGATTCATGGCTAAGAATGTTGGTACTAAGAATAGTTAATAGTGGTAACATTACTTAAAATGATAAAATAAATTTTCTTTTATAGAGGTCAGTGGAGTCAACTCATGGGAGGCAAACATCAGGAGATGAAATCTAATTCTTGGGTACAAAATTTCCTGATTATAACAAGCTAAAAGTTAGAACATTATTTGTGGAAAAATTAGTTTTATTTTGCTCATTTAATAAAGGGATATAGTTTTTCTCAGGTCTCTGGGCAAATATATGATCATGAATATTATCAACAGACATATATCCACAGGGTTTATTTCTTTTCTTATCAAATAAATGTTCTTTCTGATCCCTACATACACCTTCTTACCTATGACCTCCAAATCCTAATCTCACTTTCCCACTTCTCTCTATCTGGTTAAGTCACAGAATGACAGAATTTAGAAATGGGAGGGACCTTAACAGACATCTACCATCTCATACCAAAAGAGGAATCCCTATTCCAATAAACCTTTTAAGTGATTGTATATTTTGTGCTTGATGACAGACCTCTAAGGAAGGGCAGCCTTCTCCTTTCCAAGGCATCGCACTTGGAATATCTCTTATTGTTAGGAAGTTTTTCTGACATCAAACCTAAATTTTCGTCTTTACAATTTCCATCCGTTGCTCTGAATTCTGCCCTCTCCCCTTTTCACATAACTCTTTTAATTCTTGAAGACTATTATGATGTTCCTCTTAAGTCTCCTTTTCTCTGGGCTAAACATCCCCACTTTCTCCAGCTGATTTTAATATGGTGCAGATTCAAAGCTCTTCATCATTTTGATTGCCCATTTCTGGATACTCTTTATGAATGTCCTTCTTAAAATGTTTGACTAGGGCAGATGATAGTGGAACTATCACTTCCTTATTCTTGGAAGCCTCTTAATACAGTCCAGCATCACATTACCTTTAGGGGTTGACATTTCACTTTGTTGATTCATATTGATCTTACAGATCACTAACTCAGCCTAGATCATTTTGAGAAAAATAACGTCTGTCCGTGCTTTCTCCGTTTCTCTTCCTTCAACACTTGTGTATACACACACACACACACACACAACGAACATCATAACGTTTAATAAATGTTTGTTGAATTTACTTTCATTTAACCCAGCAAAAATCTGCCACCACCCTTGCCATCTCTAGTCTCTCTAACTTCCCTTTAGATACTTTCATCCAGTCATTTCCTCATATAATGTTTGTTTCTCATGGTGTTAGTTCCTCTTGTAGCATTTAGTTCCTCCTTACAGTATTAGTTTGCACTGATTTCATCCATACATTCTCATATCTTTTTCTACATGTGTTGTTTCATCTGCTTAGTTTAAAATTATATTCTGTTTCTTTTGTATTTCCCTGTAGTATTTCACAGGATGATCTTAAATATTTTCATGATGATGAGTAATGTGGAAATATGTTTAACATGATTATGTGTCTGTGTATATATATGTGTGTATGTGTATGTACATATATATGTCAGATTGCTTGCTGTCTTGGGAAAGTGGGGAGGAAGAGAGAAAAACTTGGAACTCAAAAATCTTATAAAAATGAATGTTGAAAACTATCTTTACATGTAATTGAAAAAATACTAAGTTAAAAAAATAGTTCGTAACCAGCCTAGTTTGTGGATCGACACAGATACACAAATATAGAAGTTAAACAAAAAATACATTTCCACATAATGAAAGGGAAATGAGATTGTGAGGAATGTAGGAAAGCCCTCCTTTCTTTACCCCCACCAGAATGAAAGTGTTAGCTGAATGAACAGAATTACATTGAGAAAAGTTTGACACATTATTAGCCAGTGTTCTCTGCTTCTCGCAGTACACAGATTCCTTATGGTCTTATTTTCCATCCGATGGAATAAAAGCAGCCTTGTCCTTTGTAGCTTCCATCATGCTGACTTATATTTTCCTCTTTTCCTCTTTGGGCTCTAAAGGTTACCAGTGGTGTGGAGAAAGGTCCCTTGTAATATATAAAAGGAAATATTCTTTTTATGTAGCATCTCAGGTTATAAGCTTCAAGAGGACAGGCAGTAGTTCTGCTTATTTTTTGTTGTACAGCGCCTACAACAATGTCCTGTTCAGTGAGATAGTATTTTAACCCAACCATTTTAAATTAAATCTCTCAAATAAGTATGATTTATATGTTTTCTAGTAGGAGACAAATGAATAATTCTGAAACATATTAGGTTTCCCTAATATAGTGTGCTTAAGTTTGTAACAAGTTGTTTAATTAGTCTTTATAAAAGTATTTTATGTACTTTTGCAGCTGATGATAACTTTATACTATGTAGTTGATAAGTGTATATTATTGATATTAATTTATGCTAAATCATGTTAATGTATTTTTCTTCTCAAATAGTTTCTTCTAGGTTAAGTAAAAAATGAGATTTCATTTAATTTTTTAATTTAAAAGTTAAAATCTAACCTGTGAATTTTCTAAAAATTAAGAAGAGAAGAGAAATAGTTATTGGGAAAAGAAAGTCTTTGCAGCAAGTTTCTCTGATAATGGTCTTTTCCTAAAATAGATCAGGAACTAATTAAAATTTATAAGAATAAGAGCCATTCTCTAATGGTAACCGGTCAAAGGATATAACAATTCTCAAGGGAAGAAATCCAAGCTCTCAATTGCCATATGAAAAAATGTTCCAAAACACTAATAAGTAGAGAAATGCAAATTAAAACAACTTTGACATTCTACTTCATACCTGTCAGATTCATACAGTTTGCAAAAAGGAAAATGACAAATATTGGAAGGACTGCGGGAAAACAGGCACATTGATAAACATTGAGTTGTGAGTTGGTATAGCCATTTTAGAAGGCAATTTGAAGCTGTGACCAAAAAGTTACTACACTTACATAGCTTTTGACCCAGCAATAGCACTACTAGGACTGTATCCCAAAGAGGTCAAAGAAAGAAGAAAAGGTCCTACATGTACAAAAAATATTTATAGTAGCCCTTTTTGCAATGGCAGGGAGCTGGAAACTAAGAAATTGTTCATCAGAGGCTAAATAAATTATGGTATAGAAATGTATTGGAATGTTGTTATTTCATAAGGAATAGAATAGTGAAACCTTGGAAGACTTGTATGAGCCAATGCATAATGAAGTGAATAGAATCAGTAGAACAATTTATACTATAGCAACAACATTATAAAAAGAATCAACTTTGAAAGACTTAAGAACTATGATTAATACAGTGACCACCCATGATTCCAAAGGATTAAAGATGAAGAATGCTATCAACTCCCTGACATAGAGGTGATGGACAGATGCAGAATAAGACATTCATTTTTAAAAGTGTCCAATGTTGGAATTTGCTTTGCTTAACTATGCATATTTGTAGCAAGGAATTTGTTTTGCTTTGTTCTCAGCATGAGGGAGATCAGGAGGGATAGAAAACATAAGTTTTTAATTGAAAAAAAAGTGATTAAGGGAGGTATTCCTAGATGTGGAGGCCCTCGGTGGTATACAGAGAGGAGGAAATTCAGAAGCAAGCACTTTGACTCCATCTCAAGGAGCAAAGTAGGTTCGAAGTTCCAGAATCTAGCCTAGTGTCCAGAGGATTAAACAGGGCAGGAATGCCAGATCAAAGGGGAGCCTGCAGATATGTTACTCTGAACCAGCAGAACTTCCTAGCTTGCTGGTAGAGGCTGAGTCCAGCAGTGGTGTACTGCTGTGTAGATCCAAACCAAGGTCAGGAACTTGTAGAGCTCAGACCAGGTAGAAAATAATCAGACTTTGCCTTACACAGGCCACTTTGGCAGCACTGAAAGTTTACAGGTGTCCACCCTGTCCCTATAATATGCTAGAATAACACAACACTCAGTACCCTCAAGAAAGCAGCAATAGGAGCAGTGCAGACCTTCCCTTTAGAATTGTGGCATAGACTAGCCCTTATATCAAATCCAGAGTCAGGAAGTAGGTCAGATTATTCTGGATATAGGATATATCTCTTGAAATACCTATCTCTCTGCCCAAATTTCCTTATATTCTAGCTGCCTAACTAGAGGCAGGGGCCCAGAAGATTAAATGGAGAAGCATACTAGGCAGCAGGTAAAGGTAGAAAGCAAATCTGTACCATCACTTGTAGTCACTTGATTGTGTTCAGCATATCAATTATATTCTATATTTATTTCTCTTACTGTTTTGTATATGTCTTTTCTTTCCAACAAAACTGCAGACGTCCTAAGGGCGGGTACTCTGTTGTACGCTTCTCTTTTTGTTACCCATAGCAGTTAACAAATTCCAAACCCAGGACTGATTTGGCAAGTGATGCACATGTCAACGATTGTGACCATTATAATAAAGGTCATTTAGTCCACATTCCTTTCTCTAGGCAGGTCAAAATGCTATTGCTTTTGACCAGGAGCCATTACCAAATCCTTCTCTAAGTGAACCTATACGTATATGATCTCAGGCACCGACCAAATTTGTCTATGGAAAATAGTTTTACATATAAAGAATTCAGAGGAATTTGGGAAGACCTATGTGAAAGAATATAGTATGAAGCAAAAACAGGAGAAGATATACACAGTGATCATGGTCATTTAAAGTAAAACAACAATAGAATATCTCACAAATGAGTTCACAATAGAGGACTGATTATAAAGTATACCCTCCATTCTCTAAGGAGAAAGACAGTGAACTGGATTGGTGTCACGTGGCTGTAATCTCTGTTTCTGAGGGAAATGTGGCTAAAGATGAGTGAGTGTTCACACCAGACTGTAAGGAGGGTCAGAAAAACAAATTAGGTGAAAGCTTCTGTACTCATCAATATTGGGACCATTGTACTTGTAGTCTAGGTGAGATACAGAGACCCAGTGTGGAGGAGGGAGGGAGAGAGAGGAAAAGGAGAGACAAGGAAAGAACTACCGGTATGGAATGAGGATTATGCTATCAGAAACAATCTGTGCTGGTTTCTTTCACTTACATGTATTTTGTGGAGAATTAGCAAGAAAGAAGTTAGTGTGCAGGTAATAGACATGAGGAAGGAGGGTACTAGGTGGTAATAACAGGCATTCACATTCAATGACACAGAGGTTCCATTGAACTCAAAGTATCCATGACTGCATTTTGTCCTTTCCTATGGTTTCTTTTTCTTGGTGGTTTGCATTGTCCTTTTGTTGCTCTGAACTTTCCCCTTTTTAGTGCAAACACAGGAAACTGGCTCCTAAGTATAGTCTTCTGATGGGTACCATGTATAGTATTCATCCAAGTAGCAACAGTGTTAGGTAAATGTACAGGAACTAGCTGCTTTTAGAGAATGAGATTATGAAGTTTACAATTAACACTAATTTTGCAGCTGCTACCTTTGGTAATTGTTACTATGGGCACTTTATGTACTATTTGGAGACTAAATGCTGGACATTTGAAAGAGACTTGGTGCTCAGTCCATTTGATAGTCCAAGTCGATGCAGGCAGTTCTAACTAGAGTTACTAGTCCTCAACCTGTAAATAAAGTGGAGTTTTTGTGTTCAAAAAGGGAATCACCTCTATTAATATATGTTGATGTAATGTCATTTTCTTTCACATAGGATTCACCTTTATTTGATCTCATTAAACAATCGAAGGAACGAGAAGGACCAGTTGATCACCTCCTTGAACCCACTTCTACTCTTAATTTGCCTCTCCAACATAATCACACTGCTGCAGATCTGTAAGTATATCATTAGTTCTTTTCCAATCATATTTTTTCCTGGGTCATGTCTTTTATGCATTTACTTACATGCAGTCATCATTGGAAACATACTGAAGCCTACTCATGCCTACAATATAAAATTAAACTAAATGGCACCTGAGGGTCCTTTTAGCTGTAGAGCTGTGACCCTGTTTGCTTCTTTACTGACCTATGAGTCACCTACACTTTTGATTCTTTGGGTAGTGTAGTATATACCATGCCATATAGCAGCACCACAGCTATTTATCTTAGTTGGAAGAGTGTTAGTGTTGAAAAGTGATGAACTGTGGTATTATATGGGAGTTAAGGATTGTTGAAAGTACAATTTCTCAAATGCAGTCTAGCCTATTCTCTTCCTGCTATAAAATATTGGGCTTGGCTCACTACATTCCAACTGTGCGCTAGGGTATAAACAATCAGCATTCATCATTCGTTTGGTTTTGATATGTATTGTTAGGCTGATGTCTTTTGAGTGGTCTTGGCTTTGGTTGAGGAGGTTCTTTAGTATTCTAGGCCTTGATGCTGTTAGCATCAAGTACTCTCAACATCATCTGCGAATAGAAATATCCAAAAGAACTCACTTTCTAGAGCACGTACAACAGAGTAAGCTAGGTGGCTCCATGGATAGAGCATTGGTCCTGGAGCCAAGACCTGCATTCGATTCTGGCCATATACGCTCCTAGGTGTGTGACCCTGGACAAATTACTTAACCTCCATCTAGCTCAGTTTACTCCACTATAAAATGGAGATAGCGCCTATCACCAGCAGTGCCCATACCTAATACCCTTACCTTCCCAGGGTTAGTATAAGGTCAAATGAGATAATATTTGTAAAATACTCAGCATACTGCCTGGCATACAATAGGTGCTTAATAAATAATAATGTTTTTACTTCCTTCTTGACTTGGGATCTTCCTCAAGGGATTTATGATCAGCCAGTTGGATACACTGTACCTTGACCAAGACATAGTGATGTCATTTTGGTCCTCTTCAAGCACAGAGGACAGCAACCATGAATAGATTTCAGGAGGCCCATGAATTTGGATGGGTAAAAAATTAAATATTTATTTTCATTAATCTCAATCTGAAATTTACCATTTCTTTCAATTATGAATTTTTAAAAAAACTTTATTCTGAAAAAGGGGTCCATAGGCTTCACAAGATCACCAAAGGGGTCCTTAACACAAAAAAAGTTAAACACTTTTGATATATAAGGAATCCCCCTTGCATTTGGACTCTACAAGACATAGTATATGACAGAAATGAATACCTTTGGCAAATGAGATTTTAAATCTCATTTTATATTGATAGAGGGTCATAGAAATATATATCTCTGTGCTTGCACATATAAATGCATCTTGGATAATAGTAACATAAGCATAAGAGCCACCTTGTTGGAGGAGAGTTTTTAAGATTGAATTTTGCTCTACACATCCCTCACCACTCATTTGTGGAGATGGGAGGTCCACAGATATTACACATTGCATGTTTTTGAACATTCTTGATATATCACTCAGTTGTATTGATTTTATTTTTTTTCTCTAAAAATACTAGTTTGTTATATGGAATGGCTCTAGAGAACAGGGAGGGGAAGGAAGGGAGATACTTGGTGGAACAATAAGGATGTAAGAAATAGAAGACATCAATAAAAATTTAGGTTAGAAAAAGAATTTAGGGTTGGGTGCTTTTTTATAATCAACTAACAGCAGATTTCATATTTATGCTTTTTAGTCAGTTGTGTGACTAAAGATGTGTTTTATTATAGGAAATAATTTATGAAAGCTGACCTTTTCTCTTTTAATATTTTTATCAGATATACACCAAATGTATATTCAGATATTTTGAGAACCAATTCTTCTAAAATTCCTTTTTCTCTAGAATAGATGTCTCCTATGTGACATTGGTCTATTCTTCCTGACCTCATTTTCTTTTTTTTTTAATAATTAATTTATTTTTAGTTTTCAGCATTCACTTTGATAAGATTTTGAGTTCCAAATTTTTCCCCCTCTTCCCTCCTCCTACCCCAAGATGATGTGCAATCTGATTTGGGCTCTATATATGCATTCATATTAAACATTTTCACATCGGTCATGTTGTAAAAAAGAAGTAGAACCAATGGGAGGAACCATGAGAAAGAGGAAACCAAAAAAGAGAGAGAGAGAGATGAAATAGTATGCTTCGATGTACATTCAGACTCCATAGTTCTTTTTCTGGATGTGGATAGCATTTCTATCATGAGTCTTTTGGAGTTGTCTTAGATACTTGCATTGCTAAAAAGGGGTAAGTCTATCAATCGCATGATATTGCTGTTACTGTTTACAATGTTCTCCGGCTTCTGCTCCCTTCACTCAGTATCAGTTCATGCAAGTCTTTCCAGGTTTTTCTGAAGTCCACCTGCTCGTCATTTCTTATAACACAATAGTATTCCATTGCGTTCATATACCACAACTTGTTCAGCCAATCCCCAATTGTTGGGCATCCCCTCAATTTCCAATTCTTGGCCACCACAAATGAGCTTCTTTAAATATTTTTGTACATGTGGGTCCTTTTCCCATTTTTAGGATCTCTTTGGGTTACAGACCTAGATGTGGTATTTCTGGGTCAAAGGGTATGCACATTTTTATAGCCCTTTGGGCATAGTTCCCAATGTGTCTCCAGAATGACTGAATCAGTTCACAAACTGCACCAACAATGCATTAGTGTTCTAATTTTCCCACATCTTCTCCAACATTTATTATTTTCCTGTTTTGAAATGTTAACCAATCTGATAGGTGTGATGTGGCACCTCAGAGTTGTTTTGATTTGCATTTCTCTAATCATTAGTGATTTTGATCATTTTTTCATATGACTATAAATAGCTTTAGTTTCTTCCTCTGAAAACTGCCTATTCATATCCTTTGGCCATTTATCAATTGGGGAATGACTTGTATTCTTATAAATTTGACTCAGCTCTCTCTATATTTTAAAAATGAGGCCTTTATCAGAGACACTGGTTGTAAAAATTGTTTCCCAGCTTTCTGCTTCCCTTGTAATCTTGGTTGCATTGGCTCTGTTTGTGCAAAAACTTTTCAATTTAATGTAATAAAAATTATTTATTTTGTATTTCATAATGTTCTCTGTCTCTTGTTTGATCATAAATTCTTCCGTTCTCCATAAATCTGACAGGTAAACTATTCCTGGCTCTCCTAGTTTCCTCATAGTATCAGTCTTTATATCTAAATTGTGTACCCATTTTTACTTTATTTTGGTATAGGGTGTAAGATATTGGTCTATGCCTAGTTTCTGCCATACTATTTTCCAGTTTTCCTAGCAGTTTTTGTTAGATAGTGAGTTCTTATCCCAGAAGCTGGAGTCTATGGGTTTATCAAACAGATATATTTATATTTAATATATATACAGAAATAAATATTTTTATCTTACCCATCTGACCTCATTTTCTTAAGTGCTGTTTCTATATATCTCGTAACAGGTGGGGGTTTCACTTTCCTAGGTGAAGAAAAATAATAATAATATCTAGCATTTATATAGCACTTTAAAGTTTGTAATTCCCTTTATGTATGTAATCTCATTTGATCATCATCTCTCTTAGAATGCTTTCAGAATTGTTCAATTTTTTCATCTGTTTGCTATTCTCTCAGTTTCATCTATAAATACTTTTGAGATGATCTAGCTTAATTGGGTCTCAAACTAGTTTTTTTTTTTTGAGAATTTGTTTTCTCTTCTACTGCTTTCTCTTCCCTGCTTGATGTGGAAATTCTACTCATTTTTTTCATCATTCTCTTCTTTAATATTTTGCAGATGAGTTTATTTTCTAAATCATTTTTGCCCTTGGATGCCACAAGGACATCTCTTGGCAAAGAGATCACATTTCCTGGCCAAGACAGGTTTTAGCCTATTTTGATCCTTTCATTCTGGTGTTTGCTTTACATCAGTTAAACTCTTTTCATTTATCCATTTTTACCATTACTAGTTTGTTTGAATAAGTCAGACTGGAACTATTGCAATTATACACCATGTCATTTTTCATTATTTTCCCTCTCTTCTAATTTAGTGTCAGTTTTGTCAAACATCTCATGAAATTATGTTTCTTATCTTTAAATGGTGAAACTATTCTTCCATTTAATTGCAACTTTCTTATCTTGCTAGTTATAGCAAGCATGTTATATTGATATGGTTAAATTCTTTCCATAATATCTTGACATCTTGATTTTTTTATTTCATTTTAGCTGCATTGGTTTTGTTAATGCCAAAACTTTTAAATTTTACATAATCAAAATTTTCCGTTTTACTTTTTCTGAACTTCTCTATCTCTTGTTTGGTCTATGACTGCTAATATATGCTTAAGATATCACCCTTCATGTCTAAATTATGTACCCATTTTGTGCTTATCTTAGTATGGGATGTTGGTCTATGCCTAGTTTCTGCCAGACTGCTTTCCCATTTTCCCAGCATGTGTCTTGGCAAGTAGACTCCCAAATATTTTATGCATTATGGAGTTTTTTCAAATGAATTTTCTCCTGTCTTTTCCTGCTGTGTTTTGTTAGTAATGTATAGAAATGATGATGATTTGTGTGGGTTTATTTTATATCCTGAAACTTTGCGAAAGTTGTTAATTGTGTCACTTTTTTAGTTGACCCAGCGTTCTTCAAGTAAACCATGTCATCTGAATAAAGTGATGGTTTTTTTCCTCGTTGTCTATTTTTATTCTTTCAGTTTCTTTTTCTTGCCTTATTTCTATAGCTAGCATTTCTAGTACAGTATTGAATAATAGTGATTTTAATGAACATCTTTGCTTCACCCCTAATCTTATCGGAAAGGCTTCTACTTTGTCTTCATTATAGATAATGTTTGCTCTTGGTATTGGATAGATACTACTTATCATTTTTAAGGAAAGCTGTATTTGTTCCTATGCTTTATAAGTGTTTTTAATAGAAATTGGTGTTATGTTTTGTCAAAAGCTTTTTCTGCATCTATTAAAATAATCCTGTGATTTTTATTGTTTTTTATTATTAATACGGTCAATTATGCTTACAGTTTTCCTAATCTTGAAGCAGTCCTATATTCTTGGTATAAATCCTAGTCTTGTTATAAAACCTAGTCATAGTGTATAATCTTTGTGATATATATATTGCTGTAATCTCCTTGCTAGTATTTTATTTACATTTCTTGAATCAATACTCATTAGGGAAATTGCTCTATAATTTTCTTTATTTTGACTCCTGCTTTTGATATCAAGACAATATTTCTATCATAGAAGGAATTTGGTAAGACTCCTTCTTTGCCTAATTTTTTGGGCAATTTACATAATATTGGAATTGTTCTTTAAATGTTTGGTGGAATTCACTTACAAATCCATCTGGTTCTAAGTTTTGTTTTGTTTTGTTTTTCTTAAGGAGTTTTTTTTTTTGTGGCTATTCAAATTCTTTTTCTAAGACGGAGTTAAGTATTCTATTTCCTGTTCTGTTAATGTGGGCAATTTATATTTTTGTAAATAGTCAGACATTTCATTTAAAATGTCACTTTTATTGACATATAGTTAGGCAAAATCGTTCCTAATAGTTACTTTTATTTCTTCTTTATTGGTTGTAAATTCACTGTTTTCATTTTCGACACTGGTAATTTGGTTTTCTTTTCTTTTTTTAAATCAAATTATTAACAGCTTATCTATTTTATTGAGTTCCCTCCGCCCCCCACCCCAAAAAAACCTGCTAGTTTTGTATATTAGTTAAGTGTGGTTTTTTTTCCTTTCTTTTTAAAAATCTCTTTGTTTTTCAGGATGTCAGTATTGGTGTTTAATTGATAATTTTTAATTTGTTGGTTTTTCAGTTTTTTTAAGTTGCGTGACCCATTTGTTAATCTGTTTCTTTCTTATTGGTATAAGCATTTAGAGATATACATTTGCCCCTAAGTACTGCTTTGGCTGTATCCTTCAAGTTTTGATATGTTGTCTTATTATTTTCGTTATCTTTAATGAAATTATTGATTGTTTCTCTGATTTGTTCTTTGATCCACCCATTCTTTGGGATCAAGTTATTTAGTTTCCAACTAACTTTTAATCTGTGTTTCCATGATCCTTTACTGAATATAATTTTTATTATTATGGTCAGAAAAAGAATTTAATTTTTCTGCATTTGTTTGTAAGGTTTTTATGCCCTGATACATGGTCAGTTTTGTGAAGGTGCTGTTCACAGCTGAGAAATAGATGCAATTCTTTCTCTTCCCATTTAGTATTCTCCTGATGTTTATCACATCTAATTTTTCTAAAATTCTATGGATTTCCTTAATTTCTTCCTTGTTTATTTTATGGTTAGATTTATCTAGGTTGAGAAGGGTAAATTGAGGACCCTAATGAATATAATTTTACTATTTCCTCCTATAACTCATTTTATTTTTCCTTTAGGAATTTAGATGCTATGCCATTTGGTGCATATGTGTTCAGTATTGTTATTCATTGTGACCTTTTAGTAAAATTTAGTTTCATAGTTTCTTTTAATTAGATCTGTTTTTGCTTTTGCTTTGTTTGAGATCATGACTTCTACTCCTGTGTTTTTCATTTCTGCCAAAGTAGCATAGATTCTGCTCTATCCCCACCCCCACCTTTTTTTTTTAACTCTAGGTTTAACTCTGTTTCAAGTGTGTTTTTTGTAAACATATTGTTGGATTCTGGTTTCTAATCTATTCTGCTATCCTCTTCTGTTTTATAGATGAGTTCATCCATTGGTAGCTATATATTTTCCTCCATTCTGTTCTTTTATATTTGCCCTTCCCCTTTTTACCCTGTCCCCTCTTTAAGAGTTGTTTTGCTTCTGAGTTTTGCCTTCCTTAATCTGCCCTCTCTCTTATCCTCTCCCCCACCATTTTTTTCCTTAACCCCTTTCCTTTCTGCTTTGCTTTTGTGTAAGATTAATTTCTGTACTCAATCATGTATGTGTATTCTTTCCTCCTTAAACTAGTTCAGGTGAGAATGATGTTCAAGTATTGCTCACTTCCCCCTGCTGCCTCCACTATTGTATAAACTCTTCCTTACAGGCCCCATTTATGTGACATCAATTTTTCCCATTCTTCCTCTCCTCTATCCTTCCATTCTTTTTTTGAGATCATCTAAACATAATAGAATCACACATTGGCCCTCTGTCTAATTAAACTCCTTCTAAAACCCCTGGTCATTATAAAGTTCTGAGGGGTTATATCTATCATCTCCCCATATAAAAATGTAAACAGTTTAACCTTTTTTTAGTCCTTTATGATTTCTCACTCATGTTTACATTTCCATGTTATTTTTGCATTCTGTGTTTGAATGTCAAATTTTTTATTCAACTCTGTTCTTTTCATCAAGGATGCTGGAAAGTCCTCTTTTTCATTAAATGTCCATTTTTCTACTGTATAGTTATACTCAGTTTTACTGTGTAAGTTATTCTTGGTTCTAATTCTAGGTTCTTTGCCTTCTGGAAAGTCACATTACAAGCACTCATTTCTTTATAGTGGTAGTTGTTAAATCTTTTGTGATACTGACCATGGCTCCACAGTTCTTGAAATCTTTCTGTTTGGCTGCTTCTCCTTGAACTGGGAGCTCTGAATTTTGGCTGATATTCCTGGAAGTTTTCATTTTGGGATTTTTTTAAGGAGATGACTGGTAGATTCTTTCCATTTCTACTTTGCCTTCCAGATTTGGGGGTAGTTTTCTTTTATAATTTTTTGAATTATAACTAGTCTGTTCCCCCCATGGCTTCAAGTAGTCCAATAATTCTTAAATCATCTCTCCCTGATCATTTGTTTCCAGATCAGTTTGTTTTGTAATAAGATCTCACATTTTCTTCTGTTTTTTTTTCTTTTTTTGATCTTTTGGTTTGGTTTTATTATTTCTTGATGTCTCATGGAGTCATTAGCTTCCATTTGGCCAATTCTAATTGTTAAGGAGTTATTTTCTTGAGTAGGTTTTTGTACCTCTTTTACCAAGTTGTAAATTCTCTTCATAACTTTGCTACATAGCTCTTATTTCTTTTCCCATTTTTTTCTTCTACCACTCTTATTTGTTTTTTTAATTTTTTTTTTGCTCTTTTTAAAAAATCTCTTTCTTTAGCTCCTCTGGGAATTCTTTTTGGGATTATGTCAAGTTTGAATTTTTCTTTGAGACCTTTCTCATAGATTCTTTTTCAGTCACCGTGTTTGTGTCTTCTAGGCTTATGTCTTCAAGAAAAAGATTCAATTAAGTAGTATAGGTGGGAATTGAAATTAAAAAAGAAAAACCAGTTAACAGAGCGAAAGTAATTAGCTTCTATGAAACTTATAACTTGGTCCCCCATTAGCATTTCCTCCTAACCAATTGAGCTACCCACATATGAGCAAAAAGGAACTATCAACTTGGTAGGTTTAGAACTGTTTTGTGGAGATAAGTAATATCTGGGAAACCTCCGAATGTGTTTAGTACTACCATTACTATATTTGAGTATTGATAACAGAATATATTAGTCACCTAAATCTTGTGTAACATAGAGCAAGGAAAATTGCTTGAAATGTCAATCCCACAGTGTTTAATGAATTTCTGCTTGGATGGACCAAATAGTAGAGAGAGAGTTAAGGTTTCTTGGAAAGGTTAGCTTAAGCATTGTGAGAGCTAAGAGAGGCTGTTTCCATGCACAATTCTGCTTTCGTTGTTTTATTTGTGTATATGTACATCAAGGCTTGTTTATGATAGTATGTAACCACAACATAACTACTACCCAAGTTAACCCCCTAAGTATTTGGCAGTTCATGATGAGAAGAGACTCTAGGTTAGTTGGAGCAGCCTAGTAATTATAGACAGGACAAGGCTGAGGGGACAAGAGAGAAAGCCTTTATAAAATTGCTGTGGTAATGATTCCTTTTTAATTCTTTTTACTAATTTACTTCCTTTTCTGAGCTGTTAAATATGGTATAGAAGTCCACATAAAAGTTTAGCAGCTTCTACTTTAGAATTCTTTTTACACAGCTGATACCCAGATTCAGGAATCAGGAATGGCTCTTTATTGCCCAGTTTGAAGAGAATGCAACAGAGAGTACTCAACTAACCAAAGTTTTTTTAAGAGAGAATATTGATATTTTGATAAGTAACTGCCATGTTTATTAATTATGCCTGGGTCTAATTTGTGAAATAGTCCCTAGAGAATATCAACATTATAATAAATAAAATATATTAATAAATTAGAATATTAATATTATAATGTTACTTAATATTAGTTACTGACATCCCTTATTTTGCCTCCATAGAATTCCCTTTACTATACAATTAAGCTGGCTGTGTGTACTTATATACATTCATTCCTTTTATTTATGAACTGTAGCATAATTATATTTAAAGTTTTGTGGTTTTTATACTATTTTTTTTAAAAAAGAAGGCACTTTATTATCAGAGAAATTGGACAGCACTTAATTTTGGTACCAGTAATTGATTTTTCTTTTAAGCTCACATTACTTCCTGGTTCCTCACTCAGTGATAATTAGTAGAAGCTATACATGTGTATAGCCTTTTTTCCATAAGTTGTTGATATCCAAAATTCACCATATACCATGATAAAAAATGAAACATTGGAACATAATTGGATTAGTATTCATTTTATTGTCTTTTTGAGCTTTTGTTTAAATGGATTGTTGAGTTGAGCTGCTAGTAAATATTTGAGTGAATGGAGGGTGTCTTCATATATGTGCCATTGCTCAAAATGTTCTTGTAGTTACAGTATTTTGCATTAACAGTTTCTCTTTTGCATACATCTAGGTATCTTTCTCCTGTAAGATCTCCCAAGAAAAAAGGATCAACAGCTCGAATAAATTCCACTTCAAATGCAGAACCACAGACAACATCAGCCTCTCAAACTCAGAAGCCACCAAAATCTACCTCCCTTTCACTCTTTTACAAAAAAGGTGAATAGATATCCCATTATCATCAAACTTCAAAGTTATTGTATATCCACATGATGTATGACAATATAGTGACTTACAGTAGGTTATTTATGGACGTGCTTTAAGCTCTTTGGGGGAAAAGTGGGAACCCCAAATAAGTTTTCTGCTTTAAAAAAAATTTTAAGTTAAAAAAATGAGATAAACCAATCAATCAATCAATCAATATATATTAAGTGCCTACTGTGTGCCAGACACTATGCTGAGTGCTGGGGATATAAGAAAAAAAGGAAGCAAAAAAACAGTCCCTCAGAAAAGTGCAATAAAAATTTAATCTTTAAATAAGACCCAAAGTATGTGTTTGTCTTAGTGTAGAAAATTTCATATTTGTTACGTGCCTGCTTTCAAAAGAGTAATTTGGATTCTAAGTAATTTACTATGTGTATCTTCAAGTTTAGTCATCAAAACTTATGGCTTAGTAAGAAAGACTTTCAACAACAATAAGGAAGATGTCATTCATTTTTAAAAAATGTGCTGCTTTTCTCTTGCCCCTGATTAGAGTTCCCTTCTCCCAAATCTTCTTTTCTACTTATATTTCTCTTTTATAGATATACTAAATAAATTATCATAGTTATGTTAATGAAAGAGGCAGCTTAGTATAGTGCAGGACTTAGGGCTAGGAAAGCCTAGGGTAAAGTTCTGACTCTTAGTAGCTTTGTGACACTTAGTAGCTCTGTGACTCTGGCAAGTCACTTAACTTGGGTGCCTCTACCCCCTCTACTATTTGATGTTTTTTTAAGACATATTTTTGACACTGGCCTCCTTATTGCTCCTCACATAAGATGCTACTTTTCTCTATTCCAGGCATTTTCACTGACTGTCCTCCATGTCTGGAATGCTCTCCCTCCTCATTTTTACTTCCTGGCTTTCTTCATTTGCCAGCTAAGATCCCTTCTACAGAAAGCCTTTCTTGATTTCCTTCAATTCTAGTTCCTTCTTTCCATTGATTATCTTCAATTTATTCTGTCTGTATATTGTTTGTACATAGTTATTGACATGTAGTCTCCCCCATTAGACTGAAAAGAGTTATTGTCTTTTTCCTTTTCTTTATCCCCTGCATTTAGCACAACGCCTCACATAACAGGCCCTTAATAAATGTTTACTGACTGAATATAGGTGTTAGTAAATTTGAGGGAGTCCCTTTTTTTTTTTTACCACTAATACTCTTTTTTTTTTTTTTGCAAGCAGATCAGTCTGTTCATCTTTATTAGGAATTACCATTTTCCTGTGATATCAATTACTAGCCTTTTTGGAGTTGTCACATCTTATTTTTTATTTCTTTGATTTCACAATATCCTTTAGCCCTCCTTATATATATGGCTACTCATCACTTCCCCTGTCCCAACCCAGCCATGATAAATAGTATATATTTGTTTTTGAAATTTAAGCCAATTAATTCTTGACCCAGCAAGTATTACAGAGCTCTGTCAATGTGCTAAGCTGTTGTGCTGAGCATGGGAAAATTTGTTTACAAGAAAGATGATGATAGAGGAAGAACTGTTATTAAAACCTTTTAGACAGCATTATACTTTTAAGAATTTAGCGTAAGAAAGAAAATTTCTCAAAATTATAAGTCAAAATTAATAAATAGTTAAAAATTACTAATTCCCTCTCCATTCCTCCAACTATCAGTGTATCGGTTGGCATATCTCCGGTTGAATACTCTGTGTTCACGACTTCTGTCAGATCACCCAGAACTTGAGCACATCATTTGGACCCTTTTCCAACACACACTACAAAATGAGTATGAACTCATGAGGGACAGGCATTTGGACCAGGTAAAGAAATCACTAACTTTCTTTTCTTCTAGTAAAGATTTATTTGTCAAGTACTAAACATAGTTTAGTTTCAAAGGAAAAATTAGGTTAATGTAGTAAACCAAACTGTGTTCAGTTGTATACTTACTACTTTTATTTTGCCTTAATTAATAAAGATCAACTCTATAGTTCAAAAATTAACCTATAATTATTGAAATGGTTATTTCTCATTTTAAAATGTCAGTGATAGTAGAACCCCTTTGTAGTGCTGCTATTGCGGGCGTGCTTATGTTATGCTAGAGTATACACTGAACTCTATACACAGGGGGCTTACTATGACTCACACTGTTTGTGATGTGTGTATGTATATAGATATAGATATAGATATTTATATAGATATATATTATAGATTCTATATAATATAGACCTATATTATATAATATGCAGTATTATATAAGATCTATGTCGTATAGATCTATATTGTATATTATCTATATTATATTAATATAGTAATTATATATTATATAAATCATATATAGAATTATATATTATATAAATAATTAATATATAAATATAGATCCATATTATATATTATCTATATTATGTAATGTAGATATATTCTACATTATAGATTTATAATGGAGTTTTACTTTATTTTTATTTGTGTAGGTAGTTACCACTCAATGTAAAACCCTTATCCTATCTTTAATATTGAATGTACATGAATTATACATTTCAAAGTAAAGAGATTCAGGTACTTTATTCAATCTTTGAAAATATAATTAACTCTTCAGGATGTATTTTGCCATAAAATAAAATTAGTTGATGGGGTAAATGAAAAGTGTTTATTCTTTAGAATATTTGTAAGTGATCACAAAAGTCAGTTATAAAGACTTTATAAAAATCACTGTTCACAGAGTAAAATAAGTAGATTTTTTCTATTAGGGATAAAAAAGGATAAAGATAAATGAAAATATATTAGAGCCCAATTAAATGAAACCAAAATGTACAAGTGTGACTACAAATTGATTTTTAACCAAACATTCCAAAATATTTTACATTTTGAACATCCACAGTGTCCAATCAATATTAGCACGCTGAGAGGTTGTATGTTTATTTCAATCATGCTGTCATTGCTTAAAACAGTTTAGAATTCCCTTTAGATTTATTTTCTTGACTAGAGTGAAAGGCATAAGCAAGATTATTACAGAAAACATAGGCACTTAGGTGGGGGAAAGATTCATAATTATAGAACCCTGAAGCCAATAATTAAGAAACCATGGGTAATTTAAATAACAACTCCTAAGCTTTATTTTGCCTAGTAGTTTCAACAGCTTCCCCACCAGACTTTTTTAGAAACCAGAGTTTTCAACTAGTAGAAAAATTGACTAAAATAAATTTAACCTCTTCTTTGATAAATATGCTAGGGAGAACCAAAGGCTATGTGAACTTTACAAACCTGATAATTAGTCCTTAAATAATTGAGTTGATTGTACCTATGTTTTTATTGTGAGAGAATCTGGAATAAAAGTTTTCAGAATATAGGCTTTGAGAGGAAGCCAATGATAGTGATATTTTGAACTCTTCGTATTCTGTTTATTAAAGTTGATTTTACTGCAAGGATGTTGATTGCCAGCTTTTTGACCCAAGTAGGAAGGATGATGGGTACTTTTTAGACATGAAAGTACAATTCTGATTGTTTTTACTTTGTTTAATTAATAGATTATGATGTGTTCCATGTATGGCATATGCAAAGTGAAGAATATAGATCTTAAATTCAAAATCATTGTTACTGCATACAAGGACCTTACCCATGCCATTCAAGAGGTATGTAAATTATTTCAGTGTGAGTCTTTAATCTAAATAATTTTAATCATTTGTTAGATAATTTTACTAGATGAAACCAAAATGTATGGATCTGACTATAAATTTATTTTTAACCAGACATTCCCAAATTTCTTACAGTTTGGTCATCTAAAATGTCCATTTAGATCATTTTTACAAATCTACAAAATGCCACTTAATTTTATATTGTTAAAACTGGATCTGGGAAAAACTGTGACGTTTAAAAATCTAAATTAAGGTTTAAAAGTTATAAAAGATGATTATAATACCTTAAGGAAACAGGTACTAAATTTTATTTAACAGGGTAAGATTTGCTTTAAAAAGTAAAAGATATAGTTCAGTTATTTTTTTTCTGGATAAATTTTTTTAAAAAAATCTATATGAATGAAGTCTTGTCAGTAAATACCAAAAACTTATTTTTGAAGCATATCTTGTTATAAAAATCCCACTCCTCCTTTTTAAGAGCACCCTGCTAATCAAATAAACTTGATATAATTACATTATTTTCCTAGGTATATTAGACTAGAGTACTTAAAAGATACAAATTGCTTTAGTATTTGTAGTAATTGTTTTTTAAATTAAGTCCACAAACTTTTTTGGTTTAGATTTTTCTTAATTCAGACTGATATAATCATGCATATCAGAAATAGCCTATGGAAACAAATTTATGGAATTGGTTTATGGAGTTCACTTTTTTTTTTTAAAGTTTAAAATTTTGAAAACAAAAAAACTTCATAAATGGAAACACTTTTTAATACTGTACAGTAAAATATTCATCCCATCAAGCACTATTTTTTGTCCATGTGACAAATTTTTTTGTTTACATTTGGACTTGAGAGGGTGAAGTTTAAGTATGAACTAGACATGATAATTTTTGCATAATTCTGACCTTTCCATATCCGTACTTATGTTCTACCTTTTGGTCTGTGAACTTTTCTTCCTCCAGGCCACATTTCTACTACCATCCTGGGTGACTGTCTCCTTTACTGATGTATTTTCCTTTTCCCATTCCACAACCCTCCATCCTTAGTCTTCTTCTCAATATATACTTTCTTCCTTGGCAATTTCATCAATTTCCATAGGTTCAATTATCCCTTCTATTCAGGTAACAGATTTATATATCCAGTCCTGAACTTCTTCCTGAAGCTGAGTTAATTTCATTTCATTCAATTCAATTAAACAAACTTTTTTTTTTTTTTAGTATTCTCATTCATTGCTAGGTGCAAGATACTAAGTTCTGGTGATATATTAAGAAATTGAAATAGTAGATGCCATCAAGGAGTTTACATTCCACTGTATACCATGTATATAGAAAGCAAATATATGATCATTTGAGGAGGGAGAATACTTTAAAAGCCATGGACATCAAAAAAGGTGGTATTGTCACAAAAACCTTGTGAAGTAGTTAATACAGCAAATTTACAGTGAGAAAACTGAGACTGTGAAAAATTAAATAATTTGATCAGTGCCCCACAGCTAGTATATGACAGAATAAGGACTTAAATGAGCTCTTCCTGACTTCAGTGCAAGGACTTTATGTACCCCCAGGCTGCTCTGCTTCTAAGAATTACAACAGAAATATACAGGGAAATGGAAGAAACTATGTGACTCATCACTACGGGTTATAACATTTTAGCACCTACTGAATACCTAAAAAGACAGTTGGTGACTATTTTACATTAGTAATAAACTCCAAATATTTACTAAACTAACAAATGATGGGTCCCCATACTACAAATACAGACCCCAGAATATCCTTGAGAATTCAACAAATAAACTGCACTGAAACTAGAGCATTATCAAAGACAAAATAGTTGCCCACAATTGCTCAGATGTAACATTGATCAAAATAAATTTTAAAATGACTTTTTAATAGATTTTAACTTCCTAAGTGTCCATAATCTGTAAACCCCATGGAATGGAATACTCTTGAAATATACAGATGTAGCAGAAGAAATGAAAATAGATTGAAGTACATACATGTTATGCCCACCGTCCTTTCTGCTATGGAGGTGGAGGTTGTCGCAAAGATACTTTTCATTAACCCAACCAAAGATGATTTTACATCCTGATACTTTTATACAGTTATAAAAAATAGATTATTTACTTGTGCAGTAGTTCACAAAACTTTAAACATTTTTTAAGTTTTTAAATTTATTTTAAACTTAAATACAAAATAAGAAAGGGAAAAAAATTGCCATGTACACAGCAGAACATAAGAAAGGATTCAATATAAAGCAGTAAATTTCCATTTCAAGAAAAACTATATAACAAGTACTATACATTATTTTCAAAACTGTCCATCTTTTCTTTGCTTCCTTGTAGGTTTCCTTTTGTCTGCCGCTGGGCACTTTTTACCTTATTTTTCCCCCTCTGCCTCCTGCCCAGAAGGCTACAATTAAGCATGGTACACACACACGCGCACACACACACACACACACACACGCATGCATGCATACCCACATACATATGTGTATGTATACATGTATGGGTGTATGAGTATATATATATATGCATGCCTACATGTATTATACATACGTATACACATAAATATCCATAAGCGTACATATATACACATTTACATTCAAATACGTATATATAAGACCATATTATGCTTATTTCCATTTGTCATCTGTTTCTCTGAAGGTGGATAGCATCTCCCTTCATAAGTCTAAGTCTTTCCATATTTTTCTAAATCTACCAGCTCATCATTTCCTACACCGTAGCAGTATTCTGACCCAATAACATTCTATCTGAGAGACTATCAAATATGTTTTTCCTCATTTTCTGCATCCTCACTATTCTTGGCTACATAGGTTTTATTTATACAGGAAAATTTTAATATAAAATAATCAAAATTATCCATTCTATGTTTCAACACTGCTCTTACCTTATAATATGGTTTAATGTTTGATACTACTAAATCTACTTCCTTCACATCATTTTCCCTTTGTTTCCTTGAAATTCCTGTCTCTCAGCTCTTCCAGATGAACCCTGTTATTATTTTTTTCTGACTCAGTAGGGTAATTTTTTAGTAGTTAAATTGGGATGGCACTACATAAATAGATTAATTAAAATTCATTTTTTATTATATTAGCTTTTCCTATCCATGCACAGTAAATATTTCTGCAGTTATTTAGATCTAACTTTGTATAAAAGGTGTTTTGTGTTTTAATCATATAGTTCCTGTGTCTATTTTGGCAGGTAAACTCTCATTTTTTTATATCATCTAGTTATTTTATATGATCTAAAACTATTGATTAATATGACTGACACATAATGTAGTTTCCATATTTTTCTCTTTTGGTTAAATATGTTTTAGCTTTAACTTTGCCTGAGATCATGATTACTATCCCAGCTTTTTTACATAATAAATTCTACTTCTGAATTTTATTTTATGTTTATGTGTATCTCTCATTTTTATAGCATTTCCTGAAAGTAACATATTGTTGAATTCAAATTTTTAATCTCATATCAGTTTCCATTTTATGGGTTAATTCATCCCAATCACATTCTAAAGTATAATTACTTGTATATTTTCCTCCTTCCTATTTTCTTCACTATCCTTCTCACCCTATTCTTATCCCTCCTCACTCCTCTACTTTACTTTTGTCACCTACTACCTTGCCATTCTATTCCTTAACCAAAACCCCACCAAGAATCCCTCCCTTATCCTCTCTTACCACCCTATCCCCTTATCTTCTTATTTCTTTCTGAATTTAGAAGATTTTTATACCTTTCTAAATATATATGTTGTTCCCTCTTCATCCCATTCCCATTAATCTATACACACTTCTATACCCCCTCTTATCCTATTCCCTATCCCTCCCTTATCTTCTCCCGCCCCCATCGTCTTACCCTCTTACTTCTTTCTGAATTTAGAAGACTTTTATACTCTTCTAGATGGATATGTATTGTTCCCTCTTTGTCCCATTCCCAATGAGAGTTGGGTTCCAGAACTACCAGCCCTCCTCCCCCATCTAATTCCTCTGTATCATTTCTTCCTCTCACACCTCATTTGTATGAGACAGAACATTAAAAATTAAAGACTTGCTGGATGTTGACTTGCCTTAATATTACTGTATTTCTGTTTGAAATCCATTTAAAAAGACAAGAACGAGATGAGTAATAATAATTATAATTAACATCTAATACTGTGCTTTAATGTTCTCAAAGCATTTTACATATCTTACAGCAACATTGTGAGGTAAATGCTATTATTATCTTCATTTTACACATGAGGAAACTAACAGTGGCCATGACTTGTGCAGGGCCACACAGCTAGCAAGTATATGAGACAGGATTTGAACTCAGCTTTTTCTGACTCCAAATCTTTTTTTTTACTATCCACTGTATTGCTTAACTTCCTCTGATAATAATAGTAACCACCACAACAATGCCATCAAAACCAAACCCATTATCCACGTGGCTTTGAGTTAGGAGGGTAATGCTATCCAGAACCATGCCGAGTGAGGACTGTAGGTGTCCTGAGACTACCATAGTATGTGTGAAAGTCTAGAAGGAATACTGAAAAGCTGGACAGTTGAGCTTTGGAGATGCCAGTGATTTGGTTTCTATCTTGGCCAGTGTAATGAAATTGTTCCTATGAATGTAAGAAATGAATGTATAGATGATGGCATAGGGTGGCCAGCTGGCCCTACTAGAGATCACTGAGATCTGCTTGATAAAGAAGATGGTGGAATGAGTGATCCTTCTTTGTGTTCTGGTTCCATAAAAAGGCAAGATAAATAGGAAGAAATCAGAAATGTGTTTATCACTAAAGCAGGCAAACCACAATTGTTAACTGAATAGACTAAAGCCATAGATTTTCATTATGTGCCAATACTATATCATAACAAAATTGGTAACAGTTTTTACTGGTTCTTTTTGAGGGTTTTGTTAGTGGTACCTTCAGCTCCAAGTCACAACAATGTGATGCTTCTTTGTGTTATGGCCCCATAAAAAGGCAAGATAAATAGGAAGAAGTCAGATGGAAAGGCACCAGGGTACTTAGGATGTAGCAGTGAAGATGGTAAAATTTCTTCTTTAATGTTATTTCCCTTGATAAAGCGATATTCTTTTCTGATGTTGAACCATTTCACAGTGCCAAGGACTTTGGTAACACGAAATTTTTTTCTGGGTCTTCAGTTACTATGACTGCTGAGTTGGCAGAGGCTACAGAAGTTGCAGAAACAGTTGCCAGGTCACATCTCCACAGAGCTGATTCCCTGGAAGACGGTTGCAGGGGCTGGACTATAAACAGGGCCAGTTGGATAGGGGTGATGTGTGAAGGGGTTAGGGCTCTTTTATTACCAGGACTCTTGGTCCAGGTCCTGATTGCCTTGCTTCTTTAGCAACTTTTGGCAGTTAACGGGGACCACGGTGGTTGCATTCTGTATGTCGTCTGGGGTGCTGGGCTGTAAAGAGAGCTGGAGTCTGGAGGTGTCTTGCTGTTCCCAGGATTGGGGTTTATTTGCCTGTCAGTGGCAGCTAGTAAATGGTGGTAATATTGGCAACAACGTTAAGTCTCTTCTCCACATGGTGACTCTCGTTGATGATGACTGTGGGGCCCAGGCTAGAAGCAGGCTGCTGTTCTTGGGAACACTGCTATTCCAGGGCTCTTGTGCTTACAGACCTGAGCCACCTCCATTAAGATCTGAGGGGAAGTAATTATCAAAGTAGTGGTGGTGGTTTGACTCACCTGGCGTATGCCACCACTTTTAACTGTCTCAGGATTCCTGGTCCAGCATTCTGTCCACAAAGCCACGCCGCCTCATCTACTTAATCCTCTCCGATGACTCCTTTTTTAAACATCTGTGTACACAGTGCTCAAATTTATATAGCTAACCTTTTTCCCAAGTCCTGGTCCCATATCTCCACCTGACTCCTGGACATCTCCAACTGGATGTTCTGTTGGCAACTCAGATTCAGCATGTCCAAAACTGAAATCATTTCAACCCTCTCTCCGTCTAAGTTTTGTATTTCTTTTTATGGTACCATTATCCCCCTAGTTACCCAGGTTCAAAACTATGGAGTCACCTTGTCTCTTCTATAATTTTCACCTCCTATGTAAAAGCAATGGATAAGTCAAATCCTGCTTCCATTTACTACCTGTGAGAGCAAATCACTTAACGTATTGGGCTTCAGTTTCTTCATCTATAAAATAAGTGGATTGGACTAGATGGCCTCTGAAGTCTCCTCAGGACTTCTACATGCAATCCTGTGATCTTTTATACCATTGGTCTTCTGTCCTCTGTTTATGTTCCCCATACCTATTTTATGGCCTTAGTACTTCTGACCAAACTATTTTACAAAGTCTCTTTACTAGTCTCCTTGTCTGTAACCTCTCCTCTCTTTGACCTATCCTTAACATATCTGCTAACGTAGTGTTCTTAGGTACAGATCTAACCATGTCACTCCCCTGCTCAAATAACCTTTACCTATAGGATAAAATGCAAGTTCCTTTAAAGCTTCCCACATTACATCTCCAGTCCACCTTTCCAGCCTTATTTCACATCATTGCCCTTCATGCATGCTATTTCTCTCTCTCTCTCTCTCACTCTCTCTCTCTCTCTCTCTCTCTCTCTCTCTCTCTCTCTCTCTCTCTCTCTCTCCCCCTCCCTCCCTACCTCCCTCTCCCCCTCCTCCTCCATCCCCTCCTCCCTCTTGAAAGCCTTCTCTTCCTTCCTTCAAGGTTACATAGGGACTGACTCTTTCATGAAACATCTTCTAATGCACACAGCTGATCATGATCTTACAACAAAATTTTATGGACTTTTGTCTGGACTTTTCCTTTGCCTTTCCCACATTTTGCCTTGTATCATAGTTATTTGTGTATGTTTTATTATTTCCATCTCCACTCCCAAACCCATGAGATTAAAACTCTTGTTAATAGGGATTGGGTCATTTTTATCTCTGCATCTCCACAAGGAATTCTTTAAATATAGTAAGGCCTGCTTAAATATTTGTTAGATTGAATGTTTTAATCTGTTGAAGAGCACATTACAACATAAGTATTTAAATAGAAGTGTGAATTAAGAAAAAATAAAATGTTGAAATGAATGTATATGTTCATTTAGCATAATTTTTTCTCCACAGACTTTCAAACGTGTTTTGATCAGAGAAGGGCAATATGATTCCATCATAGTCTTCTACAATTTAGTCTTCATGCAGAAACTAAAAACAAATATTCTACAATATGCTTCCACCAGGGTATGTTGAGAATATATTGTGTGTTTGTGTCAAAATTTCCAATTTAAAAATATTAAAAACATTTATTTACTTTTGCTGTTTTAGCCCCCAACCTTATCACCAATACCTCACATTCCTCGGAGTCCTTATAAGTTTTCTAGTTCTCCTTTACGTGTTCCTGGAGGGAATATTTATATATCACCCTTGAAGAGTCCATACAAATTTTCAGAAGGCCTGCCAACTCCCACAAAAATGACTCCAAGATCAAGGTTAGTGCTAGTTTTCTTTTTGAACTAGTGGCAAAGAACAATAAATTGAAATAATTTTGATCCAAGATTAAAAAGTCCTTGTAAAAAACCAGAACTTTTCATCTAAACTTTACCATCCACTTAAGTAGTGTCTTTAGGCTTATGAATAAAAAAAGATCATATGTTAAAGGATATAAACCTGCAAATACCTCTATTTCTATTCATTCCTGCTTTCTTTTAGACACAGAGCTGAGGCTCTCACTTTGGTTGTAAGCCTTTGAAACATTTATTTTTATTGAAACCCATCTGCTAAATGAAGTAGATTTTTTTCTTGCATTTATTAACCATTCTGGATTTCATCAAATGTCTTATGAACACTTTGTGTGCGTCTTGACTATTCTTCCATAGTAGAAAAGCAATATCCCATTAAGAGTGAGAATAAACTTGTTAGAACAAATAATTTCAAATTGAGACTTAACTGTTATTTCTGGTTTTCCCATGGTCTCCTTATATACCCTTGGGCAGGTCTCTACTTCAAAAGGTTGTTGTGCATCAGTGAGCTGGTGCTTTTGAAGCTCTTTTACATGCTCAGATGAAAGGTGCAGTGCAACATTGAATTATTAGACTATCATCCACATCAACCACAAATGCTTCCTAGCTTTGATGTGTTCCATTTGCCTTATTACATGGGATCATGGGCTATTTGAAACTTGTTTTGTGTAAAGTGAGAAGAAGATTAACCTACAGTGCTAAAAATGACTGGCCAATCAGATTGTACTTAATGGATAAGAAAACAACCAAATGAAGAGGAAATCTGTTAATACCTTGTTTTGTTTTCTATTTTTTGGTACCAAGCACAAAGTATTGTTTATGCTTTAAGGACTGAGCCCTCATTAGCCAGTAACCTTATTACATATAAGAAAAAGTAATTTTTGCCATGCAAATATGTTATCTTTGATTAGGTAGAAATATAGACACATTTTTAAGTATTTACCTACAGGTATAGGGGAAGGCTCCCCAAATGAGGATTCAGAAGACCTGTGTTTGAATCATGGTTCTGCTTCCTACTGACTTTGTAACTTTGAGCAAGTAATTTTACCTCCCTGTTTCTCCCCAGCCCTAGAATGAGAGGGTTGAACTAAATGACTAGGTCCCTTCTATATCCAAGTTCTCTAAATATTCTATGTATTGTTTAACCATAAACAAGTCATTCAACCTTTAATTATTTCATCTGTGAAAGGTCATATTTAATACACAAGTAGAATGTAGGGAGAGAATACGATGATAAATATTCATCAAAAAAGGGTTTATTCTTTAACACTTAGGGCAATATTAATGTGATAACATTACTCATTTCTTCTGTCTGTGCTAATATTTTTATGTACAATGTATCCATTATTTAGTTATCATTTGGCTAGCTGCCCTACTAGTAGCATTGATTCTCTTATGTTGTAAGTTCATAAAATCAGAGGATGTTAGAGCTAGAAAGTACCTTCAGGATCACTTGGTGCAACCACTGAGGCCAGAGGAATGTCTTGTCCAAGGTCACCAAACTAATTAACATAAAACATAGAACTAAAACCCAGATCCTCCTGATAATTAGTTCAGTGTCCCTTTTACTTCATCATACTGCCTTTCTAAAGGGCAAGAACTATGTCACATTAATTAGTTTATTAGAACCTTATGCAAATTACTTCTAATTAAGTGATTTTTAAATTATCGTAGTGAGTCATTCTATACTATTAATGGTATCTATTTTGTTTTCCTTGGTAAAATCAGGTGTCTGTTTAAAGGGTTTCTTTGGTGTGGAGCAGGGGGAGTTACTGCCTCCCTCTCCCCCAGAACTCCCTCAGTGAGCTTTCTTTGGTAAGAAAGATTTGGTAAAAAAAAATTTTTTTCATTAAAACCAAACACATTGAATCAGGGGCGGAGCCAAGGTGGTGGCTGGAAAGCAGGGACTTGCATGAGTTCCCACCCAGGTCCCTCCAAACACCTATAAAAAGTGACTCTGAACAAATTCTAGAACTGCAGCACCCACAAAATAGCAGAGGGAAGCAGAACTCTAGCTCAGGACAGCCTAGATGGTCGTGGGGTTAGGTCTATCACACGGAGCTGGGGAGTGGAGCAGAGCAGAGCCCAGACTGGGCCGTGGACCAACCAGACTGGGAGCCGGGTGGAACAGGCCCTAGTGCCCTGAATCAGTGGGCTGTGGCCGTTACCAGACTTCTCAACCCACAAACACCAAAGACAACAGAGAAGGTTAGTGGGAAAAGCTGGTGGGACAGAGTGAAAGGAGTTCACGGTTCGGCCACCACCCCAGGGGCAGCTGAGGTGGTACAGCTACAGAATTACAGCTGCAGTTGCTTCCAGCCCCAGGCCCACCTGGTGGGAGGAATTAAGTGGCAGATCAGAGCAGGAGTGCAGAGCCAGCTTAGATCTGAGTCATGGTCCGGGTTGGCGGTTCTTGGAGGCGGAGCAACACTGGTGTGGCAGAGCTGGCTGTGTAGCTCTGAAAACAACAGCACAGCCCCTCAAGCTTGGGACAAAGTACTCTATATTCTACAAGCAGTCATACCCTGACAAAAATCTCAAGGGTCAAGTAAGTTGGCTGGGAACATGGCCAGGCAGCAAAAACAGACTCAGACTCAGACTTTGGAATCTTTCTTTGGTGACAAAGAAGACCAAAACATACAGCCAGAATAAGTCAGCAAAGTCAAAGAGCCTACATCAAGAGCCTCCAGAAAAACATGAACTGGTCTCAGGCCATGGAAGAGCTCAAAAAGGATTTGGAAAAGCAAGTTAGAGAAGTAGAGGAAAAATTGGAAAGAGAAATGAGAGTGATGCAAGAAAACCATGAAAAACAAGTCAATGACTTGCTACAGGAGACCCAAAAAAATACTGATGAAAATAGCACCTTAAAAAATAGACTAACTCAAATGGCAAAAGAGCTCCAAAAAGCCAATGAGGAGAAGAATGCCTTGAAAGGCAGAATTAGTCAAATGGAAAAGGAGGTCCAAAAGACCAATGAAGAAAATACTACCTTAAAAATTAGATTGGAGCAAGTGGAAGCTAGTGACTTTATGAGAAATCAAGATATTATAAAACAGAACCAAAGGAATGAGAAAACGGAAGACAATGTCAAATATCTCATGGGAAAAACCACTGACCTGGAGAATAGATCCAGGAGAGATAATTTAAAAATTATTGGACTACCTGAAAGCCATGATCAAAAAAAGAGCCTAGATATCATCTTTCAAGAAATTATCAAGGAGAACTGCCCTGATATTCTAGAGCCAGAGGGTAAAATAGAAATTGAAAGAATCCACTGATTGCCTCCTGAAAAAAGATCCCAAAAAAAGGAATAATGTCGCCAAATTCCAGAGCTCCCAGGTCAAGGAAAAAATACTGTAAGCAGCCAGAAAGAAACAATTTGAGTACTGTGGAAACACAATCAGGATGACACAAGATCTAGCAGCTTCTACATTAAGGGATCAAAGGGCTTGGAGTATGATATTCCAGAGGTCAGTGGAACTAGGATTAAAACCAGGAATCACCTGCCCAGCAAAACTGAGTATCATGCTCCAAGGCAAAATATGGATTTTCAATAAAACAGAGGACTTTCAAGCTTTCTCAGTGAAAAGACCAGCACTGAATAGAAAATTTGACTTTCAAACACAAGAATCAAGAGAAGCATGAAAAGGTAAACAAGAAAGAAAAACCATAAGGGACTTGTTAAAGTTGAACTGTTTTGTTTACATTCCTACATGGAAAGATGATGTGTATAATTCATGAGACCTCAATATTAGGGTAGCTGAAGGGAATGTGCATATATGGAGAGACAGAGGGCACAGGGTGAGTTGAATATGAAGGGATGATATCTAAAAAAATAAAATTAAGGGATGAGAGAGGAATATATTGAGAGAAGGAGAAAGGAAGAGATAGAATGGGGTAAATTATCTCACAGAAAAGTGGCAAGAAAAAGCAGTTCTGTAGGAAGGGAAGAGGGGGCAGGTGAGGGGGAATGAGTGAATCTTGCTGTCATTGGAATTGACCTGAGGAGGGAATAACATACACACTCCATTGGGTATCTTACCCCACTGGAAAGAAAGAGGAAGGCGATAAAAAGGGGGGCATAATAGAAGGGAGGGCACATAGGGGGAGGAGGTAATCAAAAACAAATACTTTCAAAAAGGGACAGGGTCAAGGGAGAAAATTGGATAAAGGGGGATTGG
Organism: Trichosurus vulpecula; assembly: GCF_011100635.1. Taxonomy (NCBI): domain Eukaryota; kingdom Metazoa; phylum Chordata; class Mammalia; order Diprotodontia; family Phalangeridae; genus Trichosurus; species Trichosurus vulpecula. The sequence continues at coordinate 100,084,137 of NC_050574.1, read as the reverse complement.
ATAAGAAGGAGCAAAATATGGTTAGTCTTTCACAACATGAGTATTGTGGAAGGGTTTTACATAATGATACGCATGTGGCCTATGTGGAATTGCCTTCTTAGGGAGGGTGGGTGGGGAGGGAAGTGGGGAGAGAATTTGGAACTCAAAGTTTTAAAAAAAAAGATATTCAAAAAAGTTTTTGCATGCAACTAGGAAATAAGATATACGGGCAATGGGGCATAGAAGTCTGTCTTGCCCTACAAGAAAGTAAGGGAAAATGGGATAGGGGGGAGTGGGTGACAGAAGGGAGGGCTGACTGGGGAATGGGGCAACCAGAATATACACCATCTTGGAGTGGGGGGGAGGGTAGAAGTGGGGAGAAAATTTGTAATTCAAACTCTTTTGAAAATCAATGCTGAAAACTAAAAATAATAAATAAAAAAAAACAAACACATTGACCCTACCCAACACCATATTTAATATTCTACTGGGTTACCAATTTTCAAAGAAATGAAATACATTGAATTCAAAACCTATATGGAGCATAATACAGCCCTTCTTTAACAATTCACTTCATGAGAATGTAGTGTCTTAAGTTTGTCATTCTTATCAATAAACCATTTTGCTAGTGAAACTGTAAAGTACTGTTTGAGAAAGATATGATAAAGTACCAGATATCTTTTACCATATGTCAGTTTTTCTATAGTTAGAACACCTGCTAGAAAGGTCCAAGTATATCTCTTAGGGCAAAAAGCTAGTTAGGTTTGACTTGATATTTTTATATGAGAGAGACATAGGTGATTTATTAGAAGAAATTCTATTTGTTCATTTGACTCTTTGCTCATATAAAATTTAGTATTCTTTTCTTGAATATCATATGATATTTCTTTGCAATGATAGCTTAGGGTTTCATAACAGGTCACCTAGTTAGTGTAGTGGATATAGTGTTGGCCTTAGACTCAAGAAAATACCTTAGTGCAAATTTTGCCTCAGAATCTTACTAGCCATGTGACCATGGGCAAGTCTTTTAGTTTCTGAGTCTGTTTCCTCATCTGTAAAATTAAATAGGCTGTGAGGATCAAGTGAAATTTTATATAGATATAGATATAGATTTGAAAATGTATACATATGTATGTATACATATATAAAGTAATATAAAAATTTTAAAGCACTATATGTTAGCTGTTATTACTATTAATGTTCTTATAAACTGGTAGCTCAGAGTAACTGCCATTGAAAATCTAAAGCATCATCATAATTTGGGAAAAAATTAGGCACCTCTATTGTTTTTATTCATAATGAGAATAGCTTTTCATTGATGTAGGAGATAAAGAAATCTTCCTTTTAATAAACTTAATCTTTAGAATAATATGTCCATATTAAACTGTCATTTTCTGTATGTTCTCAAGCCAATTAATCTGTTTTATTTTATCTTAACAGAATCTTGGTTTCAATTGGTGAATCATTTGGTGTAAGTATTTAATTTGCATAAAATTGTAGTTTTCTTTAAAAATGATAAATTCATATTCCTCAATTAGGTATGTTAAATAGAATTTGAAAGTTTCCTGTAAAATTTCAGAAAAGTTTGCTATACTGTTTTGAATCTAAGAATAATTTATAGTAATCTTACATTTGTGGTCCAAGTTACCAGAGACTTTGATGTCTCAAATTTCACTAATATGACAAAATATCCGGTCCACATAGCACCACCTTTATTTTATTTCCAATTAGCAAAATTTTTTTCTCCCCAATAAAAAAAACAGAATTCTTCCCTCCTTTTTTTTTTAAATTTTTATAGTCGAGAAAAACAAATTCTGGCATTGGTCATATCCATGAAATATATAAATATATATATATATATATGTGTGTGTGTGTGTGTGTGTGTGTGTATGTATATGTGTGTGTGTGTGTGTGTGTGTGTGTGTGTGTGTGTGTATATATATATCTTGATCTGCAGCATGAGTCCATCATATCTGTGTCAAGAGATGGGTAACTTATTTTATCATGGGTCCTTTGGAATCATGTTGATCAAAATTCTTGACTCTTTTGGAGTTTTTTGTGTCTTAACAATGTTGTTCCTAATGTATAAATTACTACTCTAATCACTTCACTATGGCATCAATTTATAAAAGTCTTCCTAGGTTTCTTAGAAACTATCATATATTCATAGACCATTATTTGTTCAGCCATTCTCCAATTGATACCATGCTTTTAACTACTTTTACATTTCTCTCCCATGCTGTTTAAGCTTCTGGGAAGTCTTTTCAGGGTCATCTAATTCATTCTAGTTCTTCAAGTTCCCAAATCTTAGCTTCTGAACTTGTTACTCTCCAACTTTCCTTATGCCTTCTAGAACATTTAGCTGATAAAAAATAAGAAAGCTGAAAAATTAGAAGGGGTCTTAAAGCTAAACTAGTCACAGCCTTTATCTAAAGTATGAATCTGGTCCAGACCATCCCAGACTAATAGTCATCTAGACCTCCAGTGAGAGAAACCCCTATAACCCTCATGGTAGCTTATTCCATTTTTGTATAATTTCTAATTGGTAATAAGTTTTCCTTCTGTTTCCCTCTAATTGCCACCCACTGGTCCTTGTCCTTTCTGGAGCCTAGTAAAATAAGTTCAGTTAGCCTTCTATATGACATCCCTTCAATAGCTGAAAATAGTTATTATGCCTGCCCTAAGTTTTTTTCTCTAGGTAAAATATCAATAGTTCCTCAAACCACTTCTTAGTCTCAAACTTGTCAATGTCCTTTTTGAAATATGATGTACAGAACTGGACACAATGCTCCAGATGTCATCTGACTAGGCCAGAATACAGTAAGATTATCACCTCCTTTGTTCTGGACACAGTGCTTCTGCTGATGTGACCTAAGTTCATATTATCTTTTTTTGTACACTATATCACACTGTGGACATATTTAAGTCTCAATTATTATAACTATAGACCTTTTTCACATGAAATGACTTTTAACTAGCCCCTCTATTTTCTAATCTAATCCAACAGTCAGTCAATAAGCATTTATTAAGTGTATACTGTTAGCCAGGGATACAAAGACAAAAACAGTTCGTGGGTGCATTTTACCATCTCTCCATGGATAAAGTGGTTTTTCAGTTCTCTGTTAATCACTTTTTTTTCCTATTTTTCCCATCATGAATATCATTCCCCATAGTAGAGAAAACAGAAGCAAAAAAGAAGTTGAGTAGTTCTGCCTTCTCTTAGTTTTCTGTTCCCATGTTTCCATCTATGCCAAGCAGGAATTCTTTCCTTTCCTTTCCATAAAGAAACATACTTTAAAAGACCCCAGCATAGGTTAAAGGGCTTTTTCTGTTGTCCTTAGCATTTATCACAAACTTTAGCTAAATTAAAGTATTTAGATACTTTCTGATTATTTTTTCAAGCTGAACAGTTGAATTTGTTTCATGCTTTGCTACAGGTATAACTTTGCTGCCTTGAGAAGTGCTAAAAAGAGTCAGGATTCCTTTTTTTTGGTTTTAAATGAATAAACCATTTAGTAATTTTGTAATTTCTAGACTTCTGAGAAGTTTCAGAAAATAAACCAGATGGTGTGTAGCAGTGACCGTTTGCTCAAGAGAAGTGCTGAAGGAAGCAACCCTCCTAAACCACTTAAAAAACTACGCTTTGATATTGAAGGACCAGATGAAGCGGATGGAAGGTATGTGCTTTTCTATTAATTTTACACAGCTGCATTCTGAATGCCTGCTGTAGGGGCTCAGAATCGGGGGAGCCTGCATTCTCTGCACTGCTATTGACTAGTTTTAGTTTTAGGCACTTACTTTTTCTGTGCCCCAATTTCCTCATCTGTCTAATGGGAAAATAGCCCTACTCTTATTTCATAGGATTATTGTAGGATTAAATGGAATTACAGATGAAGGACCCTTTGAAAAGCTGAAATATTATAAATAGCATCATCACCTTTTACCACAGTTTATTGGAGAAATAGCATATTTAATAACAACTATTCTAATGCTACTATAATTTTACAACAGTTCATTATCATTAAATAATAAAGCCCTTTTATTATAAGAAAGCTGAATTAGTATTTCAATGAAAATTGCTAGAAAAAATAATGGAGCACTATAATTTGGGGAACATTTATATTTGATTCACTTTCATAAGCTTATAAAATTAATCAGTACACTAAAATAATAGCATCAAATAAGTGGTTAAAATTATAGGTAATGGAGTGTGATAGTACTGGGGTAAGAATAAAGAAATCTGTTGATCTGAGTCCTTTTCCACCCTTGGCTTCCTCTGTGATCTTGGGTACATTACCCTATCTCCAAGTCCTCAGTTTCTTCACCTATAAAATAGCCATACAAATATTCCCAACACTATAGAATTATTGTAAGGATCAAATGAGTTGATGTCTTTAAAATACTTTCTGTAATTAGAAAGCACTATATAAATGTGAACTATTACAAATGTGCACACATATGCATGCAATAATACTGTATTATTCAGGCAAAATATTTTGTTTTTTTTTTCCTGAAGCAAACATCTCCCTGGGGAATCCAAATTTCAACAGAAACTTGCAGAAATGAGTAAGTATATGTAATTTCTTTGTAGATGCTAAAGTGATACAACTGTACAGTAATTTTAGCAATTGAGATGCAAATAGAGATTAGAAAACCTGGCTTGTGAAAATTCACATGTATAAAAAGAAAAAGTAAAGGGTGCTTTAGCAGACCTCTATTAGGCACCTCCTGTGCTAGGTTCAGGGGATACAGAGATTTGGAAAAAATGACACTTCACTTGTCCTCAAAGAGGTTACAATCTACTGTGATCAAAGGATATTTGACAGGCCCGTGTGAGAGTGGCAAAGGAGAGTTCCAGGCAACCCAAATTGTAAAAGGACACTCTTCTTTATGAAAATGTTCACTATGAAATTTCTCATGTAAGAGAATTCACCCTATTATACTTAAAACCATATCCAGTTTATAAAAATTTTATTTTTACACAATTTTACAGAATTATATCTATTGTGAACAGTGAGGTATACCACTTGTAGGAGAAAAGTGATCATTATTTGATATACTTTTTTTTTAATTAAAATTTTTTCCAATCAGTGAAAATCCTCCCCTTTCTCTCTCACCTGCTCTCCACTTCCATTTGAGTGGAGCAAAGCAAAACTCTAGTTACAAACATGTACAGTCAAGCAAAACAAATTACTTCATTGGCTATGTCTCAGGTTGCACTCTGAATCCATCACCTTTCTGTCAGGATGTGGGTAACATGTTTTATCGAGTCCTCTGAAATTTTATTGGTCATAGCATTGACCAGAGTTCCTATATCTTTCAGAGTAGTTTGTCTTTATAATACTGTTATTGTATAAATTGTTCTCCTGGTTTTGCTCACTTTATACTCTGTCAATTCCCAGAGGTCATCCTTCATTTTTCTGAAAGTGCCCCCTTTTGTACTTTTTCTAAAAGTTTTTTCTGTGCAGGCATATTAGCCAAGTACAGTATTGGTTAGCTACATTTAATTCTGTGTGGCTCTGGTTAAGAAATAGTGTAAGATAACAACTATATTGATAAAGCTTTCTAAGAGTATTGCAAGATGTTTGGTGTTTATATATGTGTATTGTAGTTGCATAAAACTAACATGTGGGCATCATTATTATGTGTAAGATATTTGCTTTTTTGCTCCATGCAAGCATTTTTAGATTGGTAATAACAGGTATATGGATGGAAAAGTATTTAGAATTTAAAGATTTATTCCTCAATTCCAACATTCATCCAGCAGTCAGATGTTGTCATATGAAAAGCAGTGTGTGAAGCCCTTGGAAGAACAGACATTAAAATAATCCTTTAAGTTTTAAAATTCATTATCATAAATTAGTTTTAAGCTTCTTTACTACCTAAAATTTAACTACAAAAATGTAGACTTTTTAAGATATTGGAATGTATCAGTTTCAAAACTATTTTTTTCATTACTTTATGGAATAAAATTTTGCAAATGGTCCACTTTTTATCTCTTTTGGTATTTTGCATTGACCCACACTTTAAGAATTTTAACTCTCAAATGTTGTTCAGTTGTTTTTCAGTCATATCCAACTCTTCATGACCCCACTTGGGGTTTTCTTGGCAAATATACCAGAATGGTTTGCCATTTCCTTCTCCAGCTTATTTTACTCATGAGGAAACTGAGGCAAACCAGGCTAAGTGACTTGCCAAGGGTCACACAGCTAGTAAGTGTCTGAGGCCAGATTTGAACTCAGAAAGAGGAATCTTCCTGACTTTAGGCCTGGCACTCTATCTACTGTATCTACTAGCTGCCCTCAAATAGTTCCTGTTTAAAAAAAAAATAAGAAAGATAGATATGAAGCCATTTAATAAATATACAATTTACCAACATGTGAGGAATTTTGGAGGTTACAAAAAGTTCTCTGTGAAAGTCTGTATGTGTTCTGCAAGTAGAACTAAGTTGCTATAGTGAATTCATTTCCTGGTGACCCATTTAGAGATGAATAACAAGCTTCTGTCTTTAGGACAGTGTCCAAAGCCTTTGTGCTCTGAGCCTAACTAAGTAGCTGAATAATTCTACCCAAGAGGCAGACTTAACCGCTGAGGCTCAGAAACTCCTGTGATTCTTCTGACTTCTCAAACCCTATGAATCCCGAAAAAGACTATCACAAGATGCCGAGGCCCCAAGGAGAAAAAGACGTCCACTACACTGTGACTAATCCACTTTACTTTTCCAGAAGAGCCAAAACAAACTAACCACTAAGCAGTTAATAAGAATTCTTAACTAACTGTTGATATTTTCAGCTTTTTCCTTTTACTATTTCAGTTACTGGCCTTAAATAACCCTTTGTGAAGTAACAGCTATCTTTGCTATCCTGGGAAAGTAGTTTCATCCCCAAAGAACAGCTAGCCATAACTTTGTATAATTGCCTCAGATGTTAGGAGGGCAGACATAGTCAGGACCAGCTCAAGGAGTGCACACTGCTCAGGGGTGATTTCAGGTCAAGCCTGGTGGTTTCTAGGAAGCCAGGAGCTGTGGTTTATGACATGAGGATTAGGTGGCCAGTTTGTATGTGGTTCTCTAGGAGAGGAGGGTATCTCTCTCTCTCTCTCTCTCTCTCTCTCTCTCTCTCTCTCTCTCCCTCTCTCTCTCTCTCTCTCTCTCTTTCTCTCCCTCTCGCTCACACACACAGTGTAATTTGGTCTGATTTTTAGCATTCTCTATTGCTTTGTTACACTGAATACTTTAAATAGAGTGTAACGGTTTGAAATGATAGTATATATTCTCAATTCTAGTGCTACCTCACTGTGATAAATACATGGTGGTTATTTTTTAGTTTATTTGCTCCTGTATTTATTTGCTTAGAAACAGCTGTGGTGTAGTGGTTAGATCTCACTAAGTCCGGCTCAGAGTCAGAAAGAACTTGGGTTCAAAACCCACTTTTAACTCCTATGAGCTACATGACCTTGGACAGGTCATTTAACTTGTATGGATCTCAAGTAACTTTCTAGGATTTATCTAAGAGTCAAAGATGGGCTAGGGAATTCTGAAATTTGTAAAACAGGTATTTGTATAACAAAATCTTTAAGCTTTTGTACTTTGTTGGGCTGGGTCCAATATGAATCTATATTATATTAATCTGTATTTCCTATCAAACAGACTGTTAACATTCTTAATGGTTTTTGTTGTGTTTTTGTTTAGCATCTACTCGTACAAGAATGCAAAAGCAGAAAATGAACGATAGCATGGATACCTCAAGCAAGGAGGAAAAATGAAAATCTTCTCAGGACCTTGCCCAGCACTTGTCTTTGTTCATTGCCTTTCCTTTACTGAACAGCATACTTTGTCTGGTTTCTGTTTACTACCATATGTAGTATAAATATAGCTTTCAGCTTGGGAGGCAGGGATCTTTTAGGGGCATGCATTTTGTGTGAGACCCCTGAGTTACTTACAGTGTTGTCATAGTATGTACAGTGCTTTTGTACAAGATGTAGTGTCTTATGCCACTTTAAAGTTGTGGCAGATTGTTTTCAGTTTCTAAAGTATAAAGAAAATGTGCTTTTCAGATTGGACATGAAGACAATGCAGACACACCCATCATTATCCCTCTGAATACTATGCCTTATGATGTAGCATGTGTACGATATATGCCACTTTTATTAATTTATGTATTTTTTTAATTTAATGTGAGCACACTTGAGAAGATTTTCCTACCTTCCAAATACAAGTTGGTCGATTGCCCATACATTTTTGTTATCCTGAACTCTTCAGCTGAAATAGATATTGGAAATTGGAGATATTACTTGAAAAAATACTGATTTTTCTATACATTAGATTTTATTTTACTCTTGGAATCTGATACACTCACCGTTTGTTTATTTTGCAAATCTTGTAACATAAGTACAAGCAGAAAGCAAAATATAAACTCCTGATGCTGCTGTACTACTGATACAGGTTCCATACCTCAGTGCCAGGAAACACTTCTTCTTGCTTCTCTCCTCCATTGTACTTATGTTTGAAATCTGGGCATATGCCAACACTGTTGGTTTTTATATCAGCCAAATTACTGAATATATAAAGTACCAGTTGGAGTACTTGAAAAGGGCCATGTGTTGTACTATGCCCCTAATAAAATATAGCCCATGTGCACTTTTAATCTTACTCTGGATCCTAAAGAATCAAGACAGAAATGAAGTGTCCTACAGATGCTGACGACCCCGTTAGCCACAGGAAACTCTACCTTTGTGTTTCAGAGAGATCTGACTAAACAAAGGATCATATGGTAACTGTTCGTCCATCGAGTTTCAAATAAGGAAGGTTTAAGTATTCTCTAGAATGACCGTTAAATTTGAGCCATGCTTTAGATTTTCATCTTTTAAGACAGCTATTCATTTTGTAAACCAGCATAGCCTAACACTCCCTTGCATTTTACAAAACACGCTTTCATCTTAAAATTACAGCTAAACAAATCTTCTTGGGGGATAGCCTTCTTGAGGGTTAGACATTCATGTATGGAGGTGAACTTTATGCAGCTGCTCCAATTCAAAGCATCTACAATTCATGGGAAAAATGCTTTTTGGGGCACCCAAAGGTGTATTTAAAATGTGTTGTGTGGGTAACTTATTTAGAAAGAGAATTAAAAATAGGTGATATTTAAAGTTAGCTTCATCTAGCTTTTGACAGAAATCACTTTTAGTCAGTATATTTGTGAGTGTGTGTGTGTGTGTGTGTGTGTGTGTGTGTGTGTACACACACATACATATATATACACACATAGATATACCCTTTTTAAAAAAAATTCACTTACCCTGATTTGGAGCTTTTTGTTAGGAAATGAAATTTTATTTCATCATCAGTTAAATTTTAAACTTTTGTGTTATATTTGACCATTTTCCTGATATATTTACAAAAGCATTATTATATACACAATTCCCTCATTTTCACATGAATTTCATGAAGGCCATTTTACCTTGTAGGTCAAAGAATTACATATACTTTTGCTATATTTACATTAGGATTAATGCTAAGGATTTAGGAACTTAAAAGGTGTACATTGTAAAATTCCTAAATGGGCCAGCAAGTATCTCTTATTGATGGCTTGATAATTTTTTTGTTCATATGGGTTAAAGAGTGTACATTTAAAAGTGTATGTTGCTATTTTCTATAATTACTAGCTCCTTTAAAAATAAAATAGCCATTGAGACTTCATAGTGTCTCTTTAGTGTTCCATAAATGTGTGCATGTGTATATATGTAATATTCCGACAAAGTGACAGAAGTATTTTTTTATTATATGAGATGAATGAGAATTTCTGATTCTCAGAATTATAATTTTTAATTTCTAAACTCTTTCCTGAAACTGTTAATCCAGTTTTGCCATCATTTGAGAACATGAAGGCACCTTATTTTTTTAGACCCTAATCATAAAATTTGAATTGAAGATTTTTCATCTTGGGCCACTTCTAAGTTTGTTGTTATCTTGAACTTATGCAAGTAGACATGTCTGATTGTATAAAGTAAGTGGTATTGTCTTTCCTTTAAAAAAAAACAAACATTTGTCTCTGAAATTAAGACATAGAGCAAATAAAAGGGTAAAGAAGAGAAACTTTTATAGGCTTGAAGTCTGATACACAGGTGGCAGAGGTAGCTAGGTTATATATTTGATAGAGCCCTGCACTTGGAGTCAGGAAAATCTGAGTTCCAATCCTGCCTCAGACACTCAGCAATTCTATGATCCTGGACGAGTCACTCAACCTTTGTTTTAGTTCCCTCAACTGTAAAATGGGAATGATGCTAGTAGCACCTACTTCCCAGAGTTGATGTGAAGATAAAATGAGATATTTGTGAAGCATTTTGTAAACTTTAAAATACTGTAGGAATGCTGGCTAATTGTCATTATTTTTGATGGAACAACTTTTCATTGTGATGAAGATCAACCTTAACGTTACAATACTATTTTTCAGTTTTACACTGAAGCATTAATTTTGACAGAATGACAAAGGAAAGGAGACAAATGGTAAGGTGAAAGTTTTAGCCCTAAGTCTCCCTGGGCTGGTCTTTTAAATGGTCTCCCTGCCCTCTTAAAAGTCCAGCCCAGCCTGCATAAAATAAGAGTACCCCTTTGTGTTAAAGTCCCTAAAAGTTTTTAGGAGGACTTTCACCACTAAAATAATCCTAAATCAACCCCTAGCATAAGCAGGAGTTAACACAAATTTAAGAACATCGAACCATACACAAAAGTCTTTTTAAGACAGTTGAGGAATAAAGTCAAGGGCAGTTCATAAAAGTCTTCCCTGCTTAAAATAAGTCATGATGGCCAGGAGCAAAACCATCAGATGCATTGAATAAAATGACAGACCTATTGTCACTGGGCCCTGTCATAGGTCTGGAATATCGGAATTGAAATGGGTAAGAGGTTGCAAACTTCTTGAATGCCGCACATCCCAGGACCTAAACTGATGCCCAGATTCACTTTTTGCTGCCACCCACCATGCAGTGTTCTCCAGCACATCAGCCACACTCTTCCCCTCCCATCAAAGGAGGTGTCTTCTGAGAGACTCCCTCACTTTGGGGATGGGGGCGGGGTGTTGAAGACTCCCTTTCCCTTTTATCCAAGTACTCAAATTATAGCCAAGGAACAGGGACCGTCTCCTTGCTTAGTATTGTGCTTTTTTCATTTGTTCAGGTAAACTTAAGGGACCTCTTTATCAAAATAAACTCCCTCTCATTATTGTTGTAAAAAGACAATATATCTCCCCAACATTATTGAAAAGTAAAGCCCCTCATAATAATTCCACCCTTTGGTCTCCCAAACCATTTCTAGAAAGGAGCTGTCTGAACCATTCTTGGAAGAAACTTGGGACCTTCAACTGTTTCCCCTGGTTGTGCAGAACCCTCTGAGACGGAGGGAACCTTGAGGCCCAGGTAACTCTGCACAGAGGACAGAAGGGCTGGTAAGGAACAACTGGGACTATATCCATCAGTAATCTATATGGATCAAGAGAGTCATCCTAATAGTTGGATCCAAAACACTGTTGGGAGCAGAGTGCTGATTTATCACAAAGAGGATCCTAGGAAATGGGAACTCCCGCCCAGATACTCAGGGATGTGATGGCAACGCTGTTATTTTCAAAGTCTGTTCCAATGGTTCATGACACCAGCTGCATGAGGATGATCTGAAATATGGAACACCCAACAAAAAGCAGCCTACCCAATTCCTACCATTCTTCACAGTGAAATGAGTCCCTTGATCAGAGATGATTGTACCAGGGGAACCCTAGGAAAGAAGGGCCTTAATAGTACTTTGGTTTTCAGCAGCAGACCTGATTGGCATCCCACACCTTGAATAGCAATCATCTGCAGTGAGGGCAAACCTCACTGAACAAGGGTCAGTATAATCAGTTGGTCAATCAACAGAGGTAGATCGAACTACATGGAATCACATCGTACTGACCAATGGATTTGGAGTCGGGGCCCTGGATTCAAATTCTGGCACTGCCACTTAGTATGACTTTGAGCAAGTGACTTCATAAGCCTAGGGCTCAGTTTCTTCATATGTAAAATGATGGGGTTAGTTAGGTCTGATGACCTCTAAGTTCTCTTCTAAATCTATGATTCTTTGATCCTTCTGAGGAGGATGCTTGAGATTAATACATAAAGCAGGTTTCTTAATTTGGGGTCCACAGACCACCCTCCTCCAGGGGATCCTTAGATTTCAGGGGCTCCGTGAAATTAGTCACGAGAAGATTTACATCTTAATTTTCATTAACCTCTCATCGAAATTTAGCTTTTACTTAAGTTATAAATGTAGATAACAGGCATTATTCTGAGACAAAGGGAGGTCTTTACCAGATTGTCAAAGGGGTCCATGACACACACCAGAAAGATACATGGTGCTTCTTATAGACCTTAATACGAGTGAAGGGGAAAAGGAAAAAGCATCAGGCATGTGCACAGTACTATGTGCTAAGAGCTGGGGATACACACAGAAAAGTCAGACAGTCCCTGTCCTCAAGGAGTTCTGGTGGGGGAGACAACATACATGAAAGGCTGCAGCTGCAGGTCAGATGTAAAAGTCCTGTGGACCTTACAGTGCTACAGCAAAGCAGATGGTAATGCCTCTTCCACTGACAAAATCACACCCATTTGTGGTGTTGAGCATTCTGATGGTGCTAAGGGTTTTAGTGCTGGGACCCTTCTTCTCTGGGCCACTAGTAGCCATGGCTGCCAAGGAAGCTGAACTCCTACACCTGCAAAAGCAATAGCCAGCTGGGGTTTTGGGCTTCCCAGCCCACTGGTGGCAACTGGGAAGGAAGGTGGGCATCTTCTCCAACGTGTCCCCTTAATAATGGCTGCTCAAGCTAGAAACAGCCTGCAGTCAGGGGGAAGAAGGGGAGAGGAAGGGGAAATTGCTATTCCCAAAGCTTTTAAGATTAGGCTCTTGGGCTATCTCCATTGGTATCTGAGGAGTTCTGATGGTCAAGCTAGATGTGGTGATTTGAATTGCCTGGCACGTGCTCCCTCCTTTCCCTCCCTTGGGGTGTCTTGCTGCTTCAGCTAGGCTGGCTCGCCTGCCCTATGGGTGTCAGTAGGTGGGAGTGGGTGGCCTCTTCTCCACAGAAGTTGCTTCCTTAGGTAATAACTGCAGGGACTGGCCTGGAGGAAGGACCAGGAGTCTGAGAAACACTGATATGCCTTGGGCCCATTGAGAGCAAAGAGCAATGTAGATCCCTTCCCCATTATTATAGCTGTGGGGCCACAGCTGGAAGCCCTACAATCATATATGGTGGGAGGCAGCAGAAAAATTCTGTCGGTCTCAGGCCACTCAGCCAAACCTATAGCCATTGCCTAGCAATTGGTATAAATAAAAATCTTGCCTGCTCTTCCTTCAAGTCATGCAACTTGGCCCACTGGGAGGCCTTGCCAGGACCCCACCCATTAAGATGTCCCTGGTTAACAGATTAACAGCTGCTAGGGTCCAATGATATAGACCTTCCTCATAGCTTGCAGTGAAGCAAGCAGAACACTCCATAACAGCTAGATTCTCATAGGCAGTGGCACATTGGGCTAGAAGGAGAGGTGAAACATTTGGTTTGGGACTGGAGGTCTCACCCTCCAGTAATGTCACAACCTATTCATAAAGGGCTTGTGTTTGTCCTTCATTCTCGAAGAGGACCATGACATCAGGGAGATGATGACATGACTTGCAGTTGATGGATTTGAGTGAGGGAGGGCTGTGCAAGGTCACCAGCCTCACTTTCTCCTCCAGATCCATCTGGGTCCAGTGGCCTGATATTCTCAACCTGAAAAGCCCTTAGCCTGAAAGGGCCAGGGTCTCTTAATGCATTCATAAAGGGCACTCACACCCCAGAGGCCCAGGCGAGCATTATCTTGGATGTACCATTTCCATTTAACAGTGAAAGCCTGTCCCCTACCCATCTTGTTAGAGGACTTACTTTGTATAATTCAACTCATCTCACAACTGACTAAAGGGTAATAGTGTGACCCTACATCATCCATACAGCAGCAAGAAGGACCAGTAACATGCAAGTCAGTTTCTCACCACTTTAGGGAGCTTATAGCTCCCAAAGCCTAATGGTCATTTGGTCCCACCACCCTTTATTGCATGCCAAAGGTTTTTAGACTGGTCTTCTTCAACAGAGACCTCCAGGAACAAAGGCTCCATAGGATTATAAGGGCCCAAGGGAAGACCCTACTGGGCAATCCACCTCAGTTCTTCCAAGGTTATAAACTTGTTCTATTCCCCAATGAAAAAGAAATTAACTTCACAAGTAACTCTGTAAATAGGGGCCATCAAAATATCCAGATCAGGAGTAATACCTAAAAAATCAAATAAATGTCTGGGTTTCATTTTTAGTTTGTTGGAGAGCAAGTATCAATACCTTTTTATGGAACACATCTATTATCTTCTGGGTTCTCCCCATCCAACGGATTCATAAAAAATTTAACTAAGCCAGTTGGACCCTGAATTTTCTGAGAGCCAATTTCTCATCCTTCCCCTTTTATGTGAACCACCACCCAGTCTAAATCCTTTGGCACAATGGTCCCAGCTAGTCCAGTTGATGTGACATTATTAATATAATGGTAGACATAAATGTCCTTAGTAAATGGGGCCTCTTTCAGGTCTCTACCCACCAAACTGTAGCAACATGGAGAATTCAAATAATCCTGATGAAAAATAGTGAAGGTATATTTAACTCCTTTTCAAGTAAAAGCAAACAGCTTCTAAATGGTATCAGCTACATGAATGGTATTAAGGAACCCAATAACCTCACACCACAGGTATAACATGGCCACCTGGTCTACCAAGCTAACAAGGTCAGAAATGGCTATATAACAAATACTCCAGCTTCTTTCATCTCCCCTACTAAGTAGGACATATCTTTTGTCCCACTCTGGGACCTCACTTTATTTAACATTAACTATACAGGATGGTTCTAGCATCTCCAAGAACTTCCATTTAGCCCTCCCTACTCAGGCACAGAAGCTACTGCAAGTGTCCGTGCAGGTACTGCCTGACTCCCCAGGACACTGATTTTTTTCTGGGAGTCTCATTCGTTAATCTGAATCTTTCTTTTTCCATAGCTGTTAAAATTTACACGGTTTCTTAAAATCTGGTGATGTTAAAATGGAAGAGACTTTTAAGTTCTCATGATTGACAGGATATACACCGATCAAAAAACTTCAAAGAAAATACTGCTTTCCAGCCCCTTGCTATCCAACAGTCACTAAGTATTTATTAAGCACCTATTCTCTTTCACACAAAATAATAGTGTTGCGAGCTAGGAGCACAAACCATACTGAGATAAGCAGTATTTTAAATACTCCAGCAAAGGCATCTGATGCCAGATGCATGTATGTAGCATTGTCTACAGCAGGCTGCATAACATATGGCCCACGGGCCGCTTGCAGCCTGCCAAAGGATTTCAGGGAGCCCTCGAAAAATGTAGGGTTGTCACTGCACACTCTTTCCTGTTTGTCATGCGACCTGTAACAACCAACCATCCTCAATCTGTCTTTTGTTTAATCCATCTGCAGCCCAAAGTTTAGCCTTTTTTAATTTTGGGCCCTACCTACCGCCAAGTTGTACGGGTCTGGTCTACAGAGCAGATGAAGATCTGCCCAACCTTCTTCTTCTTCCTCCCCTCACTCCTACAATATGCTTTTAAGAGGAATATTGACAGAGCAAATCAAAGCTGGCTTCTCTTTGTTCTCCTTTGAATGTTCCTACTTTGACTTGAAATAGTCAATAAAAGTTTACAAGAAAGCATTGACTATCTTCTAACAGGTCAGCTAGGTGGCTCAGTGGATAGAGTGCTGGGCCTAGAGTCAGGAAGACTCACTTTTCTGAATTCAAATCTGGCCTCAGTCAGATGTGTGACCCCAGGCAAGTCACTTAACTGTTTGCCTCAGTTTCCTTATCTGTAAAATGAGCTGGAGAAGTAAAGAGTAAACCATTCCAGTATTTTTGCCAAGAAAGCCCAAATGGGATCATGAAGATTCAAACACAATTGGAAATGACTGAACAACACTAGCAAGGTGGTACTGATAACAACCAGGATGAAACAAAGGTTAGTAGAAGGGATTTGGGGGCCTAATTGGCTTCGTCTTCTTTGGACCTAAGTGAGGAAGCTATAGTAGATGGCTATGAGACCTACCTACCTGCTACTTTATATTAAAGGTAGAAAAGGCAATTCCCATAGATCTAAATGTTTCTTTGATGAATGACCTATAAATCACTTATAAAAACCAGGAAAATTGATACATCAATACATCAATACATCAACAAACAAAATGGGAGAATGAGATCTATCCACATGTGTATGTGTGTATGTATACAGGCCATCTCAAAAGTCAGAGTGTAGTTTAAGACTTTAATACCTTAAAAACTGTACTAGCACATACACACGTGTGTATAGAATATATATATGTATAAAATACACACACATACATACACAGTTGGTTGCTGTCCTTCATTCTTAAAGAGGACCAAAACGACATTATTATGGTCAGACTGATTTGAGTTTGGAAGGCTCTACCACAGGTCAGGCACAAATAGTCTATATAAACATTTGGAGTGGAGAGATTCTAAATTTGCACATCTCTTGTTTCACATACACATACACTTGGTATGTATATACACACATATCATGCTTAAAAGCAGAAATCAAGTGGTCAAAACCGACCACAGCAGATGAGAGATCATAAGCACTAAAACGAATGGTATTTATAATCTTTTTGTTAAATCATGCATGTTGTAGTGTGCAACTTCTCTGGAACTCCTTGCTAGTGAAAGAATTGTTTTAAAAAAGAAAACACAAACATCGTATACCAGATGAATTTATTTGCATGTAAGAGGCAAGGAACGGCTAGTATTTTTCATTTTTCTCTTCTTGGGCAAAAAACACTTATTCTACTATTATCTGTAGAGAAGCACTTTCTTATCCAATATTAGGATCAGTAGAGGATGCAATTTCTAACTCTAAAACATTCCCCCTTACATAATACGGTGTTGGGACCTGAACTTTTTATATTTCTTTGTTAGTTTCCATTAGGGTTTCAATTCTGCAATTAGATAACATAATTTGAATTGGAATCTGAAAATCTATCTTGTCAGTCATCTCTATAAAAAATGAGTACTAGGTCCTTTTTAGCCATTAAAATTGAAGTCTGATTTTTGGTTCCAGTATGACTGACCTGTTTCAGACTAACACAAAAGCCTTAAAGAATAGACATGACAATAATCATCATTGTGCAGGGAAGAACATCTCTGTCAACCCAAAGAGAAACAAAAGATACTTTTGTCATATGTAAGGCAGATGAGCTCAGAATAACATTCATTCAGAATCAAGGCTTTATATTTAATGTCTCCTTTTGAGGAATTCATGACCCCAAACAAACAAAACAAACAACGACGTAGTAAAGTTAGCCCTTGGGGCCTTTGATTCTTTCATTGGCGAGGCCTTTATGAAGGCTAATGAATGTTAGAGAATTAGTCATTATCTCCAGAAGACTGTCCCAGAGGAGCTTGACCATAACTGTTCAAAACACAGACCATGTTTTCTAATTGTTATGTATTGTTTTTTCCTTCATCATGGTGACCCAGAAGTAGGTGTCTTCAGAACCCAAACTCTGGGCCGAAAGTGAATGGACCTCTGTCCCAGTGAAGCCATCAGAATGATGCTGACCTGTAGAATAATGAACATCTTGCACAAAATTCTATCACCTGAGGCCATTGTTGCCAAAACCCAACATGAAGGTGTTCTATCTGAAGTGATTTGAAAAGGAGAGTGAAAAAGCTCAAAAGGGTTTGTAACGCATGGAGGGCTTGAACTGGGGTGGAAATGATGGCATCTGCTCATTTTCAACTTTCTATGTAAATGCTGGACTCAGGCAGGTAACTGATAGAGAAGAGTCGACGACTCCCACTGCGCAGCTGTCCTCAGGAGATGTGTACTCTGCTAGGGGGGACTGATCAAGCCATTAATTAAGTGAAAGCTGTTCTTCTCAAGCTTTTGTTCGGGAATTGGAAAGGACTAGAGGCCCTTTCTCAGCTGCAGCTGTTGGTCAATTTTTAAAGGCTCCAACTCGGCTCGCCTTACTGATGAAGCTCTTCAGAAGGTCATGGTCCATTTCTGCAAAGCCTGAAGTTTGTGTAACTACAGTCAAATGATTGATGCAAAATCGGAAGCAGAATTCCTCTAAGTCCTAGGGGAGAAAAAAGGGGATTTCCTATCAGTCATTTGCAATATAACGTTATTATTCCTAAAAAGAAGGGCAAGTAGAATCAATAAGATTTGGCATTTAAATACTCAATTCAACCATCATTTATTAACTGCTATATGTACAATGGATAGAGTGCTGGGCTTAGAGGCAAAAAGACCCGAGTTCAAATCCAGCCCCAGAAACTTCCTAGCTTGTGACCTTGGCCAACTCACTGAACCTCTGTGATCTGGGGACTTTAATAGAACAAAAAGGTTCAAATGAGTGAGTCATGTGACATGGCAGGTAAAACTGAATGCAATCTTTCGCTATGTTAAAAAAGAAATACTGTCCAAAAAGAGGGCAGTTATACCTTGGCTATTCAGTACTTGGCTTTATTCACATCCCAACTGGAATCCTCTGTTCCAGGGGTAGGGAACCTGTGGCCTTGAGGCCACATGCAGGTTCCCCACCCCTGCAGTCTGTTCCGTTGTAGACGACCCATTTTAGGAAGGACGCTTGCAATCTGCCCAAAGGAAGGCAATCAGGACAGTGTGGGAACCAGAAACCCTTTGATTCAAGGAGCAGTTGAAAGAACCGCAGATGATTAGCCTGGCAAAGAGAACACTTGGGGGGACTTTCAAGAATGTAAAGGGCTGCCCTGTGGAAGACAGACTGGATTTGTTCTTTACAGACACAGAGAGCAGAGTCAGGAAACCACAGAGGCAGATTTTGGCGGAACTAAGAAAAAACTCCCGGACAATAGAAGCTGTCCAAAAGAGGAAGTGGAGGCAAGGATATTATAGAAGGAATCATGCTAGCAGACCTTTGCTATCCTGTCCAGTTTTAAGAGCCTGTGAAAGCAGGAAGCATGTTTTGCTACAAGTGGGACATTCCCCTGTTCCATTTCCTTCAGTGCTTTAAAATATTTCTGGCTGTAAACAGCTTCTGAGAGTAGCAGAGAGGAAAAAAAAAGAAGAGACAGAGACAGGACTGGCATCTAGGTTCCTTCTTACCAGCTTAAAGCAACTGATTTTTCTCCCTTCAAAGGAGAAAGAGAGCAAATGTAACCTTTGGAAAAGTTTAGATCAGAGGGCATTCTGCCTCAGTCACCAAATGAGATTGGATCAAATGAGATAAGGCAGGTAAAGTGCTTTGTAAGCCTGAAAATGCAATATAAATGTCAATTATCATTAATGTTATTGGTAGAATATGCTCTCAGAAATCACTGCATTTCTAGTTCTCTTGCATTGTAAGTGCCATCCACATCTTAATGTTTTTATAAAAAGCTAGACTGCTAGATTGACACTTGTAAAGAAGTGGTTATATATCAGTATTTCTCAAGCTATGTTCCAAGAAACCCTTGAGTACCAAAAAACAGTTCAATGGGTTCCAGAAAGAAAAATGTTATAATGGGTGAACAAACATACCCACAAACCTGTCCACTTTGCTGCCAGGTTGTATATGGGATGCATATTCAACAAATACAGAAAATCACAAAATCAGAACACTGTTGCAGATCAGTCAAAATTAATCATGTGACTAAAAGGTTGGCTTCTTATTGGTCTGGAACCAATGGATGAACTTGTCCAATCATGTACGGAACACAATCAGTCTGTGTCAGAAAAGTGTGCATAAAATGACTGGAATCAGAGGCTGAACTTTTAATAGCAAAAATGGGGGGTGGGGGGGAGAAGATGGCACAGCTCAACTCAATGGACAAATATTCAGAAAGTCCACCGATTCCAGGAATCCAAACCTAAGATCAGTTAAACAATCGAGCTGTGGGAACAGACTAGATCAGTGGTGTAAAACTCCAAGAGAAATGGATCCCTGGGGGTTGATACTGACTCAGAATCTGACACCTCTGGACTAAATGACCTGCAAGGCCCCTTCTTCCAACTCTAGCAAGCTCTGAATCTTTGAGCAGCAAATCGGTCTAGTGAGGTCTCCAAGGAGGATACACTGATTGGTGAAGATTTCACGAAGTTTATTTTTTGCCTCTCTTATCATGTACTTAGCATGTAATATTAAATATGTGTTGGTATCTTCAAAAATAAATAAAATAACTGGCATCCATAAATATTCTTAGAATTTTTTGGTTTTTTTTCCTGTTTTACCATTCTCTGTTTATGGATAATTAGGCAAAATCTAGAAGTTTAAAGAGATAAAAAGTCAAGTGTGTTAAGGACCAAAACTCATGAATAAAGAAATATCTACACATCTAGACTAAGTGCCAAATCCCAAATAAAATAAACAGAGACAGCTCCATTTAATGTTTACTTCTAGTGCTCCTGACACACACCATGCTGTGACTACTCCGGATCTGAACACACCTATGCCTGCCCATCCGATGGGACTCACGTTCCTATCCTCCCATAATCTGCTACAAGCAGTCCACCCAATATACTAAGTGCCTTTCTCTTAGAATCCACTGCAGGGATACCATTGGTTATCTATCTCTTACTTTTGTTTTGTGACTGGCCCATCCTTTTTTCCAGTCCTATGTTTCTCTGAGGGATTCTTCAAAGACTGTGCTATTCCATGAATTATGTTGATGTAATGTCACCAGAAGAATACTGATATTAAGAAAATAAACATGTTTCAGCAAGAAGCTTGTTCATTAAAAGAACTGTGAAATTTCCCAAAGTAATCCACTTTGATCTCCTCCTGCTACTCAATTCTGGGGCCAGCTTATTTTCTATTTGCAGTGGCTGTCCAACATATATGTCCTGATGGACTAGTTCTATGGATTATCTATCCAAATGTATGTCACAGGCTAACCAACAGGCTTTATCCACTTGGTTTTTCCTATGTGGATAGTTAGGCTGATGTCTTTTAAGTGAATATGCATCCATAAGGGCAGCTCTATGGCACAAAGGATAGTGCTTGGGTCTGGAGTCAGGAAGACCTAACTATGAATATGGCCACAGACACTAATGACTAGCTGTGTGACAAGTCATTTAGCCTATTTGCCTCTGTTTCCTCATCTGTAATATGGGGATAATAATAGCATCTCCATCGCAGGTTTTTGTGAGGATCAAATTAGATTAATTTGTAGAAGCACTTAACACAGTGCCTGACATATAGTAGGGCCCTTAATGAATGTTTACTCCCTTCCCCCCACCCCTTTTCATTGAGGAGGTCCTACGATGTTCTGGGGTTTCATGCAATTAGTACAAGGTCATCTACAAACAGAAGCACCGGGAGGATCTCTACAACAACAGAGACTCCCCCTTTTCAATTTGGCCCCTGCACTAGTCATCTTCCATTGGAGCAGGAAACACATTCGGCAAGCCTACATCTCCATTTTATGCCTTCCTTGATATGAACAATCAGAGGGTTGTCTAACAGTTATCTCTGTTCTTGTATATTTTGAGAAATCTTATATGATTCTGACACATGCACCTAATTGGAGGAAAGCCTTTAAGGCAGCATTTTGTTTTGCTAAATCAAATGCTTTTTATAATTAGCAAATAAGTGCTAAAGAAACTGTCAGTCAACTGCATGAGTGTAAAAATATGGTCTGCTGCAGAATATCAACTATGGAGTTGCTCACGTTCCCTTTGCATACCTCCATCAAAGGCGACCTCAATGTACGTGTGTGGGTTATTCTCATAAAGGAGATTTCAGAGACGGAAAAGTCAGCATATGAGTTGGCATTATAGATACTCTCACATTTGGTTTTTTTTAATAATAATGAGATCCAAGATTTATTTCCTGTGCCTTTCTTTCAAAAAACTTGAGACTCCATCCCTCAGAACTATGCCACCCCCAGGATGGATCTTCTCTATGTCCACTGTTCTCATCTCTGTTCTCTGTGGTGCCACTGCCATTTTCATGATGACCACCTTGGCCGGGAGTGTTTGGGGTCCAAATGTGGTGTCTCCACTGTCCTTGATGGTGGAAAGATTTTATTATATAAATCTTTATAGAACTTTTCTACATTTACCTATTTTTGTCCTCCTTCCAGTTTGTCTGACCTACACAATATTCATGGATGTCATTAACAAGTCTCCATTGAAATACACATATTTTGCTTGCACAGTCTGCATTAATTACTATTTTTATTACATTACTGTTTGTCAACCTCCTTCCAGTTTCATTTTTAAATATTCTTCAGATGTCTTTGCTCAAATGGCTCTTTTGCCAAACTTTCTTTAAACTCGTTTTTCCTCCATTGCTTCTCACTATTTTATTTAGAAATAAGGTCCATCATCTTCAGCCATCCTCCTCCTTATGGACTTTTAAAACGAATCTAAACTGGTTATTGCCTTTAGCTGTTGTATTTTTTCATTTGATAAGAAGATAAAGTCTTACTGGCTGAGGAGGTTTCTAGGCTCTTTTGTTCTCATCATGGAAACTGATTTACATCGGGTAAGCTTATTTAGGAACTGGCTATAATCTACGTCCACATACATTTCACTATCCATTCCTTATTTTTGAAGGTCAGCAGCTTGTTTAAATTGGTTCAATTAAAATTGTTTTAACTGGATGCTAGATTTATTTTCTCATTTTTAATCTTCTAGCTTTGCATTTGATCTTTTCTCTAACAAATGGATGGTCTGACTGTACACATCTGATTCCAGAATTAATCCAATATCAGGAACGAATAATTTCTGGTTAAATAATGATCAGTTTTCATTTTTGTTATGTGGTTTGGTTCTTGCCATGTCCAGAACCTCTAGATTCGTTTCTCCATGAAAGTGTTCATGATACATATAAGCGAGTCTTATGTGTGATATATAAAATTTTGGACTTTCATTTTCCAACATATTTCTCACTGTCCCCTCCATGCTCACCTTTGCACTGCAATTACTGAGTGTTTTGATTTAATAAGGAAGGTTTTCAAGAGTTCTTTACAGAATTTCCCTTTCCCTCTCATTTTCTACTCCACATATTAGTGCAGAGAGTGCAAATACTTCAGATGAGCACTGCAATATGAGATGACCAAATGTCCCATGAAATGACGGTTTTTGTTGCTTCTAGACTCATGATAAAAACCAACTCCATCAAAGCCTTCCTGTCCAAGAAGAACCGATGGGCCAGCCTTCCATTAAGCTGCAAAGACCTTTTGTTTTCTAGATTAGCAAGAATTTCAAGATAAACACTAAACACAGCAAACGTATAAACAAAATTCTGAAAATTTTTAGTAAAAAATTTTTTAAAAGCAAGGAACCATCCTTGCTTTGTTTATGTCATAGCTTTGTCCCTTACTCCATCTACTCTCACCTCCTTTGGTACCTCACTCTGATTGACTGCTCTATCTCTCTCACCTTCACTTTCTTCCTGAGGAGAATAGGATATACATTTTTGTACATGGCCAATATGGAAATTTGCTTAACTTAATTATTTAACTTAATTATCTCCAGTGAGGAAAGGTGAGAGGAAGAATAAAATAAATGCTTATTTGGAAAAAAAAAACAACCAAACATCTCTTCCTCTCTTACTAGTTCCTTCCTCTCCATACAGAAACATGCTCAGCTCTGACTAACCTGAAAAAAAAAGTCCTCCTGTCTTGCCTATTCTCCCTCTAGGCTAGCAGCCATATGTTTCCTCTCCTCTCTGTCACTCAGGTTCCCTCCCTCTGATTCAGGCCCTTCCTAGCCATGTCTTGCTTGGACTCTTCTATAGTACTTTTCGATATCCTCCTTGTCTCCAGTTTCTCCCCTGACAAATCCATCCTTCAGACAACTCCCAAAATAATCCACCTAATAATATCACTTCTCTCCTCAAAATTTTCATTACCTGTAAAATAAAATACAAAGTCCTTAGCTTAGTACTTAAGTTCTTCCAGACTCTGTTTCCAAACTACCTTTCCAGGCTCATTTTACATCTATCACCCGCTACCACTCGCACCCCCCCTCCCCAATCACTTTCCCAACTCTAGTTCCAAACAGTCATCAAACCATCACTACCATTCCTGGAAAGGACACATTCAGTTAATTTCCCTATGATCCCAACCATAGGGATTTTCTCTGTCTGACTTTCCTGTCTGAAACTCTTCTCACTGGCTGCCACCCCTGTAGATGTTTTCTTCCCCTATTAGGATGGAAGTTCCCCGAGGACAAGCAATGTCTTTCTTTTTGCTTATATTTGTTATCCTCAGTACTTAGCATGATGCCTGGCACATGGTAAGCTCTTACTAGATGCTTATTTATTCATTAACACTCTTTGTGTTCCAGTCAAAATGAACTAGTTTCCCTCTAAACTCAAAAGGCCCTCATAGACGTCTGGATACTTACAGAGGCCAGTTTCCTCTGCATTTCTTTCTTTAATGGGTAGCTTAGTCCACTTTCTGCATGAAACATTTATGGATCATCCCCTAAATTATGATGATCCTCCCTCCTCAAATTTTCTCATAGAACTCTGGACTCTCTTCTGCCCTTATCATACTCTACCTGATATCAGACTTGTTTTTAAGTGTTGTATGCCCCTCATAGACTGTTCTCAGTTCTGCCACTTGCTACCTCTATCACACTGGGAAAGTGACAATCTCTCTGGGTCTCATTTTCATCAGCTATAAAATGAGGGAGTTAGACCTCATGACCTTTAAGGTCCTTTTCAGCTTTAAATCTATGATCCTATGACTGTAAGCTCTTTGAAGCCTGAGACTTTATCTTTTTACTCCAGCACCTAGCAGACTACATGTGGCATATGCTTTCTAAGTGTTTGTCAAATTCAAATGAACCAAATTAAACACAGGTTTATGTAACGTACGGGAAAAATGAACACTGTAAAGCATCTTCTAAGTTAAGTTATTGCTTCCAATAGTACTCCTAAATTAAAAAAGACAAACCAAACACTGATAACAAGCAATCACACACATACACACCTCACTAAAAAGTTTTTTAAATGTTGTTAGATTTGGAATCTTGATCTAAAAAACATAAGGCTTTTTTTCTCTTTGAAAAATCAATATCATGTTACTTGGCATTAATGGCAAGAGGCTTTTAAAAATAATTGTAAAAGATCTTAATGTAAGGGTTTTGTCAAAATTTTGCTAAAAAAGAAAGGTTCTGACACTTTTGAATAGCTTAAGAACCATCATATGGGATTATCTGATACAGAATTTGTTAGAATGAGATCAACAAACAAGTCTGGATACAGAATCAAATCAGTTGCAATGATTTTGTAAAATAGTGGCGCCCAAGACTCACACTATACCAAACTAATACAAGTAATGGCTAATGGCCAGCCAAAAACCAAACAAGATACAACCGTCCATAGTGGAGATCCACCATCAGTGAATATATCAGTTAAAATTCAGATTATTTAGCAACTACTATGAAGGGAAATAGGTTACTAAACTGATAAATCCCAGTGTCTTTATTATTGGAGAAGACACTGACTTTTAAATCTGAGCAATTTGTGGGAATTCAAATACATCAGCCTGCACTTCTGGGCAGTTCTGATAATCACAGAGGCAAAAGACTTTATTTTAAATGAAAAAATACTAAAAGAAGATAATAGAAATTGTAAAGAGGACCACAAGGAAATATTATAGCTCCTTGTTCTTTGCTTTTAAACCTAGGACATCATGTGTGGTTAGGTCACAATGATGAAATGTGGGCAAATTCTATCTCAACAGCTGACGCTGAGCATAAGTTTGAAGCAACTATCCAAATATCTCATGTAGCTAAGGTTTTTGGAAAAATCTCCCTGGAAAGTTCCTTGTATTTACTTCATATGTATGTGTATATACATACATACATGTACAATATACATATATGTGTGTGTGTGTATATACACACACACACATTTTGTATAGACATATATACACACATATTTTACATATATATGTATATGTATATGTATATTTTATATTTATTGTTTTCCCCAATACAACATAAAATTGTTAAGGGCAGGGACTGCTTCATTTTTGTCTTTGCATCTACAGTGCCCAGCACGTGCCCTGCATTAAATAGGCATTCAGTAAGTGCTTATCAATTGATTAACTGGTCATCGTTCCAAATACAGCAATAAAAATAGCTCACACTCATATAAACCCCTATGGTTACAAAGCATTTCACATACACCATTCTCAGATGACAAGCTTACAGCAGCCCCATGAAGTACAAAATCAGGCAGCAGTTCCATAAAACTGTGACTGCCCCCTCAAATACCTCTCCCCCAAATCTCTCTTCTTACCTGGGCTTCATACTTCACAGCAGCTGAAAGCAGAGCGATGGCATTGTCCTCACAGATTCCTTGCTTAATAGTTTGCTGACAGAGCTTTTTCAACCGATTATCTCTGTAAAATGTAGCCAGATCTAGTAGGCCTAGTGAAAGTGAAAGTATTTATTAGGAAGGATTAATTTCAAACATCAACCCACTTCAACTGCCCTTGCTAAGGTGGTGGTTTTTTTTAAAGGTGTGTCATGTCTCTTTTAGGATGCAAATGTCTTATGGGCGGTCCCTGTGGCAACTATGTGTTATGGTGGTACATGTCTGAAATGGTCACAACAAAAACCATTAATAACACCAGTAATAATGATCTGGGACTTTAACTTATTTTCCCCACCTTGTTCGCATAAAGCAGAAGAAAGGGAAAGAGGTGAGAAGAATAAGGTCCACGTCACTGGACATCCCCAGGGCTTCTCTTGCTTTGCTCTTACCATAAAGCTGAACATCTTACTATATTATTGACTGTCATGATAATTACCTATTGCATCCTCTGGAGAGAGATTGATACAGTCTGTGTACAAGTATTCCAGAAAGGCGCGGTAAACAGGATATGAAAATTCATCCATTTCTACTATGTCATCCTCATTGCCATTCAATACAGAACGAAAATGTTCACACCTGAAAAAGGAGGCCCAGAGCAACGGTCTTTGTGGTAGAAACCAATCAATAAACAAGTAAATGTTCATTAAGCCCCTGCTAAGTTCTAGCCACTGTGCTGGGTACTGGGGAAATAAAAACAAGAGACAGTACCTGCCCTCAAAGAGCTCACGTTCTACTAGGGGAGAAATGGAAACCAAATGGGTGAGCATCAGCTGGGGAAGGGCTGAAAAAATGTTTGGTATATAATGATAAATAATAACAGTATTAATAACAGCCAGCATTTATGTAGCATCTTAAGGTTTGCCAAATATTAAAAGTATCTAAATATTATTACAAGTATCTCATTTGATACAATAATCATGGGAGGTACATCCAGATGGAGGTTGACTGAACTGCCTAGACAGTAAGTGTCTGAGGCTGGATTTGAACTTGGGTTAGTATAATACGCAGTAAGTATTGATGAATATGAAGTACTCAGAGAAATGAGATTGGCATAAATTGATGAAGAATGAAATAAACAAGCTGAAGAGAACAATATACACAGTAATAATAACCAACATATATATAGCTTTTGAAATTTATGGGAGCACTTTAAACATACCTCATTTAATTATTACACCGATGTAAAGAAGATCAGACGGTACAGTCTACAGTTCAAAAAACATTTACCACTTTTACCTACTTTCTTTTCTCAATGATTAATCAATCAACAAGCATTTATTAAACCCCCTACTATGTGCCAGGTATTCAAGTGGCAATGGGGAAACAAATACAAGAAATGCAACAGTCCCTACCAGGAATGAGCTTACATTCAGCCACTTAAACAACTATGCTGCCTTGCACTGTTCCTTCCCTGTTTTACAGATGTACATCTTGACTGCCACCCTGCACTGAAGGTTCCCTGCTAACAGGGACTGCATCTTATACAGAGTATCCCCCAAACTTACAACTACACTGAAACTTTTGGGATACCCTGTACTTCTTGGAATGCCCCAGCACATAGGTCGCATCCCCAAGTTAATGAATGAACCAACTCCACCCAGACAGAAGAATAAATTTATTCCTTACCTAATTTTGAGAAGGACCTTATGCACATAAATATATTTTCCATCCACCAGAAATTTCAAGTCCGCAGTTTCGGGGTTATCAAACTCTTTCTTTAGTGACTGAGCTACTGTGAGGTGGTCGTCCGGCTCTAGGGCAACAAGAGATGCTTTAGATCTTAGCAATGTCACAGTGCCACTGCCGATTAATGATACACAGATTCCCCTTGTGATTTCTCTGCAAGTGCTGTAGACAAGATCCTCCTCACCTATTCCTCAAGTCCACCACACACTCCTGCTCAAGCTCTCCTAAACAGGAAACAATTCCAATGAACTTTTAATGCACATGCTTCAAACGCACAAGATGAAACGTCTTAAATGAAGAGATGATAGCACAGAGTAAAGAAGAACGGATCTGAGCTCAGTCAGAAGGTCAGAGTTTTACTGCAGGCTCAATACCTGGAGGCTGCAAGTCACTCTCTGTTCCTTGGTTCCCTCACAGGGGTATTTTTTATATTATCTATTTCAGAAGACTATTTCAAAGAAAGTACTTTATAAATTTTAAAGTAATTATAATAGCTAGCAGTTATGTAACACTTTAAGGTTTACAAAGTGCTTTACATACATTATCTCATTTGATCAACCCTGAGAAGCAGGTAGTATCCCTACTTTACAGTTGAGGAAACTGACACAGATGTTAAGTGACTTGCCCAGGATCACACTATGTATTGTCTGAGGCCAGATTTGAACTCAGGTCTTCCAGACCCCAGGCCTGGGACTCTATCCACTGAGCCACCTAGTTGCCTAGTAATATATAAACAATAGTTTTAATAATGATAATCATCCCCTAAATCATTTGCAAACCTTATAACACTATGTAAAAGCTAGTTGATATTATTATTATTAAATGTTTCAACATGGTAAGAAGATGACCTTAGATTCTAGAAGGCTGCAACGGAGGAGTATAAACTCTGGCAGGCTGGAAAGGCTTGAGCCCAGAGACAAACTAACTGTATATTTGTCAGTAGAGAATATCAGCACCAGGTTAGTTGCAAAGTGACTGATTTTTGGTCTTAGCAAGTGTTAAAGACCATCGCTTAAGGTGAAGAGGGGTTTATATCTGCATTGATGGTGGGAATACCCAAACATCAATAATTAAATTATTAAATATTAATATGTTGTTAATAAATGTCATTTGACTAATATATAATGTATACGAGTTATAATATGAACATATTAATATTTTTATATGTATTAATAATTTATCAATAATAAAAGGATGTTCTTCTAGCCTGAGTTTGGATTGTTTATTTTAAAATATTTTAACAGAATTTGTCAGTAAAATGTGGTCCCTTTCACAGATGCTAAATGCTTCCAAAACATATTTCACATAGCATTATCCCAACCAACACCCTTTTGCAATAATGTCTTCGATATGTAACAAACCAATTACTTCTTCATTTTTGGCTAAGATCAAACGATTTGGACAGTTATCCAAGGAGCAAAGTGGGTAAGTAATGACAGTCCAAGCTAGTACTATGGCCTGAGAGCTATTAACTCTGCTTGCAAACATCAATTTGCTGACTATTCCATTCTTCCTATGGAACTGTCCTGGTAACACTGTCTCACCTAATGCCGAGTTTTTGCAGAACCAGTTAATGATGTTAGGCGGGGTATGCCCAAATCATTTTGGGGACCCATTAGACAATAGCTCCCCCAGCTCCAGGGAAGCTCTAAAGTAGGGCTCTTAAACCTTTTTTGTGTCATGAATGGTATATTTGACAGTCTGGTGAAGTCTCTGAACCTCTTTTCAGAATGTTTTTAAATACACAAAATAAAATATACAGGATTACAAAGGAAACCTATTATATTGAAATATAGTTACCAAAATATTTTTTAAAAAACAAGTTCATGGATCCCTTAAGAATTTCCAGTCTAAGGGAAGTAGGCTTCTTAATTCAGACTCCTAGCTCAGCCAGCCTACCCAGTCACATTCTCTCCCACAGGCATGAAATGTTTTTCCTGCTCTGAATTATCACAGGAAAATAAAGCATCCACTATTTCATGGCCCTTCACATAAACTGCACACCACAGCAGTGAAGCCACCATCACTGTCCCCCACGTCCTCAGATGCCACCCCAAATCAGAAGCTATGGAACTCACCAACAGAGAGGAGGCGCCACGATACAGCCGGTGTGGCAAAGCAGGCAAACACGTCGTCTGTGCAGGAGAAGTGGGTGAGGTGTGGCAGAGTCACAGACTGGCCTCGACACTGACCCCACATGTAAATGTGGCCACTCTGGGTCTTGGCTGCAGAAGTATGGGCAGAGTGACAGGCTGCGACCTCGATCACTCTAAGTTCATGAGCAAACACAAGGATGCCACGGTCAGCCGCGGGGTGGAGGAGGAGACCAAAGCTCTGCCCCTTGTGCCATACCTGTCCATACTGTATTTTGAGTTAAGGTAGCCCCAGAAGCTGAAGGTATCCTGGGATGAGGTCCCACTTACCCTACTGGCTTCTGCAACAATGAGAGACCTACTTTGTCTCCTCCAGGTTCAGTGTGACTTCTACAACATCCTATCAATGACTGTTAGCCCTCCCAGCTGGTGTGCGCAGATACAAAATCTTACTGGGAATTCCACTTTCCAATTAAATTGAAATAAACCAAGAAACCCAAGAAATAAAACGAAGTCTTTTTAAATTTTTCTTAAAACTTCACTTGTTCAATTCAATTCAATGTATACTAAATGTCCACAACATCCCGGGCACTGTGCTAGGCACAAAAGGGAAACTGTTCCAGCCCTCAAGGAGCTTACATGCTATTTTATTAGAAGCGGTACACCACCTACGCAGAAAAGAAAATAGAAAGTATATACAAAGTAATACAATGGAATGTCAAAGAATAGAAGGCACTAACAATTGGGGGAGTCAGGGGAGGGCTTGTGTGGGAAGTGGCCCAGGCGCAGTGCTCTGAAGGAAGCCAGAGAGGAAAAGTATAACAGACATCGGGTGGCAGGGTAGGAAGGACATGTGCAAAGGCAGTAATGTGGGAATCTGCTTTGCTTGACTGTGCATATTTGTTACAAGGGGTTTTCTTTTTCTTTCCTTCCTCCAACAGAGAAGAGAGATTCTGGGGGAGAAGGAAAATAAATGCTTATTAATTGAAAAATGTTTTAAATCAAAAATTAAATAATTGAAAAAGATGCTCCACAAAAATCCCTGATTCTCACTTCTTGGGTTCTGTTGGTTTCGTATGTAGAGGAGTGAGGCCTTATAAGGTTATTATACAAAAAACTCGGGGGAAGTAACTCTGGGATTGGCCATTAGATGATTCCGAGAACAACCTATGGATAACATGGTGCTTTGATAATTTAGTTACAGTGACTCATCTTTAATAATCTACCACCAAAAGCAGAAGAGAAAACTCCTCCTCTTCCCACTCAAGCCTCCATGTTTTTTTGTCTTTCTTTGCATCCTTAGCACGTATGGTGCCTGACTAAAACCAGCTCAGCAAACCTCCTGCCTTCTCACTTTCAGTCACTGGCCACCATTCTTCTAGCCACCTTGGTTCTAAACCCAAGGCTTACTATTTCTCGTTATTTTCCCTCATTCCATAATCTAGTTACCAAGTTCTACCAAGAACTTTCTTTGTAGTCTTCAGAGCTAATAACCCAAGTTCAGGTCTCTATCACTTTACACCTGGAATATGAGAGGCTATCTTCTAATTGCTTTCATGACCTCCAATCCGTCACCCTTCCAATCCATCCTGCCCAATGCTGCCATGTTAATCTTCTTAAACCTTAGCTTTCATAATTCGATGCAACAATCATTTATCAATTGCCTACTATATTCAAGACACTGTGCTAGGTACCAGGGGTCCAAAGAAAATGTAATGGTCTCTACATTTAAGAAGATAACAATTGTGGGGTTAGAGGGCTGGGATTTAGAAATCTACAATGTATACACCAATACTTAGGCTGGATGACCCCTAGCCAAGTATGTTATGAGATTCCTTTTCAGATACAGGTTGGAATAGATGGCCACAGAGGTCACTGTCAAGTCTAAAACTCCGTATTTTAAATTTTCTTATGATCACTTATCAAGTGATCAAGGTGGGCCAAAATGTTCTGCAAACAGCATAATCACGGGATCATAAATTTAGAGTTGGAAGTTGGCCATTCATAGCCATCTGGTCCAACCCCCTCACTTTACAGATAAGGAAACTGAGACCCAGAGAGATTAAAGTGGCAGTGCCAAGGTCCTGGCACCAAATATCCTTCCACTGTAAAAGTTCTACCGGCTATCATGTAGAGATTTTGGGCTCTTGCAAGGCTATCCCAACAGAAGTCATGTTCTTGAAAGTCCTACCAAATTGGAAAGGCCTTAAAAAGTTCCAGAGACAAACCTATCTACCACTCAAGGACCAACCTAGCTGAGCTTGGAGAGCCAGGCATCTTGGGAAACATCTCTTGTTGAAGGTAACATTTGAGCTGAGTCTTGAAGGGATCTATGGAAGCTAAGAGATGGAAGTGAGAAGGGCAAGTATTCCAGGAACAAGGGACAGTCAGTATAAAGGCAGAGAGATGGGAGACAGAGTGTCATGTTAGAGGAACTGTAAGTAATATAGTTGGAATGCAGAAGGAAGTAAAATATAAGAAGACTAGAAAGGTCAGTTGGAGTTAAGCTGTAAAGAGCATTAAGGACCAAACAAAGGAGTTTATATTTGATCCTTAAAGTAATAGGGAACCACTGGAATTTATTGAGCAAGAGAGTGATGTGGCCAGAATTTTACTTTAGGAAAATCATTTTGGCAGCTGAATAGAGGATGGACTTAAGTGGGAGAGACATGAGGTAGAAGATTAGTTGGAAGGCAGGTGCAATGTTCAGGTGAGAGGTGACTAGGGCCTAGACGGAAGTGGAGAAGGGGCTATATGAAGACAGACATTATACAGATGGGGCCCGTACCATGAAAGGAGGTAGACCGTGTAAAAGGAGACTAAACTACCTCTCTTCCCACCCCCTGCCTGCCCCAAGCAACACCCATTATTCTCAATTTGGTCCTCCTGCTCCACACTGAAAATCAGGGTGAGACGAGCTTTACTAACAGAGCTGGCTATCATGAGAATAAATTGGAGAGAATTATGAGAGAACCTCTGGGCCTCAGTGTGATTGGGTGCCTTCGCCTAAGGCCACCAATATAAAATGGGACTCACACCAAGAGGCAAATTCTGAAGGAAAGATTTTTCCACGTTTTTATCAGGAGGCTAAAATAACATAAAGCTGATAGCTAACTTCATCTGTCAGGATACTTCCTGTACGTAGCAAGACTAACAAAATGTTTAAGTGCTTCCCCAAGTAAGTGTGGTGCAGTGAAAAGAACAATGGAGCATGAGTCAGTCAGGCAAGTAGCATTTATTAAGCAGCTATTACATGCCAGGCACTGTGCTAAGGGCCAGAGATACAAAGAAAGGCAAAAACCAGAATCCCTGCTCTCAAGGAGGACACCGTCTAATGGGGAGGAGAGAGCACAGGGGGCAGGGACAGCCGAACAAAGTGGAGACAACTATGTAACAGCAAAACGGACAGGATAACTTGGAGGTAATCTTAAGGAAAGGGTTCTTGAAAAATGCAGGACTTTAGATGAGACTTGAAGGAAGCCAGGGAAACTAGGAAGCAGGGATGAGGAGATAAAGTGTTCTAGGTGTGGAGGTTAGCCACAAATCCTATGAAAATATCCAGTTAAAAGGTAGGTTGAGTTTGAGGGATGCCAAGGAGGCCAATGTCACTGGATTGTAGAGAATGTGGAGGAGACACTGGAAAGGTAGGAAGGAGCCAGGTTATGAAGGGCTTTAAAAGCCAGAGGATTTTATATTTGATTCTTGAGGTAATAGGGAGCCAATGGAGTTTACTGAATGGGAGGGTGACATGGTCAGTCCTGCACTTTGGGAAGATTGCTTGGCAACAGAATGGAAGATGGACTGGAGTAAGAAGAGACTTGAGATAGGGAAACCCACTAGGATGAGACTGCATAGTCAATGCATGAGGACATAATGGCATGCACCAGACAAATGAAGTTGGACTCACATGGATAGAAAATATTTATAACAATCCTTTTTTGTGGTGGCAAAGAACTGAAAACTAAGGGCATATCCATTAATTAGGGAATGGCTGAACAAATTATGGTATATAAATGTAAAGAAATACTATATGGGCCTATAAGAAATAACAAAAGGGGCAGTTTCAGAGAAACCTGGGAAAACTTATATGAACTGATACAGAGCAAAGTGAGCAGAACCAGAACAATTCATACAATGAAATAACACTGTAAAGACCAATAACTCTGAAAGACTTAAGAATTCTAATCAACATGATTAGAGGACTCCTTGTGATACAAGGACAGAGAGGTAAAGACTCAGGGTGCAAATTGAGATATATATTTTTTGAACATGGCTAATGCAGGAATTAGTTTTGTTTGACTGTGTACATTTGTTACAAAAGTTTTGTTTTTCTTTTTTCTGACAAGTGGGAAGAGTTGGGAGGGAAGAGAAAAAGAGTTTATTAATTGAAAAGATATAAGTTAAAAAAAGAATGCAGTTCTAATCCCAGCTCTGCCTCTTACCAGATATATGTGACCATATTACTAATAAAAATGCAAGCTGCATGAGATCAAAGGCTTTGTTTTAGCTAAACTTTGAATCTTCCCTGGTGCCTTAGATGGCTGAATTAAATTGCTTTCCTACAAGGTGCTGGCTGATGGTCACTATTCCTCAAAACAAATTATCTGTTTTCACTGTCACTCTTAATTGCCATCCATAGGAAATTGTCACACTGGGAAATTGCTAAATGCTTACACAACACATCCAAAAATGAACTTATTATCTTTCCTCTAAAACCTATCCTTTTCCTGAGCTTTTCAATTTCCCTTGAGGGTACCACCATCACTCCAGTAACCCAGGTTCCTGGGTTTTAATCTCAGCTTCTCAGTTTTATTCACCTCATATATCCAATCAGTTGCCAAATCTTGTGGTTTCTACCTCCACAATATACCTTATATACAAATCTCTGTTCTGTAGTCATACAGACACCACACTAATTCAGGTTTTTATTACCTCTTGACTGGACAATGGTCTTCTAACAGAGCTGCTTCCCCTAGCTCCGTCCCCACTTCAAATTACGCTCCACACAGTTGCCAAAGAGATTTTCCTGAAGTGCAGGTTTAAGCATGTCAACCCCTGCATCCCCATTCCTCTCCACCCCTCATACACATACCATACTTCTCCAACTCAACAAATTCCAGTGATTCCCTATTATCTCGAGGATAAAATATAAACTCTTTTGTTTGCTACAAACCACTCTCATCCTACCTTTGCAAAACTCCATGTACTCTACCATCCAATCATACTGGGCTTGATGTTCCTTAACCATGACACTTCATCTCCTATCTCCATACTTTTGTACTGGCTGCCCCCATGTTCAAAGACAATTACTTTCTCAGTGATCTTATAAGTTACAAATGAACTACAGCTCTCCATTGATAAAGGGAGTTTTCACACTGGGAGTTCCCTACACTGACGATCACAAATCCAGAGTTCATTACCCACTCAAACCCCACAAAAGGCATGAATATAATAATAAAGGAGGTAAATTCCTTGTACTTCTCTGTCACATCTACTCCTTGCTCATTGAAACTGTATGATTATTTCTTGACAATGCAAGTATTACCTGTCCTTTTCCACAGAGACTGGAGTAGGGTAAGACTGGTTACTTTTATTGCCAGTACCCAACTGGCCATAAGAGTTGGCTCCCCAAGCATACAGGTGACCTTCATCTGTTAACACTAATGTATGTGCATAGCCACAGACAACCTGCAAAGAGAGAAACAAATTCACTCATGCCTGCAAATTGACAGAAATAAAATATACCACCTTGGGGTGGATCAAAAAATCAAAAATGGAAAAAGAAAGTATCAATCCATCCAGGCAGTTAGGCACAGTTCTCTAGGGCCCAACTCTCTAGTGTCAATTCCAAATTCAAAGGAAAAAGCAATAAAGTCATTTAAATTCTTTAGCTATTTAATTAGCATCTGTTAAGAATGAAGTTCTGAGGACTATCAATTTATTGACAAAGCATGAATTTGCCAATAAGCAGGGTCTCAGCCCCCTCTGGAAAGCTAAGAACTTTAATTGAGGGGAGAGTGCTCTTTTATAGACAAAAGGAGGAGCCTCCAGAATAAAGGGCAGCATCATAGAGGGGAAAAGCAGTACAAATGGTTACACAGTCTGCATCCCAGGCATGAAGAACAATATGACTGAAAGGGGCTAGCAACAAACCTCTCTTTCCATCCAGTCCCTAAAAAATGTTCATTGTTTGAGTCTACTTGCAAGGTCATTTTAGCAGCAGTGGACCTTGGACAACAGACCAGACTCCCTGGCGTCCATCCATCATCCCTGAAGGATAACAGATTTCCTTAAGGCAAGAATAGAGCAGTGATCAGCAAGAGAACGGAACTTCTAAACTTAACTCAGAGACATAAGTAATTTACAGGGGAGCTGACTTTCCAAACTTAACTATGAGACAAATGAAACATTACTTAGTCAGTCACAAAAATGTCAGCAGTAATACAGAATGAAATCAATTGGATTTCCCCAATTTTCACATCTTACTCATTTATAAAAAGATAATGTTTGTGTTCATACACACATAGAGAGATTCCCAAAATGCAATTCAGT
The DNA here is from genome assembly GCF_011100635.1 of Trichosurus vulpecula. Lineage (NCBI taxonomy): Eukaryota > Metazoa > Chordata > Mammalia > Diprotodontia > Phalangeridae > Trichosurus > Trichosurus vulpecula. The sequence continues at coordinate 100,047,388 of NC_050574.1, read as the reverse complement.
TCAACCAACACGTACTTATTGAGTGCCTACTGTGTACAAGACTGAGAGGTAATGTTGCATACTAGAAAAGATGACTTGACTGGTCAAAATCTTTTTGAACCACTGGAAGAAAACTATGTGGGGAGGACACTAGCTCTATGGGAAACTCTAGGATAACCTCTTATGGAGAGCTGCCTGTCAGGTATTTGAAAATCAGCTCATTCCTTCTCATGCACAAAGGAAGAAGGGAACTGTCTTGCCCAACCCTGCAGCTTACAAAGGCAATGGCAGGAATCTTTTTGAAAAGAGTGCTGCCCAATTAGTGGAATAGATTAGGTATACAATACATAACAGTAAATAACCATAGTAATCCAGTGTTTGACAAACCCCTAAATCTAATATTTGGGGATAAAAAATCACTATTTGACAAAAATTGCTAGGACAACTGGAAAGCAGTTCAGAAGAAACTAGGCATAGACCAATATCTCACACTGTATTCCAAGATAATTTCAAAGTGAGTAATTTAGTCATAAAGGGTGACATCATAAGCTAGTTAGAGGAGCATGGACTATTTTGCCTGTCAGATTTGTGGATAAGAAAATAATTTATGACCAAACGAGAGATAGAGAGCATTACAGGATATAAAATGGATAATTTTGATTACATCAAATTAAAAGGCTTATGCACAAACAAAACTAGTGCAATCTCTGATAAAGGACTCATTTCTCAAATAGACTGAGAAATGAGTCAAATTTATAAGAATACAAGTCATTCCCCAATTTATGAATGGTCAAAAGATATGAAGAGGCAGTTTTCAGAAGAAGAAATCAAAGCTATCTATAGTCATATGAAAAAAAATACTCTAAATAACTATTGATTAGAAAAATACAAAGTAAAACAACTCTGAGGTACCACCTCAAACATATCATATTGGCTCACATGACAGAAAAGGAGAATAACAAATATTTGAGGAGATGTGGGAAAACTGGGAAACTAATGTTCTGTTTGGTGGAGCTGTAAACTGATCCAACCATTATGGAGAGCAATTGGGAACTATGCCCAAAGGGTTATAAAATTGTGCATATCCTTTGACCCAGCAATACCACTACTAGGTCTGCATCCCAAAGAGATTAAAGAAAAAGGAAAAGGGCCTACAGGCATAAAAATACTTACAGCAGCTCTTTTTGTGGTGACAAAGAATTAGAAATTGAGTGGATGCCCATCAACTGAGGAATGGCTGAACAAGTTGCAGTATACGATTGTGATGGAATACTATTGTGTCATGAGAAATGATGAGCAGGATGGTTTCAGAAAAATGTGGGAAGACTAGGGGCAGCTAGGTGGCACAGTGAGTAGAGCACTGGCCCTGGAGTCAGGAGGACCTGAGTTCAAAACTGGCCTCGGGCACTTGACACATGTACTAGCTGTGTGACCTTGGGCAAGTCACTTAACCCCAATTGCCCTGCCAAAAAGCAAAAAAAAAAAAAAAATGTGGGACGACTAATATGAACTGATGCAAAATGAAGTAAGCAGAACCAGGAGAACATTGTACACAGTAAGTGCAATGCTTCACAATGATCAACTGTGAATGACTTAGCTATTCATAGCAACACAACGATCCAAGACAAGTCTAAAGGACTTATGATGAAAAATGCTATCCACCTCCAGAGAAAGACATGATGGAGAATGGATGCAGATTGAAGCATACTTTTTTAAAAAATGTCTTTATTATTGTTTTTGGTCTGCATTTTCTTTTGCAGCATGGCCAATATGGAATTGTTTTGCATGACTACACATCTATAATCTACATCAAATTGCTTGTCTTCTCAGGGAGGGGGGAAGGGAGAAAGGGGAGGGAAAAAATATGAAATTTGAAATTTTTTACAAAGTTAAAAAAATTTTGTTGGCACGTAATTGAGAAAAAATAAAATTAAAATTAAATGTTAAAATTTTTAAAGAAAAAAGAAAGAAAAGAAAAGAATGCTGCCCCAATTTTACACCTAGCTAACATGGATGCAACTCTAGTCAAGAGAGTTTAGGAAGCAAGGAACTGCTAAAATTTATATAGGTCAGTCCTGTAGTCAGTAAGACTTGGGTTCAAGTCCTGCTTCTGATAAATAGCTAGCTGTGTGATCATGACAAACCACTTAAACTCTCAATGTCCCCAATGACTCTGTAAGGCTATAAATTGCAAATGAGTTGTCTATCTGCACCAGTGGAGGGAGTTTCCACACCAGTTAGCTCACCACACTCATGAAATCACAAGTGTGAATTGAAAAAAAAATATGCAAGTTACTAGGCTAGCTGCCATGGATATAAAGACAAAACCAAGATGGCACCTAACCTCAAAGAGCTTAGATTCTACTGGAATTCACATACATAGATAACAGATAATTTGATAGAGAAGACAATATTACCAAATTTGCAGGGCGGGGGGGGGGGGGGGGGGGGCCCGGGGAGGTATGGAATAGGGATTAAGAAAGGACTTCATGGAGGAGGTGACCCTTAAAGGAAGTTAGGGATTCTCAAAGGCAGCGGTATGGAGGAAATACATGCCAGGTATAGGGAACTGCCTGTGCAAAGAAACAGAGATGGGAGATCAAGAGCTGAATTACCCCTGGGAGAGCTAATATTCCAATTTGCAAATTACTATGTAAAGAAGAAATGTAGAATAAGTCTAGAAAAGTGGAAGGAAGGCAACTTAAGGAGAGTTTTCAAATGCTAGGCTGATGAATTTGTATTTTGGGCTAATGGTTAATAGGAAGCCACTGGAGTTTTTGAGCAGAGGACTGACATAGTCCAAGCTGTGCATTAGAAATATTCACTGGACTGCTATATGAGGGAGACAAGAAACAGGAAACAGGGAGACCAATTAGAAGGCTATCGTGCTGACACTGTTAAAAGATGATAAGACCTGAACTAGAGGAGCAGTCATATGAGTGGAAAGAGGATGTGGTAAATGTTGAGGCAGAATTGTCCAGACTGGGCTGCTGATTCGATATGTGGGTGAAAGGAGAATGAAGGGGTTGGGGGAAGGAAAGAAAATAAGCATTTATTAAGTGCCTACTATGTTCCAGGCACTGTGCTAAGAATTTCTTGATCTAGACTATAGAGCGAGGAGGGGAGAGAAGGAGGCAAAGAATATGGGACTTTACATAGACTATCCCAAGGATACAAACACTGTATTAAAGATCACTCTGAAGTTTACACTTCGGTGACTAGAAAGATGGTAATGTCCTCAATAGCTGAGAGACTGAAGAATCTGGCAAGACAGGACTCAGCAGGGGCTCAAACAAACAGCTTTGTTAGAGCTGCCTATAGGAAGAGCCACAGAAGCAGTCATTTAGCAAGAAGGCTCCAGCCAGTGGTTCCTGACTGAATGAATTAAAGCTCACTGGAAGAAAGCTTCTGTTCCAGCTCCTGCTGTTCAACGCTGCTGAGGGGAAGGAAGAAAAGGAAAGGGGAAAGGGAAAAAGGGAGGGGGAGGGGATAAGGGAAAGGGTGCAGTAGTTGCTATGGGGAGTATGACAGTCAATCAAGGAAGAATAAAAAGGATTGTTGTGCAGCAGTAAGGACCCAATTAAGAATAGAAAATAAATTTGTCCTGGACCCTGTTGTCATCATCACAGTTGCATGACTTTCTCAGCAAAGTAGGAGAGGTAGATGAAAATCTGAAGTTGGAAAGTGGCAAAATGTGAGTGCAACAGGACAAGAGAAAAAAGGGATTCCATGGCAGAGGACAGTGGAGAGCTGGACTGCTCACTACAAAACTGGGAAGACAGGAAATATCAGCAGGCATGAACCGGGACAACAGGGTGCCCTAGAAGGCCTCAAAGGCACCATAAGGACAAAGAAAAGGATTGCAGGAGGGAGGCAGAGGAAGGATGGATGGAGAGGAGGTCACAGTTAAAGAGAAGTTCAGAGCTCAAGATCATGGAGACAGCCCAATTATAGGGGATGCTGAGAGTGAGGTTATTGGGATAATTCCTCTGTGTAGTTGAGGTGGGGTGAAGAGAGAGGTCTTTGGAACTGAGGTGCAGCTGAACTCACAAGTCAGACTCCATAATGAAGTCCTTGAACATAAGGGCAGGGGTTGAAATGAAGAGAAATATGGAGACCAAGGTACTGGACTCCTTGGATACAAAAGTATATATTTGCTGAAGACAGGTGGACTTGACGGAGAGGACAGTGTTTGGGGAGGAAGGAGAGGGGTGGAATGGTCAAGGGGCATATTTTTCATTGAGATGATCTTTGATGCTCAAGTCACAGTCATGCTATTAAAACCATACTGGCTGCATATTGTTTCTTTGTGGTGTAGAGGGCTGAACATACCTTGTGTACCCGAATGCCTTGTAAAGCTGCTATTCTACAGGGTGTTGGCTGATTGCCACTGCTGCCCAGTCCAAGCTGCCCATTTCCATTGTATCCCCAGACGTAAACCTTGAAAGAGACCCAAAAAAGTCAATAAGCATTTATTAAGCGCCTACTATGTTCAGGATATTGTACTAAGCGCTGGGGATACAAATACAAGCAAAAACGATCCCTGCCCTCAAGAAATTAACAATCTGAAGAAGGAGACAACAGGCAAACAACTACATGCAAACACGATGTACACACAATAAACTGGAGATACCCTCTGAGGGAAAGCACTAACATTAAAAGGGGCCCAGAAAAGGCTTCTTGCAGAAGGTGGGATTTTAGCTGAGCCTTGAAGGAAGTCAAGGAAACCAGGAGGCAGAGATGGGGAGGGAGAGAATTCCTCCCATGGGGGAAAGCCAGAGATTATGCCTAGAGTCAAGAGATGGGAGTGACTTACATGAAGAACAGTCCAGAGGCCAACGTTACTAGAGCACCGAGTATATGGGGCATGGAAGGGTAAAGGTTAAAAAAAAGGTGATGAAGGGCTGGAGGATTTGGATGCAAATTTCTATAGGAAACGACAACCACTGCCCCAGATGATAAGATCCACACTATTTGCTAAAGGCACTGAGGCAGGACATGAGAATTTGCTTTTTAAAAACAAGTCTCAAACTACCAAAATGTCCAACATTCCTAGTGGAAGCCTCCTACCTACCTCGCCACTCTCCACCACAGCCATCGAGCAAAACTGGCCACAAGCTATGTTCGTAACAATTTTGTTCTGTAAGCAGCCAGTCACTTTTCGAGGAATGGGTTGGTTGGCTGTGGAGCCAGACCCAACCTGTCCAGAGTTATTGTAACCCCAGGCAAATACCTGTTAGAGGAGAAAGCAGGAATCTCTTAACCCATATTAGCTCAAGAATCATCTCAATTGAACAATGAAACCCTTGCTAATGACACACTTTTATAGTCCTTTTAGGGTCACAGCAACTCCATGAGGTAGATCTTTTACAGATGAGGAAACTGAGGCAAGGAGAGGATAAATGACCGAAAAGGGTCACAAACAAGAAAGCTGTTAAAGTGGCCTGTGGGCCTCACCATTCCTTGGCACTAATATCAGATCGTATTTTTTAAATTAACATACACACTATACCAAACTGCCTGATTTTCACGTGTGTGTGCGCGCGCGCACACGTGCGCATTAATTTAAAAAACACTGGGTAAGTATTTTCCACTTAACATATGTTTTGGCCAAAAACTTTTTTCCATAGAACCCTCTTTATTTCAGTAAAACACACTCATCCCTAGTGGTTTTTGCACTTCACTGTCGCAATATAAAAACAGTGTCAGAGAAGTCTCAAAATGTTATAGGTAGTAGAGCATACAGGTATATAGTACATAGGTAGTTATAAGTACTTTATTGACAAAGGTAGAATTTAAGTCCAAGGAATATTTTGTTTTGTTTTGTTTTCTTGAGGGGAGAAGGGAAGGCAATTGGGGTTAAGTGACTTGCCCAAGGTCACATAGCTAGTAAGTATGTCAAGTATCTGAGGCTGGATTTGAACTCAGGTCCTCCTGACTCCAGGGCCAGTGCTCTACTCACTGTGCCACCTAGCTGCCCCAAGTCCAAGGAATATTAATAAATGAGGAGGATGATAAGATCAAGTCACATTGGATGGGGCGGGGGGGTGGAGGGGAAGGGAAGTTTCGGAGACTTAAGTGTCAACTTTTAGATCCCCAAATCATTACTCCAACCATTGGACCAGTTTTTAGGTGGGGATGGTCATAAGAATCTCTCTAATCTTCTTCCTACAGAAAGAGAACAGGATATAGTTTTATGTTGTGCACTCTTACCTCGCCATCAGATGTTAGCACCAAGGAATGGTGAGATCCACAGGCGACTTCGATGACTTTCCTGTTTCCTAAATTGGTAGAGATGTGGGTAGGTACTAAACCATGATTACTTGTCCCATTGCCCAACTGGCTATAAGCATTATGGCCCCAGGTATATACTTCTCCTTCTGAAAATAAGAAAGAGCAAGATAAAGAACTTCTATGGGAATTATCTTCATTATAAGTAACTATGCACCATAACGATTTAATAAATGAAATTGAATTAGAATGTCAATCAACTTCCCCAGCTTCACCCACCAAACCAGCCTGCAAAGGAAGTTTTTGAAAAGTCAAAACTTTGGTTTCCATGCCTGGGCAACAAGATGACTCTTCTAAGCAGAAAGCTGATAAGAAGCCCTAAAAGTTGGAAGACTAATTTCTAATAAATAGAGATTTTATTCTGCCATTGTTGTAAGGAGGCAGGAGGTTCAAACCTATGATTTCATTAGAGTGGGGAATTCTCATTGCAACACTTCTGTATTATATAGCCTTAGAAAGTTGCCTAGGGCACTGAGAAGTCAGATGGCCCACACACGGTCTCACAGCTTGTATATGTCAGAGATGACACCTGAATCCTGATCTTCTTGACTCAAGCGCCAGCCTTCTACCCATGGTGCCATACTGCCTCCAAGTAAACAGCAATATGTTATGCTAAACTCCAAACTATACTAATGAAAATATTGGGCAAGTATTGTCAAAAACAATAATAATATCACATTTAACTAATACTTTATAGTTCATAAATCATTTTCCTTGTAACAACATGGTGAAGACAACACATTATACACATGAGGAAACTGAGGATCAATTTCTTTGCATATTTATTTGGTGTTGAAGTAATCCCTACCATCTGGAAGCGTGGGATAATATCAAACCAGCTTTCCTGAGATTATTCTTTTCACAGCCTTGTAGAAGTAGGATGGGCCTCAGAGAGCAATTAGTGTGTGGCTCACTCCTTTCATGATCAGGAAACCAAAGCCCAGACAGATTAAGTGAACCATTTAGTGTCAAACAGGAACTGAGACTAGAACCTAGGTCTTCTGAGTCTGGTGCTATTTTCAGCATACTACACTCCCTACATAGAAATCTATCTTGTGAAGAATGTAAAGAAGGGGGCTTGATGGACAGAGAGAAGTTTTATTCACATTCTGAGAGTGCTAACAATTCCTGGTTTTTAATGGTGTTGCCTTAGCACTTAGAATTCAGATTTCTTTTCCCAAGACAGGTCTTACATGGATAATATGAAGATTATCTGGCTAATGCTGACATTGTTCAGAGTCTGGACTTTAGCATGAAAATTAAATGGTTTGAGGATACATTAAAAAGTTCTTTTCTTTCTTAAAAACCAAGTTGTTTACTAGACCACATAACCCACTTAACAAGATTCCTCAGGAGAAGAAGCAGCAGATTATTTCCTATTGTAAACTATATTCTTGGAGTTAAACAGAAACCCTGTTAACCCTAAAGACCAATTTTTACACTGACACTACTTTGTCTCCCCTTCTCACTTCTTAAGGGGGCTTCACCAAAGAAGACGCAGCATGGAGGTAGCGGCCCTGACCCTGCTACGTTCTAGAACGGGCTCAGCAACTCCCACACTCTGGGCCTCAATTACTTCACCTGTAAAATGATGAGGTCCTTTTCAGTTCTATGAGATGACTGTCAATCTTATTCTTAATAATATTCAGAGAATGAAACTTTAGAGCCTAATTTGATAATACTCTGAATAATCATGACGCTCTGCCTAAGAGTAATTTCAATTACCCTTCCCTCCCTACCCCCCACTGCAAATGAAGCCTGGTCTTTCTTGATTTATACTTAGTGGATACAGAAAACACAACTAATCATTTAGAATCATATCCAAAATTTAATATCTGTTGCTCTCCCACCGGCCCCAATTCCTCTAGCTTAAATAACTCTTACACTCAATTTCAATTCAACAAACATTTATTTGGCATTTAAAACATACAAGGCAACATGCTAAGTGCTGGGGATACAAAGATAAAAATTAAACCATCCCTGCCCTCAAGGAGCTTACAGTCTCTATTCCTTGATCTCTGTCCCATCTGATTTTCTAATTTTTAATCATGTTCATCGCTTTTCTTTGTATCCCTTCTAAGTTCTTGTAATGGCCCATCCTGCCCCCAGAGAAGAGATAAGGAAATGCTTTCCTCCTTTCAGGAGAGAGGTGATGGATTATGGATGCAGACTACTGCATAAGCTCTTAGACATACTTGTTAGTTGGTATTGCTTAACTATTTTTCTTTGTTACAAGGAAGGCCTCATAAATATCTAGAAATGACTATGATGTTAAAAACAAAAGGCATCAATAAAATGTATTTTTGAAAACAATATACCATATTATCAGTAATAATGTTTGTTGTCATAACTGCATTTTTAATGGCAACTACATTTTGAAAAAAAAAAGAATTGGTTAAAACTCTAAAACATTTGATCTGGGTCAATTTTGTCATTCCTGCCACATATAACGCAATCCTCTTAAAAGGCTGACTTATATAATTTGACTGCTCTTTGACTACAAGTTTAGGGAAATAAAACAGAGACTTGTCAAATGTTATTTTAATTCTTCTAAGACTCTGAGGCTAGTAGCCCATTTGTGCAAGATCATATGAAGAGTTCTAGAGCTTCTCCAATAAAGTCAGAGTTAATTAATGACATCTGAAGAAGGAATGAACTGTATTTTAAGAGACCTCTACTCACCAAAGCAGAAATCACCTTTGCAAACCAAACTGCTTCAGTGTACTCTCACAGCTCAACTACCCTCACACATGCCCCTCTGTCATCACCAGAGCTCCACAGCTCAATGGAGGCAGAGCCAACATCTGACTGCAACTGCAAAGGTTTTGCTCAATACCTACTGCACAGTTCCTAGTCAAGCAATATATTCAGAATTACAGCGGGAACATCATAGGGTCTCGACAGTGACACAGCACTTACTCACCACAGGGGCGGAACCTAGGCTCGTGCTATGAACAAGGAATGGAGCAAAGATTCAAGGGTGGTATTTGTATTCCTACATTACCATCCGTTGCAATGACGACATGAGGACCACTTCCATAGCTCAGGCAGGCTATTTTTTTGCCACATAAGTGATCAACTCGACGGGGTTCAATGGAATGCAGGATATCACCTGTTCCCAAGCAGCCGCTGCAATTGGTGCCAAGCACAAAGACCTGTAGGGAAAGTAAACTCTCAGCTTCGTGGAGTCACTTGGTGAAAGATGCATGAATTAAGTAACACGGAGAAGCAAAATGTAGCTTGAATCAGAGCATCAGGGGTTCAAATCTATGCTCTGCCAATTGCTGCCTGTGTAACCTTGTTCAAGTCTCTAGGCCTTGGTTTCCTCATCTGTAAAATGGGGTTGGACTAAATGACTTCTAAATCCCAATCCATTTCTAAATCTAAGAAGTTATTACAATTCTATGCCTAAGTAGGAGCAAGACCTCACAAAGGAAGATAAAGACTGTATTACATTTTTTGTTGTTCGGTCGTTTCTTCAGTTGTGTCCAACTCTTCATGACCCTATTTGGGGTTTTCTTGGCAAATATACTGGAGTGGTTTGCCATTGCCTTCTCCAGTTCATGTTACAGATGAGGAAACTGAGGCAAACAGGGTTAAATGACTTGCCCAGGGTCACACAGCTAGTGTCTGAGGCCAGATTCGAACTCAGGAAGATAAGTCTTCCTGCCTCCAGGCCCAGCACTCTACCCATAACCTTCCCCTCCCCTTCCATACACCCTTGCTTATTTTACCTTAATTCCTTATCTTTCAAAGGTCACCAAAAAAGATGTATCAGCCAATTGATTACGATATGAAGACTAATGATTGGAAACAGGGACAGCAGTGGGTTTGTTCTGCAAATTACCTCATCATTTTCTGTAGAATACAAAACTTCGTTGCCAGCACTGCCAAAGACACAGGCCTGACGAATTAACTTCAGTTCATCTGGTGAGCAAAGGGCAAAAATTGGCCACTTTCCCACATCTAGCATCTTCAGTGCAGACAAAAACCCATCCTCTGTTACCTGAGAGGAAAAAGCAAGACAGTATTAAAGGTATTTATAGGTTTTCTTTGCCCTTTCAACTTTATAACACTGTTTAAGTGACTTTACAATGGCTCCTGTAGCACTGAAGTTAATACTATTTTTAAGGAAAAACGAACTTTTTAATGATTTTAATGAACCCACAGAAAGAATGATCCCTGCAAACAAAACTACCCAAGTTGCCTGCTGAAGCAACAAAGCTTCAAGGCCTTCGCATAGAATTAGACCAGTAAGTCTCCTAACTTTTGCAGGGTCATGTGTAGATCATTCAAGGCTGGGTATGAAGGAGCAGAACATTTAGCCATGAGTTTAAAGGTTGAAAAGGCTTTACACATAGCTCTGCTCACCAGGTTGGCTCTGAATACAGACACAGAAGAATGCTGCTGTCCTGGCTACTGCCTGCATAGGAGCTGATGCATTACAGTAAAACCAAAGAGAGAGGGAAAGGTCAGAACCAAAATGAGAGCTGGGAAAAAGCAGGCCTGGAGACAATTCCAGGAAAGTCATTCAAAGTTCCAACCTCAGCAACAAGTTTTGTGTGACCTTCTATTTCAAAGCTCAGAGCTTTTGTTTTCTTCTGGTTAAAGGATGAACAGAAAGGGACACTCCAATTTTGTGTAATCAGGTTACAAGCATCAGGATCCAAGGGAAGCCTTCTGAGTCAAGCGGAGTAGAGACAATGAGCATTTATTAAGCACCTACTATGTGCCACACCCTGTACTAAGCCCTAAGGTTACAAAGAAAGGCAAAAACAGTCCCAGCCCTCAGGAAGGTCACAATCTAATGGGGGACACCATAAGGAAAAAAACTTTATACAGACAAGACCCCAGGTACTGGATGCTAAGTGCTTTACAAATATCATCCCATCGATCTTCACAACAACCCTGGGAGGTAGGTACTATTATTATCCCCATTTTACAGATGAGGAAATTGAACCCAGCAGAAGTTAAATGACTTGCCCAGGGTCACACAGCTAGTAAATGTAGGAGGTCAAATTTGAATTCTGAAATTCCTAACTCCAGGCCCTGCCCCCAAGGAGCTTACATTTTATTGGGGGACATACCATGGACACATGTGAAATAGTTATAAGATATGTATGAAATAAATACAAGATCATTTTAAAGGAAAGGGGGAAGGCAGCAGTTCTTATGGGGTATCAGGAGAGCAAGCAAGGCCTCATATGGGCTGTACATCTATTAAGTAACAGAGCCAGGGATCAAAGAAAAGGGAAAAGCTGCGATGGAGGACACTAGAATGAAGGAGGATGTAAAAAGGCTTCTTACAGAAGGCAGGATTTTAGCTGAGACTTCAAGGGAGCCAAGAAAGCCAGGAGGTGGGAAATCAGGAGTGAGAAAATTCCAGGCATTAGAGACAAGAAATAAAACTACACAGAGCTGGAAGATGAATGTTACCAATTTGTTTCTGGAGTGTGCATGTCCGGGAGAGGATTACATTGAAAATGATCCCATCTAAATAACATTTATTTATTAAACGCCTACCTATGCAGGACATTGCATGCTCACACAAATGACCATTACTGGCGATATAACTATAGTAACATACCCACTCATCTGCCATATAAGACTTTTTACAAATTCTACCCTGGAGTATACAACCTTGAATCCAGAAGAAAATGAAAAAAAAAAACCAAACCCAACCCCCTCCCCCCCAAAAAAAACCTTTGAGAATCAAGCAGCCATCATAAAGACCATGAACTATATGTGACAGCCAAAGCATCTGCTGGCCAACTGCCAAACAACAGTTTATAAAAATAGGGAGTAGATTAGAAGCAACAATTGGCAGCAAAGGGAGGAGATAAAGGAACTATAAAAAGCAACACGGAAAATCCCAGCACTCTCAAGACATTTGGGGTAAGAGCTATCATACCTAAACATATCAATGGATCTTAAATTTATCATTATATTACAGCACAGTACAATAATACACATTCATAACAAATCATCGAGGAAAGGTTAAATTATATTTTGTATGTTTTGTTTAAGAAGACAGGGAAATCCATAATATATTACTGCTGTTATTTACAATATTGTTTTATAGCTACAAAGACACACGAACATTTGAGCTTTAGTAGCTTAAAACTACACTAAAACTTTGGGAATTCTCTGTGTGTATGTGTGTGTCTGTGTGCACATGTGCACACATGTATGGGCACAGCAGGAATTACAATTCTCTTTTAGAGATGAAAAATACAAAGTTCTGAGAAGTCTAATGACTTCCCCAAAGTTACAGTGAATAGCTGGCACACTTGGGCCTTCTCTTTTCAAGTTGATTATTCTTTCTAACCCCACCCCCAAAAAAAGAGTGTTTAAAGGGTTATTCATTAGTCTGGAAAATCAATTCACAGCCTCCCCCGCCCCAATAACATTTCTCCTAAAGGTCCCCTGATCAAAAGTATATTTGCAAGCCCTGTAATTAGTTTTCTATCCTGACACCTCTATAAATCATTCTGCTCTCAACCTAATGGGTTGCTTATGTGATGGATAGTTGGTGTGTCAGCTAAGGGACAGTCGTGCATCAAATCTGATAAATCTGGCAACATGTTGATGTTTGTTAGACATTAGCTGGTTGCTCAGGTTTAGCCATTAGAGGCCCAGAGGAGGAAATCGAGCCCTCTAGCTGACTGCATTGTCAGGGGCAACATGGAACACTGACCCTCCAAATATCCTAAGCCTGTGGAGTACTATTGCTTCCTGGGAATACCACTAAATTCAGGGACCGTTTAACTTTGGAATTCTTTGGAATGAGCTTCTGCTAAGCAAGGAACATGTGATCTAGCCACAATCAGTCAGTCGCAAGGAATTTCATCTGCTTGGTTCACAGAGGAAAACACATTCTTACTACTGCCAGTAGTCGGGAACCAACAGGTAATGACATATTTATTTGTCCACTAATAACTGCACAGCTTCTTGAATGGAATGCAGCCATCTCTGAAGGAGAGAAATCACAGCCCAAACATACCAATCTGTCCAGGCCTCAACTGGGGGGGAGAGGTGTCTGTGGGGGGTGGGGGTGAGGGTGGGGGGTGGAGGATTGTGACCGAAAAAGAATAAGGCACAGGAAAGAGCACTTCTAAAAAGCTCCAAGGAATATGGTCCGCCTCAGACAGCTCCTGATTTAATATCTTTTAAGCATAGTAATAAATATTGTTCATGCTCATGTAAAAACTGTTCATTACAGCAGTAGGTAAAGGTAGCTAGCTCTCAATTTTTAGTGTGTAGATTAACATGCCCAACTACATATGGCTCCATTGCTAAGGCTGGCTTCAGCTTAGCACTCCCAGCACATCTGGACTACCTCCAGTATCTTCAGCTGGCACATGCTCAGTAAATGTGAATGACAATAATTTTAATAACAGCCTAAGCAAATCACAATCCATTAGACTGTGAACTCCCTGATGGCAGGGACTGTCTTTTGCCTTTCTTTGTATCCCCAGCACTTAGCACAGTGCTTGGCACATAGTAGATGGTTAATAAATGTTTACTGATTGCTTAATCAAGATAATGCTTATTAAATTATATTAATTTTAAATTAATTCAATTATTAAATTAAATTTTATTAAATTATTTTATTAAAAAATCACGGAGAAAAATAATTGTTTCTTATCCTCAGTTTTATATTATCTAAACTTCTGTAAATCCAGTAAGGGGCTCCTGGAGAGGAGATTACCAGTTCAGATAGGCAAGTGTTCCTCAATTTTGCCTACAGCACTAAAATTGAAGTGACTTGCCCAGAGTCACAAAGATAAAATGGGACTTGAACCTTGCCTTACTGATACTGAGGCTAGCCCTAATTGATCTCTTTATTTCATTTCTCTCCTCTTCTCCACATAAGTGCAAATGTGATGTTCATAAAGTACAACTCTGACCATATCACTGCCCTCTCTCAAGAAACTGACATAGCTCCCAAATGCCTGTAGAATGAAACACAAATTCCTTTGTTAGGCATTTAAATCCCCTCATAATCCAACTCCAGCCTTCTTTTACAAATTTATTAAATATTATTCACCTACATAAACTCTACAGTCTATCCAACCTAACGGGCCTCCTTCCTGCTCTCTGTCCATGTCATTTCATCTCCTATGCCTTTGCACAGACTGCCTCTTTTTACCCTCTGGCTGAAGTGCCACATCCTAGATGAGGTCTGTAACAACAATGTTACTTGCAGCTGCCTGTGTAAGGCCAATAACACCAGCACACAGGAGGGCTGCCAGCACAGGTCCTTTGATCTGCTTTTCTAAGGAAAACAACTTTAAAGAGTTAACAATCTTACTTTAATTAAACATACATATATCATTCACTTAGTTCAGGAGGAAAAGCCAGCACCCTGAACTTCAGAGCAAATACAAACAGAAATTATATAAAAAGAGCAAATAAACACCAATCAACAGACAGGTCTGACCATAGCAATACGTACACAGTTACCAGAGAGAAGCACCAACATCTGGGTTTTAAAAGCCAGGGGTCTCCTTAACGGCTACCCAGAGTCTCATCTGGCAGAATCACAGGACTGCTCTTCCAATAAGTGAGCCCCAAGCAAAATGCTAACATCAGAGTATATGTACACTTCTTCAGGGACAGAGGGCATCACAACCATGCGACTCAAACCCATGTGACCTAGGCCTTCCATGTGACTTAAGCAGGTCACCAAAGACTCCCGATTCAATCAAAGACTCTTGATTGAAAGAAAGGCAAGACTCAATAGCACTTGATTGCCTTAGTGCTGAGAAGCACTACAAAACAAAAAACAGCAAAAAGTCCCACCCTGCTTGCTATTACAAGGTCTATCCCAAACTCCCCCTTTGTTAGAATCCTCTTCTCCAAACCACCAAAAATTACTGCATATCGAATTTGTATCTATATTATATATTTTTATTTTTAGGGTGCTATATGGACCATTCAGAGAACCAGTCAGCCCCATACCCAAGAAGACCTGGGCTCAAGTCCCACCTGACACTCCTCAGTGTCAGTGATCCTGGGCAGGTCCATTAGCCTCTCCACATCTCAGGCAACTCTGTAAGACTTTTAAGTTTACAGATCAGGTGCAGATGCCAATGAAATCCCAAGTCCAGACAAAAACAATCTCAATATTTTGTATTTACTTCTCTTTGCTCATATTGTTCCCTGCACTCCTCATAGAAGCTAAGCTTCTTAAGGACAAGGACTGTTTCACTTTTGTCAGTGTCCCCAAGACCTAGTGCAACGCCTGGCACAAAGTAGGCCCTTATTAAATGCTTGCTGACTTGATCCAACATAGCAGTTGTTTAATAAACATGTGTCAAATGGGAATGCATAAATGCATGAATGAATGGACAATGTACTGGAATATGCATCATTAGAGGGAATACACACATCACAGAACTATGTGAGTATTTGAATAATGTGGAAATGATGCGATATAAGTTTATGGATTTTATTACAAAAGTAAGCCAAAGAATGATGTAACAAGTGGGAGGAAAATGATAATAATCAATGGAAGGCTAGAATTTAGTATCAAGTTAGTTCCTGATGACATCCAAATGGCAAGATTAAATGAAATTTTGCAGTAGCACACCTTTTCAAACATGGCTAATGGTGGACAAAATTAATAAAAACCTAAATGGGATGGGTAGTCATGTTCTACCACACTTTTTCCATTTTTACTCATTATTTTTCAGGAGATATGATTTGGCCTGTAACATAGTCAGATGGTAATAATGAAGCCATGTTATAACAGAGTTGTATGGCAGTAAAGGAAGAATATATGGATCCACTTGTTAATTTATAACTATCATATGAAAACCGTAAGAATACTGAGCTTTACTGAAAGAAATCAAACAACCTAACAAACATGTCTCAAGGGAGCAGAATGTTCTGATCTAACCTGGGCACGTGCTCCAGAAGAAAGAGTACGCTTGGCTTCCATGTGGCCTTGGTTCTGTGCAATCCCTGAAGGAAAAATGCATAGTAAAAATCAGCACTCTTCATGTTTCATGGAACCAGTCAGACCAAAACCATGCCATTCTTCACTAAAAATAGAAGTGATTGAATTCAGCTCAAAAGTAGAGGAGATAAGAAAGAGCTAGAAGAAAATCTCAGATTTAGGCATGGGGAATTCATAGTACTTCAAGGCTGAAATTTAAGGACTATAACTGTTCTGAAACCACTCTTTGTCCCTCCAATAAATCCTCATTATATACACTAAGAAAGTTAGCACCTCCAATTTAACTTCAGGGAGTGTGCTCCTTGTCTCTGAGAGGAGTCATGGTGGACTACAGGAGCAAATAGGCCTATTTTCAAACCCAGGGAATATGCTGATTTGTTTTGCTTGACTGCATTTATTTGTTACAAAAGAGGATTATGGTGGGGTGGGTAAATTGGAGTCATTATAAAGTGACAGTGATTTTTCTTTAAAGAAAAAGTATATCAATAAAATATCTTAAAAGAAAAATTTTTAAAAACCACAGCATTTGGGATAAAGGAAGTTTTTCAGTCTTACCAAAAAACTGGAACAAAGACTTTTCATTTCAGAATTTTCTTTCTATGGACAAGGAAAATAAATTTCACACTTTGATGAACTATAATCGTCATTATTGTTATGTTCCTTACAACTGGAAAGTCTAAAATAGAGTTCTCAGTTCTATTGAGACATAGATTTTGCAAGTTAGAAAATAAAGATATAATGAATGAAAAGGAGAATGAGTAGCAATGGCTGCAATGGACAGCGTGATCTGAAACAGCATCCTGTCCTATCTCCAAAATTCCTCCTCCCCATCTTGTGGGCAATAACAGAATAACAGAATGGGTTCTACAGGAAAATTCTCACAATTTACATAATAAGGAACAAATACAGCAGCAGACCACAAGAAATTTTAAACGGGATTCTGAGATTATGCAGTGAAGTGTCTGGTCCCACATTTATATGTTAATTAAATGAAATTCTACTTATTTCTCTCTAAAAGGCAGGATCATGCCAACTTACCAATGTTGGGTTCCTGATATACTAAGTTGGGGTCCAATTAACTGGGTTATAGTCCAAACTTTGAAAACCAAAGCCAGAAAATTCAATAAGATAAATCCCACCACAATTAGTTTTCCATTTGCAATACAATACATAGGAATCCTCCCTCCCCCATTAATTTAAAGAAATATATATTATGGCAGTATCTCTGCTAATGATGGGCGACCTTTGGAACATTACTTCATGGTACTCAAGTTTCTTCAGCTGAAAAAAAGGGAAACTTAGAATTTAAGATAGAATTGCATGTGAAGTGTCATGACTGCTATTACTGAGCTAAACGGAAAGTTATCAGTGTGGTATGGTCCACAAGTCACGAAGAGTCGGACATGACTGAACAGCAATAATTACAAAACAAATACTTGACTTTCAGGCAAGTTTCTCCAGCATATAGGTGAAGGGTGAAGCTACAAGGGTGAGGAGTTTAGACTCACATAGAGTGAGAAAACATTAAACCTATGCCAGCTTAAGTCTTTAAAACAGAATTAAAATCAATTTACAATTTTACAGTCTCCGTGAGCTAGTGTACCAAAAAAATAATAAAATTTAAAAAAATAAAGATAATCCCTTGGCCACCATTCTAGGGATGAATTCTGTCTCTGGTGGAATCGATTTTCAAGTAACAGACCAAAATGGCCCATCACTAGGCCCATACAAGAAGGCTTTTCAAGCTGGTTGGTCAGAACTGCTCCCCTGTCACAGACTTTGAGAATCCATGGTCATCTCTACACCAGAAGAAACAACGGAAGGAGGCTTCAGTAGAAATATAAAACTTATGTTAGTGATAACTGAAAATAAGCCCCTGCTAGCAAGGAAACCTTGTCCACATTTAATTCACATTCTCTATCCATTTCTGTAAAATGGGTTGGTACTCAAGTTTAGCCTGGGTTCTAATGGTTCCTATTACCTTGACTGGCCTAGACCTCCTCTACAGGTACTTGCTCTTGTCCAGCTGCTCTCCCCATCTTTGCACTTTTAGGTTTCACTCATACTTCTTCATGCGGCACAATAAACGTGACAGCTCCAAAGTCATTGATGGAGAAAATACTTTGTTATGGAAATTGGGACAGATTGTTTCCGTTTTTCATCTGTTGGGTCATTTTTGTTGCAGTTTCATGCTTGATAATTTTGGGGACTATCTGGCTT
This sequence comes from Trichosurus vulpecula, assembly GCF_011100635.1. Lineage (NCBI taxonomy): Eukaryota > Metazoa > Chordata > Mammalia > Diprotodontia > Phalangeridae > Trichosurus > Trichosurus vulpecula. Next base: position 100,028,934 of record NC_050574.1, on the reverse strand, counting down.
AACTGGTTTTCTCTCCAAGATTTCTGAAAACTTGCTTTTCTCCTCTTGTTTTTTGCTCTTTTGTGAGATGAGAGCATTCATCACCTTTCAACATCTTCCTTGGTAAGATGTTACAAACATGTTTAAATTCTAAACTGGTGTTTACATTGGTTGCCATATGTCTTCCCTTGGCAAAGAGATCAAACATATGCTGGCAAAGACAGTTTCTTGGCACTTTTGGTCTCCTAGTTGTGACATTTGATTTAGATGAATGATAATAGCTAACATTTATGTAGCATTTACTACATGGTACACACTGCACTAAGTGGCTTTAGAATTATTATTTCATTTGATCCTTACAGCAACTCTGGAAGGTAGGTGCTATTATTATCCCCACTTTACGGAGAAGGAAACTGAGGAAAACAAATGATAAGTGACCTGCCTAAAATCACACAGCTACTAAGTGTTTAAAGCTGAATTTGAACTCAGGTCTTCCTGATTCCAGGCCCAATTGTCTATCCACTATGCCACTTAGCTTGCCCAAGAGTCATTAAACTTCCTTAAGAAAGGGTGATAGCATGTTATTCCGTCAATTTCTCATTTTTCAGTATCAACAACTGTCTTAAAAGTTAGGGTGGGGATGTCTCAGTTTCATGCCATTGCTTCTTCTCATTTTTTTTTTTTCTAATTTACTACTGATTTTGATCTTTGCTCAAACAGGTCAATGGTCTGACTGCAGACAGACAACAGATTTAGAAATGTTAGGATTTTGTGATATTACTTGATGTCCAGAGCCTCCCACCTCAAGTCTTAAAAAGCTTTTTCAAGATACACAGGCATGAGACTTCTATATGGTAATATAAGACTTTATCATCTCCTGTTTCATAATTCTGATCCACATTTTCCAAAATATACACATGCATATCCAAAATATGCTCTCCTATGCATAGAAGTTGTCATGTCTTAAAGTATATGTTGATTTAATTCAGAGGTTCTGATCAAGTTCTTCATAGAATTTCTCCAACCTTCTCATCTTCTACAAGAGATGTTGGAACATAAATTCCAAATTAATCTTCTTACCTCATACTTCTGATCCTACCACTCCCCGTCTCAAGGCTTCCCACTGCTCACCAAAGAAGTCCAAATTCCTTAAGCTGACATTCTAAAACTGGTCCAACCAGCCATTCCAGCTTTACCTCTCACTTCTCCCTTACCAGCACACTATTCTCAATTAACTGCTGGCCCGTCAATATGCTTTGAGCTTTTCAACCTTAAGGGCAGCTAGGTGGTAAAGTAAATATAGCACCAGACCTGGAGTCAGGAAGACTCATCTTTCTCATTTCAGATCTGACCTCAAGACACTTAACTAGCTGTATGACCCTGGGCAAGTCACTCAATCCTGTTTGCCTCAGTTTCCTCATCTGTAAAATGAGCTGGAGAAGGAAATGGCAAACCCCTCCAGTATCTGTGCCAAGAAAACCCCAAATGGGCTCATGAAGAGTCAGAAACAACTGGAAAACAACTGAACAACATTCCAACCTTGCCAGCTTTGCTCATACTGTTCTCTCTACTTAGAATAAAAACTTCTGTCAATCTCTAAATCACGGGGTTACAGGATGCCAAGACTAAAAGCACCATAGAGATAATCAAGTACAATCTACTACTTTTATACAGGAGGAAACTAAGGCCCGGTCAAGTGAAATGGCTTGGAAGTGACACAGCTAGCAAAGCCAGGCCCTAGAGTCCAGGCTCCATGACCCTGCAGTCTGTGTCTTGCTGTGTCTCCAATCTCAGTGCACTGAAAAACATGGCTCTGAGAAGGGATCCACAGACTTCACCAGACAGCCAAAGGGGTCCATAACATTTCAAAAGAGGTTTAGAGCCCCTTCTCTTAACAGGTTCTAAACCATCATAAACACAGGCTTTTAAGAAATTGGTGTGATAAACATTTGTGCTATTAAAGAAAAACTCATTAAAGTAGGAACATTTTAATGTGTTTTAAAAATACATTCCAAATAAACTATTTAATACTTTATGAACATTTTATTCTGACAACCAAGTACATACCTGAATATTTTTAAAGCTTTAGGGCCTACTGTCCATCCATTTGTGATCTTGTTCTTTCTCTGCCCTTGTGAAGTTGTCTTCCTGATCAAGGTTAATGTGGTCGAAAATACTGTTAGAATAGAAAAGAACAGCGTTACCTCACAATTTCCATAAAGCTGTAGTTACGAGGTCAAACTGTAGATCCGTTTACTAAAATGACAGCATTAGCTAGGATTCCCAACTACTACAGAATAAAAAATGCAAAAAATTAAAATTTAAAAATCCCACAAAAGACAAAAACCTTATAACAAATACATCACTTTAACACAAGTTCCAGGGACGACCTCAGGATATTTGAGTGTCAAAAAATATATATAAATTATACTACACCTTGAAGAAAGCTGGGTATTTTAATACCAAAAATCTAAGTTTTGCTTATAAGTTTATTCAGTGTATTTTGAGTTTCTGTGTTAGTTTCCACTAAAGTCCAACTCTGAGACCTCCATGGGATGTCAGTTCTCAAAGGCTATGACAAGATCTGGCAGGTCCTATCAGGCTAGAAAGGCAAGTATCAACCTCTTTCTGTTGTCTGGAGTTCAGTGTAGTTAACTTTGGAGCTAATACACCTGAATTCTGGCCATAGGGTGAGGAAATTTTCTCAGCTACAATTCCTGAATAAAACATGGAAAGGTTACCATTTACCTTGATGGCAGGCATATCCCCAGTGACAAAATCATAGATCATGAAAGGGTTTAGGTATGGATGTTAAACCATCTTGGGGTTTTTGAAGTGTTTATTATAACTAGAGTGTCTTGATTATTTATTATTTCATCTGATGTAGCTTTTAAGGTTACTATATTTGCAAATAAAGAAGTTATATTCCAAGTCATTTTAAAGTTTTTACAGAGGAAATGGCATCTATTATGAGTAGGGAACTATAGGTATAGAACATTGCATATCAGATCAGACTTTTGAAGTGCTGCTTAGCTTTGGCGAACTCATTTATTTTTTCTTCTTTGTTGTAAAAGGCTGCTCCCTGGGAGGGGGAGGAGGAAGAGGTATATTGGGAAACATAGGTGATGTAAAATCAAAAGGTATCAATAAAAAGTTGTATGGGGTGTTTTTTTTTTCCTAATTATGCAAGAAGAGGCAACATGTCACAGCAAAGAGTAGTTTTGGAGTCAGGAAGACTCATAAGACCTGCCTGAGCACATCCTAGCTCTATGACCTCAGGAAGGTCTTTTAACCTGTCACTGAACCTGCCAACTTTCTGAGACTGATCTGGTGCAGGGAAGCTGCTGACCTGCTGTAGAAAAAGGTTCTCACCAAGCACTCCCTACACTGGTGAAACAATAATTATAAACACTATGCTACCTGCCTCAGTCTTTATGATATTCCACTTATATTATTAAATAATGATATTACATGATATGAATGTGAAATGTTGTATGCAAGGTCTCAATTTCCTTTTATGAAAATGGCTCACATTATCTATTAGGGTCCTTTGAGAGAAGGAGCCATATTGGTTTTCATTTTTAAGGGATATTTAAACTTTCACTGCCATAGCATTGTGCCTTGCAATTAACAAACATCTGCTGAATTGGGGTGTGTTGGATTTTTTCTTCAATTTACAAAATGCTCCTCACAAGAGCCCTACAAGGTGGGTCACAACAGTAAGAACAATCATAATCGCAAAGCATATCTACAAAGTACATTCTTCGCAAAAGCCCTCTGAGGCAGAGAGTATAAATACTGTTATCCTTGTTTTGCAGATGAGGAAACTGAGCACCAAAGAAGCTAAATGGCTCGTCCAGTGTCACACTGCCAATAGCATCAGAGCCAAGACTGGAAAGCAGAGCTTTGGACTCCAAGCTCAGGGCTCTTCAACACACTCTGGTTTAGACAAGATGCTTACTTTCCTCAACAGTAATCTGAGGTTGTTGGACTAGATCAGTGGGTCTCAAATTTTTTGCTCACAGCACGGTTCCTTGCCAAAGATTCTGGCACAATACCAGCCACACAGCAGTTGCAAGTAAGTTCCACACAAACCTCCATGCTCTTAACCAAAACTCACCTTGAAAACCACTGAACTAAATGGTCTCAGAGGGCCCTTCCAACTTGCAGTCTATGGATCCCTGGGTTCTCTGATCCCTTCCCTCCCGGAAATTTGGTGACAATATGATTTCTATACATAGATCATTTCCACCAGAGAAAAGAAAACAATTTTTTTCAGTTATTCCAAACATTCCCTAAATTAAACATTTTGGAATTAGATGCTAGTTTTACATATCAAGAATGGCTTTAAATGGCAATCTATGCTAAGTTGGTGGCAGAAGTTAAGCAAAGAAAGGGTGTATGTATTTGCATGGGAGAGGGAGAGGGAGAAAGAGAGGAAGGGAAGGGGAGAGAAGGGAAGAGAGGGGGAGAGAGAGAGAAGGAGGGAGAAAGAGGGAGAAAGAGAGAGAAGGAGGGAGAAGGAGGGAGAAGGAGGGAGAAGGAGGAGGGGAGAGAGAGAGAGAGGGACCAATTTTGAACTCAGGTCTTTTTGACTCTAAGCCCAGCACACCACCTAGCTGCTAGATGACGTCTAAGATCCAATCCAGCTCGGAATATGATTCTATGATTCTAATTTGATGTATGATATGAAATAAATAAGCATCAGTTAATTCAACATATTAGAAGGGCACAAAATTTCCCCTTTTCTGGATTCCTTTTAAGAAAAAATACTTCAGAAATACCACAGTTTTACAGACAGCTTGCATAACCACTGCTTTTAAATAATGCAATGGAAACTTTTCTACACAGAAGGGATGGGAAGAATGGCATTTTAATTGACAAGATAGGAAGTACCACTCCCTCACCACCCCCATCCTCACCAAATCCATTACATGTGCTTCTAACCCCTAGCAATACTGACCAAATCCCCTTTATAATGCTCATGCCATAGGGCTAGCTCTCCTACAAGACAGCCTGCATTTAAGCTATAATTGTTAAAGAAAATCATTCATTTACTAAACAGCATGCCATGTCATTCAATATACCCAGCCTAACATCTAAATATTACATCAGGAGTTTACTCCAAAGAGTGATTTTGCTCTGGAAGACATGATTTGATCCATAGCCAATACTGGTAGACTATTTTGCTTTGTAAAGCGTTTTCACACCTGCTTTCTCATTTGATCCAAATCTATATAATAACAAACTAGTTGCAATGGAATTCTGTAGGCCTGACACACGCATTGCAACACACAACCCAACCAAGAGAAATGATGGCCTAAGCATATCTGTTCTTTAAGCAGGACCTCCAGTTATTGTGCATGGGAAGAAAGAGGTATCTGATCCCTTGTTCCAGAAGTCCCACTTGAAAGATTCAGTGACTATTTGGATTTCCACCAAGAAGGATTTAGGATTCTACAAACATCCAATTAGAGCAATCCTTTAAATGATAATTGCTACTTTGGTTGTGTTCCTGAACCCCACACTGTTGCAATTCAATAATGTAACACCCAATTTATCCTTGCTTGGAGGGATAGAACCCCTCCCCAATCTCATGTACTGCCTATTCTTTACACACTTCTCACAGGTACACTCCTGTCCCACTGGCATGTGAGTGGGATGGGCATGTCGAATCACAGCCCTAAATAAAACAGGCTGCTCATAGAGCCAGGCCACTGGGGCCCACAATAGGGCAGCTGCCAAATAATCTCTCCTTTTTCTTTTTAGCCAGAATTGGGGTTTCACTGGTTTCAAAAAACTGGCTCCTGCTCTGCAAATTTAGCCTGAAGGAGTTGCCTAGGACACAGAGACATGCCCAGAGTCACAGAGCTTGTATATGCAGGGAGAGGGGGAGGGTCTTAAAGCCAGGTCTTCCTGAATCTGAGGCCTTCTATCTAATCTTTCCTTTTTAAAGTAAATAATGCGTTGAATTAAAAGCAGGTCAGATTCTTTAATAATCCTGCTGGCCTGGGTTGAACTGGCTGTGGGTAGCTACGGCTGTGTCTCAATGTGGGAAAAAGGAGATCATCCTCATGATGGCACAGGAACTTCCAGATCATCAAGCCAACAAGACAGAAAACTAGACATTTTCTCTGATCCTTACAACCTCTCAAAACTCTCCAAAATATTATGTGCAGGAGGTAAAGCACTTGCAGCTGACTCTACAATCTAAGACATCAAGAACTCTTAACAAGATAGCAACCTAATGAATTAGCAGCAGTGAAGGCTAACAATCCCTACCCCTAATGTATTCCCTCAGCACCTTCTCTCTCACCAGCCCATATATTATGGCAGGGCTGCACGACATGATCCCTGGGGTTGTGGTCTTGGATTCACTCAACAATTGTTGTCGAGTCATCTGGGCTGTGTCCAACTCTTAATGACCCGCTTTGGGGTTTTCTTGGCAAAGACACTAGAGTGGTTTACCACTTCCTTCTCTGGCTCATTACAGATGAGGAACTGAGGCACACAGGGTTAAGTGAACCACCCAGGGTCACTCAGCCAGATCAGAACTCAGGAAAATGAGTCTTCTTGACTCTAGGTGGGCACTCTATCCACTATATCACCTACCTTCCCACCTAGCAGTTCCCTTGCTGCAATTTCTGGTCTCTGCCAGCATAACCCCTGTCCTCACTCCACCATTCTGTGGTAACAAGCAATACAGTTGAACTCTAATGTTCAAATTCCCTCTAATCTCCTTTCCCCCTCCCAGGACCAGGAGGTGGAGGTAAAGGAAAGTGGAAGCTTCCTTTAGCCTACAGGAGCAGCTCTCAGCCAGAGAGCAATCTGGGGTATGACATCAGCATGTGTATGTGGAGGGGGAATGGGGAAAGTGAGCCTGAAGGAGAGGGGACTGGCATGTATTAAAGGCCAGTTCTATCCCCTCCAGATGTCACGCAGAGCAGGGACTGAGGCTGGTAAAAAACCAAATTCCTCAGCAAGGGAAGAAGCTGAGACAGCTTTATAGTCTAGCCCCCGGAGGATCTGCCATCAAATGGGAACAAGTCAGAAAGCAAGTATTAGAGGAATTAGAAGGAAAAAAGATTGAAATTACCAAAGCTTTCAGGAAGAAGAAAACTCAGTTAAAAACCTTGAGCACAAGCAGGTAAGTCAACAGGGAAGATATTAATAACATAAAAGAAGATGACATCCAGGACACCTAAACAAGTCCAAACATCTCTGAATAAATATTGCAAGATGAAGGAAAATGAATCAACTCTTGACAAGGGAGAAAACTTCGTGGATTTCCAAGAGAACATGAAACAACAGCAAGATGTTGCTGAATGGTCCAAGAGAGAAATAAGAACCATGAAAGCAGAATTTGTGGCCTGCACAGCAGAAATAATTGTCAGAACAGAAAAATTTTAATCCAATGTGACAAGTCTTTCTAAAGAAATAAGGGATAACACAAATACAGTGAAAGACAACTGAAGAAAAGAAACAAAAAATAATAATAGTAAAAGAAAATAGGATTTCTTTATAAGGAAAACATATTGATCTCAAAGACAGAACGGGTAAAAACAACTTAAGGATCATAGGTCTCCCAGAAGAACATGACAAGTCACAAACCCATAATGCAAGAAATAATAGAGAAAACTGATCAGGTCTTCTGAATTCATAAAACAAACTGCTAATCAAAAGAATTCAAAGATCACCTCTCAAAAACAAAATAAAAATGTATGCTGCAATCTCTAAGTCATACAGTGGTTAAACTTAATAATTCCAATGATAAATAAATTCTATAAGCAACCAGTAGAAAGATCTTCAAATATAAAGGAAAAGAAATGCAAATAACACAAGACTATTCTGCACCCTCCAGAAATCACAGAAGGCAATGGAATAATGTGTTCTGAAGAGCAAAAAGGGCTTAGGATGCAACCTAAAGTGGCATGCCCTACAAACATAAACCTAATCATCAGCAAGAAGATATTCAACGAGAGACATCTGAAGCATTCCTACAAAAAAACAATAAGCACTATATGTCAGCAGGTATTTCCTTTGCACACACTGAAGAATGATGGCACAGGGATTATTTTAGCCCAATGTTTCTCATGTGGATTTAGAACTAAAGGCACTATATGCACAGGATACAAGGATCAAAATATTTCTCCACTTTCCACTGAATCAGATGCTTTACAGTCAACCAGGAACTTCAACACTCTAATGACTCTGCTATAGAACACACAGGATCATAGCATCACACCATCAAGAACTAGAAGGAAACTTAGAGATCATCTAATTACCCTGTCTTAAAACAACCCTATCTGGAAAAAATAAAGGTATGTGCTAGTTTTGTTTTACAGAAAGAAACTAAGTCTCAGAGAGGTTAAGGTAATTGTGTCTGGTCACAAAGCTAATGTGCTGAAGCTGAGATTCAAACCCTGATCTTTATAACTAAATCCAGGGCTTATTCTGCTATGCTACACTGCAAAGTCACAGGGAGAGGAGAAAGCAGAACAAAAATAGGGGAGAGCAAATAGCCCAGTTCAGCTGGGATCTAGAATATATAAAGCACAGGGTGCATAGTGTGAGGTTAAAGTGGCAAAAACAGGTTGGAACTAGGTGGTACAAGACCTTGCGTGCCTTGTCTTTCATAAAAAGATAACTATTCTCCTTGTCAAGGTAAATATCTTCATATGCACTCTTGATACTATCCCCTACCATCTTCTCTGTCTCTCTTTTTCTCTCTCCCTCTCTTTTCCTTCTCCTTTCTCTCCTTCACTTACCCTTCTCTTTCCCTCTTTCTATGTCCTTCCCTCCTTCCTTCTCCCTCTTCACCTCTCACACATATTTAATCTTTCCTTACCAACTGGATCCTTCCCAGCTGTCTACTAACATGCCCATACTCCCTCATCCTGAAACAACTGAATGCAAAAAAAACCAAACAAACAAACCAAACACCTCACTTGGTTAGCCAAACCCACTATCATTCTATATCTCTTCTCCTCTTCAAGTCTAAAACCCCTTGAGAAGATCTTCTACAACTGGTGCTTCCACTTACTATCCCTATATCTGCCTCTAAGTCTTCTGCAACATCTTCCAACCTCGTCATTCCATCAACACTTCTCTTTCCCAAGTAACTGGTGATCTCATAATTGCCAAATCTAAATGGTCTTTTCTTGATCTCCATCCTTCTTGACTTCTCTACAGCCTCTCTCACTGTCAATCACCTTCTCCTCCCTGATACTCTCTTCTTTAGGTTTTCATGGTCCTGCTCTTTCCTGGTCTCCTCTTACCAGTCTGACAACTTCTTCTCAATCTCTGTTGCAGGTTATTCTTCCAAGTCATAACCATGAACTGCAGGTATTCCCCAAGCTTCTGCCCCGAGACTTCTCTTTCACTTGTAGATTACCTCTCTAGGTGATCTCATTGGCTCCCCTGGGTTCAACTATCACTGCTATGCAAATCATTCCCAGATCTTTATATCCAGCCTTGATCTCCCTCCTGGGCTCCACTCCCAAATCACTAATGTCTTCTTAGAGATTTCAAATGGGATGTCCCCTGAGCATTTCAAACTCAACATATCCAAAACAGAATTCATGATCTCTCTCCTAGAAGTCTCCTCCCTCCCAACTTTCCTATCACTTTGATGGCCCCACCATCCTTCCAGTCACCCAGGGCCACAACCTCAGTATCATCCTCTCCTCCCCACTTATGCTCACCCCACATATTCGGTCTATTGTCAATTCTTGTCAGTTTTACCTCCTTCTCACACCTGGTGGCCATTGCCTGGTACAGGTCCTCATCACCTCTTACCTGGACTATTGCAATAACCTTCTGATTTTCTCTCTCCCTCAAGTCTCTCCACACACTAACCCATCATTGATTCAGGTGTCAGAGTGATTTCCTAAAACTCAGGTCTAACCAGGTCACCTTCCTCTGCCTCCCACACACAACACATTTTAGAGGCACCCTATTACCTCCAGGATCAAATATAAAAAATCCTTTTTTAGGTACTTAAAGCGCTTCACAACCTGGCTCCTTCCTACCTTTGTAGTTTTACATTTTACTCCCTTCCAAATATTCTATGATTGATAAGTAGGTAGGTAGATGATAGATTGATAGATCATTTATTAAGTGCTTACTATATACTAGGCACTGTGGTAAGATATACAAGTGATGAGGTTAAAGAAAAATGATGACGGTAGGGAACCAAAGGTTTTTAGGGGTGCTCAAGACCCCAAAATATCAACACGCCAGGTCCTGTTGAATGAATTCAACTCAAGCCTTCTCAGCCAAGGAAAAAGACAAAGTCTATTAAGGATTCGCCATATTGGGTTGCCTTAAGAAATCTCACCTTTGCGACGCTTGTTTTCACAAGTGGGCCAGATTCAATCTACTGAGCTAGATTGAATCTGAGCACCTTCATGGAGGCAAGATGAAGCTTATATACAGAAAGACTGTGGGAGGGATTAAGGGGTGGTCAAGTAGTCTGGAGTGACTAGAGGAGGGGTTTAGGGAGGGTCTTGAGGAGGAGTCTAAGGAAGATCTTGATGGGACCGGGTGACTAGAGGTCAGACTCCAGCAAACAAGAGAATGGGATTTTGGTAGGATTAAGGGTGGGCTAGGCCAGGTAGAGATTTGGGTCTAGTGATAAGGAAAGGCTTTTGGCCTCAGGCAAGGCCAGATCTAGTGGGAAGATTCAAGGAGAGATCAAGGGGGTTCCCAGAGACTGTACTCCAGATTCAAGGGGTTCCCAGAGACTGTACCCTCATCACAAGCAAGACAGTCCTTTGCCCTCAAGAAGTTTACATTTTAATGAGGAGAAAGAAAGGCAGGGCAGACCACATGTAAAGCAAAAAAGGGGGTGGGGGTAGCTTAACTATGGAGTGGGCAGGGAAGTAGAATGGAGGCCTGGGTCCCTGAAGGATAAGGCAAAAGCTGACCCATCAGAGCAGAGGGATCCAGGTTACCATTTGGGAGGAGGTAGAGGCAATGATCTAGCTAGTAGAAGCTTCCTGGTAGAAGCTGAGACAATGGTCTCCTTCCTGCTCTTTATCACCTGGGACATTCCATCTCCTCACTCAATGTTTCCCCTTATGCCTCCAACACTGTCCCCCCGTACCTATGACTGCTAGCTTCCCTGTCTTCCTTCAAGATTTCTTCAAGCTCAACTTCCACCATATGCGGGATTCCCCATTCTCTTCCACTGATAGTTCCTTCCCTGTAAGATTAGTTTCCATATATACCACATATATATCTTGTATGTACATGTTGGCATGTTGTCTCTCTGTTATAACGGGAGGTCCCGGACACCATGTTTTTGCTTTCCTTTGTATCCCTGGTACTGATGAGGGTACAGTCTCTGGGAACCCCCTTGAACTCTCCTTGAATCTTCCCACTAGATCTGGCCTTGCCTGAGGCCAAAAGCCTTTCCTTATCACTGGACCCAAATCTCTACCTGGCCTAGCCCACCCTTAATCCTACCAAAATCCCATTCTCTTGTTTCCTGGAGCCTTGACCTCTAGTCACCCCAGTCCCGTCAAGAAACTCCTTAGATTCCTCCTCAAGACCCTCCCTAAACCCCTCCTCTAGTCACCCCAGACTACTTGACCACCCCTCAATCCCTCCCACAGTCTTTCTGTACATAAATTTCATCTTGCCTCCATGAAGGTGCTCAGATTCTATCCAGCTCAGTAGACTGAATCTGGCCCACTTGTGAAAACAAGAGTCACAAAGGTGAGATTTCTTAAAGCAACCCAATATGGCGAATCCTTAATAGACTTTGTTTTTTTCCTTGGCTGAGAAGGCTTGAGTCGAATTCATTCAGTAGGACCTGCGTGTCGGTATTTTGGCGTCTTGAGCACCCCAAAAAACCTTTGGTTCCCTACCATCATCATTTTTCTTTAACCTCATCAGTACTTAGCACAGTGCCTAGCACTAAAAGGTCAAGTGACTTGCTTAGGCTCTCAACCCCAGTATAGGTCAGTGGTGAAACTTGAACCAAGGTCTCCTGGCCTTAAGACCAGCTTCACTAGGGCAAACTATCTGTCAAGTGTGGGAAGAGATGCTGTTATTGTGCCCATTTTGCAGATAAAGGACCTAAGGCTCAAAGAATTAAGTGACTTACTCAGGGGCCCCACAGTTAACAAGGAGTAGATTGAGCCAGGTTTTGAACCCAGGTTTTCCTCACTACAAATCCAGGACTCTATTATACCAAAGGTGTCAAACATGGCCAGTGGGCCACCCACAACGCTCCTGAGTTAGGGCCAAACTAAATTAAAATGTAATTGGGAAATATCTAATAAAATAAATAAAAATACAATAAACATAATGTTGCATTTTGAAACTAAGTCAACATGCAGCCTGCAGAGATCCTTATGTATGGTTTAATGCCCCCTGTTTCTACTTGAGTTTGACACAAATATATTACACTACGCTGCCTTTTGAGATATGCAGTATGAACAAGACTACTAATTAATTATACAGTCTTTTCTGACATAGACATAAAACCATCAGCAATACCATCCTCAAATTCTAAAAGTAAAATAAACGAGATGTTGTAGTGGATAGAGCAACACTTGAAGCCACACAGACCTGGGTTCAGGTCCAGCCTCTAGCTATGTGACCTGGGGCAAAGCACCGATCTTCTCAGTGTTCACAGCAATTCCACAAGACTATAAAGTTGTACAGAAGGTGCCCACTCATTGATTGAGGGAATTTCTTCACTTTCAAGTTCCCTATGCCAATGAAATCACAGATCCAGCCCCTGTCCTTAAAAGAAAATGAGATGATATGCAACCAAACTTTAAAACTTTCAACCAGCCTAAAAGAACCTAGAATGTGAGTTCTATTTTGAAATCTCCCAAGTCCTTTCAGAAGGTACGAAATTTGGAGTGCTAAGTATAAGGAAAACAGAGACCCAGGGAAAAGATGCAACAAAGACCTACTAACAGGAAAGACCCCCTTCAGAAAGAAGGACAATCTATGACAAGGCACTCTGTTCAAGTGAAAAATTGAATGTGGTGAGAAGCAGACTTAGTAACCTTTGGCAGCCTCTAGGGAGAAGAGAAAGTCGAAGTTGGCCTTGAGAGATAAGCTACATAAGCAAGATATCTAGAACAGCTCAGATTGTGATAAGGTAGGGGGAAAGCCACTAGTAGCCTTGAGCAAGCCTCCAGCTCCCTTTTCTCCACACTCCGTGAGCCCCAAGGGAGAGTGCATCCTCTGGGAACTGAGATAAGCAAATAAGGGGTGGAGGAGGTGTTAAGATTTTAACCAACAACAGGAAGAGTCATCCTTCACTTGAATGAGGGGACACAGCCAGAATGTCCAATGGGGTTTGGAATCCCCAGATTGTCCGGAAGCCAGATGGGCAATTCGATTCTCTCTCCCAGGGAATGCATTCCATTAGCTACAGACAATAAACAGACAGAATAAAGTTAACACCAGCTCACCTCTACCTCACAGTAACCTCAGGGAAGAAATAACTGAGACACCAAGGGGAGGGGTTCTCATACCTTTCTGAGATAGTAGAGGCTCCTATGGGATAACTCAGATACCAGGGCTCAGACTTGCCAAAGGGCAGCAGCACAATGATTTATTCCCTGGGGAAAGCTGGCATAGTTGGCTTCTAGCCTGTCACAGTAGAACAAGGGCTTCATGGAATCTCAGTACCTCTCCAGGGTGCTGGGATTGTTTAGTCCACAAAATAACCTGTCTGACCCTGCTTAGATTGTGATTTCCCTAACAGGGACCATGTGCCCCCAGGTCTGGAGAGCTTTCCTTTTGCAAATCTCCTTTGTGACTGGAACAGAAGTCTACCACCTAACTTCAGCCAGGACAGCATTAAAATTTACAATATTAGTAAGGTTCCCAAATGATACAGATCTTTGCTGAATAATTCACATATTCATTCATTTGCTAAATATTGACTGAGCATCTATATATGCATGATAGCTTTTGCTCATATTTGATTAGTGAAATATACAATATATGTATTTTAGTATGACATACATATGTGTATACACATGTACAGCATTATAATCATAACCTAGCCTTCTTTCTCAAACAGTAAGCACTGGTACTTTTTACCATCAAACATCTTCCACAAGATGTTCTCATTAGATGACCCTTTATGTCAGGATAGTAAGATTAAAAACATGTTAGAGATATATTCCAACACTGAATCAACACAGAAAAATACTATTATACCTTCAATCTGCTCGACACAGATTTTCACATTAATGGGATAGGCTTAGCCATGTGAACTAAACACCTGCTCTCTCTGACTAATGAATGCTAACAGGATCATGGCAGTCTTACAGTGAAGGAAACTGAATCTCTCTTGCAGAAATGGCAAGATAACTACTCTTCTGAAGGCAGTCTCATGTGGCAGTCTATTTTCAGCCTCTAAAACTAACCCTTGATGTCAGCAACTTTGCTAACTCCCTTCCTGGTGTCAAATCTCCCCTTTCCTGGAACATTTTATGATTTGTAGCCATGAAACTCCAGTAAAACCTGGTGTTTATTTTTTAAACAATATCTCTGGGGCCATTTTAATTTACTTTTAGACAGGTGATGAAATAAAAACAAAAGACCATGATCTCCTAAGGGATGTAAACAAAAGGATCCAGTTCTTCTAATCTGATTACTACAGACTAATAGCTTTTTGACACTTGATAAACCCAACTGATGTGACAAATACAACTTGTCGCCAAAATTTTTCATTCTATTAGAATCTTCCAATCTAAGCATCCTTAATTAAGGATTAAATGAGACTTGATGCAGAGCTTCTCGGGTTCTATCTATAGATGAGACTTCTAAGAGAGCTTATTCAATGAAATTGACAAATTTCAGTAAAACACCAATATCAAGCCAAGTAATGATCAGTTTTTTCTCTACTGAATTTCAAATCAAATGAAGTTTTTTCCCCCTCTTATATATGAACCTCACCAATCATCCAAGCCTTTGTAATATCTAAAATATACTTTTAAAAGTAACCCGAGAGGGAAATAGTCTCTACCATTATTCAAGTTAGTACTTAAAGTGCTGCAACTTATTTCTTGATAGTTTATATTCTGAGAACTTATACAAGATTGCAGATTTTGAACTAGAAGAGGCTCAGAGTTTAACCAACTCATTTTTTCAAATGAGGAAACTGAGTCTATGGGAGGTTAAGTGACTCTCAAAGGTCATATGGGTCTCAAGTGTTAAGCCTGAGACCTGAACCCAGGTCCATTTGACTTCAGATCCATCGTGCTCTTTTTTCTTTTCAAATAGGCTACCTTTGTGCTCTGTAGTTACCCTATTAGCTAACTGGTTAACTGGTCCTTTCCAATTAACAGTATGAGCCACAGCTAAATTATTAAACCCTGAATGGCATGAGCTCTGGTACCTGAAAATCCTGCTATGGATGGCAGTGACAGTGGCTACAGTAAGCTGGGTAAGCCCTTCTCTGAGCTTCCATCTCCCTCCAGGAAAAAATTACTGAAGCATGAGAACATCTTCCATGAATTACAAGGCAGGGCATTTAGTTTTAAAAACCACTTCCCATGTTGCTCAGTAACTTCAGTCTACATCCTCCTCCTAAAGTGCAAAATCTTTTCTCCTTGGGATGTTGAGCCTAAATTATTATTTTAAATGTTTTCACTTCAAATATTTCAAAAAATATTTTTACTTCAAATGTTTTCATAAATGTTTGGAGAGGGCTTGC
Organism: Trichosurus vulpecula; assembly: GCF_011100635.1. Classification (NCBI taxonomy): domain Eukaryota; kingdom Metazoa; phylum Chordata; class Mammalia; order Diprotodontia; family Phalangeridae; genus Trichosurus; species Trichosurus vulpecula. The sequence continues at coordinate 100,013,258 of NC_050574.1, read as the reverse complement.
ATTGCCACATTCAAAACGATAAGAACCAACATCACATAGCTGAAACACAAGACTTTAGAATTAGAGATGCATGCATATAACTTTCATTCCTTCTCAAGAAGTTTAATTTCTGTATTAGAATATTATACTACATTGCACTATATATAGTGGAATGGAACTATACCGTTCTCTGCTCTACTCAGAATAAAGTAAAAAAGTAACTCGACTGCAAAGGGTACTCCATGGTACCACTGACCTAATGAGAGGTACACCATACAACAAATTAAATTAACACTGACATACATTATTCTGTTCTGACAAAGGTTAGCTCAATTACAAAGACAGTATAATTAAGGTGTAATAAAATTACATGTAATAAAAGTGTAATATACCTTTTACAATATGTGTAAAGTTATATGTAATAAAACTGTAATAATGTAATAAAATTGAAGTTTTAAGAAAAGACTTCTCCATTACTAAAGTTAACTAGCTTTGCATTACAATGTGTTTCCGAAAGAGTTCATAGTTCCAAAACTGCACTCCAACTGGAATAGCATTCTAACATCTAATGAAATTTTGCAAACAACAAAAGCCACAATTCAATCGTTTACTGAACCCATTCCTCAAACTGTCCAGGCAAGCAAGGTACAGGCCACTGGAAAGTTTGCAGCTTTGAAGTTCAACACTTCCAGGGCTGAGCGGGATATCAGAAAACATTTTACATCTTTTTTCGGTCTGAAAAAAAAAATTAGGTTTTATCCCCTCATAGTTCCAAATCAGCTTTTCGCAGCTTGCCGATACTATTCCCCTAGTGTCAATGGATGCCAGGACCAAAGGAAGAAGTATTTAGAAAGCACAGCAAAAAGCAAATAGGGCACGAAAGTACAGGTTCTTAGCAGACGACGTGTAAACAAGGAGGGGAGGCGGGATGGGGGCGGGGGGGTGGAGGGGAAATGCTGCGGGGAGGGCGGGGGGTGGGGTGGGAAAGGAGGCACTGACCTGAACTTGAACAGAGCTCGAGGTTGGCGAAGGGAAAACATAGAGAGATGCCGGGGGGTAGGAAGTAGGCGGGGGAGGGGCGGAACCCCACGTCAATCTCCATCTTTTTAGACGTTGAGAAAGCCCATAAGCCAATCCCGTCCCAGATCAGCCCAGGCCCCGCCCCTCTGGGGAAGTGGTGGAAGATCAAGGAGATTCCCGGCGTCCGCACCCACGTCCCGCCCCGCCCCGCCCCGCCCCCATCCCGGTCCCAGGAGCTTCAGGGCGATTGGCACCGCAGTGATGCGCGTGCGCGCGCGTGCTCCCTCCCAAGAGCGGGCTCGCGCACGCCGGCGGCTACGATTCCCTGCCTGCTTGCCTGCCCGCCTGCCTTTAGTGTGGACCAGGCTGGGAGGACCCGGCTAGGGCGGTTGCGGCGGAGCGTCCCGTCCTTCTGTGCGATGCCGCCACCGCTGCCTCAGGTCGGCGGGAGCTGGGCCCGCGTCCCCAAGGGAAGGGTAGAGGGTAGGGGCAGCACCCCCTTCCCCCGCCCCAGTAAAGGAGCCCCAATCAGCCTCCATGCTGGCCCGCCCCACCCCCATCGCGGCCCCGCGCCTCTCCTACCTTCCCCGGGTGCCCCGGACGCGTCCCGTTCTGCCCAGAGTTAGCACCTCCCCTTGAACTTGCCCCGGCTCTCGGCGGGAGGGGCGCCTCAGATTCCGGCGGAGGGGAGGGGTAACGGGCCTCCTAACGGGATGGCCGAGGAGCCTCCTCACCCCCACCTCTCTCCCCCTCCCCCTGCACTTCCCCCTCGCCTCTTCTCCGCCCTAGCACCGGGGAGAAAGGGGCCTGTCGGGCAGGGAGCGCGCTCCTCTCCCGCGTCCCCGACTCCGCTCTAAGTGCCCCGAGACCCACACCCCACCTTAGGAAACTGGGCTGGTGAGCTCCGGCCGCTGGTCCTCGGAGGGCTGACCCCACATCTGCCGTCCGGTGCGGGGGAGGGAGGCGAGGGCTTTCCCCCCAGACTCCTTCCCGCCTCTTCTCCTCCCCGAAAGCACGCGCACCTCTTCCCCACGTCGGGATCGGTGGCGCCCTCTTCTTCCCAGAGCTGAGGTCATTCCCGCCGGGCTTGCCTCCTGCTCGGAGCTAACTGCTACGGCCGTAGTATCGGGTCTGGGGAAAAAACACTCGGGGGAGGCCCGGCGCGAGTTCCCGCGGCCCTGGCTGGCGCCCCGGCCGTCAGCTCTGTTGGTGGCACGCTTACTTCATTCAGTGTCCCGGTGCTCGCAGCCCGGGACCCGATGAGAATTTTGTAAGGTGCTTTTTATGATTTGGGCTACGAGGTAGGCTTGTGGCTAATTTTTTTTCGGTAGGTTAATAAAGGAATCCCAAGGTCGAGAGATTGCGATCCTCTAGATCCGGCATCCGGAAGACTGCTCATCTGTGTGACCCTGGGCAAGTCACTTAACCCAGTTTGCCTCAGTTTCCTCCTCTGTAAAATGAGCTGGAGAAGGAAATGGCAAACCCCTCCAGTATCTCTGCCAAGAAAACCCCAAATGGCCTTTGGAGCAGTCCGTTGATGAATACATACATTGTTACCATGGGAGAGAGGAGGGAATGCATTCAATGTATTACCACAGCTCAGTGCATTCCCAAAAAAGTAAAGGCCCCCTTAAACTTTGAGCCTAGCTTTGGAAATTGTTACAGGCATAACTGTTAGATGTGTAGCAAGTAGAGATACCTGAAACAATCGGGAAACTGGAAGAAATAGAAAAAGATTTTAAAAAGGAAAGCTCAAAACCTTTGTTACTGTATCCCCAGCAGTGGCTAAGAAGAAGGTTATTGCAGACGGACTGTAACCTAGTTTGGACAGGTTTAAACCTTTAAGTAGTTTTTTATACTTGGTATCTTCTGTCCTTGGTTTCACTGCTGGGTCCCTCCACTGAAGTGTACCACAACTCACTCCCACCCTCTCTGCCTAACTTAGGAAGGATTTTTTTTAAGCCAGCTGTGATTTTACTGGTATAGGGAATTCCTTCTAAAAAAGCAGAATTATGAACATACAGTACCAAAGTTTCTGCGCTTTTCTTTTTTCAAGCTTTTCCTGTTCCAGTCCCGGCAATTGTTTCTGGTACTCTAGATGAACCTCTACTTTCTACATGCCTAACAGGCCTGCAACAACTTTCAAAACTATACTATAAGTGTAAGTGAGCCTCTACTTTTTAAAAAGAGACACTGTGTTGTGGTAATAGATAAAATACATTACCCCCTTCCATGTCCCTCATAGTAGCTACATACACATCTAATAGATTTTAGAGCACCTGTTCTGAAACTTAGTCTTAGAGAGTTTCCTGGGACACTAAGAGGTATAGTGACTTCCTCAGAGTCACAGGACCAGAGAGGAAGGATTCGAACCCAGGTCTGTGACTGCAAGTCCAAGTCCACTCCCCCACACAGGAATTATGAGTTAATTATTTGGCTTTGTAGCACAAATCTAGCTCCTGTGAATTTGGATTATAGACCACTTGACCAAGACTGAATTACCTGAATAAATCAAGTTTAGTCATAGGGATTTATAATTGGTAAAGACTTTAGGAGTCATCTAGTCTAGCCCCCTTTTTTTAAATATGAGCAGACTGGGGCCTACAGAAATCTGACTTCCACAAGATTTCTCAGGAGTAAGTAATGGTTGAAATTCAGACCCAGGTCCTTTGATTCCAAGTCCACTTCCCTTTTCATTGTATTTATACCTCTCATATGTCAATCCCAGGATTGGCCATTTTTCCTCATACTAGTGTCAAGCTACTGCTTTCTCTCTCCCATGGAAGTTAGCATAAAGTCTTATCCAGCTTTTCTTCCACACCATCTGTGTTAAGAGAATTGATGTTCTAAATGTTTCTTCATTAAACACTACTTCCTCTTTCAGAATTTAGTTCAAACTCCTTTGCCTGGTATTCAAGACCCTTCACATTTTGACCTCCTTACCCTTTCAGTTCTTATCTCAAAATATCCCCCTCTACAAATTCTGTGGAACACTAGACAACTTGGTTCCTGGAAAATGTTTGCTTGTGTCCTATCTCCATGCTTTTGTATTGTTCCCTGTGCCTAGAAAGGAAGTATGGCATGTTGGAGCACTGGGTTTGGGGTCAGAACCTACATTATAATTCTAGCTGAGCTGCTTACTGGCAAGTCATTTCCTCTTTCTGGTTCTTAAGTTTCCTTATCTGTAAAATGATGGGATTAGACTAATTGAGATCCTTTCTGGTTCTAAATCCTAGAGTCCTGTAAATATCCTTTCCTCTTCCCTCTTCATATATTGAATTCCTGCACATCCTTTAAACTCCAGCTTAAATGTTAGCTCTTCCATGAATACTTCTCAGTTAAAACCTTATCTTGCCATCTTCAGTCCTGAGCTCTTATTCTGGTCATCCTTCCTCACTTATCCCTCTTAGAATTTCTTGTTTTCTTCAGAACTGCCCAAGTACCATCTTCTGCACAAGGCTTCCTCATTCCCACAGCTGCCTAGGGCCTTCCTTCCCAAAAATTTATCTTGTATTTGTGTGTGTAAGTATGTATGTATATGTGTATACATACATATATCTCCTCCCAATAGACTAAGCTCCTAGAGGGCAGAAACTTTCATTTTTCTTGTATTCTCAGTACTTAGCACAGGTCCTTGAACAATGGTATTTAATAAATTTCTTTTGATTACCTAAACTGTATATTCTGAAATGCCTAAGAGTGGTTGCTGAATGAACACACACACACACACACACACACACACACACACACTCACACACTCGAGTGAGCACACACACATATGCCCCACTTTGTAGGAGGAATAATGATATTTTGCCAGTTGAAAAACAGCTGAACAGGATAGGGATCTAAAAACAAAAAGTCTTTAGCACTCCTGGGATTTTTCAATAAAAATAAATACAAATGTTTTATAATTTAAAGCTTTTTCGTAACCTTTCATATTGAGGATCTTGTTAGACTTTCCTGTGTTCTCCTTACACAATAAACACAAACTACATAGGAAACTTAGTATGTGTATGTAGCACTACCAGGTAGCAGCAATGACCTGCAGGTAAATGTCTCATGCAACAAAAGGATCCCTTATAGGAAATGACCCTCATTCTCATTCTACAGGCAGCCATATGATTAATGCCAAACATTTTAAATTTAACTAGCCATCTGCATTTTTATAATGTAAAGAAATACAATTTATTTTATTTACATAATGCAAATAAAAGTAATGGATCATTGTCATTTTATTCTGCTTGAAAATAATGGCTCAAAGCACACATAGCACTTTGTGTACTTTAAAGCAATCAGTGTAAGCTGTTTACACTTTTAAAATCTCCATTGAAATGAGGCATTTGGCAAATTTTATTAAGATGCTATTTTTATTTGCATTGCTTGCTGCTCTTTGTACTAGAGTAGGAAGGGATTTTATAAATCATCCAATACAGATGAGGAAACTGAGTTTCAGAGAGGTTAATTGATTTGTGTAGGTCAATCAGCTAATCAGGTTTCTTGATTACTAGTCCAGTGCTCTTTCCACAGAGATAGCTAAGTGGTACAGAGTATGTAGTGTTGGACCTGGAGTCAAAAAGACCTAAATTCATATCCTGCCAGACATTGGCTTCTTGACCTTGGGCAATTCCTTAATCCTGTCTGTAAAATGGGGTAATAATAGCACCTGCTTTCCAGGATTGTTGTGAGAATACATGATAATGTTTATAAACTACCTTGCAATCTTAAAGTACTATGTAAAGTGTTAATTAGTAATAGTAGTAGTATTATGCCTTACTACCATTATAAGACATTAGAAGGGATGTCATAAGGCAGTACTTAGCTGACATAGATATTTCTATCATACTTGTTATCATTCTTCATACTTCATAGCATTCTTAAAATCCAGTTTTTTTTACTTAAGTCTCTCTTAAAGTTTACTCATAACAGTATTCCAAAAGTGTTAGCAATTTTAAAACACTACAGCTTAAAACTGCACTGAGACTTTTGGGACACCCTCTGTCATAGGTGGAGGATTCTAGGTAATTCAGAAACTTTTGGCCTCTTAAATTCCTTCATCCTGAACTAGCCATTTTTTTTTTTTTGCCTCTGTGCTCATCTTTACAATGAAGTTTTTAAGCAGTTCCCTTTACCTGATGCTCTGCAGTGGATATTGGTACTATATAAGCTGCAGTTTTCTTAATGATCATTTGTTTTGTTTCTCTTTCTGATTACATTAAGATAACCAAAAGGCCCCATGAAATCATGTTTCTTGTTACCGTTGAGTGCATGATGAAACCAGTTCCTGTCAACTCCTTGATTGTCTTCTCCCTTTGAAAGACATTAATAACCCATGAGTTATTCCATTTTGTAACTTACTGGCTTTTGGTTTCACATAGATGTCAGTATGGATATAATTAAGGTTTTTTGGTAGTGACAACTCTGCTCTTTGGACAAAATGCATACATTGAAAGTATCAATATTATAATAATGATAGCATCTATGTAGGACTTTAAGGTTTTTCAAAGTGTCTTAACATCTATTACCTCATTTGTAGAAAGTCTAAAAATTCTTAGCTCCAGCATCTTTTTTCCATTGCTACTGTTGAAATAGAAGAAGCTCCACAAATCCAGGTACAATTTTATATGTATTTTATAGAGTACAACCTATTCATACTTTATTTCATGTCATATAAATCTCACAGATAAGGATGGAGAAGATGCTCAACATAGTAGAGGCCTTCCTATTGGTCTCTTGACATTATGTGGATAACACAATGAAATACACACAAGCTGTCCATTCCTTGTTTTCACTACATTGCCTCCTTTTCCAGTTATACATCTTTTTGCATATCCTTTAAGCTGAATCTCCTGCAATTCTTTCTAGATAATATGTTACCTGCTTCTCCAGCCCACTGTGTATTTCTCCATTGCCTTCTGGGTAACTCACAACTTTTACTCTTTGAGAACTCCAGTGGCTATGCGTTTTCACCAGAAGAAAATTGATGTTAAAAAGATGAACTTTTAGTTTGAGGACTCAGCTCACTGTCCATCTCTCAGGGTCTAAAAATGACAGTTTCCTAGTGGACCATCCAGTTGTATAGAAAATTTTGGACAATAGACATTCTTCACTTTTTTTTTTCCTGACAGAGTTAGGTTAAAGTCTACTAAGTAATCGTAGATCTCATTCAGTAGGTTCTAGAATGTTGTAGGGCTTGATGCAATTAGCACAGATGCAAATAGGAGTATTTGAAGGACCTCAACATGTATAGTGGGGTTCTTAACCTGGAGTCAAAGTTTTTTTTTTTTTAAGTATTTTGGTGTGATTGGTTTCCTTTGTAATCCTGTGTATTTTACGCATTTTAAAACATTGAGAAGGGGTCTGTGACAAAAAAAAATTAAGAACATCTTGTATATAAGAAATCCTTCTTCTTGTATCTATATTGAACATGTTCCATAGTCAACAAATAGTAAGCACAGTGATATATTGTATACATTATAACTTTCAGCTAATCAGCTGTTCATCAGTAGTGCCTTTTATTTCATATATGTGTATATATATGTATATATATGTATGTGTTAAACTTTTAAAATGGGGAAGTAAATACATGGGTCAGGAATAGATAATATCTTGATATTGTAAGAAATGGGAGGAGGAGTTTTGTTTCCACAGAACTAAAGGTGTACTCCTCTCCCTCCCCCACCCCAGCTTTAGCAGAAACCAGGCCTCAAGGTCGGTCAGGTGAGAGGTCAGAGGCGTGTACACATGTGCATGCTTTTTGAGAAGGCAGTCAGGGGAATTAGAGAGGCCAAACAGCTTGAACCAGTTCAAGCTCATCTAGGGTCTGGTCTCGGTCAAGAATCCAGGCCTACTGATTTGCCTAATTTGTATATGTTAAAGAGGGAAAGTAGGGGAAGTAAAAGAATGTAGTTTAATCCTAAACTAAGACAAGGAAAATCTAATTAACTTGGCCTTCCCCTGGGAGTCCTGTGGTCTTCACAGCCTTCCTTAGGGATTATCACAGGGTTCTTCCTCAGGACTTTGGCCCTGCCTAGGAAGTCCAGTGATCCACAAAGCCGCGTTTTCTCACAATTTGGGGAAGTCCAGTGATCCCCAAAACCACGTTTCTCACAATATTTTTAGTGGTCTGGTTTTGTTTTTACTTATTAGGGGAGGTAATAATTAGATCAGCCTTTTCCCCAGTATTTGGTATCCTCCTACTTTCAGGTAGCTTAAGGAACAGCTTTCTCAATTCCCTCAAAATTATGCCACCTCCAGCGCAGGTCTTTTAGAAAATTTTATCTGGTTTACTTGTTATTTTCATCTTATTTTGTTTTTTCTGTTTTTATTTCCTTATCCCCTTTAAGGATTGTAATATTAGAATCTAAATATGTTGGCCCTACTGTTCCTAAAGGAGAAAACTATTATGCAGATCTTTATAGCTCTTTTCAATTTTTTTTGCTTTTTGCCCTCCTAGTGGCTTAATTGGGTCTCTTTCTAAGCTTTCTATAAACTTGTTTTCCTGATATTGCTTCTTGCCATCTTATAAAGTCATACTGCTCACGATCTTCCATCCTCCTCTGTAAGATTTTACAAACATATCCATGATCTAGACCAGGGCTGTCCAAAATGCAGGCCAAAAGCTGCATGCAGCCCCCAGTGCTATTTATGCGACCCACCTACAAGCATAGAAATTTACATAAATGCTTTAGTAAAGGAAGCTGAGCTACCACAGAGCTCTCGCTAAAATGGCAAATCAAATTATACTGTCTATTGTTTCAATAAAAACCTAAGGCTGGACAGGCCTCATCTAGACTAATGTTGGCTGCCATAACTTTCTAGTAAGGAGATCAAGTCTTTGCTGCCTGAGGATGTTTATGGGCTTTTTTTTTTTTAGTTCCCTCTTTGTGGTAATTGATTTACAGTGATCATATAGAAGAGGAGCAGAATCATTCAGTGTAGTTATATAGAGTGGAATTAGGGCCAGTGGATAGCAGGGAGGAAGTTGTTGGTTCAGTCTAAGGAAGAGTTTTCTTTCAGTGAGTATAACTCATAAAAGGAGTGGGCTACTTTGAAAGGAGTGAATTTCCTGTCACTGAGTCTTCTGTCTCATTTGAATGAATCAAGATATGAGTGAATAAGAAAGTGAATGCCATCATTTGCAAAGGACCATTGGGAGGATTTCTAAAGACAGCAGGGACACTCCAGGTCCTCATATCTAGCCCTAGTGTGTTTCTTGAGCTATCCTTGCATCAATTGCCTCTTGCACATCTCAAACTGGATATCTTATAGTATCTCAAAATCAAATTACAGTAGAACTCACTATCTCCCCAAAATTCTCTCTGTTCTGAACATCCCTGTAATTATTAAGAGCACCACCATCCTCCCAATTAGCCAGGTAGAGTAGTCCAAACAAATTAGTTATCAAATCAATTTTGGTATGGCTGGTTGGAAATAGTAGAGTTGGAAAGCAGTCTTAGAAGATTCAGACTTAGATCAACATTTTACACCATATACAATAATAATCTCCAAATGGATATATGACCAAGTTACAAGAAGTTAAGTGATGTACAATGGATAGAGTGTTGTACTTAAAGTCAGAAAGACTTGAGTTCAAGTCCAGCCTCGGACACTAGCAAAAATGGCCCTTTTGATTCCATAAAATTGAAGTTTTTGCACAAACAAAAGACAGAATTAGGAAGAAAACTACAAATGCAGCGTGGGGTGTGAGGTGGCATAATTGTAACAAATTTCTCTAAATTATGTAAGGAACCAATTCAAATATATAAGAACAATACCCATTTACCAATAAATACATGGTCAAAAGATATAAACAAGCATTTCTCAAAAGAAGAAATGTTAACTATCAATAATCATATGGAAAAGAACTCTAATCACTAATAATAGAAATGCAAATTAAAACAACTCTAAGGCTTCACCTTAAAAACATCAGATTGGCAGAGATGACCAAAGTGGGAAATGACAGTTGATGGAAAAAACATGGGAAGATAGGCACACTAATACAGAGTTGATGGAGCTGTGAACTGATACAGTCTTTCTGAACAGTAATATGAAATTAAATCCAAAAAGTCATTAGCTGACACTCTGACCTCGTCATACCACCATTGAGCCTATACCTCAAAGAGGACAAATACAGAGGGAAGTGATTGATTCTAGGTTCAGAATGGGACTTTTTTCAGATGCAATAAATGTACGAATTTGTTACCCTTGATTATACCGATCTATTGCCACGAAGGGCCTTTTATTTTACAGAGAGAGAAATGGGAAGGTAGGGGGAAGGGCTGGGGGACAGTAATGGTAATGGAGTAGAGGAGTAGTGGAGTAGTGATAATGATGTAAAAAGAGAAAAAAGTGTTAATGAAACATTTTTAAAATACACAAAAAAGAACAGCAAGACATAGAAGGAGCACAAGAGTGAATCAACTGTGTTAAATTTAATGTAGGCTTTTTTTTAAGCTGATGGAATAAATATATGATCCTTTGACCTATTTATATGGAGATATCCATGTTGATGTTTGTCAATTCATAATAATTTGTTTTAATATTTCAAGGTAATGAAGGCCTAACTAGAATGAGGGTAGTGGAAATGATAAGGAGGAAATGGATGCAAGTGATACTGATTAAGTGAATGGAAAGGATTTAGCTACTGACTGAATGAGAAGACTAAGGGAGAGGGAGGAGTCAAAGAGTGATTCTGAGACTTGGAAACTGGCTGACTAAAGAATGGTAATATCACGAACAAAAATAGGGAAGTTGGAAGGTGATGAGTTTTGATTTGAACTTATTGAGCTTGATATTCTTAGTGGTATATTCATGTGGAGATAAAAGAGTAGGCATTCAGAAATGTGAATCTTGAGTTCAAGGGTGAATCTGTATAGAGGTAATAGCTGAAACCATAGGAACTGAAAAGATCACCAAAGAGAGTGTAAAAGAGAAGGCAGAGGATTATAAAATGCTTCCATTAAGGGAGGGTTAACAGATGGTGGAGGGTAAGACATTGAAAGAATAGTCAGGGCAGTATAAATGAGTAAACGTTTATTAAGCCCCTACTGTGTGCCAAGTACCGCACTAAGTGATAGCAATACAAATAAAAAGAATGAAACCCTACTCTCTAGGAACTTACATCCTTAGAATGGAGACTATTTAGGTTCCTTCGAATTAAAACCTCAGCCCTAGGCCAATCCTAGATTAGTGGACATTTATTTACTTTTTATTTGGATGGCAAGTCTATTTCATCTTTAAACAGGAGTGGAGACTGGACCTGTGATTTCATACTGGTATAAAGGAACTCCTAGGTGAGTTAACTACTTCTGCACCTTCTTTGAAACTCATAGTCTTAGAAAGTTTCCCAGGCTCCTGAGGGGTTATAAATGATTTGCCCAAGATCACATAACAAATGTGTCAGGTAGAACTCAAAGCCTTCTAAGGCCAGCTCTCCACTATGCCATAGCTGCCTCTTTTTAAACATAACTGAAAAGCATTACTAACCAGAAGTTCAGAAGGAACTGGGAGGAGGCAGCTAGCTGGTGCAGTAGATAGGGTGTTGAGACTGGAATTTAGGAAGGCCTGAGTTCAAATGCAGCTTCAGACACTAGCCATGTTGACCTGTTTGCCTCAGTTTCCTCAGCTTGTAAAATGGGGTTGATAGTAGCACTTACCTTCCAGCATTGATGTGAATAAAGGAGGTAATAATTGCAAAGTGCTTAGCACGGTGCCTGGCGTATAGTAATGTTAACCCTGAAAGTTTGGTTAAAGGAGGCAAACAGACTAGGTGATAGAAAAATTTCTATTACTTAGGCATTTATGCATTGATTCCTTTAAGCTTAGCAGACAGACATACATGCATGGGATTGAGCCAGACAGAGTCTGACCGACTTGTACAGAAGAATGAACAGGTTTTTATATTTTTAGAACAGTCACAATTCAGCATGTTTTTGTGTTACTCAATTTATGATCCCCACATATGTTTAACCATGATGCAAGACAAGGATTATCCTTAATGGAATAGGTTGTAAATACAATAAGATAAGAGTGTCAACAAGTGTCAGTTAAAACTACAACCCAGTGTTTCTGTGTTTAATTTACCATTAACATTCCATAGCATAGTATGTGCCCATAAAATATTAAGCGAGGTAGTTTCTCAGGATTAGACTCTCATCCTTAACAGGGAAAAGAATGTTCTTAGGTCAGTCGGATCTGGCCTTGTTGACAGAGGAAAAAGGTATTCTCTGAGCGAACTTCAGAGAACAAAGAAGCCCAGGTCCAGGCTGTTCTTCCAGTTGATCATTCAGGCTCTGGGTTTTATTGAAATTACAGAAATGATATAAAAATGGTATTAAATGATCCACAGTAAGCACTATATAAATGTTAGCTATGATCACTATTTATTATTACTGTTATTATCATGTGAGAGGACAGAATAATAGAAAGTTTGTGAGAGGTCTGAGACTTGGTAGTTACCCTGAGGTAGGCTTTCCAGTATGAAGAAAGATGAAAATTTCAGAAGCAAGTGTCCCAGGAGTTTCAGGACAGAACAGAATGACTTTGGGAACTTGGGCTTATCCTAGTGTGTATCTTCTGGAGCAGATCTCAGAGGACTGTTCTAGGAGGAGGTGATAGATTCTGTCTCAGATAGAAATTACAGTTTTAATGACTATCTCTTAGATTCTGTTTAATGATTTATAATTATTTATGCTTTTAGCTCATATAATTACTTTGTTTAGTTACATAATTTACCCCCTTTTCCCTTTGATATTTTCACTCACTGAATAAAAGAATCATGAGTAGTTGGCTCTGTGTCTTCTCTCCCCTACCACAACCATTTGTGAATTTTGGTGGCCCTTATGAATCTGTAAGATTCTCACCACTCTCTGCTAAACAACAGTGACTGGTCCATGGCAAAGTTAATTGGAATCTAAATTCCTAAATATCTTTCTTCAAGTTTGCCTAGTTTCTTTGTATTTCTGAAGGAAAAACAATCAACATTTATTAAGCACCTGTTATGTGCTAGGCACTGTGTTAAACGCTGGGAATACAAAAAGAATCAAAAGAAAAGCCCTGACCTCAAGGAGCTTACAATATAGTGTGGGAAACAACATGCAAACAAATATATACAAACAAGCTATATAGACAGTAAATAAGAAATAATTAATTCAGGGAAGGCACTGAAATTAAGAAGAGTTGGGAATGTGAAAGGCACTTTAGAGATTATCTAGTCCAAACCCTTTATTTACCAATGAGGATACTGAAGCTCAGAAAAGTGAAATAGCAAAGCTGGGATTCAAACCTAGGCTTTCTGGCTCCCAATCCAGCACTCCTTCCATTACACCACATATAATTTTGAGACTATCTAAAAGTGGTCACCCTTAGAATTTAATTTCTTATCAGGCTTTTGATTTGGGATGTAAGCATCTTTGATTCCAGGAGAATGAGAATCACACAGTTGCTCTGCACCAGCTCATGGCTGGCATCTCCCAACGGGTTAGAAGTCTGTGAGAGAATTCAATTACTTTGCATCAGTAATCTAGGCAAGTTTAGACAAAGAAAGAGATAAAGAGAGAGCCAGCTGAGTGGTAGTAACAGAATACACATTGGAGAACCCTTCTGCCCATACGCATGCCAGCTGCAAGCAGTTGTCTTGACTATTTGGCTTGGCCACTACTTAAATTAACTTTTTTTCCTTGACAAGGACTAATTGAAATGTAAGTAGAGAAGCATCTACTAGCAGCAAGGTTACTATTTAAAAGTAGAAAAAAAGAAATTGGATATATAATTACTCAGGGAAAACTTTCTTAATATTTTCTTCTCAAAGTGTGTTTGCAGTAGAGTAAATGATAACTCATGTTTATATGTTTTTTATATTTACAAAGTAGTTTCATATATAAATATAATGTTAGTGGAAATCATCATATATTTAAATATTAGTCTCCCCTATTTTAACAATTAACATTATTTTTGTTATTCTGTACTCACACCACTTAAAATTTTTGCATTACATATATTTTGATGATTTTCACCTGAAAGAATGCTTTCCCTCTATTCCTAAATGTTTCTCATGTAAATAATTTTTTTAAACATGGTATTCATTTACTCCATTTTACAAAATGAAAACATATAGATGGAGAAATGACTTTCCAAAAAGAATGGTTGAACTCTTATTCATAGATTTAGAGCTGGAAGAGACCTTAGAGGTCATTTAGTCCAACCCCCTAACTGGGCATTCTTTTATTTCAGTAGTTAACTCAGATAAATGGTGATTAACAGGGTGGTATAATGGAAAAAAACACAAGTGTTGGAGTCAGCAGATCTGGATCTAAGTCCCAGGTCTAGCATTCACTAGCTGCATGATCGTAGTCAAATCACAAATCACTTCCATTGCCTCACTTGTAAAACAGGCATAATATTTGTATTACCTAGTAAAAAGGGCTCAATGAAGCTAGCCCAGGACTCATTCCATTACACTGCGATGCCTCAGTTATCAGTATGACATGATTTTTCTTTACAACAAAACTGCCAGGAAATGTTTTTAATTCAGAAAGAACATTTCCTGATAAACACTTATTTTGTAACTGATGACTATTTCCTCTTGTTAAAATGTATTGTTTTGTAGTAATTTTCGTTGCATGTCATTATTGTTACAGTTAGTATTAGGATATAACACAACTAAACATGCCCTTCCTGGAGGGAAACAAGCACCTATAAAACATGATCCTTATTAAAGAAATAGTTTCACTTAGGGGAATTAAATTAGCATATTGTTCAATTAGTGGCCCAGCAGTAGGGTAATAATTATTGTCTCTCTACAGGAGATCCTAAATTTTTCCTGAACTTTACTCTTCTAAGAAGTATTATATTTAGAATACAAAGGTTCATAAACCAAAAGGAGGTAGTTTGCCGCTTTTTAAAAAAAAACTGTACCATTACTTAGTCAACCGCAAGCATTTATCAGGTACCTACTATGTGCCAGGCACTGCACTAGCCACCAGGAACACAAAAACAAAAATGAATCGGTGCCTGCATTCAAGAAGCTTACATGCTATAAGCACATATATAAATATATGCAAAATAAATATAAGGTAATTTTGTTAAAGAGGGACTAGCCCCTGGGAGGATAAAGAAAGGCCTTGTTTGGAGGTGGTGTTTGAGTTGAACTTTGAAGGAAACAAGGAATTCTAAAAGGTAGAGGGGAGGAGGGAGAGCAGTCCATGCTTGGGGGACATCTTGCACAGAGAAACAGAGACTGGAGATAAAATGTATATGAAGAACAGTAAGAAGTCCAGTTTGGCTGGATCTTGGAGTATGTGAAAGGGAGGTTGGGGCCAAGTTATAAAGGATTATAAAAGCCAAACCTGGAAATTTGTATTTGATCCTAAAGGTAATGTGGAGCATTTGGAGCTTATCCACCAGGGGAATGATATGATTGTTCCTTTGTTTTAGGATTATCAGTTTGATAGCTATGTGGAGGCTTGATTGGAGAGGGGAGAGACTTAAAGCAGCAAGACCAATCAAGAAGCCGTTGCAATAGACCAGGCAAAAGGTGATGAGTGTCCGAACCAGGGTGATGTCTGTGTGAATGAAGAAAAGGAAACATCCTAGATATGTGGCAAAGGTAAAGGCAACAGGACTTGGCAACTGATTGGATACGTAGGTTGAGAAGGAGTGAAGAGTTGAGGGTGACTACAAGGTTGAGAACCTGGTTCCCTCAATAGAAATAGTAAAATTTGAAAGCAATGTCTATTTATACCACTAATGAGCAGCATATGGAAGGGGACCCCTTCTGTTAACTATGAAATAAGCAGATTTATAACAGCCTGAAAGGCTAAATAGTATTAATACTGTCATTAGTGTTCATTTATAAGGCCCAGGCATACTGTGGACTTGTCCAAATTCAATTCTACAAATATATATGTATGTGTGTATATATTAAACCTTTACTATGTGCAAGTCACTATGCAATACTGAGGTTACAAGGTGAAAAATGAAATAGTCTCTACCCTCAAGGATCTTACATGAATACTTTGATAGATCTGTGAGCTCATTGATGAAGTCCTCCTTCCAAAAATACATGTAACAAGCTATCCATGCCTTCTCTCTTTTTAAATTAAAAAATTTTTAATATTTTATTTTTCCCCAGTCACATGAAAAAACAATTTCCAACATTCATTTTTAAAACTGAGTTCCAAATTCTCTCCCTTCCCCTCTCCCCATTGAGAAGGCAAGCAATTTGATATAGGTTATACACATGTAGTCATACAAAACATTTCCATAATAGTCATATTGTGAAAGAAAACATTTAAAAAAAAAACCTCAAGGAAAATAAAGTTTAAAAAGTATGCTTCAGTCTGTATTCAGATACCATCAAGCTCTTTCTCTGGGGATGGATAGCATTTTTCATCATAAGTCCTTCAGAGTTGTCTTGGATTGTTTTATTGCTGAGTATAGCTAAGTCATTCACAGCTAATTATCTAACAATATTGCTGTTAACTTTGCACACAGTACATTTCACTTTGTATCAACTCATGTAAGTCTTTCCAGGTTTTTCTGAGAGCATCTTGCTCATTATTTCTTATAGCACAATAGTACTCATAATCACATACCAGTTTGTTCAGCCATTCCCCAATTGATGGGCATCCCCACAATTTACAATTCTTTGCCCCCAGAAATGAGCTGCTATGAGCATCTTTTGTTTTGAACCCCCAAGTCCAAGGAAGTTCCTGACCTTTTTCCCCACAAAAGTTCAAGACAAGATTGAGGCAAGGTCTTCTTTACAGAATTTATTCACATTATTATTATTATTATTATTCAACTTCTCCCTAATCAACTGATTATCCCATTCTCCATATCAGCTATTCTAATACTTCTTATTTCTCTTTAAATCTCCCATGGGACTCTCTCATTCCATCTGAACACCTTGGATTTCATATTTTACCTTCCCTAGCGCCCTGAAATTGAGGCTATTCACCATACGCTCTCCCTTCTCTACTTCTCTCATTACTCAGAAATTTTCCTCCATTTCTTATCTTTCATTTTTGTTTCGGAAGTGACCCTTTTCCTTGCCAAAGCCAACCCTTCTTCATTCACCTTTGATACCATCCCCTCCCATCTTCTCCAGCAGACTGTCCTCACTTTCATCTCTACTTTCTCTTAGGTTTAATCTCTCGCTATTTACTGAATCCTTCCTTGTTGTGTGCAAAAACATCCAGGTCTTGCCACAATCCTCAAAACAAAAAAAAGCAAAAACCCTCACTTTATTCTACCATCCTGATTAGTTGTTTTTCTATATGTCTTCCCCTCCACAGCTTAACTCCTTGAGAATGCCATTTGCACTGTCTCCTCTCTCCTTCCTCTCACTCTCTTCTAAATTCTCTGCAGTCTGACTTCTGACCTCAGAAGTTTAACTGAAACTGCTTTCTCCAAAGTTGCCAAATCTAATGGCTGCTTTTCAATCCTCATTCTTCTTAAGTGCTTTGGGACCCCAGGCTTTGTTAGATGAACTTTCACCTTATCTTGTCCAAAACTGGGCCTCAGTATCACTTGACAGCCATCTTCACATACTTCCCCCTCCCACCCCACCCCCCTTTCCAGGTTCCTTTTAAGTGTGGTTTTCCCCCCATTTGAATGTAAGCTCTTTGAGGGTAGGGACTATCTTGTTTGCTTGTTTTTGTATCCCCACCTAATACATAGTAAGTACTTAATGAACTTTCTATCTTTGTAGCATTTGATACTTTGGTCAGCCTCTCCTCCTTGATGTTCTCTTCTCTCTGGATTTTCATGATTCTGTTCTCTTCTAGTCCTACGCTGCTCTGATAGCTTCTCCTTTACCTTTTCTGCTTCTTTATCCAAGATATGCTCCCTAAATGTGTCCCCAAGGCCCTCTTTTCCTTTTTGCTCTTATCTTTTCTCCGTACTACGTGTGTGGTCCTTGGGGATGTAAAAAGGCAAAAGACAGTCCCTGCCATCAAGGAGCTCACAATCTAATGGGGGAGAAAACATGCAAACAAATATATACAAAGTGAGCCATATACAAGATAAATAAGAAATAACTAACAGAGAGAACACATTGGAATTAAGAGGGGTCTGGGAAGGCTTCCTGTAGAAGGGTGGATTTTAGTTGGGACTTTAAGGAAGCCAGAGAGGTCAGTAGGCAGAGTGGAGGAGGGAAAGTATTTCAGGCATTAGGGTCAGCCGGAGAATGCCCAGAGCTGAGAGATAGATTGTCTTATTCGTGGAACAGCCGGAAGACCAGTGTCACTGGATCGAAGAGTACATGTTGGGGAGTAAGATTTTGAACTTCCCAAACTAGATGTCTCATAAGAAGACTGGAAAGGTAGGAAGGGTCTAGGTTATGAAGAACTTTGAATGCCAAATAGAACATTTTGTACTTGATACTGAAGGCCTAGGAAGGCACTAGACTTATTGAGTAGGAGGGTGACAGGATCAGACTTGTTCTTGTGCTACCAGCAGGCTGTTAGAGTAATGGAAGTGTGAGGTGATGGGAGCTTCACTAGAGTGATAGCAGGGTCAGATGAGTGAAAGGGGCATGTTTGAGAGATGCTGCAAAGGTGAAATTGGCAGGCCTTAGCAACAGATTGAGCATGGGGGTGGTGGTAGAGACAGTGAGGCATCTAGGATGATGTTTAGGTTGGGAGATGAGGAGAATGGCATTGCCCTCTACAGACACAGGGAAGGTAGGAGGTAGGGGGGAGGGTTTAGGAGGAATGATAATTCTGTTTTGGACGTAGTGAGTTTAAGATGTCGACTGGTCATCCAGCTTGAGTCTGAAAGGAAGTTGGAGATGCAGGATTGGAGGTCAGCAGAGATATTAGTACATTGGAAAACGGTCAGCATAGCAATGGTAATTAGATCCATGGGAGCTGATCAGATCTATGCAAGTGACTCCCAAATTATCTATCCAACTTTAATCCCTCTCTCTCTAGCCCTTGTCTAATATCGCCAACTCGATTTTGGACTTCTCAAACTAGATGTCTCATAAGCATCTCAAATTCAACATGTCCAATAAAGAGTTCCTTATCTTCTTTCTCAAACTCTTTCCTATTACTGTGGAGGGCATTACCATCTGCCAACTCACTGGTCTCTCTGCCCCCAGTCCCTCCCCATTTTAGACCATGCTCTACTCAGTCTCCGAGGTAGTTTTGCTAAGGGGCTGGTCTGATCCTCTTGCCCCTTTGCCAATGAGCTTCAGTGTTTCCCATTATTTCCAGGATCAAATATAAACACTCCTGTTAGACATTTAAAACTCTTCCCATCTTTCTAGTCTTTTTAAACCTTATTCCCTTCCACACACACTGTAATCCAGATGTGTTAGCCTTCTTGTTATTCTTTGCACATGAATATTCCATCTCCCATCTGTGCCTTTGCCCTTGCTGTCCCTTCTGCTTGGAATCTTCTCCTTTCTCCCCATGCCTCTCAGCTTCCCTGCTGGCCTTGAAGTCTCAGCTCAAAGGCCACCTTCTACGGGAGGCCCCCCATGCCCCAAGGCCACCTTCTACAGGAGGCCCCCCATTCCCCAGCTTCTGTGTCTTCCCCACTGTGTATCTTGTACATACCTAATTATTCACATTTTTCTCCTAGTATAATGTGAGTTCCTTGATGGCAGGTACTTGTTTTACCTTTCTTTGTATCCTTAATACTTAACATAGTGAGTCCTTAAGACACTCTCGCTGACAGATTCATTGACCAGCCAGACCAGCCTTTTTTGCTCTTCTTCCCACATGGTTTGCCATCTCCCATCTCTACACCTTTGCATTAACCATTCCTCCTGCCTGTAACGCCTCAACTTTATCAAGTGGGATCCCTTAGTTCCTTCACAACTCAACTCAAAGCTTTTACATGAAGTCTCTCCTGTTACTCCCAAATGCTAATGCCTGTCCTTCCTAAATTGCCTTATATTATTTTAAATTTATCTGTATGGGAGAACTATGGGCATATTTTAGAAGCCAGGGAAGGAGGAAATATTAAGGAAGGGACTAATAACAGGGATAAATGCTGTAGAATATCAAGGAGAATGAGAATGTGGGTGGGGCAGGGGGCGGGAGTGGGGGAAGGACATTGGATATTATGATTAGCAAGTCATTGGCAGCTTTATAGAAAGCAGGTTCAATGTGGTGGTGGTGATGAATGCTAGATCTCAAGGAAGATGAGGCAGCCAGCATAGACTATTTTCTGAAGCTTGGCAGCTATGGAGAGGAGTGAGATGGTCTAGTAACTTGAAGCAGTAGCTTATTCACGAAAAGTTTTGTTCTATTTTGTTTTTAGAATAGGGGATTCAGGGTGGGATATCTGTAGGCAGAGGGAGGGAGCCAATAAGGAACTGAAAAAAAAGAATCTTGTCTTGAAAGCTCCAAGTCACAGGGAGCAGAAGACAGTAGAGTGGAATGGAAATGAAATTTGTCATTCTTTTTGGGGGATTGACAGATTTGTCCATATGACTAGAAGTCCAGTAATGGTCAGGTACTATATAGCAGCTTCAGATCCTCGCCCTCCTACCACCTCTTCTTGGAGCCTCCTCAAAGCACAAATAGATCATAAAATCCACTGACCTGACCAAGGAGACATAACAATTTAAAGACTCTAGGACTGGGAGTTAGGAGACTTGAGTGTGAATTCTGTTTCTGACACTTTCTAGCTGTGTGACCATGGGCACATTGTTTAACTTCTCTGAGCCTAGTGGAGAAAGCACTGACTGCACTTGGAATCAGGAAGACCCGAGTCTCAATATTGTTTCACTAGCTGTCCCTCAGCCTCAGTTTCCTCACCTGTAAAAGGAGGATAACAGTAGCACTTAGTGAGAATATGTATGTAAAGTTCTCTGCAAACTTTAAAGCACTATATAAACATTCGTGAGTGACAACAATGATGGTAACATATTGTTGTTCAGTCGTTCAGTCATGTGTGACTCTCTGTGACCATGTAGGAATTTTCTTGGCAAAGATACTAGAACGGTTTGCCATTTCCTTTTCCAGTGTATTAAGGCAAACGGAGATTGAGTGACTTGCTTGGTGTCACGAAGCTAGTAAGGGTCTGAGTCTGGATTTGAATCCAGGTCTTCCTGACTCCAAGCCAAGTGCTCTATCCACTGAGCCACCTAGCTGCCTTTCGTTGTTATAAAGAAAGCATGGAACAAATCTTCCTATAGAAATGTGAGCCATTGTGGGTTCTTTCTCTTCTATGAGAGAAGTCAGCAGTAAATAGACTTTGATAATTCCTGTAGTGGCCACTTGAAGCTCCGGGCGGTTCCTATTCCAGTCAGACACACTGCAGGGGATCTGCCAAAAGAAAGCCCTGGGCTGGTTCCTAAATGCTGAGTTTCGTTACTTAGATATCATTCCTGGAGTCAGTCTATTAATCCCCCTGGCTCCTCTGTAATCTAGAGAAAGGAGATGGAGTTTAGATCCTCAGGGCAGGAAGGAAGAGAAGGAAGTAGTAACTTATTAAGCACCTACTATGTGCCAGGCACTCTGCTAAGTGCTTTACAGTTATCTCACTTGAGCCTCATGACAACCCTGGGAGAGAGATACTTTATTATCCCCATTGTACAGATGAGGAAACTGAAAGAGACACAGGTTAAGTGATTTGCCCAGTATCACGTAGCTAGTAAGCGTCTGAGGCCAAATTGGAACTCAGATCTTCCTGACTCCAGGGCCAACACTCTGTCCAGGGGTGTGGTATCTGCAACTTTGAGGCCACAGGTGGCTCTCTAGGTCCTCAAGTGCAGTCCTTTGACTGAATCCACACTTCAAAGAGCAAATCCTCTTAATAAAAGGATTTGTTCTGTAAAACTTGGATTCAGTCAAAAGGCCCCACCCGAGAACCTAGAAGGTCACATGTGGCCTCAAGGCCGCCGGTTCCCCACCTCTGCACAATCCAGATCCATCTTTGGAAGCTGTAAGAATTTGGTGATGAAGCCAAAAGGCTTATTATACAGTCTTCATCTTTTCTCACAATACGTAATCTAGTGCCCAGACTCCTTTGGATACCATACTGCTGTTGTCAGCATTGCGCCTCCAGTTCCTCCTTGGGAGATTGTTGAAGTGATTGTCAAAGATGGATCCATAATAAAACTCCTGTGTCACAAATATGGAACATGCTCCTTGTGAAGCTTGAACAGCTTTTTAATTTATAAAGAAGTAATGAGTAAGTAAGAAGTGTGCTTTTGCTAAATTTTTTATTTTGAACTTCTTAGCAGTTCAAGTGAGAAAAATATGTGTTGCATGTATGAACTCTGGGGATCCTCATCTCAATTCACATTCACATAGATGATTCTGGTCCAGAGCAAGGTAACCTCTACCCCTTGGGGTGTTAAGAATCCTTTGAGGGGTTGGAGAGTACCCTTCTCTAATGTTTTGAGCTCACGCCTTCCTTTCAGAATGTTTTTCCCAATATCCATTGCTAGTGACTAGGACCCCAGTTTCATTTAACCAATTAATATCGATTTGTTTTTACAAAGGTATATTTACTGAAAAATATACAGCAAGAATAAAAGTATAAACGTTTCCCCCGTCACGTGGGTGCGTACTCTCCCCTATACCACATTGGTTCCTGAAGAGAGTGGGCTCCAACGTCGCATGACTGCTACAGATCATTCAACCCACCAAGCTCATTTCCAGATGTAGTATAACTGCTGAGTGAGGCAGTATCTCAGTTCCTGCTGGGCTGGATCAAGAAAGTCTCTCTTCAGGCCCTCTGCTGCCACTTCACCTGTATTCAGTTTCCATCAAATTCAGCATAGACTCCAGCTCCTGGGCTTCCGGCACTCACTAGTCTAGTCTTCTGAGGCTCTCAAAGTCATGGCAACCTCCAATACTCCACCTAAAAGAATAGATACAAGAAAGATAGACACAAGAGAGACAGAAGCAACATCAGGGTGATGTGCTCACAGGCCACATGTTGATAGTAGGGAGATAAAAGACTGAAACCTTTGTCCACATTTAGAGGTTTACTGTATTCATGGCTGTTTTCATTTGAGCACAGCCAGAAAGAAAAGGAAAAATGCCTTGGTCAGTTAATGCCTTTTGAATGCATTCCAAATTCCTAGCTTGGCAGCCAAATGAAAGGCCCTTTTTCTTTTTTTCTTTTTAATTAGATTTTTTTATTTCTAGTTTACAACATTTAGTTCTACATGTTCTTGAGTTTCAAATTTTCTTCCCATCCCTCCCCTCCTCCCTTCCCCCAGGACGGCATGCAACCTGATATAGATTCTATATAAACCTTCTCATTAAACTTATTTACACAGTAGTCAAGCTGGAAAGAAGAATTATGACCAATGGAATGAATCATGAGAAAGAAGAAACAAAAACCAAAAAAGAAGAGGAAAAAAAAAGAGAACAAATAGTTTGCCTCAATCTGCATTCAGACTCCACAGTTCTTTCTCTGGATGTGGATAGCTCTTTCTATCATGAGTCCTTTGGAGCTGTCTTTGAGCCATGCATTGCTGAGGAGAGCCAAGTCTATCAAGGTTAGTCATCACAGAATCAGTATGTCTGGTTGTGTATAATGTTCTCCTGGTTGGGCTCCTCTCAGCATCATATCAGGTAGGTCTTTCCAGGTTATTATGAAATCCTTATCTTCCCCATTTCATATGCCGCAACTTGTTCAGCCATTCCCCAATTGATGGGCATCCCCTTGATTTCCAGTTCTTTGCTACCACAAAAAGAGCTGCTATAAATATTTTTGTACACACAGGTCCCTTTCCCACTCGTGTGATCTCTTTGGGATATAGCCCTAGAAGTGGTATTGCTGGGTCGAAGGGTATGTGCATTTTTATAGCCCTTTGGGCATAGTTCCAGATTGCTCTCCAGAATGGCTGGATCTGTTCACAACTCCACCAACAATGTATTAATGTTCCAATTTTTCCACATCCTCTCCAGCATTTATCATTTTCCTGTTTTGTCATGTTAGCCAATCTGACGGGAGAGATGTGATACCTAAGAGTTGTTTTGATTTGCATTTCTCTAATCAATAGTGATTTAGAGCATTTTTTCATGTGCCTATAGATATCTTTAAAAGGCCCCTTTTCTTTACAGGATAAGAGTTACAGTACCTATCCATGTCCTGAATTTGGGATCAGGCACTTTCCATTACATATCATCTTGCCTTTCCAGAAACAAGCTCCCCTAGGCTGTTCCAATGGGAATTGAATCAGCCCAGCACCCTGTGCACACATATAAGAACTCAGCTTGGCCAATTCCCAGTTACTATGGTATTGTGAAGAATGGATGAGTTTCACATTGATACCTGACTTTGGCCATCTTCTTTTATTTTTTCTTTGTTCTTGTTAATGTGAGGTGCTTTTGAGCAAGACCAGGGAAACCGAAAAAAAAAATATTCCCCCTAGGCAAGTTTGACATTTAGGAGAAGTTGAGAACAGAGGCAATTAGGATAATCCAGGCCACAAATCATTTCAGGCTGAAAGCAGGATAATAATCACTACAGTAAAAAGTTAGTTTTGGCCTAAGTTATTCAGATAATTGTCTCAGCTGTCCATTGCACCAGACCAGAATGTCTAGTTTCCATTCTTTCATTCTGTCTGGGGTGATGACAGCAATATCTGAGGTTTTAAAATACTGTCTTAAGATAATGCCAGACTTAGGAACATATGTAATAACTGTCCGAATGGAGGCCAAGTTGAAAGATCATAAATGAACAATCTCTAACTAAAATATGGCTTGCTTTTGACTGCATAGGTGAAGGCGATATGACATCTCAGCCATCTATAGCATTTGAGGTTTGAAGTCATTCTAAATAGCATTTTAGTATTTCCACTATGGATTTTCCCTTGGCTTACAATTTTTGCTGCTAAAGATGCTAGCAAGTGCCATCTGTTTCTTAGTTGTAACAGGAATGTGGAATTTAGATTTAATGATAAAAATTAGGATTCTAGATATATTTTATCATCCCATAAATGTCTTAATAACAAATTTATTCACTATAAGTATTTATCCAATGCTTCAAACACTTAAATCAATTAAATTAAAATTAAATCAACATGGGCTCTTCACATCCCCTCTACAACTGAGCTTTTGAGAATTTTGTTGGTTGAAAAATTCATCACCTCAAGGCCATAGGCAGGGAACCTGGAACCTCAAGTACACATGTGGCCTTCTAGATCCTTGGGTACAGCCTTGTGACTGAGTCCAACTTTTACAGAACAAATCCTTTTTATAAGAGGATTTGTTCTGTGAAGTTTAGATTCAGTCAAAGGGCTGCACTTGAGGACCTAGAGGGCCACATGTGGCCTCAAAGCAGTAGGTTCCCCACCCTTGCTCCAAGCTAATCTGGTGATGAGTTACTATGATCTTAATAGGCCTATATATACCTCAAAAGACAGGTATAATTCCATCACTAGAACTATACCAAAAGCCTTTTCAGCTTGGGAGGCCTAAATCAATCTGTCTATCCATTCATATATTTTTATGTTTGTGTGTGTTCATATGTATGTGTATATATACACTTACATATATACACACATAGCTTATGTAGGTTTATATACTATAAAATGTTGTATCACATTATATTAGTCAATAGACATTTATTAGGCACCTACTCTTTGCCAGGCACTATGCTAAGCATTGGAGATACAAGAAAAGGCAAAAGATGGTTCTTGCCCTCAAGGAGCTCACTATCTAAAGATAATAATCAAGTATGTACTGTGTAGAAAATCTTACCCTGGTCAATTAAGGCAAAGTCAGGAAATTAGACAAAAGGAGTTTATTAGTTCACTGAGGCATGAAGTTGGAGTATGGCCCCACAGCTGGATTCAAATAGCAAACTGCTTTTATAGACTGGGGTAAAACAATTTACATACAAATGAGGAGCTGGGATTACTGTCACTTTAGCTCCTTCCTCATTTCAGCATAGGTAGGAGACGCGTTTAGTCCTCAGGGGATGGGATTAGTCCTGGGTGGACTGTCAGTCTTCTCCAGCAAAGTTGCTTGTTGTTTGTCCACAAAAGGACCAGTTACATCACAGGTTGATGTCTGGACTTGTGAGTAAATGGGATTTAAGTGAGGCAGAGAGGTACAAAATCATCAGCCTCACTCTCTCCCTCAAGCTGGTTTAGCCGGTTTGGTGAGACGGTTCACCAAGATGTGCTACAACTTCTTGAAGCCGCAGGTGAGAGTTGAGGGCCAGGTAGACACCAAAGGTGGATGAACAGCCTTGAAAAGGGCTCAGCAATCCCTCACATCAGAGGTGCTAGTTCCTCTTGAACACCCCATGCACTGTGCACTGTCAAGCAAAGTTAAAACATGGGGGCTGCTCATACTAAATTCTGCCCCAGTGACTGACTTTGCACAGTTACCACAAGCTATATATACAGAACAAATAGGAAATAATTAAGAGAGAAAAGAGAACTGAGGGGTTAGGAAAGGGTTCTTGTAGACAATGGAATTTGACTTGGGACTTAAAGGAAGCCAGAGAAGGCGGTAGAGGTAGATGAGGATAGAGAGCATTCCAGGGATTGAGGAAAGCCAAAGAAAATGCCTGGAGCCTAGACTAGAGATGGAATGTCTTATTCATGGAAAAGCAAGGAGGCCACTGTCACTGGATTGAAGTATGGGGAGGGGAGTGAGATGTAAGGAGACTGGAAAGGTAAGACAAAGTTAGGTTGTGAAGGGCTTTGATTTTGTGTTTGATCCTAGAAGTGCTAGTTTACTGAGTAGGGGGTGAGACATGGTCGGACCTGGGTTACATTATTTATATTTATATAATATATATTTACGTATTATTAATATATTATATACGTAAAGTGTGTGCAATTTAAAATAGTTGTAACTTTGTAACTATATGTGATAGAAAGAATCTGTAACAAGGATTAGAAAGCTTGGTGTATCTAGTTTATTTTTGTCTTTAGAAATTTCATGTTTATTTTTATTTGTAGAAATTAACTTAAAAATTACTTATTTTTCAGGATTACTGTTGACCCATGGCTTCACTAGAAGAGAAAGTAAACTGTGTTCTTTGGTTGGCTGAACTAAAATCTACCACTGCCGTCCAAAGCCTACCATTTTCTTGGCCTCCACATTCGCCAGATTTTACTCCACTGGATTTCTTTTTATGGCGACATATGAAAACTAATGTTTGTTCAACCAAATCTCTATCTAAAGAAGACTTGCAAGCTAGGATAACTAATGCAATTGCTGGCATTACTGAAAATCAGCTTGAAAATGTTTTCCACAAACTACAGAATCGTATTACCCTTTGTATTAGTAATGATGGTGGATATGTTGAAAATTAACAAGAACAATAAAAAAAGTTAAGTGTTTCTTCTTTCTTTTTCTTTTCACAGATTCTTTCAATCACATATAGTTACAAATTTACAACTATTTTGCACGTGGACTTTAATTTATGACTTTATTCAAGAAAGATAAATTTTTTCTTCTTTTTTAAAAAAAATATTTTGATTTATTTTTAGTTTTCAACATTCATTTTCACAAGATTTTGAGTTACAAATTTTCTCCCCATCTCTACTCTTTCCCCAGTTTATCCTCCCTTCTATCATTCCCCTCCTCCCCCCGCATCCCCTTTCCCCTTACTTTCTTGTAGGGCAAGATAGATTTCTATACCCCATTGCCTGAATATCTTATTTCCCAGTTGCATGTAAAAATGATTTTTTTAATATTTGTTTTTAGAATTTTGAGTTCCAAATTCTCTCCCTTCTTCGCTCCCCACCCACCTTCCTTGAGAAGGCAAGCAATTCAATATAGGTTATACACATATCGTTATGCAAAACATTTCCATAATAGTCATGTTGTGAAAGACTGACTATATTTCCCTCCATCCCACCCTGTCCCCCTTTATTCAGTTTTTTCCTTTGATCCTGTCCCTTTTAAACTATGTTTGCTTTTGACTACCTCCTCTCTCAATCTGCCCTCCCTTCTATCATCCACCCCTCTTCTCCCCTTCCCCCCTACTTTCCTGTAGGGTAAGATACCCAATTGAGTGTGTATGTCATTCCCTCCTTAAGCCAAATCCAATGAGAGCAAGATTCACTCATTCCCTTTCACCTGCCCCCTCTTCACTTCCATTATAACAGCTTTGTCTTGCCACTTTTATGTGAGATAATGTACCCCATTCTTCTCCTCCCAATATATTCCTCCCTCACCCCTTAATTTTATTTTTTTAGATATCATCCCTTCATATTCAACTCACCCTATGCCCTCTGTCTATATATGTATATTCCCTTCAACCACCCTAATACTGAGAAAGGTCTCATGAGTTACAAATATCTTTCCATGTAGGAATGTAAACAAAACAGTTCAACTTCAGTAAGTCCCTAATGACTTCTCTTTCCTGTCTGCCTTTTCATATTTCTCTTGATTCTTGCATTTGAAAGTCACATTTTCTATTCAACTCTGGATTTTTCATCAAGAATGACTGAAAGTCCTCTATTTCATAAAAAATCCACATTTTGCCCTGAAGTATTATACTCAGTTTTGCTGGGTGGGTGATTCTTGTTTTTAATCCTAAATCCTTTGACCTCCAGAATATCATATTCCAAGCCCTTATATCCCTAGAAGATGCTAGATCTTGTGTTATCCTGATTATGTTTCCACAGTACTCAAACTGATTGTTTCTGGCTGCTTGCAATATTTTCTCCTTGACCTGGGAACTCTGGAATTTGGCTACCATATTCCTAGGAGTTTTCTTTTGGGGTTCTTTTTTCAAGAGGTGATTGATGGATTCTTTCAGTTTCTATTTTGCCCTCTGGTTCTAGAATATCAGGGCAGTTTCCCTGATAATTTCTTGAAAGATGATGTCTAGGCTCTTTTTTTGATCATGGCTTTCAGGTAGTCCAATAATTTTTAAATGATCTCTCCTGGATCTATTCTCCAGGTCAGTGGTTTTTCCAATGAGATATTTCACATTGTCTTCAATTTTTTCATTCTTTTGGTTCTGGTTTATAATTTCTTGATTTCTCACAAAGTCACTAGCTTCCACTTGCTCCATTCTAATTTTTAAGGCAGTATTTTCTTCCGTCTTTTGGACCTCCTTTTTCATTTGGCTAATTCTGCCTTTTAAGGCATTCTTCTCCTCATTGGCTTTTTGGAGCTCTTTGCCATTTGGGTTAGTCTATTTTTAAGGTGTTATTTTCTTCAGTATTTTTTGGGGCCCCCTTTAGCAAGCTGTTGACTTGTTTTTTATGATTTTCTTGCATCAGTCTCATTTCTCTTCCCAGTTTTTCCTTTACTTCTCTTACTTGCTTTTCCAAATCCTTTTTGAACTCTTCCATGGCCTGAGACCAATTCATATTTTTCTTGGAGGCTTTGATGCAGGCTCTTTGGCTTTGTTGACTTCTTCTGGCTGTATGTTTTCATCTTCTTTGTCACCAAAGAAACATTCTATAGTCTGAGTCCTTTTATGCTGCCTGTTCATTTTGCCAGCCAGTTACTCAACTTGTGAGCTCTTTGTCAGGGTATTTCTGCTTCCAGAGTAGAGAGTGCTTTGTCCCAAGCTTTAGGGGTTTTGTGCTGCTGTTTTCAGAGCTTCTCCTATTCTGAGGTGGTATGATCCTCTTCTCGTGGCCTGTGCTCTGGTCTGTGAGTGCTAGCCCTCCTTTCTGCTGTATAACTACCAGGAGAACTCCCTCTCCTCAGCCACCACAAGCTCTGCCACACCAGCCCTCCTCCTCCCCCAGGGACCACAACCCAGATCTAAGCAGGGCAAAGCAAGAGAGCCTTGCCTTTGTGCCACCAAAGAGGTCCCTGCATTCCCACTCTGATCAGCCACTTGATTCTTCCCACTGTTTGTGGGCCTGGAGCTCCAGAAGCAGCTGCTGGATTTTCCTGCTGCTACTACTGCAGCGACCTCCACCACCCCCAGGGCTGGGGCCAGACCATACACTTGTCTCATCAGACCCAACAGTTTTCCCACTGACCTGTTCAGTTGTCTTTGGCATTTGTGGGTTGAGAAGTCTGGAAAGTGCCACAGCTGCGAGTGATTCAGTGCCCTGAGGCCTGCTCCATCAGGTATACTCTGGTCTGGTCTCTTCCAGCTCATCCCACGTTGGGCTGCACTCTGCTCCCAGCACAGTGCAATAGACCCTTCCCAGCAACCATCCAGGCCGTCTTGGGCTGAAGCTTTGTTTCACTCTGTCATTTTGTGGGTTCTACAGCTTTAGAATTTGTTTAGAGTCATTTTTACAGGTGTTTGGAGGGATTTGGGGGAGAGCTCAAGCAAGTCTCTGTTTTCACACAATCATCTTGGCTCCACCCTTGTATATAATTATATATTTTTTAAAGAAACTGAAGCTTTTTGCCTTTATGTTAAGAAAGATAAAGATCACCAGCTCCAGGTTCCCTTGCCTCAGTGTTATTATTTGCCCCCAGAGACTTATGGAGTCTTCACAGCAATTTGCATGGCCTTAAGGATGGTTCTCAGGGACCTGACAAAAGTTGAAAGGATAAATGGAAAGGAATGGTTCTGTTTATCTCAAGTTTCATAAAAACTCTGGGAGTTGCTAACCTTGTGAAGGGCAAACAGTCCATACTGTGGGATAGAGAAGATGAAAGGAACCTATCTACCCTCACACAAGTAGGAGCAAGGACGGGAGACCTTTCTGTAATGGTCAGAAAATAGGAATGGTCTTGATAACTGCCTTCTTGTGTGTCATTTGGGTTTGATATAGGCCTTTCTAAAGAACTGAAAATGTGTTGATTAGCTCCAGAGGCCTAGAGTTGGTCACACAAAAGAGAGTAATGCTTTCTCCTTCCCTTCCCCTTTACCTAAGAAGAACAAGAAGGCTAGCAACACTTCTCCAAACCCCACTTCCATAAAATGAAAGAAACACAAAATCCTTCTATCAGACATACATAGTCAAGAAAAACAAATTCTCATTTTGATATGTCTGAAAAATGTGTATCTTATTCCTCATCTTGAGTGCATCACAGCAAGATAGTACAGTGAGTGGTTAGAGCACTAACGCTGCAGTCAGGAATGCCTGACTCTAGTTTGAATCTTGACTCAAGCCATTACCAGCTGTATGACTAGTCAAGTCACTTCACCACAGTTTGCCTCAATGACCTCATCTGTAAAATGGGATAATACTTGCATCTCTTTCTAAGTTCCTATGAAGATAAAATGAGATGTTTGTAAAGTGCTTTACAAACCTAGAAATGCTATAGAAATGCTAGGTATTATTTCCACTATTATTAGCACCTACCCATAAGGAGATGGGAGGTATGTTTTGTTAGCAGTCTTTTGGATGGTCATTGCATCGATCAAATTTCTTGTTTTTTTAGTTGTTTTTCTTTATAATATTGTTGTCTTACTAATTGTTTCCCAGGTTCTGCTCATGTTACCCTATATCAATTCATACAAATCTTCTCAGTCTGAAACAGACGCATCATTTTCTTGCAGCACAATAATATTATATTATATTCATATACCATAATTTATTCAGCCATTCTCTAATTCAGGGCTGTCCAAAATGCAGTCAGCAGGCCACATGCGGCCCTCAGTGCAATTCATGCAGCCAGCCTACAAGCATAGAAATTTACATAAATGCTTTAGTAAATGAAGCCAAGCTACTGCAGAGCTCTCACTAAAATGGCAAATCAAAATATATTGTCTATTGTTTCAATAAAAAACCTAAGGTTGGACAGCCCTGCTCTAATTGATGGAGACCTCCTTAGTTACAGGTTTTTTGTTTTTTGTTTGTTTTTGTCACTATAAAAAGATTTGCTGTAAATGTTTTGTTACATGTAGGTCCTTTTCATCTTTTTGTTCTCTACTCTAACACCAATGTTACATGGTGGTGTAAGGGCAATAACACCAGCACACAGGAGGGCTGCTAGCACAAGTTCTTTCATCTGCTTTTCTAAGGAAAGCAACTTGAAGGGGTTTACAATCTCGCTTCAATTAAACATATACACACACACACACACACACACACACACACATATATATATATATATATATATACATACATATATATATATATATATACCATTCACTTAGTTCAGGGGAAAAAGTCAGCACCCTGAACTTCAGAGAAAACACACACAGAATTTACAAGCAGAAATTATATAAACAGAGCAAATGACACAGATCAGCAGACAGGGCTTCTCACTGTCTGTCCATAGCAATATATACTTACCAGAGAGAAAAGCACCAACATCTGGATTTTCAAAGCCAGGAGGCTCCTTAATGGCTATCCAAAGTCTTGTCTAGCCAAATTACATGAACACTTTTCCAATGAGTGAGCCCCCAAAGCAAAATGCTAATCTCAGAGTATATATACTGTTTCCAATCAAGGACTCTTGATTCAATCAAAGACTATTGATTCAAACAAAGGCAAGACCCAATCAAAGGTACTTGATTGCCTTAGTGCCGAGAAGCACTCCAAAAGAAAAAACAGCAAAAAGTCCCACTTTGCTTGCCATTACATCTACCAAATTAGTGGTAGTTCTATATGTACAAGTTAGTGACTTTGGGGGCATAGTTCCAAATTGCTTTCCAGAATGACCAGGCCAATTCACAGCTCCACCAGGAGTATATTAGTGTGCCTGTTTTTTTGCAGCACCTCCAACAATTTTTCTTTTTTCTTTTTCTTTTATTTTTTTAGTATTTTTGCCAATATGATGGGTATGTTATGGAATCTCAGAATTATTTTAATTTATATTTCTCTATTAGTGACTTGGAGCATTTTTTCATGAATCTGTTAATAGTTTGAATTTTTTCCTTTGAGAACTGTCTATTCATATCCTTTGACTATTTATCTACTGGGGAATGGCTCTTACTCTTATATATTTGAATCAGTTACTTATAAGTCTTGATATCAGACCTTTTTCAGACTTGCTGCAAAGATTTTTTCCAGTAAATTTTCCCATCTAATTTTAACTGCATTAATTTTGTTTATTCAGAAACTTTTAAATTTTATGTAATTAGAATTACACATCATATCATTTGTAATCCTCTCCATCCATTTTTGATTATTAAACCTTCCCCATCCATAGAAGGGATAGGTAATTCCTTCTTTGTTTTGTTTTATCATGTGACCTTTCATATCTAAGTCATGTATCAGTTTGGAACTTATTTTGGTATGTGGTATAAAATGACAGTTTAGACCTAATTTCTTCAAGACTGCTTTACTGTTGGTATTTTTTAAAAAGTAAGTTTATTTTAGAACTTTTAGATGTTTTCAGCATACCAACTTGCTATCCAAGGCAACTCAATTTATCTTTGTTCTTTGGGAATCTAAGCTTCAAATCTGAATAGACATAATTTGTTTGGTTTGCCTTATTGTGCTTACATAGAGGGCTGACCAAACAAAAAGACAAAGATAATTTATTCATTTATTCTAAAAGTATTTATAGAGTGCCTGCCAT
Organism: Trichosurus vulpecula; assembly: GCF_011100635.1. Taxonomy (NCBI): domain Eukaryota; kingdom Metazoa; phylum Chordata; class Mammalia; order Diprotodontia; family Phalangeridae; genus Trichosurus; species Trichosurus vulpecula. The sequence continues at coordinate 99,979,917 of NC_050574.1, read as the reverse complement.
CTGTATTTCTTGGACATTTTGTTGGAGTTGTGATCTCATCCATGTGGATAGTAACAGAGTACAACCTATCCACCTTCTCATCTTTTGTGACTATTGTCCAGATCCTCTTATAAATGACCTCCACTGAGGTCTATCTCTCCAACTTCTCAGGAGGGGGAGACTCTTCTAGATCTGCTGATACTGTGAATATCAGTGGACTGACTACCTGAGCTGTCCGTCAGTTTGCCTTCCCTTTAGTCACATGACAGCTATATATTTCTATATTCTTCACCAACCACCTAGGTGGTGCAGTGGCCTGGAGTCAGGAAGACCTTTGGTCTCAGACACTTACTAGCTGTATGATCCTGGGCAAGTCACTTAACCCTGTTTGCCTCATCTATAAAATTTCCTCCTCTGTAAAATGGGCCAGAGAAGGAAGTAGTAAACCACTCCAGTATCTTTGCCAAGAAAACCCCAAATGGGTCACAAAGAATTGGACACAACTAAAATGACTGAACAACAACAAACAACATTTTTCATTAGTAATGTATTCTAGTCCATTCATGCCAACCAGGTACCTCTCCATTTCCTTTTTGGGTAACCCTCAGCTTTACTCCTTTGAAGTATACTATGACTCACAGCACATTTTATGTAATTTTAGAACAATAATTTTAAATCATAGGCACCTTTTGCATTATCATTTATTTTATTGTTTTGTTAATTGAATTGATAGAACATACATTTATTAAATAGTATGTTCCAGGCACTATACTAAATACTGGAGATACAAATGTAAGCAAGCAACACAATCCCTAAACATGTTTAGAACAAAAAAACTCACCTATCGGGGAGACCCAGGGGTAGAGGCCAAAGCTCCTATTGGTATGGGAATAAAGGTGATGGCCAGAGAGTAAACAACACAGTCAGCAGCTAGCTGGGAAATGTCATGGAGACCAGGGCCCTGGCAAGATAAGGTAAAAGCTTTCTTCTTTAAAGTAAAATTCTCATCCACTGGGTAGGATTGAGGAAGAGGTATGAACAGAGGTTATTTCAGGACATTTCTGTGCATTATGGCTGGAGAAAAATAAGAGAGACTTTCTGTTACTCACTTCTCCAATTCCTTCCTTTTTTTCCTCTTTTCTCCTATAGCTCTCTTTAGACCTCTTCCCTCCTCTTTACCTGATTTTCTCTCTAATTTCACTCCTACATTTCTTTTCTCCCCCCACCCCCACTCCTTACCTGTTTCCTTCCTCTTTAACCCTCTCTTTCTCCTTGTCTTCTACTTTTCCCCATCCTTTCATTAGTCTCTTAGTGTAATGTGCACATGTAGGCACATGGCTTCCTGGGAAATGGAGTCCTTGTTTATTCTCTGAGACAAGATATACTGGGAAATGTCTGAACAGACATGTTTGTTTTATCCCACGCTTTCCACCTCAGCCATGGCTGTGACACTAAAATATGGCAGAAACCTGTAGATGGTACCTGAATCAGTTTTACCTTGATTAGTTATCAGTGCTATTGATATTCTTGCAATCCTAAACTTCTCTGACAACTTATAACAGTGTTCTATTAAATGTTGTATTATACTATCTACTGTAAAGGCTAAAGTACATTTTTTGGTAGGGAGAGGAGGATCTGTGTGCATGGGTAGTAATCTAAGCATTATTAGTGAAAATTCCATTAGTAAATGAAGGGATAAAAACAGCAAGGGATAAAGTTGTCATTCTTAATCTTCCTTTAAAGCAAGATCAAGCTTGTTAAGGATATACTGAGGTATTTCTAAGCTTGGAGACAGCTGAAAATTTTCCCTTAAGAAGTCAGTTTTTCCGTCTTCACAAATCCTTTTCTTTCAAGACATTTTGTGATGGCAGTTAATTATTTTAAATGACTAGAGCACATAATTTTGAATGGCATATTGGCTCCAGGATCACCAGGTGACTGAGTGAACAGCTCTTGGCAGTTAGGATGGTATATGAGTTCTTCTGGGTACCTAAGTTAGCACTTAATAACTTAGAGCACTAGGGAATACAAGGAAAATAGGGACTGGACCTGTGATTTTGTTGGCATAGGGAATTCTCAGTGAGAAACTCCCTCTACTAACAAAGGTCAATGCCTTCTCAAAACTTCTAGTCTTTGAGAGCCACCAAGTTCAATGACTTACCCAGGGTGACATAGCCAGCATGTGTCAGAGGTGGAACTTACTAGCTCCAAAGCCAGCTCTCTTTCCACAATGCCATTCTGCCTCTCCTAAGGACACAAAGGGCCTCAAGAAGCCCATTTCAATTTCTTTTACCTGCCTTCCTTTACACAATTGGGAAACTAGAGTACTGATTTACTAAGTGGCCTAAAAGATTTAATGTAGCTTCTCAAGTAGCAAACATACTAACCCATAGTACTTAGATTAATATGTAGGAGTTTCTACTGAATCAATCATTTTAAAAGCTTAGCTATGGAATCCACAAAAGGAAAGAAACGTAGAAAATAATCTGGGATTCTTTTCAAAATAAAAAACAAAGCAAGTGAGGAGAACTTGGACTTGATAAATGTATTGACTGAAGAACTCAGTTCATTCATCTTTTAACATTCACTCTTGCCCAAGTAGTTTGGGCAGTTTTTTCTGAGGAGCAGTCCTGTGGCCTGTATGCTGTATAAACAGGAGATGTGACTCCTGATTGGGAGAGAATGCTGAGCATGTAGCTGCTTACCTTTCAAAAGGAGGTTGTTGGAGGTCACACCATGAGGAAGGACTTTGAGAAAGGCAAGTGTGAACTTTTGAATGAGTGCTTGGACCCTCAGAGCTGCTGACACGTAGGGAAAGCTTGACTTCTGGTTCTTGCTGCTCTAGAGACTGCTGAGATCAGATGGTCCTTGGTGAGATAGTTTCCTTACCCTCTTGGTTGAGCTTAGGTGTTCTATCTCACTCTTAACTGTGGCTCCCAAAAGCTGTAGCATATGCAGCAGCCAAACCCTGGTGAAACCTTGTTGGCAGGTAACCAACAGGTCTAAAACCCATTGGTGAGTTGGGGGGATGTCTACCCCAAGTAGTGAAGATTTCCCCTTGCCAAATGGCTGGATAAGAACAATTTGTTCCAACAGCCATGAAGGTGGCTGACGCAGGTGCTATGAAGCACTTAGAGCTTGGTCAGACATCAAAGACACCAAGGTGATCTTCGGCCATCACCATCATCGACTTTTAGTTTGCCATTGCACTTCAGCGACTCTGGAAGAGAGTGAGGCTGATGACTTTGTGCAAGTCTGACTCACTTAAATCCAATTCATGCAGGGTACAAGACATGATCTTGTGATGTCATTGGCCCTCTTCAAAAATGAAGGACAAACAACAACTGAAGACTCCCTTACTGTTGTGTATTTTGGGGTCTCTTCTAATCTGTATAACTTTCCTGACTTCTGTTTACTGTTTGGCTTGGCTAAATGTGTTTACTTGCTATTCATAATGGTTATTTATGTAAGCAGAGGTTTGGTAGGAGGGAGCTAAGCTTGCTTTATTAACCTATTACCCTCCTCTTGAAAGTTCTCAGATACAGTGGGGTGGTTTGGGATTTTTTTTTTGAGTTTAGTGTCCCTAGACCTACAGATGCTGGATGGATAAATAAAATCCTAGGCAAGTGCCTGGTTTGGAGATAGAGGGAAGGAACAAATACCCAGCCCTTCCCCTTATCTCCACAAAGGCAGAAATTCCAGTCTTTCTGGGAGAAGAGTGGGCCAGATTCCAGATCTGATATCTATCCATACTACACACATGTGGAGCAGTCTTTATATTTACACCGCCCACACACATGTGTCTTACACATTAAAATATGTACCATCCCTCTATCCTCCTCCCCAAAACAATATTTTACATTTGTATAGAACTTTACAGCTTAAAAAGCACTTTGATATATATATATATACACACACACACACACACACACGCACGCACGCGTGCACACGCACACGTGTGTGTGTGTGTATATATGTGTGTGTGTGTGTGTGTGTGTATATATATATATATATATAATTACTCATTCCTTCCTTACTACAACCAGAGATCCACATGCAAGATTTGAGATCAGCCCATCCACTCGGCTCATATTGCAAATGAGAAAACCCATGGCTCATAGAGATGAAATAACTAAACAGAATTCAAACTGATGTCTCCCTGTCTCTGAATCTGGTGCTCTTTCTACTATACTACTCACCAGAAGACTCAGGCTCCCTTTTTTAGGTTGGATAATAGTTTTCTATTTTTATTTTAGGCCTTTTGGGGCCTATTTTTGAGAAGGCAAAATGGGAGCCAGTATATTATATAAATTAATAATCAGCTTTTATTCCAAATGGACCTGATCCAGGTTCAAAGAGTTAATCTGAAACTTTACCAGATAAGCCAAATTAGGTTTTTCTTCTCCACAAGAACATACTAAGGCTATGCAAGGCACCAGGGCAAGGATAGGGAAGAATAGAAAGAATGGACCCTACCTTCAGGAAGCATATAGACTGTTTCCTTTGCTTACTTCCTAAAGGCAGTAGGAAACAGATTAATTTTGTGCTTTCCTTCCCAGAGAGGAAATAGTAAGGCAAACAGGTGACTACAACCATGTGAAGAAGATAAGCTTTCAATTTAAAAACAAACCAGTTTTTGGCTGCTTTTTTTGGCTTGAGTCAGGCATTTTCAGAACAGTCTTCTTTGAATTAAAGGGGTGAGGTTTTGCAGATGTTTGCAAGGAAATCACATCATCAGTAGCAATATCTTTGTGAAGGGAGAACTACTAGCTATCAAACGAGGCTTTATGGTCTGCAAAGTAAGTCTTTCATTTGCATTTGAGAATAAAAGACACTTATTCAAGTATCAGTTCTATCTTTTTGCATAGCAGAATTGTTCTCTGCGTGGCATTCTTGATAATGACAGTGATTACTATGATTAATACTAATAACCACAAAAAATTATCACATAGTTTAATGGCCCTAGTGATGGTGATTTGATAGGAATTATTTTTCCTGAGCTCATCCTACACTTTCTCCTTGCTCAATTTTCCCTCTTACTTCTAGCTATTTTTTTTTCTCCAAAATACCCAAAACAATATTTCCCAGTAATTGGAAGCTCACTTGGGTGAGGCTCCATTTAGCTCAGTTTTATATTCAATGCCTGAAGCATTGTTGGCACTTGGCAAATGCTAATGATGATCCGAGGAGCCCCTCTGTGTTTCCATCCACAGATGGAGACAGGTTGCTTGTTTCACAAGTTAGGGCAGTGGTTACAGAAGTCAGGATTAGCTTGATTCTTTTGCCTTAGGAGCCAATAAATCTGGCTCTTTTCCAGTCATCTTGATTTGTGAAAGATTATGACTGATGAGTCAAGCTCATTAATTCCTTTAAGACTTTTAAAATATCATCCAGGTCTGTCAGTCATCTTTAAAGACTTTTGTTCTCCACTGAGATATTAAATTTGAAAAGAAATTAAGGATCTGACAATATTCAAGGCAGTGGGTATATTGAAAAAAAGCACTGGATTTTGTGTCAGTGGAGCTGGGTTCAAATTCTGTCCATGTAATTTATTACCTTGGTCAAATGACTAAACCTTTCTGGACGTTAGTTTCCTGTAAAACGAGGAAGTTGGATCAGAGTAGGGATTCTTCACCTTTGTGTCATGGATTCATTTGGCAGTCTGGTAAAACCTGTGAACCCTTTCTTAGGATAATATTTTTAAATAAGTGAAGGAAATGATAAATTTCAGGTAGGAGTTAGTTAAAACAAAGATGTAATATTTCTTTTCCCATTCAAATTCATGGATCTTTTGCAGACCTTTTGCAGAGGTGGAGGAAGGCCATGGACACCAGGTAAAGAACCCCTGTACTACACAACCTCTAACATCCCTTCCAACTCCAAATCTATTATCTCCATTCTGATATCTATTGCATTGAATGTTGAACCACTTTTATATTACTGCAAATCAGATTTTTCATAAATAGACTTATCAAAAATTAAAATGCAAACTTTACTGGTCATGAAGCAATGACTCTAGAAGCTTAAAAATACAATAACATTTGCTTATGATTTTTCCCCAAAATGCAGAAAAAGCCGCATAAGCAGGGAAATGAAATACCACAAAAATAGCTTAAACAACAATTGCTCTGTCTACTCCTCAGACCTTTCTGCAGGAGGCAGGAAGGGACAAGAGCCATATGCTTACTAGATAACGGTATAGCCAGATTAAAAGAACTGTGTGACAGGTTAAATAAACTGGGTGATAGGAGAGGGCCAAGCAGTGTATTTTACTTTTTTTTCCCTACTCATCCAGGCCTTCCATGAGAATGAGCATGCAGTAACTCCTCAATAAGCACTTGCTGATTGGAGTTAAAAAAAAAACTCACAAAGCTTCACTGTTCCCAAACAGACAAAAATCATGCTATAGGCTGCAAAGCTATCAACAATGGAATTTTAATTTAAAAAGGCATTAAGTCTCAGCTCTGCTGCATGTTATAGCAGGGCCCAGAGAGTGAATGCATTATCTCTATGGGGTGCTACCGATCTTAGCAAAGTGAGCAGAAATCTATGCCAGTCAGCAATTGTCTAGGCAGAGGAATGGCTACAACTATCCTCTTTTTCCTCCTCCTTCTCATTGTCATCCTCATCAAAAAGCATTTATTAAGCATCTACTATGTGCCAGGCTCTGTGCCAAGCACTAGGAACACAAAGGCAAAATCAATGCCTGCCCTGAGAGAACTTACATTCTAATGGAGGAGACAGCATGTAAATGAATAAGTCAGTACAAGACACAGACTGCATAGATGGGAGGTAACCTTCCGCAGTTGGGGGGACCCAGAGTTGAGTTTCTACCTTGCTTGCCAGCCTATGTTGACAAATTGAAATTGTGGGAAAATAGTCTTATTCAAACACTAATAAAATAAAACAAAAACAACAACATTTTAAGACCAAAGGTATTTATTAAGAGCCAACTGAAGGTCAAATCCAGTTGTGAGAGATACACAAGAAATAGAAAATATATTCCCAACATGAATTGAGGAGGTTTGTGGCACAGAAATGCTGACTAAGGGAGCAAGGGAGCAGCCAAAGGGCAGGGCTAAAATGAGCATGGTTCTGTGCCCCTGTCAGCATTTTACCAAGTATACCCGCATGTACTGGGCTTATCAGGGGCATGATCAAAAATTTTGGGAAAGGAGAGGGGAAGAGGTGTGAGGCTACTCTTGTTCTAACTCAGGGGTTCTTACCAAACCAGAAAAGGTGTGGATATAGATTTCAGTGAGTCCATGAACTTAGATGGAGGGGGTGGGAATTGCATCTTTCTTTTTACCAGCATCTAACTTCCATTTAATATTTCCTTTAATTGGGAAATTTAAAAAACAAAACATTATTCTGAGAAGGGGTCCCTAGGAGACATTACCAGACTCTGGAGGGGCCCATGACACAACAAAAGGTTAAGAACCCTAGTCTAGTTCTAATAATTTTCCATTGACTTTTATACGTTTTCTAAGAATACCAGATGTAAATGGACAACTGATCCTCTATAACGCTTCTGTCTTGGCTGTAGATAAAAGCTAGCATTTTAGAGAGCCTAGCAATGGAAGTAGGTGTTACATATTAATGCAATCCCCTTTGTCACCTTAGCAATCTATTAGTCCATTGTGGAATTAGCCAAACTTTCAATTTCTGGGGGGCCCTGTGACTTCCAAAATCATTTTTAAGCCCCTTCAGTTGCTTGAGCCTCATGTTTTGCCAGGGCTCTTTGAGGAATAGCTATGCCAATGCTTGTACTGGTTTAGTTATACAACCAACTAACTGCCTTACTCTCTGCTAAGATTAGTGAGCAGTATGTATGCATGCACACACACGTGTGCACACATGCATGCATTTAGCCTAGCATGGTATGGTAGAAAGAAAGTCAAATGATCAGGGTTCAAAACCTAGCTTTGCCCTTTACTATGTGATCTTGGGCAAATCATTTAATCTCTCTAGATCTCAGTTCCTCATCTGTAAAAGGAGGGGGCTGGAGTAGGATGAGTAAACCCTGCTAAGCTGTTAACTAATAATTAAGGTGTTGACTGGTAGTGATTTAAAGGATGAACCCACCTTTATATGAATATATGCCTGGTGTCCTGAGCAGAGGATGTTAGTTCCATAAAGCTCTAGTTATGACTAAAATGTATGAATAGAAAATGCTGTCATTTGTCTGATTGTTTCTCCACTGGCTGAAAAAAGGTCCCTACTTCTGAGATGAATGGACCAGATTTCATTCTAATTGCTTAGTGTCCTGAAATCAAGTAGTGTTGGCCAGGTCATGTCTTCTGCCTTAGTGCTGATACTCTTTGTCCTTCCAGAAGCTGAAAGACAGGGTTTCTAGGGTGTCATTGCAACATTGCATCTGAGGGTAGTTTGAAAAAGAAAAGTCTAGAACTAGTCCTATAGGTTAATTTTTCAAACCTTATTAAAGTTTTAAACTTCCCATGGCATGATTTCTTTAGCTGTGTGTCCAGAGCTATAACTAGGTGGGGTAAGAGTAGGCATAGAGGAAAATGGCACTTTGCCCCATGACATCAAAATCCAGGGGAGATGTATTGGGGGAGGAGGAGGGAGCACTGCTTTCTCCCTGTGGAGATTGCCATCTTTGCATTTCACTTTGCAATTCTCTGCCAGCCTCTACCGCCATCCAAGACCATCCTAATCACTTCAAGTGTCCTGACACCGCTGGCACATCATTAATGCTCAACAATGTTGGCAAGCAGTACAGAATGAAACATAAGGAGGGGTCAGCCTGAAAGGCAGGACTGGAGGAAATTTCACTGGCTCTTTTTCAACTTGAATAGGACAGGAGTTAGAGAAAAGGAATACAATAATTGGGAGAAGCAGCATATATCCTTTAGAAACATAAGCTTCTGAGGTGGAGCTGGGCTAAGGGTGCCAGTACTAAATGATTAGAATGAAATAAATGAGAGAGAGCCAGGTAGTGCCATGGATTGAGCACTGCACCTAGATTCAAGAACATCCTGAGTTCAAATGTGACATCGGACATTTACTAGATGTATGACCCTGAGCAAGTCACTTAATCTCACAGCCTCAGTTTTTTCATTCATAAAATGGGGATAATAATATTATCTATGCACCAACATTGTCGTGAAAATCAAAAGATAGTGTTCATTAAGTGCTTTGCAAACGTAAGAGCTCTACATAAATGCTAGCCATATTTTCTTGGGCAGCCTGAAAACTATTTAAAAGACATTAATCACTATTAGTCACTAATTTGCCGCCTTCTTAGTCTGTCAGTATAGTTTCTGATGTAATGCGTGATTTTTATCCTTACTTTCAAAGCTCTGACTACATCAGAAATCAGTGGCCTTAGAAAAAGTGTAACTTGATTCTCTCTCCTTTATATCTTCATTCAACACAAACACACACGCTAGCAATTTATCCACAAGCGCCCACTTTCAATAAGTAAAACAAAGGTTTTCTTTGTTAAGGGCCTTGCGCTAGGTAATTTTTGTTCACATAAGATACTCATAATTTGTCAACATTCTATTAATAATATAATTTAACAATAATAAAGATAGTTTTGGCAGCATGTGCAGAAATAAAATTATGGAAACTACACTAGACTGGGAGACAGGAGCCCTGGCTGCTCATCTAGTCTGTATCTCCTATTAACCATATGGTCTAATAGCAGTCACTTAAGTCTCTAATCTACAGTCACTTCATTTCTCTGGATTTCAGTTTCCCCATCAGGGAAATAAGAGGTGAGACAAGATCATAAGTCTGGAGTTGGAAGTGACCTTAAGGATCATCTAGTCTAACCTGATCTTCTTATAGCTGAGAAACTCGAGGCCTTGAGAGATTTGGGTGACTTGCCCAGGTTCACCCAGGCAATAAAAAGCAGAGCCAGGATTTGACTCCAGGTTCCAAACCCAGTCTTCTTTCCAATGTCCTAGTCTTCTTTTTCCCATGATCTCTAAAGTCCTTCCATTTAAAAATTTTGCAGTTCACACAGAATACAATTAATACCCTACACTGCAAATCCTAATATTTTCATCTAAATGTTTCTGAAATTTAAAAAAATTAAGTACTATGAATGGTTCTGATTGCTTCCCATCTTTCATCACTAAGCCAGAGATGCCTTCAATGGCTGGGACATATATGAAACCCAAACATACACCTGAGTAGTGAAGGACTTAATAAGTAAGCAGAGAGGAAAGCTGTGGGTCAAGGTGGTGGCCCTACTAGCTTTTCTTTGATTAAAGCATTTCCTGTTTTGATTTAATTAGCTATTGTTATCGAAACCATCAGAGCTGATATGGCTGACCTCATTCTACTTTTAATAAGTTGTGTGATTCACCAAGAAGATGAATTAAAAGTATACTGTTGATGGTTTAACCTGTTTACTAGGGAAGAAAGCCCAAGGGAATAGATAAAAGACAGTTGCCACCCTTCCACAACAGAGGTTAAAAACAGCTAAGCAGGAATAAAACAGCCAAAACAAGACAGACTGTTTTTGATATTTGAAAAGAAAGAGAAAAAACAATAAAGAAATGGCATCTAGAGGGGAAGAGAGAGAATCTAGGGGCATTTGGCAAGGGTGTTCCATAGAAAAGGGTTCAAACTCTAGTAGTGAAGAGTAGGGGAGAAGATAAATGAAAGAGGGAAATGAGTCTATATAGTGTTAAAGGTGATCCTTCCAGGCCTTTCTTTTCCCCTTCCTTTTTTATTGCAGACATGCCTTATGGGAAGTGAAGAAGACCATTTGAAAGGTCCTCAAAGCCTCAAATGGATGCCTCATTGTGGAATAAAGGGGACCCTGAGTTCTTAAAGATGATGTTAGCAGAGCACAGACTCTGGGTTCATCCCACCATGCTGGAATTGCCTTAGCAATGGTCTAGGCAACAGATTATGCCTCCTTTCTGAGGACCAGCCTCGCTAAAATTGGAAAGGCTCCTCACTGATGGGTTGGCCACTAATTTGTCAATTTCATAGCCATGAAAATCCATGAAACCAAGAAAAATGAAAGATAGTCCTCAATCACATGCCTTGCCTCTTGGCTCCTACAGCAATAATAGCAGAGTGATGGAAAAATGGGGTAGTGGGTGCTACGAACCATGCAGTTTTTACACTTCCTCTAAACACTAACATAAGGGTAGGTACTTTAAATGGGAAATCTCTCTACAAGGACCAAAGACTGACATAAAACTAAAGGAACTGGATCTTACCAATGTTGAAATTAGGATAAATGAAACCAGAAGACTGAAGAAAGTTACAGGTAAGTAGAAGGATGGCTGACAGGTTCTCCTTGTAGAGAAAAATAAGAGTTGGGGGAGTTGGTTTTATTTTGTGTCCAAAGGCAACAAGAAACATCATTTTTACAGGACACTTGATCATCTTATATTGCACAGTTGCCACCCCCTCCAGGTGGATGATGAACATAAGCAAAAAGACTACTGTGAGGATAATAATAGCTAGCATTTATATAATTCTTTAAGGTTTGCCATGTGCTTTATATATGCTATCTCATTTAATCTTCCCAGCAACTCTGGGAAGTAAGTGCTATAATTACCCCTATTTTACAGATGAGGAAACTGAGGCTGAGAAAGGATAAGTGACTTGTCCTAGATTACACAGCTAGTAAGTATCTGAGGCAGGATGTGAACTCAGATCTTTCTGAATCCACCTACCTAGTTTACATGCCAATCAATCATGCCAATCTGTGTTGTCAAAGCTGAGGTGAACACATTTCTTGAAGAAGTAGGTAAGACCCTACAAATTAAATCAACACATACTTTGCTACATGAACAAAAGAATTTATTAATTGCTAACCATGTGCCATGCACTATTCTAAGCACTGGGTATAAACATACAGCTTGGAATTTCAGTTCAGTAACAGAGATGGGAAATCTCAAATCTCAGTTCAGTAGAAAATAAAAGAGAAGGAATTGGGGCTATTTCAGTGAACCCAGGGCTTTAACTCTCTCTCTCTCTCTCTCTCTCTCTCTCTCTCTCTCTCTCTCTCTCTGTGTGTGTGTGTGTGTGTGTGTGTAAATATGGGTGGGGGGAGTAGAATTCAGGCATACAGGACCCAAAAGGGTATAGTTTTTGCAAGGTATTGGGTGTCAGGGGAATAGTGCCAAGGCATCTAAGCAGAGGTAAGTGAAAAAATTAACTTTTCCTTCTATTTAGCTATAGTTTTCTCTTTCTTTTTCTCTTTGAGTAGTTTGTTCTCTCTCCTCCTTTCTCTAACCTCCTCTCCTCGCTTTTCCTCTCCTCCTCCTCCTCCTCCTCCTCCTCTTCTTCTTCTTGTTCTTCTTCTTCTTGTTGTTGTTCTTCTTCTTCTTGTTCTTGTTCTTCTTGTTCTTGTTCTTGTTCTTCTTCTTCTTCTTCTTCTTCCTCTTCATCTTCTTCTCTCCTTCTTCTCTTTCTTCTCCTCCTTCTCCTTCTCCTCCTCCTCCTCTTGTTCTTGTTCTTATTCTTCTTGTTCTTGTTCTTCTCCTTCTCCTTCTTCTTCTTCTCCTTCTCCTCCTCCTCCTTCTTCTCCTCCTCCTTCTCTTTCTCCTCCTCCTCCTCTCTCTCCTCATGCTGTTCATCTCCCTTTTGCTGCCTTTCCCCCCACCCCAACCTGTAGTTCCCAATGTGTGGTTATTTACTTTTCTCTTAATTGGCTATAATATGGAACTGAAGTACATTTAAAAATTATATCTGTTGAATGAAATTGTATGTTTCGTGTTCTCAATCTAAAAGAAAAAAATCAGGTGAGTTGAATCTTTGATATGTTTTCCCCAACTCCCCCACACTCCAAAAAACTCCACCTGTATTTGCATTGCTTTTATCCTACCCTCAGACCCCACACGGCCCTCTCTAGTCCATGAATGCCTCTCAAGGGGAAGAAAAAAGGTTTCCCACTCCTGCTTTAGAAGACTACTTAAATAAATCTTAAATTACTTTGCAGTAATATCATGGTAACAGGCAATTAGGTGGTGAAGTGAGGGCTGGACTTAGCATCAGTGAGACTTGAATTTGAATCCAGCCTCAGACACTTATTATCTGTGTGACCCAGACAAGTCACTTTATTTGTCTGCCTCAGTTTCCTCATCTGTGAAATGGGGATAATAATAGCACCTACTGTTGTGCCGAAAAAGCAAGCAAGACCCGGATATAAATTTAGATGTGGATTTATTGGAGCGTGCCTGCGACTGCTCGGAGTAATTACTGAAATCGAACAGCAGTGAGGAGGGGAAGAGAAAGGCTATTTAAAGGGAAAGAACACAATCAGATTTCCGTGGAGATGGGGACACAAACAGTGGGACAAGCTGAGGCAGGATTATTTCCATGGATAAGGGAACACAAACAGTGGGGTCCATGGAGATGGGACTAAAAACAGTGGGGTGAGCTGGGGCAAGATGGAGAAACTGGAGGGGGGCAGGGCATAACATTCCCCACTTTTTTTTTAAGTGTGTCAATTCTTTGACACATTCTCAGGGGATCTGTCACAAGAATCAGGGGGACTGGGATTTACAAATCGGTAATGGAGATCCCTAATCAATAGCAGTTTAACAGAGTTTATACGGGACTTGACAAATTGCAGAAAATGATTACTGAGGCAGGGGCCCACAACCAGAGCTATAATGAGGAGGAGGAGGAGGGGGACAGCCAGGGTCATCACCAGGGTAGTGAGCCAAGGGGATCTATGGAACAGGGACTAATACCAGTTTTCAGAGTTTTCCAGCTCCCTTTGTCTATTGGCAATATTTTGGCGTACCAACCTCAGACCTTCCCGCACCACCCCAGAGTTGTTAGTATAGAAACAACAAGCCTTTCCCAGGGCCACGAATAGGCCACCCTGCTTGAGAAAAAGAAGGTCAAGGCATCTGCGGTTCTGGAGGGCCACCTCTGCCAACGAGTCCACTTGTTTTTCTAGGACTGAGATGGACTGCTCTGTGTGGGAGAGGTCAGTGTTTACCTGTGCACTTAAGGCCTTATAGTTGAGATCCCCTCTAACTAGGGCTGCTGTCCCAGTGGCGGTGGAGCCCACAAGCCCCAGGCCCACTAAGATGGGGATGACGAGTGGTATTGCTCGCCTTTGACGGCAACTTGGTTGCTCTTTGGGGGAAAAATAGTGCCAGCCTTCCTCACCCGGGAGGAGGGAGACCCGGGGAATTATGGCCACCAAGATGCACAGGGAGCCCTCCAGGCGTTGTTGGTGTCTGAGGAATATAGTAGCAGAGACACACTGGGTAAGGCCGTCGTGACATGCCCACCAGGCTCCTGGAGGGGCCGGGAAGTAGTCTGAGCTGGAGGCCTGAATTTCCTGAGTTTGTTTGCCAATGGAGCCATACTGAGAACTGGATAAAGTGGTGTTAGATGATGTAAGGCAAAGGCCTGTTCCCTGTATATCCCCAAGGGTGAGCCATGGTTGGTTCCACTCGCAGTTCTCCGTGTTGGAGGTAGGGGTGATGGAGGCATTTAGTGCCACCACTACATAGTAAGGAGGCTGGGGCTTAACACAGATCCAACAATTTTTGCCCAGTATGTGGTTAGAGCTGTTAAGTGTCTTATGAACAGCCGATAAAAGGGCAAGCAAGGAAACCTGATAGGTATGGGATTCCTGAGTAATAGGTGTTGGGGCAGGGATGGCTAGGTTCCCTAATGGGGCAGGGATGGCCAGGTCCCCTATTGGGCCAATGAGATGGAGACCTGGTAAAGGCTTCTTAGTCACAGTCCGGGTCACCGTCTGTCCCACGTGTGGCAACCCCATGGTCACCCAAGGGATAATAATGAGTCCCAGTACCCAAGAGACCAGGCCTCTCCAGGCAGGGTTAAAAGGATTTAGGACAATAAGCTAGGGTCAGTTGAGGGGAGGTTGTAGGTCGTGACACAAGGGCAGGCACACGTGGTTGAGCATCCTGAAGTAGAACAGAGCAGGTAGCCTGTGTCTCCTGGTGGGCCCTCAAATGGGCTTGGCTGGGAAAAAGGGTATTGAGGGGGCTTCGTGACTTTGGAAAGTCCAGGACTGTTTGTTTCCTGTAGTGATTACCCAAGTACAGCTTAGCTTGGGGGCATGGGGATTGCGAGGGACCACTGAAGGGGTTAATGGGAAGATTAGGAGGGGTGGTCAGAACAGTCTTAGCTTTAGGGGGTCGTCGAGGGGCTCTGCCTTCCATTGTTTGGTGTAGCTACTTTCACATGGCTGTGGTGGAGCCAGACAGGAATGGAGTTAACCTTGAATGCAGATGGGGTGGTCAAGATGACAGTGTAAGGGTCCTTCCACTTAAGCTCGAGACCAGAGGCTGTATGTTTTCAGATTAGGACAGAGTCCCCAGGCTGGAAGCAGTGGAGGTGGTCAGAAGTTGGAGCAGGCGGGGCTTCCGGGACAGATTTATGAAGCTGAGACTGGGTATGTTGCAGAAGCGTTACTAGGAGGGGGCCGCCCAAAAAGAATTTCAGAGGGGACAAACCTAGTTTATTAGGGGTGCATTGGCTGCAGAGCAGGGCCAGAGGACCCAGTTCTCCTGAAACTCTTTAAGGGTGTGGTTTGCTCATTCAACCTGACCGGAGCTCTGGGGCCATGGGCACACCTTAAGATACTTTGGCAACAAAGCTGGGGCCATTATCCGGGCCAATGCTAGGCGGAAGGCCGAAATGGGGTATCAATTTATTCAAGAGTTTCTTTACAACCATCAGGGCTGTCTCTTCCTTCAGCAAAGACCAAGGGACATTTAAAACCTGCTGCTGCTGGTTTGACTTCAGTAAAATCCATTTCCCAATGTTCCCCTGGTTGCAGCCCCCAGCAGCCTCACCCCCAGTGGAGCTGTCTTTGCCTGTTTTGCATTCACTTGGGCGCAGGAACACATCTGGAGACTGCTGGTAAGGATATTGTCTAAGTGGGGGATGTAATATCTGTCCCTAAGTAGGTCCCCCTCCCCCCAGGGGTGTGATCTGATGGAGTCTTCTCACCCAATCCAGGGCCTCAGGCACAAAGGTCCGGCCAGCTCCCAAAACCCACCACGCGGACTCTTCCTTCCCGCCTTTTTTGGCAGCGAAGGAATCATCCGAGGGTGAAAAGAAGGCGGAGGGCCGTCAGAAGGGAGGGCGGTCTGAAACAAGAAGAAGAGGGGTGGTTTCCGAGAGGGATGCTGCCCGGCAGTGGCATCGGCTGCTCGGTTGCCAATTGCTTCAGGGGAGTCACCGAGTTGATTGCCCAGGCAATGGACAAGGGAAGCTCGAGACGGGAGCCAAATAGAGTCCAGGAGGGTGAGAATTTCTGTTTATTTCTGATTGTCTTAGCGGAAGATGTGAGGAGGCCCCGTTCTTTGTAAATAGAAGCATGCACATGAGCAGTAGCAAAGGCATATCTGCTATCAGTATATATGTTGACAGACTTACCTTCTGCAAGGCGAAAGGCCTGGGTAAGGGCAACCAACTCAGCACGTTGGGCAGAAGTCCCAGGGGTTAGAGGGGAAGACCAGAGGACAGACAGGGAGGGGTAGGATATGACAGCCGCACCAGCACGGTGCACACAGTCGATAACTAGGCTGCTGCCCCACGTAAAGAGGATTAGGTCGGGATTTTATAGGGGCACGTCAGAGATCTGGACTGGGAGATTGAACCTCATCTAGGAGCTGAAAACAGTCGTGTACAGGAGAATCGTCGGAGTCAGGAAGGAGAGTGGCAGGGTTAAGGGCGGAAGACTTAGAAAAGGTAAGGCGGGGCTGATCAAGAAGCTGGGCTTGGTAATGGGTGAGCCTTGAATTTGAAATCCAACGATCTGGGCCACCCCAAAGTAATGCCTCGACAGCATGGGGGGCAGAAATAGTGAGGGGTTGCTCCAGAGACAGCTTATCAGCTTCCTTAACAAGGACAGCAGTGGCGGCCACAGCCCTAAGGCGGGGCGGCCACTCAGAAGCCACCCGGTCCAAACGTTTTGAAGGTACTCAACAGGTCTCTTCCAGGGACCAAGCAAAGGGACCTTTGCTATGCCTTGTGCTTCTGCCACAAAGAGATGAAAGGGCTTAGTGATATCAGGGAGCAAGCTCAGGAGCAGAGGCAAGGGCCCTTTTTAGGGAGTCAAAGGAGTTTTGTTCCACCGGGGTCCAGGCTAGAGGGCCAGACCCAGCAGTAGCAGAGTAAAAGGGTTTAGCAAGGTCAGCAAACCCAAGGATCCAGAGACGGCAGTATCCGACTGTACCTAGAAATTCACGGACCTGCTTCTTGGTAGTGGGAACAGGAATGTTAAGGATGGCCTGGATAGGAGCTTGAGAGAGAGAGCGATTTCTGGCCTCAAGGCGGTACCCAAGGTAGGAAACAGAGGTGCAGCGGACCTGCGCCTTCTTGGCAGACACAGGGTAGCCAAGGAAATTTAAAAGAGACAGGAGAGAGTGAATGGCTTGAAAGCAATCGTCCTCAGTGGATGTAGCTAATAAGAGATCATCAACATACTGAATGAGGGAGCAAGAAGGGTCAGATTCCCGGAAAGGCAAGAGATCCAGGTGGAGGGCTTCATCAAAGAGGGTGGAGGAATTTTTGAAACCCTGAGGCACCCTTGTCCAGGTCAACTGGCCAGAGAAGCCCGAAGAAGGGTTAACCCAGGTAAAGGTGAAAAGGGGCTGACTTTCAGGAGCCAAAGGAATAGAGAAGAAAGCGTCTTTAAGGTCCAAGACAGTGTACACAGTGTGGGTAGGTGGCAAGAGGCTGAGGAGGGTGTAAGGATTAGCGCAGGTGGGGTGGATAGTCTCAACCTGCTTATTGACCTCCTGAAGATCTTGTACTGGCTGAAAGTCAGAAGTGCCAGGCTTTCTAACAGGAAGCAGAGGGGTGTTCCAGGGGGACTGGCATGGGATAAGGATGCCAGCCTCCTCGAGGTGGGGAAATATGAAGAGCTATGCCCCCCTGGGCGTCAGGAGACATGGGATACTGACGAATAGAAACCGGAGAAGCCGTAGCTAGGAGTTGAACCACAATAGGCGGGTGGTGAGCCGCCAAGCCAGGAGGTTTAGATTTGGCCCAAACCCCAGGGACCAGGGAAAAAAGGCGGTCCAGGTGGGGGCTGGCAGAAGCTGATTCCGTGGGCTCATGAAGAAGGAACTCAGAGGCCAATGGGAGAGTCACAAGAAGGGCTGGTGGGGAGGGGAGGGCTTCAGGAGGGGCCAGGTCCAGGGAGGCTGATTCCCCCTGGAAGGAAATTGTGGCCTGAAGTTTTTGCAAAAGGTCCCTCCCCAGGAGCGGATAAGGGCAATCAGGCATGACAAGAAAAGAATGGGTAACAGTGCCACGCCCCAAGTCCACCATCTGTTCAGAGGTCCAGGGGCAGGAAAGAACAGCACCCGTGGCCCCCTGCAGGGGCGTGGATCTTGAAGAAAGTGAGGATCAAATAAAAAAAATCTGTAAAGACCTTTGTAAACTTTAAAATGCTACATTTGTTGTTCAGTCATATCCAACTCTTCATGACCTCATTATGGGGTTTTCTTGGAAAAGATGCTAGAGTGGTTTCCAGTGGATTAAGGCAAATCGAGGTGAAGTGACTTGCCCAGGGTCACACACCTAGTAAGTGTCAGGCCATATTTGAAGTCAGGTCTTCCTGACTCCAGGCTCAGCGTTCTATTTACTGAGCCACCTAGCTGCTATTATTAACAGAATTTTAAGAATGCTGAAGAATAGCTTGTTTTTTAAATCTCTTTTCATGTCTTTTATGTATTTTTATTTGACTTTTAAAAAAATTATCTGGGTTTTATGGTGTCAGCTTTTATTTCTTCCATAAGAAACAAGTAAAGGTAATTTTATAGGATCTACTTATTCTGGTCCCACACAATAAAAAAGTCTATTGAGCTTCCTCTTGCCTGTTTAATCTGATTGCTTTCAATCTTGGGATGTTACAGAGCCTCCTACATGAGAGCCACAATTTCTCAACATAATCCTGCTTAACCCTAAGAAACAACAACAAAAAGGGAATTTTCATCATCCAGACTGTGAGATGCAGGTGAATCTATTTCCTCTAGGGCTAGATACAACACATAGACATGGATCTGGGCTCAGAATAGAGCAGGCTTGATTGCCTTCAGCCAATTTCTGAGTGTTTGCAGTGACCTCAAGTCTCTCACTGAAACAAGTCCCCTATATTTTCAAAGCCAACATTCTTCTTGAGACAGCTAGTTAGTGTAGTAGATAGAGCTCTGAACCTGTAAAATGGAGATCATAATAGCACCTATTCCCAGGGTGATTGTGAGGATCAAATGAGATAATATTTGTAAAAAAATAAATAAATAAAACCTCCCTTAACTCAGTGCCTGGCACATGGTAGGTATTATATAAATGCTTATTCTCTTCCCTTTTCTACTTTCCTCTCTCCCTCCTTCTGGTGACATCATAAGACTAAGACATGGAACATGATAGTCTCTGAAGGAAAGAGATTAAAAATCACCCAGGAGGATGAAGATGCTCATGGTGGACGTTGCATATTGTAAACAAGGAACTGTGAAGGAGAAGGGGTATAAAAGAGGTCATCAAAGGGAACACAAGCAGTAGAAAGAGATGGGATGGCTTTGTGGTTATAGGAAGTGGTATCTAATGGATGCCCTAAATACTCTATGGATAATCTTACAACATCAAGAGAATTTAAGGACTCCCCCCCCCTCCACCCCAGCACACTATTCTAAGTACTTTTACAAATATTAATCTTATTTGGTCTTCACAGCCCTATGAGGTAGGCACCATCTTGATCCTTCAACCCAAAGTGAGTGGACATTATGGGAAGACGTGGACAAGAGTCATAGGGATAAATAGGCATGGCAGGGTTGTAATCAGCATCACTGAAACTACATGTTTATGTGCAGAAATTCACTAGAACACTAAAATATTGCTTCTCTAATACATTCTTACGACAGGATTGGAGGTCTAAATGAATAATTCCCCAAATTACAGAGTTTTTATAACAGCTGAACATGGTAGAATCTCACCATGAGCGAGATGGAGAGGCAGAGGCAAAGAGATATAGAGGGACAGTTCCAAGTAATGTTATTGGGATATGCCTGGAATTGTACCTGGAAGCTGCTGAGGTGGTTGGATTTTTCATTCAAGTAAGTTAGGATTAAATATGGCATCAAACATTTATGATTTGGGGGAGAAAGACATATTAAATTGAGAACCCTTGAGGGTATCTGATTTTTTTTTCTGCTGGGCTGAAATATTGGGGATACTGTATTAATTTTGACTGCTTCACAATTTAAATTTAAAAAAAATTTATTTATTTTTAATTTTCAACATTCACTTTTATAAGATTTTGAGTTCCAAATTTTTTTCTCCCTCCCTCCCTTCTCCCCTCCCCAAGATGGCATGCAATCTTATATAGGCTATATATGTACAATCATATTAAATATACTCCCATATTAGTCATGTTGTGAAAGAAGAATCAGAACAAAAGGGGAAAACCATGAGAAAGAAAAAAAATTAATTTATTTTTTATTATGCTTTGATCTGCATTCAGATTCCGTAGTTCTTTCTCTGGTTGTGGATAGCATTTTCCAACATGAGTCTTTTGAAATTGTCTTAGATCATTGTATTGGTGTATTGGTGTGAAGAACCAATTCTATCAAAGTTAGTCATCAAATACCGTGTGTCTGTAATGGTGTATAATGTTCTCCTGGTTCTGCTCACTTCACTCAACATCAATTCATGTAAGTCTGTCCAGGTTTTTCTGAAATTCTCCTATTCCTCGTTTCTCATAGCGCTTTAGTATTCCATTACATTCATATACCACAACTTGTTCAGCCATTCCTCAATTAATGGACAATTTCCAATTCTTTGCCACCACAAAAAGAGCTGCTATAAATATATTTTGTGTATGTGGGTCCATTTCCTATGATCTTTTTGGGATACAGACCTAGAACTACTTCACAATTTTGCTTAAAGCTGGTGTGAGTATATGTGCATGTGTATGTGTATGTGTATATGCATGTGTGTGTGAACAGAGGATCTAGGAAGTAGAGGATTGTTGGAGAAGAGAACAAGGTGTGGGCAGAGCCAGTTTAGGGAGGACTAGAGTACCTGAACAGAAGTATCTTGGATCCTAATGAGCTAAGTGAATCTAGATTCTGAATCTACTCTACATGCCTCTAATTAAGTGCCTTTCTGCACATGGACATGGGTCTTTTTTCCCTTTTCTTTGCTCTTGGGATACAGACATGGTTAGCGGTATTGCTAAGTCAAAAGGTATGCACAGTTTTATAGCCTTTTAGGCATAGCTCCAAATTGTTCTCTGGAATAGTTGGACAAGTTCACAACTCCACCATAGTGGTTTAGTGTGCCATTTTTTGCACATCCAATCTAGTATTTGTCTTTTTCCTTTTTGTGTCATGTTAACTAATCTAGTAGGTATGAGGTGGTATCTCAGAGTTGTTTTAATTTGTGTTTCTCTAGTGAGTAGTGATTTAAAGCATTTTTTCATGTGAATATCGATAGCTTGATTTCTTCTGAAAACTGCCTGTTCATATCCTTTGACCATTTATCAATTGAGGAATGACTCTTCTTTTTATAAATTTGGCTCAGTTCCCCATATGTTTGAGAAATGAGGCCTTTATTAGAGAAACTTCCTGTAATTTCCGCCCCCCCCCCCCGTTTCCTGCTTCCCTTCTAATTTTGGCTGCATTAGTTTTGTTTGTGTAAAAACTGTTCAATTTCATGCAATCAGAATTATCCATTTTACTTTCTGTAATCCCCTCTATCCCTTGTTTGGTCATAAATACTTCCCTTATCTATAGATCTAACAGGTACATTTTTCCATGCTCACCTAATTTACTTATGTCATCCTTTATGTCTAAATCATGTACTCACTTTGACCTTCTTGTGGTACAGTATAAGATGTTGGTTTGTGCCTGGTTTCTTCCAAACTGCTTTCCAATTTTCCCAGCAATTTCTGTCAAATGATTGACAAAATGATTGCCCCCCAAGCTTGAATCTTTGGGTTTATCAAACACTAGATTACTATGTCCATTTACTATTGTATATTATGTACTTAATCTATTCCCATGATCTAACACTCTATCTCTTAGCCAGATTGTTTTCATTACTGCTTTGTAGCCACCTTCCTTCAATTTTTTTTCATTGATTCCCTTGATAATTTTGACCTTTTGTTCTTTCAGATGAATTGTGTTTTTTCTAGCTCTATAAAATAATTCTCTAGTAGTTTCATTGATATAGTACTAAATAAGTAAATTAATTTAGGTAGAATTTCATTTTTATCATATTGGCTTGGCCTGCCTGTGAGCAATTAATATTTCTCCCATTGTTTAGATTTGTCTTTATTTGTGTGAAAAATGTATTGTAATTATGTTCATATAATCCCTAGGTTTGTCTTGGCAGGAAGATTCCCAAGTATTTTGTATTGTCTATAGTTATTTTAAATGGATTTTCTCTTTCTATCTCTTGCTGCTGGGTTTGTTTGTAGTATATAGAAATGCTGATATTTTGTGTGGGTTTCTTTTATATCCAGCAACTTTGGTGAAGTTGTTGTTTTGATTAGTTTTTTAGTTGATTTGTTATCGTTGATCAGTTATTTCAATCATTTTCAACCCTTTGTGACCCCATTTTGGGGTTTTCTTGGCAAAAATACTGGAATGGTTTGCCATTTCCTTCTTCAGCTCATTTGACAGATGAGGAACCAAAGCAAACAGGGTGAAGTGATTTGGCCGAGGTCACACAGCTAGTAAGTGTCTGAGGGTGCATTTAATATTTCTGCTTTTCTGCATTTTTGTTTGTGAGGTTTTTATGCCCTAATACATGGTGAGTTTTTTGAAGGTGCCATGTACAGCTGAGACAAATGTATACTTCTTTCTATATCCATTCAGTTTTTCTCTAGAAGCCTATCATATGTAGCTTTTCAAAAAGTCGGTTCATATCCTTAACTTCTTTCTTATTTATTTTATGTTTAGATTTATCTAGCTCTGAGAGGGGAAAGCTGAGGTTCCCTACTAGTATAGTTTCACTATTTCCTCCTGTAATTCATTTAACTTTTCCTTTAAGAATTTGTACACTATTCCATTTGCTATTCCATATGTTTAGTATTGATATTACTTGACAATTATTTAATATCAATTTAGTAACTTCAATAAGGGCCAGAGCCTGAACTGATTAACCAGAGGAAGAGACTGAACTGATTAACCGGAAAAAGAGTCTGAACCTAACAACCTCTTCATTCTCTGAGTAAACTCAGAGAATACCTCTTCCTATGTCAACAAGGCCAGATCGGGCTGACTTAAGAGCATTCTTTCATCTGTCTATTAGCCATTAAGGATGAGATCCTTAACCCAAGACACTATCTTTAATAATGTGACTTCTTCTTTTATGGGCATATACTATGTTATGGCAATGTTAATGGTAAATTAAACACAGAAACACTGGGCTGTAGTTTCAGTTGACCCATGTCAACTCTCTTATCTTATTGTATTTACAACCTATTCAATTTAGAAAAGTCCTTTTCTTGTATCATGGTTAAACATACATGGAGATCATAAAATTGAGCAACGCAGACATGCTGAGTTGTGACTATTCTAAAAATGTATTTAAACCTTCTCATTCTTCTGTTCAGGCAGTCAGATTTTGTCTGGCTCCATACATGTATGTATCCGCTAGCTCTAAGGGAATAAACAATATGGATTTACATATCACCTAGCCTGTTTGCCTCCTTTAACCAAACTTTCTGGTCGACATACTTCATTATCTGTGGTGCCTTTTAACAACGTGTAGTTTCCCTGTTTATCTCTTTCAATTAGGCCTATTTTTGATTTTGCTTTGTCTGCAATCATGATTGCTACCCTGCCTTTTTTACTTCAGGTGAAGCATAATCAATTCTACTGCAGTCCCTTATTTTATTTCTGTGTGCATTTTTCTGTTTCAAGTGTTTTTTATGTAAACACTATATTGTTTGATTTTCATTTCTAATCCATTCTGCTATCTACTTCTGTAAGTTTATCCCGTTTACATTTACAGTTATGATTATTAACTGTGTATTTCCTTCCATCCTGTTTTCTTCTGTTTATCCTTCTCTGTCTCTCTCTTTTTATCCTGTCCCTCCTCTAAAGTCTGTTTTGCTTCTAACCACTGCCTTCCTTTATCCACCCTCCCTTTATCCCCACCCCCCACCCCTTCTCTAACTTCTTCCCCTTCTATTTCCCTGTTGGGTCTGATAAATTTCTATACCTAATTGAGCATGTACGTATATTTTCCCCTCTTTGAAATAAATTTAGATGAGAGGGAGGCTCAAGTATTGCTCTCTTCCCTCCCCCTCCCCCACCTCTCCCTCTACTAGTACTGTTCTTCAGGGCCTCTACTTCCTCGTGATTGAAAGTGATCATTTCTGCCCTTAAACAGTGACCCAGAAGTGGTTATAGGCAACGGTGTAGGCCTGATGATTCTGCAACCACTGCTAGCCCAGAGGTCCCCTGTAATCTCTTTCTGACCTGTTGCTAGATCCCTTTACCATTACAATCTCTGGCTTGAGAGCTCCTGAAATTGCTGCTGCTGCTGCCACCATCACCAAGTCCCACCAGTGTTGGTGCATCCACATGAGCTCTGATCCAACCTCTACTCACATGTCACAGATCTCTCCTTTTTATCTCTTAAGTTGTATTGGAATGGAAGAATATCTCATCTTGACCTTTTGTTGGCTCTGCCATTCCAGAATTCAATATGAGTCATTATTTTAAAATTATTTGGAAGGGAAGATTAGAAGATCTTGTGTGAGTGCTTCCTCTACTCCTCCATCTTAGCTCTGCCCCAGAAGTCCTTTTGTGTTTATTCTTTCCTTCCTTTGAAGAAGAGATAGAATGGACCAGTCTGTGACTTTGTGAGCTTCAAAAGGTCAGAAGAGCACCAAAGGTCAATGAACTGCAGTTCTAATATTGGCATCTTCCAATAGCTGAGCCCAATGAAGAGTCACTCAGCATATTCCACTTGACCCAGTATCACAATAAATTCATAGCAACGAAGAAAGAGTGACTCTGCTGCTTTTGGAATTCAAGGAGGTGGGGTAGATCCTCTTTAACTTCTCTGGTTTCTATATTTTCTCAACAAATATATTGCAGTAGCAGTAGACAGATCCGAGTTCAATTCCTTCCTCAGATACTAGCTGTGTGGTCCTGGGGCAAGCCAATTAACCTCCTTTAGCTGTTCTTTCCTACAAGGTGCAATTTAGAATCTATGTCCTGTATGAAGCTTTTCCTGACAGAGTGAATTCACCCTTCTCATATGTCTCACCGCATACTACTTGTCTTTTCTCGGTATGTTTATGGCATTCTACCTTATATAATGATAAATATGTGTGTATATATATATATATATATATGTACATATATATAATATATGTAATTTCCAACCAAACCTGGGGTAATCATGCTGCTGGTTTACAGAAAGAAGATGTGACTACTAATGGAGAGAATTTCAAAATGATACTGTGTACCTGTGTAAGAGGTGGAGTTGATTCCAGATCTTCTTAGGAGAGAGACATGTGTGGTGCTAAGCACTAGGAAAGATGCATGGACAGATTTGGAAGCTGCAGACCTGTGGGGGAAGCTGGCTCTTTAACACATCCCTGATTTCTAGCTTGCAAACAACACAACAAAAACAAAAAGAACATGACTATAAAGAACTACTGTCTCCACACACTTGAGAGTGACTTTTCCTTTGGATGAAATTGGGCACTCTCTCTTGGTTTGAACTGAGGTCTTCTCTTGCTCCCATCTAAAGAACTTACTCACTCATATATTTTCTGGTATATTCTAATCTGGGACAGCTAGATGGCACAATGGATAGAGTGCCAGCCCTGGAGTCGGGATGAGCCATGTTCAAATCTGGCCACAGACACTTAATAACTGTGTGACCCTGGGCAAGTCACTTTACCCTGTTTGCCTTAATTCCTCATCTGTAAAATGAGATGGAGAAGGAAATGGCAAACCATTCCAGTATCTTTGCCAAGAAAACTCTGATTGCTGTTTGATTGAATAAATGGCTTGCTATTCATTATTTGTGATGGTCGTTTGTATAACCAGCATTTGGTGGGAAGGGCCTAAGCCAGCAGGTGTAAGCTTGGGGCTATCCTCCCGTATAAGAACAATTAGGGAAGCAGCTTTTGTTTTGAACCTTTTGTCCTCCTAGACTATTAATACTGGGAGGGGAAGATGATAGGAATCTAACTTGAAACCCTACTTGGAGAAATATCAAACACCCAGCGATAGCCTTTCTCCTGCTTTCTGCAAGGTACAGTTAGTCATCCTTGGAGGGTAGTGTACCAGATTCCAGAGATGTCTATCCATTCCACCTATGAGCCACATGTCTGTACATTTAGAGAACTCATGTGAGCATATCTATTTTACAAAGGAAACACATATCCTATACCTGTACTTCTTTGTGAATGCCACTGTGCCATCTAGCTGCCCCAGATTAGAATATGCCAGATCTTCTGTTATGTTGGAAATAAGGCAAGGGACACTAACAACATAGTCATAGGTTTCTAATCTCAGCTCTACCTCTAACAAACTATACAGTGTTCATCTTGTAACTCCAACACCTTGCACAGTTCCTTACACAAAATAAGCATTATATAAATGCTAGTGTAAGTGTATGAACTGTGTTGAATTTTTTAAAAATCTCTATTATTTCTATTACATAATTTATCTCCATTATCTGATTTTTCATAAAGAAAATGATTGGCCATTTTTGTATTGAAACTGGCTTAATTATCAAGTGAAAGTACCTAATTGAAATGGCCCTAATAATGACAGAAATACAGATTTGGTCTTCTCATCCAGTGAGGCCAATGGGGGGCCAAATTGGCATGGAATTCAAAAGGGTGATTTTATTGCCTCCCTCCCACTGGGTTTCATTCCAATTTCCAAATTCAATTTTGCCCATCAGCTATACTTTGTGAATCTGTGACAAAATTGCCAGCAACGCAGCCAAGATGAACCATGCTTCCTTGTTCTGCTGCCAAATCTATACCTGGAATAAAACTTGAATCAAGTCCTAAGGCCTTGTAGTTCCTAGGAGTGCTAGGGAAAAAAATGGGTCAGATGTACTCAAGTAATTGAAATACCTAAGGGCAAATCTGATTTGGAATGTACTTCCAAGAAGAAGATAGAAGTGATGTGCCTCTTGCAGATTTGGATACTTTCCTTTGACATGAGAGAAAGTGAACAGTGGGAAAAAGTGGTGGTGAAAGTCCCATTCTTGAAGTTAGTAAGATCTGGGTTCCAATCTCCCCCAGGACACTTACTAGCTGCCAGGTTGCTCTCTCAGCCTTACTTTCCTTATCTGTAAACTGAGAATAATAAGGTCTGCAGCCCTGAACTCAAGGGCTATAAGAATTAGATGAGGCCATATATGTAAAACACAAGTCAGTTATCATTTACCATCAGTGAACCTCCTTTTGATGTAGACAGATACCATACACAAAAGTTATGCAAACATAGGTTATATGTAATTGTTCATGTTGACCAACAAAAGACAGAAATGACCTTGTGGTCTAGTGGAAAGAGCTGGACCAAGAGTTGGGAGACCTGGGTTCTAGTCCCTACTCGAAGGCAAGGCCTATCTGGTTTTGGTATCTCTCGTATCTGGCACAGTGCCTTGGATGTAATAGGCTCTTAATAAATGTTAGTTGAATTCTCTGCGTGTTGAATAGTTTCTGATCTACCTCCAGTAGTTTGACTATGGGCATGTGAGGCACTCTCTGGGCAATTAGTTTCCTCCTCTGTAAAGTAAGGGGGCTAGACTTATATAAGTGGAGGTAGTGCTAGTGCCCTACTACGTGTGAAACGCATTGACGATACTGTGTTTCCCACATACGCTTGGAATTGTATTGTTCAGTAGAAAGAATTCTGGGGTTAGAGGACCTGAGTTCAAATCCTACCCTTATGATTTCACTACCTATGTGAGTTCAAATTACTTAATTTCTGTGGGTCTCAGTTTCCTTATCTGTAAAATGAGGGAATTGCTTTAGTTGTCCTCTGAGGTTCCAAAGAGCACTGGCTGTTAAGTCAGAGAGCCTAGGTTCAAATCCCTCCTTGACCATTAATATCAGTGTGACAGTTTGTCTTGGTTTTCCATAGCTATAAGATGTGAGGGTTAAACTAAATGACTTCGGAGATTCTATGATCTTTTATAGTTGATTTTAAGAAAAACTTTAGAGACATATTACATTTCATAAAGCTAAGGACTGTATATTACTACCTTAATGATGTATGTGAAGTAGAAATTACATTTAGCATTTTTCCTTATTTTGTCAGAATTTCAGAGATAATATAATATTTTTGGTTTTTACTTTTAAATTGGCTAGCTAGGTGATGCAGTGGATTGAGTGCTGGGCCTGGGGTGTGAGTCCAAATCTGGCCTCAGACACTAGCTATGCAACTCTGGGCAAGTCATTTAACCCTGTTTACCTCAGTTTCCTCATCTGTAAAATGAGCTAGAGAAGGAAATGGCAAACCACTCCAGTGTCTTTGCCAAGAAAACCCCCAGATGGGGTCACAAAGAGTCAGACAAGACTGAAACACCTGAGAAACAGCAACGACCACCTTAGAATCATCTTGGATTTTAATTTCTGGCTTCCTTTAAGTCCCAACTAAAATCCCCAACTTTTCTTAATTTCAGTCCCTTCCCTCTGTTGTTTCCTATTTATCCTGTATGTGGCTTGCTCGGTATATATGTGTTTGCATATCATTTTCCCCATTAGATTGCAAGTTCCTTGAGGGCAAAGACTGTCTTTAGCCTTTTTTTTTTTTTAATTTTGGTATCTCTGGCATTTAGCACAGTGCCTGGCATGTAATAGACTCTTAATAAATGTTCATTGATTCATTGATTCCAAGTGTTAACACATGATAAGTTCACCTAATGGCAATAATTCTAATTAACAAAGCTTAATTTGAAACAACATATTACCAGGGTGGCTGCAGAATGATGACTGTGGAAGGCATTATAGTCAAGCGATTTGGCTAGACTCAATTTGAGTCATGTTAACTTGGCATTGGGAGATAGTGAGTGACACAAGGCTTGTGGTGACAATGATGCCAGCAGTTGCTTGTCCTTATGATAAAAACCAACTTGGAACCTCTTAGGAAATAGTTGATGAACCCTAGAATTTTAGAGCAAGGAAGGACTTTAGAGATCCAAGAGTCCAACCCCCTCACTTTAAAAACGAAGAAATTAAGGTTCAGAGATGTCAAAGTCAGTGGCAGAACCAGGACCAAAATGTAGGGTTCTTGCTTTGAGACAATAGAAAGAAAGCGTGTTGAATTTTAAAGAGCCACAGGACCTGAGTTCAAATGCTGATTCTTCTTCCCTCTGTGCCTAACAACAACGTTTCCTCATCTGAAAAATGAGGGTCCAGTAGTGGAGACAACATACAAACAGCTATGTGCTGATCTCAAAGGTTGCCTTCCAGCTTTCAGTCTATGACTAGTGCTCATTTCAGTAAGCCTTAGCCTGTTTACATATGTTTAAGCATATCGAATTTGGAGAAGTATAGACTGGTGCCTGTGAGTATGAGCAGGAGTTTTTTAATCTAATAAAATGGAGGCCCTACCCTCATCCCTTTTCCAGTGAGATGTCTGGTTTGAACCTGTTCACTCTCTTGCAGAAAGGGGGAATTTCTAACAACACCTAATTAGTGGGCAATCAAATCAGCTAAAAGACCCTCTGGCTGATGTCTGTCATGCTTAGTTTTGGTTGAGTAGCAAATGGGTCATAGGTTAGATAGACCTGATGGAGGGCTTTCAGCTGTCAGTGGTTCAGATGAGATAAATGTGGGATTGCATCCCCTGGGGCATTAAGAATTCTGACTCTTACCTCTTCCTTTTGCTCCTTCCCCAAATCTCTGGCTTTGCTGCTGAATAGACTCCCAGAAGAAGTAGAAAGAACATTGGGCTAGGAGTCTAAAGGACTGGTTTCTGTTCCTTGCTCTGCTACTGTGACACCTTGGGCAACTTGTTGAACCTTTCTGGGCCTCCATTTTAAAAGGAGGTGGTGTTCTAAGTGTCCTTCCATTTCTAACATTCTAGGGTTCTATAAATCCATGGTCCTGGTCTCTGTTGCGTGCACATCAACCATGAATGTGACAAAATGAGTCAGTTCACGGGGAGGAGCGGGGAAGAGGGTCATCTAAATGAAATTTACGTGATAGGATTGGCATTTCCTTGTGATGACCAACCCTCTGTACTGCATGGGAGGGGTACCATGAATGGGAAGGGCTGACTCACTAAGTCTTTTCCAATTCAAGTGTGCTTATACATGCCTTACAGTTATCGTTTTGCCCTCCAGGATATCACTAGGCAAAGACTGAATTATAAAAAAAAAATCAGTTTTCTGAGTACTTTATGTTCAGAGAAAGGAGGTTAAGAAAAAATAGATTGAAAATTTGATTCATACACACACAAACATGTAAGTCTTAACCAGGGGAATTTTCAAAATATTTTTATCGCTGTCAGTACTCACTACAGCATAAGTACAATTGTACATACTAGGGGTGGGGAACCTGCGGTCTCAAGGCCATATGTGCCCTTCTAGGTCCTTGGGTGTGGCCTTTTGACTGAGTTCAAATTTTACAGAACAAATCCTTTTATTAAGAAGATTTGTTCTGCGAAGTTTGGAGTCAGTTAAAAGGCTGCACTTGAGGACCTAGAGGGCCATATGTGGCCTGTACGCTCCCCACCCCTGTACCAAACAAATGAACTTGTCACCTATAGTCAGTCAAGAAAGCTTGAGTCCCTTTTAGCTTCCACAGATGCATAATGTCACCTTGAGGGAGTTACTTACAAGTTGGGTTACTTCCTTCCCTTCCACCCCACAACAGAAAGCCCTATTCAGGATCAGCTTTATGTGTAGGAAAGGTAGGTGGTCATTTATATGGTGTGATTTGAGGAATGCTGGGAAGGCAGACCACTCAAAAGTAGAATTACCACCAAGCTTGGGTTTCCACCATTAAGAAATTCATTCTCTACCATGCCTCCAGAATCCTGGAAGCTCACTTCAGCCCTGGGATTCACAAATTTGAAGTACCCTCTGCTCCTCTGTTCTCTCACCTTTGTTTGGATGACATGCCCCCGGGAAGAGTGCCTTTTTGTGCCCTTTTCTCTTTTAATCTCTTTCTATGTGTCATCTTCTTCCATTAGATTGTAAGCTATTTGAAGGCAAGGATATCTTTCTGTTTGACTTTGTGTTCTGCACACTTAGCATAGTGCCCGGTACAGAGTAAAGGTTTGCTAAATGCTTATTGACTTATTGATTTTACTTCTAATTGATCCTCTATATATCTTGTATGCACATAGCTGTTTGTATGTTGTCTCCACTACTAGAACATGAGCTCCTTGTGGTCAGGGACTGCTTTTGCCTTTTTTTTTAACCTCTCCACTCTTCATTACAGTGCTTGGCATACAGTAAGCTCTTAATAAATGCTTCTTGACTTGATTTGACTTGACTTTTCAAATGTAAATCCCCCAGGAGGGTTCATGTCTTAAGCCAGGCTATCAGTACTTTACATAGTAGCATGAATTAATATGATCATTTTGCTTTCCTCCTGACAGCAGAGTCTAGAATTGAAGCAATGGAAATTCGATGAATTTAAAGTATGGGGTAAGAAAAGGTAATCTGCAAATATGCCGAGCAGACCTAGGTAGGGTAGCACAGGATAGCACGGGCACCCTGGGGAGGGAGGGAATAAGAATTCAGTAAGTGCCTACCACATGCTAGGAGCTCTACAAATATTATCTCATTTGATCCTCAGGACAATCCCAGGAGGTAGATGCTGTTATCATCATCATTCCACAGTTGAGGAAACTTGAGGCAGACAGAGGTTAGTTAAGTGCTTTGCTCAGGGTCACACAGCTGGTAAGTATCTGAGGCCAGGTTTGAACCCATGTTTTCCTGACTTCATGCCCAGAACTCCATTCAATGCTATCTAGTTGCCCTGCCCTGGGGTAGGATTTAAGGCAGGGGTGGGGAACCTGCGACCTCAAGGCCATATGTGATCCTCCAGTTTCCCCACCCCTGGTTTAAGGGATAGGAAAAGGATCACCAGGAGGGGGAAAACTATTGAAAAGAAGAGGGAAGGTCACAAACTTAAACAGCAGCCAAACTCAGCCAGTTTCATGCTTTTGTCTGGGCCAGTCCTGATTGTCCTGTTTCACAGAGGATGGGTTACAGAGTTAAAGAAACACCTTTGAACCATTGAGAACTCCCCTTGAAGAACGATCCCAGGCAAACACAATGATTATTTGTTTCATTAGATAAATCATTTCAAACTTTCAATCATGAGATTGACATCATGACTACATACACTTTTCCCAAAGTAGCAAACATAACCTGAGAACAGAATTCTTCCTTTTAGAACACCTGAGATGTGTTACTAATGCAAAAAAAGCCAACAAACTCAATTCATTCTTATTTTTTAAAAAATGAATTAATTGATTTTTTTTGGCAAAAGAAAAATATATGCAAAGGTATTACTGAGTTTACATATATGGAATGTCCTCCAAATTCCCATCTCTCCTCCCTTTCCCCAACCCTTTAACTGCAATTATAGGCTTTCCTGGCCGTTTTTGACCCCAGGAGCTGTGCCTGCAGATCAGGAATGCTCTGCTCTCATTCTGAGACAACACCCACATAGGCAAGAAAATCAGCTTCTATTTCAAATATGTGAATTCAGAGAGGAGGCAAATGTTTTAGCTGGATATTTCTTAGGGGTAGAGAATGAAAAATGATGCCCCCCTTCCAATTTATTTATAACATCTCAGAAACAAGAGGAATTTCCCCAGCTTGATTAGTCACCTGACTGCCCAATTAATCTCTAAACTCTGCCAACATTCAATTTTTAACTGGGTTTAATAGTATTTCCTAAAAAAGTTCCTTGCAAACTGACTTGTAGTCATGGACCTACCGGAAGGTTTGGGTGAGTATCTGTGAAGTTAATCAACAAATGTGCAAAGCTTTGTAGAAAATTATATCTACCTTTCATTTGAAATCCTAACCCTCCACTCCCACCCAACCAAATCCTCCATGTGATGGGAAAGGTGTTTGCACCACCACTCTCAGTGGCACTCAGTGCCAGGACTTTATTATTACACTCAGTGCTCCATCAGATGTGCTAATGGAGAAAGACAATAAGCTCCTCAAGGGCGGGGACTGTTTTTTGCTTTTCTTTATATTCCAGCCTTTAGCACAGTGCCTGGTACAGAGTAAATGCTTAATAAATGCTAGTTGGCCGACTGGTTGACAAAGTCTTACATAATCCAAAATGGTGGATAGTGAAAAAAAAAAACAACCTCATTCCTTTTTGGCTTTGGAATGTATTTGGATAAAATTAAAATTAATTTCAATTTCCTGAGCACATACTAATGATGGGAATCTGTGTATATTTCCCCTTTCCTTTAGATCTCTCAATGGATGAGCACATGCATATAAGAGGAAGTTGATTGTATTTAAAGACCCAGGGGCAAGCATAGTAGAAAGCATACCAGACTAGGCACCAGAAGACCTGGGTTCATATTGACTATCAAGGGGCAGGTAATTTCCTTTTTCTGGAGCTATTTGCTTATTTACAAAATTAGGTTATTGGGTTAATTTATAAAATGAGACTGTTGGGTTACTACCCTCTAAAGGCACCTTTAGCTCTAGATACTATAACGAGCTCACTCCACATCAACAGTGGGTAATGCTAAATTAAGACTTTTTTAGCTTTCTGGGCAGATTTGCTCATGCCTTGTCATTAATTCTCACCTCCAAATCCCTTGAGTTATTACATTCCTCATTTAGTATACACACCCTCTTGAGTGGAATGGGTGAAAGTCTCTCGTTTAAGGAAAAGGATGCTTAATGTTTTAGCTTCCATAACGCCTGAACTATATCTTTGAGTTTAAAAACCACCCCCACTCCCCCACCCCCACCCCCGACGCCGCTTAAACTTGCATATACACCACATATATCCACATCCTGCGTACACATAGGGTGAGCATGCTTGTAACTGCTGTCTGTTAGTTTGAGGTTAAGGTTTTAGACTAAGAATCTTTCCTTGTTTCGAGAATGTGAGGCCAACTACCCCCACGGATGGGGATAGAGGTCCAGGGGATTTTTGGGGCTTCTTAGAATTGCTTTGTAAGGGGGTTTTTGGGGCTTCTTAGAATTGTTTTGTAAGGGAGTTGGGGGGGCCTTTAAGGGGTATATAAACTGCATGTCTGCCTTCTGAAACTTGCCTCCCTACCCCAGACCATTCTGGAGTGGGCGATGCCCAGTTCTTGAGCGAGACTTGCAAATAAAGCTTCTGTCTTTACCTTGAGATACCTTTGATTGTTATTTCATTTGGGGGGAATTATTGTCCCACACACTCTTTTCTTGTTCATTATCACTGTGGTTCTGACAGGCAGAGTAGGCACTGACTTGTATTGTTCTTTGTATTTGAATCTTGGGGGAAAAGTAAAATTGTCTTGTGAGGGATGTCAGAGGTTCTTTTTCTCTTTCTCTCTAGAGGCCTTCCCCATTTTTTCCCTATAGTTATAGCTCTCTTTTAGATTCTAGATTTCATGTTTAATTTCTCTGTAGCCTTGGTTTTCCTTCATCATCTCAGAAACAACATGTAGGAGAAATGAAAATTTACTATATTTTCCTCTAACCTTCTCAACTCTCCAGTTTCTATCAGTAGTACTACCTTACTTTCTATCTCCTAGGCTAGAAACCTTGAACACAGATTTGCCTTTCCCTTCTCTTTTTCCTCTGTATACAGTCACTTATTAAGACCTGTGATCTTTTCTTTTGAAATCGTTTGGATTTAGCCCTTTCTCTTCATTTCCAATGCCGCTGCCCTGGTTAAGGTCTTCAGTGCCTCACCTGGCTTTCTGCAAAAACATTATGGATAGTTGTCCTGACTTCAGTCTGTTCCCTTATCTGGTCCATCTTGAACACTTCCAGAAGATTAATCTTAAGCTTAAATTAATTTTAATTAATTAATTCCCCAACTAAGTCAGAGTTCTCATTGTTTTTTCCAAAATACTGTATCCATTCTTTCTATCTCGTTCCAATAGTCAGTGTAATCTCTGCCTATCCAAATCTCACCCTTCCTTCAAGGTATATATCAATTTCTACCTCCTTCATGAAACCTTCTCTGACTATTTTAGTCCTCACTGTTTTCTCCTTTCTCTGAACTCCTACATAGTCAATATCACACAGATTAGCATGTAATTATCTTATGCATTTAGTTCTGTGTCCCCAGATTATAAATTCCTTAAGAACAGAGGTCATGTATTATAGATCTTTTGAATCTCCCACAGCACCTAGTAGGTGCGAGGGGCAAAGCAGACACTCAAGAAATATGGTATTTGCTAACTGCATTATTGAAAAGACATGCCAGCTTTCAGGTGAGTAATACTTTTTTTTGAGGGGGGAAGGCAGGACAATTGGGGTTAAGTGACTTGCCCAAGGTCACACAGCTAGTAAGTGTGTCAAATGTCTGAGGTTGGATTTGAACTCAGGTCCTTCTGACTCCAGGGTTGGTGCTCTACTCACTGCACCACCTAGCTGCCCCAGGTAAGTGATACTTTTGCAATAACATCTGGCTACCTCTCTCCTTTCCCTGTTCCTCTTCCATCCTAAATCCATTTTGGGGCTGCCTACCTAAAAGAATACTTGAAAATGCTGTTGCCAGAGAGTACTGTTGTTTCACACCATGGGATTCATGGCTAGAAGGGACCTCAAAATAATGCTCAGAGTTGAAGTGACTTTCTTATGGTTGCACCAGTAGGAAGTAGCAGAGTTGAGGTTCTTCCTACAATCCAATATTTTTCCCACTATACATTTTCTACCCTGCATCTTCCCTATACAAGTAGGGGTACCTTATTTGGGCTCTAAGAATCTGGTTTTTAAACATTTTAATAACTGCATTTCAATACAATTTATTTCTTCTGGTAATCCTCTGTATTTTATTTTATGCATTTAAAAACATTATTCTCAGAAGGGGTCCATAGGCCTCATTAAAGAGATCCATGACACATACCCCTGTTCAGGATCAGATCTAAGCAACCTAAGAACTGAGGAGGTTTTTCAAGATACGGTGGTTAGCCTACATTTTATTTTAGCTTTTGACAGCAAGATCTCAAAAAACAAAAAAAAAAAGATGGTTACTTCTACAAAAATAGAGGCGTTACAGAGGAAGAAGAAAGATCTAACCACCTGAAAACCTTACATAGGAATTCTATCACTTCATCTCCCATAAACAAAGAAGTGGTAACAATAATATACTAATAACATTATGCTTTGGATAAAGCCTTTCATCTGTGGGCCTCAAAGCACACTATAACCACTAAGTAATACTTAAGGTGAGGTAAGCCTTATTATCCACAATTTACTGATGAGGAAATCAAGGCAAGGAGAAAATTAATTAATACTTACCCAAGACTTTAAATAAAATCCGAGTCAGAGCCAATATCAGAATTGCACAATTTAGCCTCCCTGCCCAACAGCCTGCTTCCTCGAGATTGTTTTCAAAGGACATTTTCTTTCATTAATTTTTAAGTAGTTATTAAGTGACAGTCACTAAATCAATTCAAATCAACACCTACGATGTATTAGGCATTGTGCTAGGCAATGAGGATGCAAAGAGAAAAAGCAAACAGTCTTTGATATCAAGGAGTTTTATTGGTGTGTGTGTGTGTGTGTGAATGTACAGGGAAATGTGATTCTCTCTCCCTTCCCTGGGAGCCCAGTTGAGCAATCCACCCAGCAGAGATGCTAGACTCTAGGTGAGCTGTATGATGAGAAAAGGACTTTCAGGTCCTGCAATCCCCGGAGTCGTGCATTGACTTTGTCACAAAGGTCTACCATATATGTGCCTTACTACCATTGTACTCTAAATTTGAGCCCATTCTGTCCATGGAGACCATATATTTGTAGGAGAGCGCTCCCTAGGTTTGTGGAGAAAATGCTTTGTAACTATCTATGCTTTGTCCTAGCCATTGTTCAGTTGTGTTCAGTCAGTTACTCTTAGTAAACCCATCTGGGGTTTTCTTGGCAGAGGTATTACCATTTCCTTCTCCAGCTCATTTTACAGTTGAGGAAATGAGGCAAACAGGGTTAAGTGACTTGCCCAGGGTCACACAGCTAGGAAGTGTCCGAGGCCAGACTTGAACTCAATTCAATGAGGCAAAGAACAGAGACCTAGATTCATGGCCACATGTGGGCCCAGCTGGGGAGGTTAAGGCCTTTCAGACATTCTACCCTGTTGTGACTCTATGTGTAAGAGCTGCTGACCCCCAACACAAACAATCCAAGGAAGGACTGTCCTTAATCGCATATTTAGAAGACAGAAAAAAGGGATTGAGAGTAAAAGTTGTTTCTCCCTTTAAAGTCCACTGAGTGGGCAGTTCTTGTGCCTTAGTGGTCAGTCTTCTTTGATATAGCCCATTTGGAGGGGGAAGCTTTCTTTTTTTCCTCAAAATTACTTGCCCAAGTCACGCAACCCTAGAAGCACTAGAATTTAAGAATACCTGCAAGGGCCAAGCTGCATCAATTGATTCAGTGCATTTTTTTTTTAATCCATAAGCCAAAGAAAATAAAGATATCAGAATGAAAATTTTAATTTCAAAGTAAAATTATAATACCTGCTTGTAATTATTTATATTTAAAGTCCATTTGCACAGATAGAAGTTGTAATAAATTAGAGTAAAATTTAAAAATATTTTTTGCATTAGTTGACCATCTGATCCTTCCAGTGTTAAGTATCTGAGGCAGGATTTAAATCCTAATCATGTTTTACATAAGCCTTGTATTCTATCCACTCCGCTATTCTGCCTTCTTAGTGAAAAAAAAAATGATGGATTTGGAGGTAGAGGACTAGGGTATAAATCTTTGCAGGGCTACTTATTACCTATGAGACCTAGAGCAAATCACCTCTCTGTGTCTCAATTTGCCTATAAAATGAGGGAATTGGATCAGATGATCTTTAAGGTCCTTTGTAGCCCTAAGTTTTTAATCTTGTTGTAATACCCCACCTCAGGTGGGGATAAATAGTTCTCTGAAGGACACTGGCGATATGTAGGGAGACATGATTCCTAATTGGATGAGAGACTTCCCAGCCCATGAGGCTGCATATGGTGTATGTGAGAATCCTGATTGGGGGAGATACTTCAGAAGAAGGGAGGAGAGAGACTGGGCTAGAGGCAAGAATTTGAACTTGGAATGCTCTGAATAGAGGTTGGGAAACCTCAGAACTGTAGGCATGTAGGGAAATCTCTGTCCCCATCCTCTCCCCAAAAGGTCTCTTGATTCCTACTGTCTACAGCCCCAGAGACTGCTAAGAGTAAGCTTCTCTGGAGAGATTCTTTCCTTGACCAAGCTGGGTTTTAATCTTGCTTCTGTATTGCAGACCAACTTTCCTCTTGTATATGCATGTATATAAAGGCAGCTGAAGGTGCCGTAGGTAGAATGCCTGGCTTGAAGTCAGGAAAACCTGTGTTTGAATCCAGCCTCAGACACTTACTACCTGAATGACCCTGGTCGAATTAGTTAACCACTATTTGCCTCAGTTTCCTCGACTGTAAAATGGTCATAATGAGAGCACCTACCTCCCAGGGCTTCTGTGAAGATCAAATGAAATAATATTTGTAAAGTAGTTAGTACAGTGCCTGGAGCATAATAGGTGCTATATAAATGCTAGCTGTTATTATTCAGTGGTCAAACTCATCTGTATAATTTCTGTGATTACTATTTTACTTACTACATGCTTTGATAAATAGGCTTGTTCACTCTGTCTTTAGTGTAGTAAGAGGGAGCTTACTTAAGCTGACTGAGAGTAAGCTAATTGCTTCCTTCCCCTTTAGAGTGACCAGGGAAAATGACTTTTATCCTGAACTACTCCCCACCCCCAGCCAAAAGCATCATACCCCTAGATTGACAGACAAAATTCTGGCCCAGTATCCCTCTTGGAGATAGGAGAGTAAAGGAGCAAAGAACCAGCCACAGTCCTCCTCTTCCTCCTAACAGAGGTGGAAATCAGTCTTCCCTTGAAGACATGGAATGGAGAATTCCAGATCTATCTAAATAAATCCCTCCAACATCAGCTGCCCAGGATCTCTATGGCCCAGGTTTTAACCTGTTAGATACGGGCTCTATATCTTTGTCTGTCAGAACAATCTGTTACATGAGGGACCACTCTGTTACCTAGTCTTCCACTATAGTATGGTCTTCTTATGTGGTCCACATGTTACACAGGTGCAAGGTATTAAAATGCTAATCATGGGCCAGCTGTTTCCCTGGGGCCCAGGCCATTCTATTTAGAACTATGAGCTATTTATTGAGTTTGATTTCTGTAGGTTGCTACATAAAACTGAATATTCTGGTGGCCTCTGCAGTCAAATTCTATCTGTACTTGACAGGAGTTCAGCACCCAGACTCCAATCCTCATGAAAGAGGTTCATCTTCCTTCCTACAGATTGCTTGGCTGGTCTCTGTTGTTGCTCAGACAAGTTTCTTTACCTCAGGAGTGCAAAGGGGAAGGAGATCAAGGTCATGCTTAAGTGAGGTTACCCTTGACTTTGTGGGTCTCCCGGGTGTGTGAGTGGAATAGCTAAGCCAGGCGATCCATCTGCTGATGAAGGTCAACTCAAAGAACTTCCAGAGGCTTCTAGAGCCAGGGCATTCCACCACATAAAGCAAAGGTGGAAAGTTCCCCTGCTTCATCTTTACCAGCACTCTAATCCTCAGGGTTTGAGGAAAAATTTCTGGACCTACTTGCTTTGCATGTGTATAGAGAATCAATCCATGGTCGTCTGTATCCATGGGCTTTTAAATGTTTTTGAGGTCAGAGTGCATGTCGTTGCTGAGGACATCTTATTTTCTCTTAGAAGAAAATAATTATGCTATTCTTGGGAGAACTTTATAGCATGAAGACTATTTTGCTATCTCTTGCATGTTATGGAGGACAGACAGAACCAGTTCAGTCTTGAGTGTGTATCAGTGATAATATCTTTGTACAGCCAGTGCCTGCCAATTCCCAGGGTTATCTTGGAAATATCAGAATTTGGTGCACTCCCAGGGCATTCAAGTCATTTCACCTGCTAGTAAGCAGGGCAGCCAGTACGCATTTTGAATATAAGCAGATTGTAATAAAAAAACACACATAAGGATTCAAATGGGAATAAGAACTAGGTCTAATACCAATCTCACATCGATAGGGAAGTCCCCGCAATGAGGGAAAGGTGTGAGAGGAGGAGCTTCTTCCACATGTCCTGGTTTTGTCTATTGGAACCCATTTAACCTGTTGACTTTGGCTTCTGGGGATTTGAACCTTGGTACATCTGACTCCAGGGACCCAGGGCTTTTTCCATTTGTACTACACTGCCCACTTCTGTCACTGTAGGCCAATCAATATAGGCCCTGAACTCAGCTTGGGAGACCTTGCTGCTGCTTGCCACAATGATAGATGCTACCTATACCTGCCATTCTTTCGGAAATATTTCTCCCTTCCTCCTTCCTCTTCCTATTTTTCTCTCCCAGTGATCTCAACTTGGCATTTTCTGCCATATGCCCTTTACCCATAGCATTCTGGGAAGTACAGGCTTTTCTTGACATCACCATGTCTTTTATACTTTTATTCCCAAGAATAATATTTTTAGGTTGCCTGGGGGAAAAGAGAAGGAGAGGGACTGCACAATCTTAGGCACTTTGTGTACTCTAACTCTCTCCTGAAACAAGGCATAGTGGAGAGAAGAGAGGATGTGGAGTCATGAGATTTGAATCTGAATTTCAGTACTGACCTTTTACTGGCTATATGACCATGGATATAAGTCACTTAACCTGACTGAGCCTTAGTTTCCTTATCCATAAAATGGGGCTGATACTACTTGTACTATTTAGTTCTTAGGGATCTTGTAAGGAAAGTGCCTTAACGTGCTATGGAAATGTGAATTATTTTACCTTTTAAGCACAAATTTCAATATTATGATGTTATAATTATTCTATAATTATTGCTAATGGTATTTTTTATTTATGGAGACAAAAGATATTCATTATCCTTTGCTTCAAGGCTCCAGGTAGCCTCTTTGCTGCTACTTCTCTTTATTGTTCTGTCCATATTATTTTATTACTTCGACAGAGTAATACGCTGCCCATATTGCTCTACTGCTGGGTGTTGAAATACCTGCAGAATGGCCTGAGATACTTCAGAAGAAGAGAGGAGCAGAGAAAGAGAGAGACTGGGCTAGAGTTACTGAACTCATTATCTTTTCCCACATACCTTCTCCTTTCCCACTATTCTTTAATTCTGTGTAAGGCATCATTATCCTTTTACTCTTCCAGGATCATAACCTTGGCGTTGTATGTGGGACGTAAATAGCTGTCCTATACTTGATTCCTATTGTATGGTGAGTACCTTTCTATTTTACAATTTGGGGAGACATTAGAGGTAGGCCAGACTTAAGCTTTAAGTAATTTTTCCATGAATGCCCGGGTTGATATTTAATGAGCCAAAGAGTAGAGAAAAGGAGTCTGACTTCTCTCATTAAAGGTCAGGTCTTCTGGGATTGAACCTACCACCATATCCATGGGTCCAGAGCAGAGGTGCTCCTTAGTGGAGAGAGACAGAGGATAAAGAACTCCAGCCCCTTGGGCCTAGGTTATGATTCTAATTGTTAGATGTTTATATGTGTATTTTTAATCTGTAAACAA
Source organism: Trichosurus vulpecula (assembly GCF_011100635.1). Taxonomy (NCBI): domain Eukaryota; kingdom Metazoa; phylum Chordata; class Mammalia; order Diprotodontia; family Phalangeridae; genus Trichosurus; species Trichosurus vulpecula. The sequence continues at coordinate 99,938,268 of NC_050574.1, read as the reverse complement.
AGAAATGGTTTGTGATGTCCATTCAACACCAATCTGTCTAAGAAAGTAGAAACTACTTTCAAAGTCAGTATCTGAATGACTGAATATGTTTGTCATGTTCTCAGGGGTTGGTTGCCAGGGCCCCACACCAACTGCACGTATGTATGAAGGGCTGGGGGTGGTGGTGGCGGATGCAGATTAACTAGAGGAATAATCTCTGGTCTGTAACCACACCAAGATGGCTTAGAAAGACCCATGGTCTTTCCAGGCCCAGCCTTTTGCACCTGTGTGTCATTTGAGAACATGCTGCTTTTGGAAGGTTAAGGATAGGCAGTATCAGAGTAACAGAGACAGCTGGTCAGATGACTCTTTTCCCTACTCCTTTGATGTACATGCCACGGGAGAACTTTGCCCACTGTGTAATCAGTATGAACCAACAGCTGTTGCCTGTTCTAATTGGCGCCAAGGTTCCCCACCTACCTAGATAACAACCTGGGATGTTATAGCTGGAGATATACATACAGCACCCTGCAGTGTAGGAAGGGGTGGGAGGGCACTAAGCAAAGGTAAGGGAAGCAATCTGAATGGTTTAGGAAGTGGGCGATGGGTGGGGAAATAGCACTTACGTTAAAAGAGTTCCTTGTCCTAGATAGTCCAGGTTGAGAAATATAAGTATGTGCCCTATCTGGATAAATAGGATGTGGCTGAAAATCCATCTCCAAGTCCATGGAGACAAAGAGAGAGGTGGAAGGGGATGATGCGAGGTCATTTACTTATTAGTCTATTCATCTGCCTGCCTTTTGTAATTGAGTTCCTGCCACTATTGGAATAATTCTTGGTATCTCCCTCAACAATTAGTCCTAAACTGATGCCTGTCTTAGAGAGTGAATTCATAGAGAAGTAGTGTCTCCTTTACTTGTGCCCAGAGAAATTTCATGTGCCATGAATACTTCATAGATCCTATCTAATGGTGGTGATAATGGTGGTGCTGGTAGTGCTGGTGCTGGTGGTGATAATAATGGTGGTGGTGGTGGTGGTGGTGATAACGGTGGTGGTGGTAGTGATAATGATGGTGGTGGTAGTGATAATGGTGGTGGTGGTAGTGATAATGATGATGGTGGTAGTGATAATGGTGGTGGTGGTAGTGGTGGTGATAATGGTGATGGTGGTGCTAGTGCTGGTGGTGATGGTAGTGGTGGTAAAGACACATGTTAGCTGTGTGACCCAGGGTTAGTTCTCCCCTGACCTCAAGTTTCCCATCCATGAGATGGGGTTAATGTAATGCATATACTGTTTGCCTCATTGGGTTAAATGAGTTACTATGAAACAAATTAAGATATAACCTTCCCTGTAGGTCTATCAGGTACCTCATTGTTGTAAAGTGTAGCTTTCATTTTCTCCCACATCATATGCATAAATTATAAATCTCTCTCTGGCGGAGACCCAACAACTCAGTGACGTAGGTGCTATTATTTGCTTTTATCATCCTCTTTTTATGGTTGGGGAAACCAAGGTAGACAGAGTTTAAAAGTCACTTGCCCAAGGTCATGCAGCTAGTAAGTATCTGAGGCTGGATTTAAACTCAGGTCTTCCTGACTCCAGGGCCTGCACTGTATCCACTGTGCCATCTAGCTACCTATGCGTTCTATGTATATATTCTTTTTTGGTCTGGATTTGTAATTTCATCAGTGTGAGGGAAATCTCAGTGTTGAAACTTCCTCCAACAATGCAGTTGGGTAATTTATCTGTAATTTAATTACCTGGAACTCTGAGAGGTAAAAACACTTTACTCATGGTTACAGAGCTATTAGGTGTCAGAGACAGGGCTTGAGCCCAGGTATTCCTGACTCTAAGGCTGGCTCTTCATCTTCGAGGCCAAGTTGCTTCTCATCAACAATAGTCATCAACATGCATATATATGTCTCATGCATGCAACATACATATACATATATGATACAAATAACAGTAGATGTTGACTAAACCCCAAGGAGCTATCCTGATAAAAACAGGATGTTGTTCTTAACGTGTATTTATAGCTCCCTCTCTTTGTTTCTGTTCCTAGTGAAAGATACTGCTTTTCAGTGGTGCCATTGATCTGAAGAAATACTTTAGCACGAGTAGCAAAAACAGATCAGCTGCTGCCATGGGGCAGATCTCTTTCTATACATAACTGGGTTGGCTTGAGAGCAGCTGTAAGGGGATGGTTCCCCTGCCTCCCCAAATGCCTTCCCCACCTGTTCACTGGTGCCTGGAATGCCTTTCAGGGAGACAAAGGCCTTCTGATCATAGTTAAAGATAGAGTTTAAGATGCAGCTACCCCTGACTGAGAATGTGATGAATGGGATGGGTGTACTCCAGCACTGTGTCTACTTGTGGTTAATGGCCAAGGATCTCATATTTAGAGTAATGGGCAGGTACGGATGGCCTGTGACCTGCATTGCATATTGTAAATACTACTATTTACTATAGTAAATGCTACTGTATATTATACTATGTGTGACAAATACATAAATCACATTGCGAATGGCCGTTAATGGACAGATTGATAATTGGAGGGCACATCCACAGCAGTGAGATCACACATTCATAGGAATATCTGGAGCAACACAGCTGGCTTAACCAAATCTCCAATAAGGTGAAAGGGGCTTTATACAGCACTGTTTCACCCCTCTCTAATTCCTTTGACAAAAAAAAAAGAAACAACTGCTCCCACCCCCCACCCCCACAAAATACCCCTGATTAATCTATATGGTTCTTATAATAACTCATATTTCTAGAGTATTTTCAGGTTTGCAGCCTCATGACGACCCTTTAGAGGTGGGTCCTCTAATCTGGGGTAATTATCCCCATTTTGCAGATAACAGATGACTCTGAGAGATTTAGTGCCTGGTTTGTAGACATGCAGCTGGGAAGCTGGGAAATTAGCATTTTAAACTCAGGTCTTCTGGAATCCAAATTCAGACCTCTATGCACTGCGGCCCCCAATCTTCTCCGTGAAGGCACGAGGTTGTATCTTCTCTGTATTTATTGCCCAGCACCCAATACTGCTAGGTGGTATAATATATAGCATGCTGGACCTGGAGAAAGGAAAACCTGAGTTCAAATCCTACCTCAGATACTAGCTGTGTGGTAAGTCACTTAAATTCTCTCAGCCTCAGTTTCCTCATCTGTAATATGGGGATAATGATAGCACAGACCTTACAGGGTTGTTATGAGGATTAAATAAAACAACATATGTAAAATGCTATATAAACGCTAGCTATTATTGTTGTGGTTATTGATTACTGCAGTGCTCTAGAGGCATTTAAGTTCTTAATATATACTTATTGAATTGAATAATATTAGATCCTTTAGGAAAATAAAGGTGTGTGGGATGAAAGACCCTCACCAATTAAATTTATAATAAGGAGCCATCTCAGGGTGGGAACAGAAATAAATTTTATTCAATTCTTGAGAATAGGGCATCCTCTGCCAGAACATATCTAGCAAGGGATGTGCTTTACAAGAGGCAAAGCACCAACAATTATACCTAACACAGGAGAATTCCCACCCACCTCTGACCCTTCTCACCATTGGCTGGAAGGAGGGCTTACAATATGAGCACAAAAGCTAGACAAAGAACCGGGAAATTGAGGCACAGAAACTCCAATTCCCATTCCCTTAGTTAATGATTACAACTGAGGTGACATCTATAAATCTAAAGAAGGGGAATAGGATAAGGGGAGGGGGAGACCCTCTCCATTCTTCTACAGTACTTTTACAGTAAAGGAAAGCAGGTCACAGTGACCCTATTCTTACTGAGCAAATCTTTAAACCAGAACCATAAGAAAGAACAAAAAGTTTCAGGGTAAACTTTCCCAGAGGCTGAGCCATCAGACTCTCATGGCCTCAGAATTTTTCCACTTCCCTATTTCCCTATTTCTTCATTTTTAAACATTTCTTAGTATAGATATAGATATATATTTATACATATCTTCCCTGTGAAGTCTTCACATTTTATTTACCTCCCACAAAGGGGAAAGAGTATAAACTCTGAGTGTGAAAGATGGGGAGTATGGGACCAACAGATAAATCTCTCCTATTTCACAGTTTTGTAGAGCTTGACTCAAAATATTTTCTCCTCTGTCTTTTCTGATCCCCATAGCTGTCAGTGCTGTTTCTTTCCTTAAGTTATCTTGTATTTACTTGTCTGTGATTATATATTCCCCTAGCTGCACTGTAAGCTTCTAGAGGGCAGGAACTGATCTGTGTCCTTGTATATCCCCCTCGCCCCCATCCTCCCTGCCAACCTCTGGACCTATGATTTCATCAGCGTGGAAAACACCCAGGGTATAAACACCTTCTACCATTTCAGCCATCGTTCTTCAACTTACCATCTTAGAGGGTGACAGTGAGAAGTGAAGTGTCTTATCCCTGGTCACATAGCTAGTATGTGTCAGAGTCTTTCTGACCTAAGGGCAAGCTACATTGCCTTTCACCTTGTATACAGTCAGTGCTTCATAGATGTTTGTGGAATTGAATTTGATTGATGTTTACTGTAAATCACTGCTCTTTTTTCTCATTTATCTGCTGAAAAGAAAATCTACACATACATAGTAATTTCAGTCCCTGTGTTTAAGTGTTATAAATATTTGGCTTTACTGTTGGGGAAACTACCCTCTCTTCCCTGATGAGGTATCAACAGGAAAAAATTCCTTAATGCCATTTGGAATCATTAACAGCTGTAGCTACATTTGATTATAGGGCAGATGAAATTCACTACAAATAGAATCTGCTCTTGGCGAAATGGTTGCACTCATAAGTCTAGTCTGAGGTTAGGTATTGTGTAATATCGATGAGCCCTCTGGCTGTCTCAGACAGTGACCCCACCCTCAGCTAGAAACATCTCTGTCACACTGACAAAAACCTTCCTGAGGCGAAGTGTGCTCAAGTGGTATTTCTGCTCCCAGAGGGTGGGAGGAATGAGGTGTGCTCAAGCATAGAGAAGAGGAGAAGGGGACCCAGATCTGTCTTCAAACATGTGAAGGACTGTCTCATTGAAAAAAGATCTGACTTATTCTGTATAGCTACAAAGGACAGGAAGATTCTGGCTGAATATGAAGAATTTTCCTTCTGTCCTCTGACCCTGTCACTACCCTGGTCCAGGCCCTCATCATCTCACACCTGAATTATTTCAATAGCCTACTGGTTGGTCTCTCTGCCTTGGTTCTCTCTCTGCACTGCAGCCCTCCACTCAGCTACCAAAGTGATCTTCCTAAAGCTTAGGTCTGACTGGGTCATCCTCCTATTCAATTATCCCCAATGGCTTCCTCTTACCTCCAGGGTCAAATATAAAAATGTTTTGTTTGTTTTTTAAAGCCCTATACAACCTGGCCCCTTCCTCCCTTTTCAATCTTCTTAACTTTACTTCCCTCCACATATTCTTTGATCTAAGCCTACTTCCTCTTCCTCAGAAAAGACATCCCTATCTCTTAACTCTATGCATTTTCACTGGCTGTCCCCCAAGCCTGGAATTATCTCTCTCTTATGTTCCCTCGAGTCTCAGCTAAAATCCCAAGATTTTAAATTTAAAATCCCGTGTAATGAGATAAAATGGGGACCAGATACAAAGTGGAGTTGGTTTAGTGTGGGAATCAAGAGAACCAATTACACTCTATCTTACGAACATTGACTCCATTTTGTGTTGCTACATGTATTCTCCTCCATCTTGTTTTTCTGTTATTCATCCATGGAAACTACATTGTATAAGCCATCTATTGTTTCATAAATGCAGGTGGATGTAATTAATCAACATCTTTCCATTTTATGAATAGAGGACCCTGAAACCTATTCATTCCCCTCCCAACTCAACCAAAACTCACTCTTTCCCCCTCCCAACTTGGAAAGTCCCTTCTCTTTCCTCCAAAAGAAATTAGATTACCTAATTTTGTATCTTGGTTAATGGTTTTTAACAATTGGTCCTATTTTGTTAATTTTTTTATGCATAAAAATCTGCTTCAATCTGTCTTCAGTGTCTTTGTACTGCCTGGGGTGTCCACTTACTCATTTATTCTGACTGCCTAGTTAATAAATTACTTTTGCTTGAGTTGTTTCCTTGGTTATTATTAATTAATGGCCACATGTGACTTCTGCAAATAACCTTTCCAGGTTCCCCCCTCAATATTAGTGCCATCCCTCCTGGGATTGCCCCTATGTTAACCCTGTGCATATCTTGTATGCGCATAGTTATTTATATGTTATCTCCCCCATTAGAACATGAGCTTTTTGATAGCAAGAGTTGCTTTTGCTCTCTTTGTATACCAGAACTTAACACAGTGCCTGGCACAAAGTAAGATGCTTGCTGACTTGACTTGAAACTGCCAAAGCTTGTAATGGGCAATCTTGTGAAGTTAGGAGTTTCTCATTGCTAGAAGTATTCAAGTAGAGTCTGGATTACTGTGCTATCAAGGAGATTCCTGTACTGGGTATGTGTGTGTGTATGTGTGTGTGTGTGTGTGTGTGTGTGTGTGTGTGTGTGTGTGTGTGTGTTTGCTTGTTCCAACTTTTAAGATCCTAGAATTATCGATGGGAAATCATTTAGTCCAGTTCATTTTTGGTAGGAGGAATATTGACTCTACGCAGGCTGGTTTCCCCCTCAAAGACAATGAAACTATCTTTGCCATTTAATTGCTCCAAGGGACTAGAACCATTGACTTCAACTTTTTAAAGTACAGAAACATATACCTCTAGTGCCACTCACAGCCTGCTGACCCAGTGCACAAATACAAGGCAGGGAAGTTGTACCCAACTGAATAAATGCTCCATCCTTGCTGAATATCATTTCCATTGAACAAACCTCCTTTTGTTAAATGTTAGATAGCTGACAAATGTCTCATTTCATTCTAAGCTTGAGCCAGAACTCATGGACCACCCTGAGTCAGGCGTGACTCAAAACATTCCTAATTTTACAGATGAAGAAACTGGAGCCTGGTGAAGTTACATCTTTTGTCCAAAATCACATGGTTAGAGTAGAGCCAGAACTAGAAGCCACTTTTCCTGACTCCCACTCCAGTTCTCTCTCCACCAAAGCATGATACTCTTTGTTTAATTTGCTTTTTTAAAAATTTTAATCTTATTGGTATCCATTTTTTACATACTATTAATTTTTTAATATACCCTTTCTCCCTTCCTTACTCGGCAAGCCATCCTTTGTAACAAATATTTAAAGGAATTGAGGATACCATGAATTTAATTTGGTGATTATATGCTCCTGGAAAGATTAAGAACTTCTGTCAATACCCTATGAATAATTTCCCTTATTGTAATTAAAACTACCCCAAGGCTAGTGAGGGGTAATTTGACATTAAAGGAATAGTAATATATGAACTGCTCTATAAGAAGACAGCAACAACATTTCAACAATGCTGCCCCCTGCAGGGAAAAGTCAGAATCTCAAATCCAGCAGCATTTTTTCAAAGGGCAAGGGATCCCACTCCAGTGATAGACAAGTGGCCCAAGAAGTCCACTGAAAATTCTTTTTCTTAGGAGCTTCCTACTCATCAAGCGAATTAGACTAATAACAGCCCATACAGCTGATTTTTTTCATCATATCCCTCTGAGGCTGGTAGTGTAAATATCATTATTCCTATTTTACAATTAGGGAAATAGATTCACAAAGGGATTGGTCCATGACCGTACAACTAGTGTCAGAGCGAATACTGATAAAAATGAACATTCAGATGGTGCTTTACAGACATGACCTCAGTTGATTCTCACAACAACCATGTGCAATGTTATCTCTGTTTTGTAAGTGAGGAAACTGAGGCTGAGAGATTAAATCATTTTTCCAGGGTCACACAACTAGCGAGTATCTGAGGCAGCATTTGAACTCATATTCCTGGTTCCAAGGCCCATATTTTATCCACTGTACCACCTAGCTGCCCAGGATTTGAACCTGGGTAATACAATTTTAAGTTCAGCATGCCTTCTACTATGCTAGCCTGCCTTATCACTAAGGGACCTTTGAGGACTCTACTAGCTCTAATGTTCCATGTCTATATGATTCTATAATCATAGATGTACTATAAGAACGTACTATTCTATAATGTAGATATACTATAAAAAGGGAAGTACTTGGAGAAAGAAATGGCAAACCACTCCGGTATCTTTGCCAAGAAAACCTCAAATGGGGTCATGAGGAGTCAGACATTACTAAAAAATGACTGAATCACAAAAATGTATAAGAAAAATACATGTATATGTATATATGTATGTATGTATATGTGTGTATATATATACATGTATACATATATACATATATACATATACATATACTAATATTAGATGAAGACCTTCCTTGTGGTATTTTGTATGAGTGCTTGGATATGTTAGCAAACAGAATCATCCAGCTAGAATAATTGGACTGCAAGGCAGAGCCAGAGCTTAGTAGAAAAATAGGCTAAAGGAACACTGGTGACTGTGTGTGGGGCAAAGGGAGTAAATGAAAGATGCTGGAGCTGATTAGTAGAATGGAAAGACAGTACTGATCTCCTATTCATACAGAATTGGGGTAGAGATTTGGAAGGATTATTCCTGGCGTATCATTCAGTCTAAAGTAGGGGAGTTAGAAAGAGGGAAACCAAAACAGAATTACTTGTTTCCTTATTGGCCAGAAATACTTAAAGGAAAGATTATAGGAAGCCTGTGGCATTGCTAAAAATAAATTAGATAGTTTTTGGATAGCCAGGGAGAGATGAATCTGAGGCAGCATAGAGCTGGACTCTGGTGACAAGGTAAGAGATTTTTAGACACATAATCTCCCCAAATAAGACTTACCTCCTCAACCAAACAAAGCGGGACTCTATGACTACAATATAATCCTGTGATTATCTACTAGTGTTCCATTCACACTTACAACTACTCATGTTTATAGCAAAGTAGTTTTATTTTGTTTATAATTCAATTTTTTGAATTTATTATTATATTATATGTTATAAGTTATTTATATATATGAAATAAATTATTAATTCAATTCAAACCTTTAATTAGTGACCACTATGTGCACTATGTGTTAAGCCTAGGGATATGAAAACAAGCTCAGGCAGGCTCTTGTCTTATCAATACATTAATATTCTGTCATAGTTTCATCTGTCTGATTTGTATCTAGTTGTTCTTGGAGACAGGCAGAGGAGGCAGTGATGGGAGATGCAAAATGGCATGGAGTTTTATGTGAAATTTTTAATAGTTTATTTTTCCAATTATATGTAAAATAAATTTTAGCATTCATTTTTAAATTTTTTGAGTTCCAAATTCTTTCCCCTTTTCCCCTCCCATTCCATAAGAAGGCAAGCAGTTTAAGATAGATTGTACATCTGCAGTCATGCAAAACATATTTTCATATTAGCCATGTTGTGAAAGAAAACAGACCAAAAAAAAAAAACTAAAGAAAGTTTAAAAAAAAGCATGGTTTGTTCTGCCTTCAGATTCCATTAGCTCTTTCTCTGGAGATGGATAGCATTTTTCATCACAAGTCCTTTGGAATTGTCTTGGATCATTGTATTACTGAGAATAACTAAGTCGTTCACAGTTGATCATTGTACAATGTTGCTGTTACTATATACAATGTTCTCCTGGTTCCACTCAACTCACTTTGTATCAGTTCATGTAAATCTTCCCAGTTTTTCTGAAAGCATTCGTCTCATCATTTCCTATAGCAAAATAGTATTCCATCAAAATCATATGCCACAACTTGCAGAATGGCATGGAATTTTGCAGTTGAGAAAAGCAAAAGGTGCCCAGTAAGTAGGCTTTGCTTTTTCCCCCAGCTTTCTAAGGGAGACTTTAATACCCATTCAGTTTATATTTATGGGGGAAATGCCTCTGCTCTCTCCCTACTCTCTCTCTTTCTCTCTTTCTCTCCACCCCCCCCCTCTCTCTCTGTCTCTATCTCTCCTCTATCTCTCTCTCCCCCCTTAACTTACTCAATATGAAAGGGATGGAGGTACAATGTTAAAAGCACCCATCTAAAATTCTGATCTGGGAGCTGATCTGTGGATGCTTGAAAGTGAAACTGGAGACAATAGCAGAGATCACCTAGTTCTTGTGTTGCATCAAAGGGAAGCTGGTCCAACACTGCAGGTATCCTGAGTGGTAAGTTCTGGGTGAATGCTTGCTGGCTTTCCAATGGGAACAACTGGCAAACATCCAAGCATTCTACCTACTTGCCCCTGCTGGGGGAGGGCTTGATATAAGAACTTAGAAAGATTACAGATTGGAGGATGTACAATGTGAGTACATTGAAGTGAACTTGCATCTAATAGTTTGGTGGTAATATACATGTATGCTTGGGTAAGAACTTTTAGGGAACACTAAAACAAAAAACTCTAGGGGAAAAGGATAAAGGGGAAGACAATCTTTTTTTTGAAAGTTATATTTCCTTTTTTCTTTTTTTTGAGCTCAAAGAGTTTTCATTCTAATAGAGGAGACATAATGTACATATGTACACATATTATACATATATATGTAAGTATATAAGAATAGATATTTAACGTCTGTCTAAATATCCATATATAAGCATACCACATTTGTCTATGTATATATATATCACAATATATACAAGATGGGTCCTGTCCTCAGTTCTATTACAGCCATTACATCACCTTGAAATTCTACTTGCTTTTTAAAAATTTTATTTATTTTTTTTAGTTTTCAATATTCACTTCCATGAGTTTTAAATTTTCTCCTCCTCCTTCCTCCTTCCCTCCCCAAAATGGCATGCAGTCTGATATGGGCTTTATGCATACATTCCTATTAAACACATTTTCACTTTAGTCGTGTTGCATAGAAGAATTATGACTAATGGGAGAAAGCATGAGAAAGAAAAACAAAACAAAACAAAAAAGAAAATAGTCTGCTTCGCTTTGCATTCTGACTCCATAGTTCTTTCTCTGGATGTGGATGGCATTTTCCATCATGAGTCCTTTGGAATTGTTTTAGGTCCTTGCATTGCTGAGAAAGGCTAAGTTTATCCAAATCAGTCCTCGAACACTGTGTCTGTTACTGTGTAGAATGTTCTTCTGGTTCTGCTCGCTTCACTCAGCATCAGTTCATATAAGTCTTTCCAGGTTTTTCTGAAATCCGCCTGCTCGTCATTTTTTACGCACAATAGTATTCCATTACATTCATATACCACAACTTGTTCAGCCATTCCCCAATTGATAGGCACCTTCTCAATTTCCAGTTCTTGGCCACCATAAAAAGAGGTGCTATAAATATTTTTGTACATGTGGGTCCTTTTCCCATTTTTATGATCTCTTTGGGATATAGCCCTAGAAGTGGTATTGCTGGTTCAAAGGGTATGCACATTTTATAGCCCTTTGGGCATAGTTCCAAATTGCTCTCCAGAATGGTTGGATCAGCTCACAGCTCCACCAACAATCAATTAGTATTCCAACTTCCCCACATCTGGGGAAGACAATCTTAAAATAAGATAGAAACAGTCATGACTTGATTAGATAATTTACGCCAATCCCCAGATTAATGAGAGAAGAATAATATTATCCCTAAAGAGTGGAGCCAAGAAATAAATGGTAGCCAGTTTGCTGAGAGCCACAGAAGGGCTGGAGCTTGGTGATGGGTAATATACATGGCAGGAGAGAAAGAATATTTGATTATCAGTACATATCCTATTAAGTTAGGATCAGACGCTGGTCACAGTACTTCTTGGTGTCACAAACATTCTTTGCCTTCAAGGAGTTTACATTTTACTGGGGGTTAGGAGTAGGGCTATGCTATGTATACAAATAAATAAACAGAACTGGGCAAAGAACCTGGGTTCAAATCTCAACATTTACTGCTTGTAAAGCTTTGGGTCAGTCTTTTAATTTCTTTGGGACTCAGTTTCCTTATCTGTGTAATGAGGGGTTAGGGCTAGGTGGCCTTTGAGGCTCCAACTCTATGGAACTAAATGTGCTACAAGGGCACTGGGAAATCCGGGATGGCCTTCCCATGAAGGGTGGTACCTGAGCTAAGCCTTGAAGGAAGACACAGATTCTGAGAGGTGTTGAAGAGAAAAGAGTGCATTTCAGGAGCCTGTTCATATGGGAACAGAGGCAAGAGAGGGAGTTTCAAGCTCAGGGTGTGGGACCTCATCCAATTTGGCCAGACCTCGTGTTCTTGAAGGGAAGTTGTATAAAATAAAGGTGAAAAGACAGGACAGCCAGCTAATGGAGGGCCTTATGTGCCAAGCAAAAGAGGTCTGTTATTCATTGCTTATCTTTTTGGTTAGAGGATGTAAGCTGTTTCGGTTAAATAAAAAACTGTTGATTCAGGAGTGAGTGAGTGAGTGAGTGAGTGTGTGTGTGTGTGTGTGTGTGTTTTATACATCTCAGGCAAGATGTCTGGGAACATGCCCAAATTTATCAGACAGTAAAAACACATTAAAATGAACAAAACCTCCATGGCAACCCACCAAACAGTATTCTTCCCCAACTGTATGGGCTCAGTAGAAATGAAAACTCTCTCTTAGACTGTACACTGAAGGAATAGAAGGAAGAAGGGAAAGCCAGAAGAACAGCAGCTCACTCTTATATAGAATTTTTACATTTTTTCAAGCATTTACATGTACGTGATCAATTTGAATTTTTATAACAACCCTGTGAGGTAGACAGACAAGGTCAGTTATTGCCATCTCCATCTCATAGATAAGGAAGCTGAGGCGGTTAGGTGGCACAGTGCATAGAATGCTGGCCCTGGGGTTAGGAAGATCTGAGTTCAAGTCTGGCCTCAGACGCTTATTAACTGTGTGACCTGGAACAAGGCCCTTAATCTCTGTCAGCCTCAGTTTCCTCATCTGTAAAACAGGAACACAAATAGCACCTGCCTCCCAGGGTTGTTGTGAGGATCAAATGAGAGAATATTTGTAAAGTGTTTTCTAAAACTTTAAAGTGCCATGTAAGTTCTATGATGATGATGTAGCTCCCCTGAAATTATAGACACAGAGCTTGGAATAAGGACCTCGGGTCACTCTTGTTTTCTGAAGAAAATGCTCTTGCGAGCAGTGTGGTGCAGTGGTGTACTCGAAGTCCAAGACTTAGGTTCTGGTCTTAGGTCTGCTATTAATTAGTAGTGTAAACATAAGGAATGTGCAAATATGTTTAATATGATTGTACATATATAGCCCATATCAGATTGAGTGATGTCTTGAGGAGGGAGAAAATAATTAGGAACGCAAAATCTTATAAAAGTGAATACTGAAAACTATCTTTACATGTAATTGGAAAAAATAAAATACTATTAAAATACTATAATAATAATTATTTAGAAAAAAAATGAGCTGTGTAGCTGTGCTTAGCACAGTGTTTAGTCCAGAGCTTGTTAACTGACCAGCAAGGCACTGATTGATATCTGCAGATAATGGAGGAAAAAAAATCTATCCTTAGTCAGTTACTAGCTGTGTGACTCTGGGCAAGTCACTTAACTTCTGTTTGCCTCAGTTTCTTCCTCTTCAAAATGGGGATAATAATAGCACTTACCTCACAGAGTTGCTATATGGCTCCAGTGAGATGATAATTGGTAAAGTGCTTAGCACAGTGCCCGGCACATAGTAGGTGCTTTATAAATGTTATTATTATGATGACGATGATGGTGATGCTAATCTACTTTACTCTGGAGGCATTGAGAGTATCAAATGCAATACTGTATGAAAAGACCTTTTAGTCATCTAGTCCAACGTCTTTGTTTCATAGATGAGGTCACTAAGGTGCCGTAAGAGTAGGTGATGAGCAGTAACTGGCAGAGGGAGGTAGCATGGCATAGTGGATACCTTTGGAGTCAAGAAGTCCTGCCTCTGACGCGGACTGACTGTGTGACCTTGCACAAGTCTGGCCCAGGCAACTTCTGAAGGCTTCAGACTGCAAAGGTGCAAACTGTCCTTTGGGAGAGGAGTTTGTCATGGGGAATTCTCCCCGCTGATGAAGTCACGGATCTAGACCGAGTGGCAGAGACAGGGTTTGAACCCAGCCCCTGAAACTCCCTACTCTAAAACTTCTGGCACTACTCCACCCTGCCCATCATACTGTGAAAAAGGCTCACCCTTAGCTCAGAGACTGCCCCCTCCATAAACAGGGTGGGAGGCCCAGGAGGGCCTGTGTGACCTCAAGCATTTGGAACCATTGTTGTTGGTCAGTCATCCAGTCATGTCCTACCCTTCATGACCCCCGTGGACCATACTGTCCTTGGGGTTTCCTTGGCAAAGATGCTGGAATGGTTTGCCATTTTCTTCTCCAGTGGGTTAAGGCGAACGGAGGTTAAGTGACTTGTAGTGGGTTGCACAGCTAATAGGTGTCTGAGGTTGGATTTGAACTCAGATCTTCCTGGCTCCAGGCCCAGGCTTTATCCACTGTGTTCACCTGACTGCCTTCATTTGGCATCATGGTCCCATGCAAAACCTGCATCTTAGAGGAATGTAATATAAAACTATAGATGATAGATAATATATATGTGTGTATATACATATACACATCTCTATATATATGTATGTGTGTATATATATATACACATATATACACATACACATATGTATATGTATACATATACGCATATGCATACGCACACGCATACATATATGCATATATATATATATATATGTATATGTATCTCTAGCCTAAGCCTTGACATAGTTTGGCTGTTCCCTACTTTTATATGCTGCCTATAGACTGGCGTATTTGTTAGGGCCATTAGCAATGTCCTACTTTCCAGACTGAGCTTCCCGGAAGGCTGATAATATACTTCCCTCTTACAAAGCATGCTCTTCAATGTGTTGTGGAAGGAGGCTTTATTGAAAAACAGAAGCTACAGAACGCCAGGCTCAGATTTCGATTTCCCTCAGATCTCATGTCATTTCCTTAGTGAGACCCCACAGTGTAAATTCCCCAGGGTGTTTGCTTTTGTCACCCACAAGTAAGGGAGGGCTTCTCTGACCATGCCTTTTGTACCTCATCCCTTTATGTTACTGGCAAAGCAGCTCTCTACAGCTGTCAGCTGCTGCCCTCAGCTGGTGAGGTGAAGGCATAGGGTACAGAACCCCCAGAGTTTGTGTCCTCGTCTGGCTAGCATTCCGGTTCTCCTCACAGCTGGCTGTGGTGCTAAACTAGGGACTGCTGACGTCGTCAGAGCTCATGCCCCTTTTTGTAGCTCTCAGTCTTTGCCTACCCTTAGAGACCTGCCTAGGTTTGTGCTATTCTCTATAATGACCTGCTCTGGCTCCTTGGAGCTTTTCTCATCCCCTAAGGGGTGATACATATGAAAGGCTATCTGACACAAACTCTACCTCAGATAGAGCCAGTTAAATTCGGCAGGAATCTCAAGACCCCTTTTGCCTGTCACCATCAGGGCCTGCTGGATGCTCTTCATTGGTCTAGTCCATAAGACTCACTCTAAGTACTCCTCATCTCCATTTTACTCTTATTAGCTAATCCATATATTTATTCAAATCACTTTAGGTTAGGCTGTCTTTTAACTGCCACAAAGCCTTGGGGCTGGGGGTGAGACTGGGATGAAGGGGGGTGGGGAGGAGCTCTAATGAATTCATGAATATGATTTTCATTCAAGAACCTAAAACTAGTGATATTAGGTAAGTAAGCCTCTAAATATATCTGAGAAACACAAATCTTTCTAAATTTTCAAATCATGAATCTGGAGGTAGAAGAGAATTTTGAGGTCATCTAATCTACCACTCCCTGTTTTTATAGGCCTCTTTTATATTGGGATGCCTAGCACATGCACAGAGAACCTGGTACAGCATTTCTTCATGTGAAGAGGTCGGGGGATTTGCTTCAAGGAGAATCTTAATGAACGTAAGAGAAATGTCTTGGTGAGATTGGGTGGGGGGCGGGGGGCAGTGAGGGGGGGCTTCCTGCTCACAGTTCGGTTCTGTAACTGGTTCAGGCTGGCCAGACATGTGGTTGGGAGGAGTCTTTCTTCATTGGCTGCATAGCCAGAGCTACAGCATCTCCAAAAAGGCCTGAGTTATCTCTAGTTACTTCCATTTGCGTAGTTTGGGGGGGGGGGCATGGGGCTCTAAGTGACTCTTCTGCTCCTAGTGTCTGGTGAAACAATATGGAAAAAAGGGAAGGACCTTAGGGCTTCCTTCACCTTGCAAGGCCGTATGGACCTGGAAAATGGACATTGTTTCCTGACTTTTTTTGCATATTCTTTTCTTCTCTAAGTGGAGGGAATAGAGCCTCCACATCCTTGGGTTTTTTGAGAGCTTGAGAGAGGGAGCCACAAGAATGCAGAAATTGGAGTCTTCACTAGGTTTTGCAGCCAGCACATCTTCAACGCCTTGAGGAACAAAAAGCAATCTTCAGGAGTGACCTTTAGGACTCTAGCCCAACCCAATGACTCATTTGGCAGCAATGGCATATAAACTTGGATGTAAACTTTGTGGGACGATGCTATGTAGGAATTGTATCATAGTGCAGGGGAGTTCAGATAGAAAGCACTCTCCTACACAGAGCTAGCTTTGACAAACTTTCTATTCACAAGGGAAAGAGGAAGACAGCTGCTATCAGGAACGGTCTCAGTGTGTGGGGCTTCTATACTCGCAGTAGGCAGCACATGGCTGGAAGCTGCGGCAGTGGTGGTAGTGGCGGGGACTCCCTGCTCCAAAGTCCCTGAGAACATCAGGGTGTGGTCTTATATATCATTTTGGACAAAGAGCCAATATGTTACCAATAGCAACTTGCTTTATTATCTATAAGACCAGTAAAATTAAGGTACTTTCTAAATTACTAAATAAGGAGATAGGGAAGTAGTATATACATATACATACATGCGTGTATGCATATGCATGTGGGTATACACACATAAGTATGCATATGTATATAAACATACACACATATGTAGGTATATATGCATGCATGCATATATACCTACATAGATATAGATATACTCCAAAGAACATTAGGGATTCTGCTGGGGTTTGTTGAGTAAGAGAATAATATGCTCATATCTGTACTTTAGGGGAAAACTACTTTGGCATCTGTGTGGAAGATGGATTGGAGTAGGGAGACATTTGAAGCAGGGAGACCAAATAGGAAGCTACTGGAATAGTTTAGGTGAAATTCAGGCCTAAACTAGGGTGGTGGCTGTAGGAGTGGAGAAAAAAAAATGTGAAAGACTTGGCAACCCATTGGATGTATGGATGGAAGGGATGTTGTAAAGGCTGAAAAGACAAGATTTGGCAATGGACTGGACTATAAGGGCAGGGACTGTTTTTGTGCCTGTATTCTCAGTGCAATAAAGGACCACCACCACCAACAACAACACAGTAGGCACTTAATAAATGTGTGTCAGCTGTTCTCTGGACAATTGAGTTCAGGGACTCTGGCCTCCTGCCTGGTTCACAAACCAGACCCTTCTTCCCTTCCCTTGGAGCATTCTCTCTGGCTGTCCTCCATGCCTGAAATGTTCTTCCTTCTCTACTCTGAGTACTGATCTCTTGGACTTCCTATATGACACAACTAAAATTCACCTTCTGACCTGTCTTAAATCCAGTGTCTTCCCTCTGTTCATCATTTCCTATTTATCCTGTACATAGCTTACTTTGTAAATATTTCTTTGCATATTGTCTCCCCCATTAGATTATAAACTCCTTGAGGGCAGGGATTGTCCTTTGCTTCTATTTCTATCACTTAGCACAAGGTCTGGCACACAGTAGGTACTTAATAAATATTGATTGATTGTCTTAAAGGATAACTTAAAAAATTAGCTGATGAGATTTATTAAGTACCTAATATATATGGGCTCTGCTTCGGACTTCTCTGGTGCATTGGACATCCTTCAGAATTTGATAATGAGGATGAGCCTTCAGCAAATAGTCCTATTCTTGGAATTTTCCCATCTGGAAAATTCCCATGAATGAGGCTGGTTAGGCCAGAGACAGTTCTAAGAAACAAAGCTGCATTCATGACAACAGGGATCTGGCATCTTTGCCACATGCTTTCCCAGTATCCTCTATAAATAAATCTTTTTGTGGTGTTGAATGGATGACCTCTTAATGACCTCTCTTTACTAACCCTGTGATTCTCAATCTTAAGTCAGTGCTAGCACCAGAACCATTGTTAACCCTTATTGTCAGGTAAGGGCTTTGCCTTTTTGACTCAATGAGAAAGAACTAAAGATCACACAGACAAAAATAATATTAAATGCAAGCTTAAAATTTTTTAATTTAAAAAAAACACACCACACCTGTAATTAATGAACAGCAAAGTTTTTCACTAATTATTTTCCTGGAGTTAGTATATTTTAGCTGTTATACATCATGCCCCTTATTCAGACTCTGTCTCTGAGACACTGGGCTCTGAGAGGTAAGCCTTTGCTTTGTCTTATCGGCAATCCGATCCTCCATGCACTTTCTGGACATTTTCCAACCATGTAGGTCTCCATTCTAACCATCTTTCTTCTCCTTGTCCTCCTTCTTTTCCTCTGCTTTTTTCTCTTTTTCCTCCTTCTCTTCCTCCTCCTCCCTGTCCTCCTTCTTCTCCTCTTTCTCCTCCATTTCTTTTTCTTCCTTTTATTCCTCCTCTTCCTCCCTGTTCTTCTGATCCTCTTCCTCTTCTTCTTCCTCCTACTCCCTCCCTTCCTTCTCCTTTTCCACTTCTGCTTCTTCTTCTTCCTCCTTGTTGTCGTCACCCTCGTCTTCCTTCTAGGTGTTGTTGTACTTTGCCCATGGAACCCTGGACTCTGATAGGTGAGCCTTTCCCTTATCTGGCCTGGAACCCAGGCCACCATGCACTCACTACCTGGACATTTCCAAACCAAGCCCTTACAACTCCAGGTATTGTCCTCCCCTATTAGAGCATAAATTCCTTGAGGACAAGGACTGTCTTGCTTTATTTACATACTATCACTTTCACCTAGCACATTGCTATAAGCTCTTAATAACTTCATTTTTGTTCTTCCATTTATCACCCCCATCACTGTCACTCTATCACCAGGCACCTATTATATTTTTAATGAGTGTTTATTGATTAATCTTCAATTTCTTTCCCACTGTACCATCTTCCCTATTCTCAGCTTTTTCAGATTTTGAGCAGACATCTTAAGTTTCATCCATGAAATCTGAAATGCAGCTTTCTTAAACCTTTCAGCCGCAACTTTTGGGTTCATACCATCCCATGAAGAATTAAACTAACAGAATCCAGTTACCAAACAGGTAGAATTCCCTTCTTTTACCACTAGATGGTGCTCATTGGGTGATTTACACATGATACGTAATTTAAAAATTAAACTACAGTACTTTAAAAAATAATTCTTGTTTCTTACAGGTAAATATAATGGTCCTCTAGCAAGTGAGTTTGTGTGGGTGGGAGATGGAGGGGGGAAAGAGATTCTAGTATTCATTTAGGAAGCATCAACTTAAATTTTCCCTAGAATTACCTTCATTTACACACTATGTTTGATTAATTTCCAGCCCAAATATTTACAGCACAGATGATAGTGAAGCATGTTAATATACTCTGGTTTATTTGGCATAATTTGAATGCTGTCAACAATGCAGAGAATGCATTACACAAGGGAAGCCTGAGATAGGCAATTGTCAGAGCCAGGTTTACACCTTTTTAAATACCTAGTGAGGTGTACTTTAAACCTTCAATGAATCTGTGCTCACATCAATATAGCTACACACTCCAACAGGACAGATCACACTCTATTGACGTCTCATCTTGTGCACCTCTCTTTACAGAATCTGAGTCTGAGGAAACTTCACAGTCTACTTAGTGCAACTAATTCCTGAACAACACTCAATCCTGTCTACAAAGGACCCAACAACTTGTCTGGTTAGGGAGTACTCATACTACCACCAGAACCGCCACCATCACCCCCACCCCAAGGCATCCCATTATGCTTTTGGATTATTACAATTGTTTTAACTTTTTCTTTACATCAAGCCTAAATTTACCTTTTGGAATCCAGCCATTGTACATATAAAATTGTCCTTTAAATACCGGATGGTAACTCTAAGCCTTTTCTTGGCCTGGCTAAACATTCCCGGTTGTTCCAACCAATTCTCTTATGATATAAAGGACATCAGGATAATAATTTCTCTCATATAATATCCTTCCTAAAATGTGGCATGCAGAATTAAGCGCAATATTCCAGGATATAGTGTGATCAGGGCAGATGCAGGGAATTAGTACCTCCCTAAGACTAGACACTGTTTCTCATGATGTGGCATAAGACTGTGTTAACTTTTTTTTCCTGCCATATCATACTATTAATTCATGTCACAGTTCACTATAATCCTCAGATAGTCTTCAACCAGTCAACAAGGATTTATTAAGAGCTTACTATGTGCCATGCACCAGGCTAGGTGCTGGGCAAGAAGCAAAGAGCTGAGATTATAACCAAGAATAATATACCCACCAAAACCAAATATATTCTTTCAAAGGAAAAAATGGATACTTAAAGAAATGGAGGACTTTCATGCATTCATGATGAAAAGACCAGAGCTGAATAGAAAATTTGACCTTCAAATATAAGACTCAGGAGAAGCATAAAAAGGTACACATGAAAGAGAAATCATAAGAGACTCAATAAGGTTAAACTATTTACCTTTCTATATGGGAAGATGATACATGTAACTTATAAGAACTCTATCATTATTAGGGAAGTTAGAAAGTTCACACATAGAAAGAGGGCATGAGAGTGAGTTAATCATGTTTGGATGATGTAAAAAATGAATAGGCAAGAGAGATCCCCTAGAATAAGGGGGAAAGGAGAGGAAGAATGGGGAAAATTATTTCATATAAAAGAGGAATGCAAGGTAGAACTTTTACAGTGGAGGGGAAAATTGGGGGGGGGGCGGAATGCCTCTAAATTGGTTCCAAGAGGACAAATACATATAGATACTCAATTGGTAATAGAAATCTATCTTACTACACAGGGAAGTAGAAGGGAAAGGGGACCAGAGAAAGGGGTGTTGTGATAAAAGGGAGGGCAGATAAAAGAAGCCAGTAGTCAGAGGCAAGAGAGAGGGAGAGAGAAAAGGAGAGACAGAAGAGGATAAACAGAAGAAAATAGGATGGAGGTAAATATACAATTAGTAATTATAACTGTGAATGTTAATGGGATGAACTCACCAATAAAATGGAAGCA
The DNA here is from genome assembly GCF_011100635.1 of Trichosurus vulpecula. NCBI lineage: Eukaryota > Metazoa > Chordata > Mammalia > Diprotodontia > Phalangeridae > Trichosurus > Trichosurus vulpecula. The sequence continues at coordinate 99,917,151 of NC_050574.1, read as the reverse complement.
TATAGCAGAATGGATTAGAAAACAGAATCCAACAGTATGTTGTTTGCAAGAAACACATTTGAAACAGACACACACAGAGTCATAATAAGGGATTGGAGCAGAATCTATTATGCTTCAGTTGAAATAAAAAAACGCAAAGATATCAGTAATAATCTTAGACAAAGCAAAACCAAAAATAGACCTTAATTAAAGGGATAAGCAGGGAAACTTCAATTTGCTAAAAAGAGCCATAGATGAAGTAATATTAGTACTAAACATATGTACACCAAATGGCAAGACATCCAAATTATTTTTTTATATTTAATTTGTTTATTTTTAGTTTTCAACATTCACATCCATAAGATTTTGATTTCAAAATTTTCTCCCCCACCCTCCCCATCCCCCTCCTGAAGATGGTGTGCAATCTGATATAGGCTCTTCTTACACATTCATATTAAACATATTTTCACATTAGTCATGATGTAAAGAATTAAAATTAATGGGAGGAACCAGAGAAAGAAGAAACAAAACAAAACAACAAAAGAAAAGGAGAATAAATAGTATGTTTCCATCTGCATTCAGACTCCAGAGTTCCTTTCTCTGGATATGGATAGCATTTTCCATCATGAGTCTTTTGGAGTTGTCTTAGATCCTTGCATTGCTGAGAAGAGCTAAGTCTATCAAAGTCAGTCATCACACAATGTGGCTGTTACTGTATACAGTGTTCTCCTGGTTCTGCTCATTTCACTCAGCATTAGTTTCTATAAGTTTTTCCAGGTTTTTCTGAAGTCCTCCTACTCATCATTTCTTATAGCACAATAGTATTCCATTACATTCATATACCACAACTTGTTCAGACATTCCTCAGTTGATGGACATCTCCTCAATTTCTAATTCATTGCCACCACAAAAAGAGCTGCTATAAATATTTTTGTACATAGGGGTCCTTTTCCTGTTTTTATGATCTCTTTGGGACACAGACCTAGAAGTGGTATTGCTCGTTCAAAGGGTACGCACATTTTTATAGCCCTTTGGGCATAGTTACAAATTGCTCTCCAGAAAGGTTGGATAAATTCACGAGTCCACCAACAATGCATTAATGTTCCAATTTTCCCATATCTTCTCCAATATTTATTATTTTCCTTTTTTTTTGTCATATTAGACAATCTGATAGGTGTGATGTGCTGCGCTTAGTGTTGTTTTGATTTGCATTTCTCTAATCAATAGTGATTTGGAGCATTTTTTCCATATGAATATAGATAACTTTCATTTCTTCATCTGAATACTGCCTGTTCATATCCTTTGACCATTTATCAATTGGGGAATGACTTGTATTCTTGTAAATTTGACTCAATTCTCTATATATTTTAGAAATGAGGCCTTTATTGAAGACACTGGTTGTAAAAATTGTTTCCTAGCTTTCTGCTTCCCTTCTAATCTTGGTTGCATTGGCTTTGTTTGTGCAAAACCTTTTCAATTTAATGTAATCAAAATCACCCATTTTGCATTTCATAATATTCTCTATCTCTTGTTTGGTCGTAAATTCTTCCCTTCTCCATAGATCTGACAGGTAAACTATTCCTTGCTCTCATAGCTGGCTTATAGTATCACCCTTTGTATCTAAACCATGTACCCATTTTGACTTTATCTTAGTATAGGGTGTAAGATGTTGGTCTATGCCTAGTTTCTGCCATACTATTTTCCAGTTTTCCTAGCAGTTTTTGTTAGATAGTGAGTTCTTATCCCAGAAGCTGGAGTCTTTGGATTTATCATAGGTTACTATAGTCACTGACTATTGTGTCTTGTGTATCTAACATATTCCACTGATCCACCACTCTATTTCTTAGCCAGTACCAAGTAGTTTTGATGATTGCATGCCATCCAAATTCATTTTTTTTTTATGAAGGAACCTTTAATTAAAAAAGCCAAACCCCATCCCTTACATCCCTGCTCCCCTCCCCCCAGAGGCTATCCGACGTCAGAGCCTGCCTGGCACCGGCAGCTTGCCGGTGACCTTGTTGGAGCACTCCAGCAGGGCGTTGGGGATGTCCTGTGGCACAGCCGATCTGGGTCTTGATCATGCTCAGGTACTGCGGGTAGGGCAGGCTCTCGGCCTGCACCACGTCTGGCTTGGTGGCTGTGCGCACCAGCATCGGAGAGTGCTTGGCGCTGTCGTAGCTCTGGAACAGGCACTCGTAGGCCAGGCGCAGGCATAGCTCCAGCTGGTCACAGAGGGCATAGAACTCTTCAAGGCTCTGTCGAAGAGCTGCAGCCCTCCCTTACTGCTCTTTTGGCCATTGTCGATGTTGGTATTCAGCACCAGGTTCTGGGCTGCCACCTTTATCTGGTGTTGTAGGCTCTCTTTAAGCTGAGGAATCAGGAGCTTGTAACGCTGCACAGGGTCGAAGTCCTGTTGCTGCTGCTGTAGGAGGCCTCTCTGAGCCGCCTGGATCTGTAAGGCCGCTACAAGCTGTGCCGAGGGAGGCTGCTGCTGGGGCGGTGTCTGAGCCAGTGGGGCCCCGGAACAGAAGCACCAGCCGATCCTGGGCCGGAGACGCCGGCAGCAGGCGGTTGCGGAGGCTGCCATGGCATCCAAATTCTTAAGGGAGAAGTTAAATGAATTATAGGAGGAAATAGACAATAAAACTATACTAGTAGGGGACCTCAACTTTCCCTTTTCAGAACTAGATAAATCTACCCATAAAATTAATAAAAAAGAAGTCAAGGAGGTTAATGGAATCTTAGAAAACTTGGATATGATAGACCTATATCGAAAACTGAATGGAAATAGAAAGGAGTACCTTTTTCTCAACTGTAATAGCACCTTCACAAAAATCATGTATTAGAGGATAAAAACCTTACAACTGGGGCAGCTAGGTGGCTCAGTGAGTAGAGCACTGACCCTGGGGTCAGGAGCACCTGAGTTCAAATCCGACCTTGGACACTTGACACATTTACTAGCTCTGTGATCTTGGGCAAGTAACTTAGCCCCAATTGCCCTGCCTTCCCCCCCACAAAAAACCCCCAAAACCTTATAACCAAATGCTGAAAAGTGGAAACCACAATGCAATAAAACTTACATTCAATGAGGGGCTGTGGAAACAGAGATTAAAAGTTAATTGGAGGGGCCAGTAGATAGATCACTGGCCCTGGAGTCAGAAGGACCTGAGTTCAAATCTGGCTTCAAACACTTGACACTCAACCCTGTTTGCCTTGCCAAAGAAAAGTTAATTGGAAACTAAATAATCTAATCCTAAAGAATGAGTGGGTCAAAGAACAAATCATAGAAATAATCAATTATTTTATCAAAGAAAATGGCAACAGTGAGACAACATTCCAAGATTTTTGGGATGTAGCCAAAGGATTACTTAGGGGAAAACTTATTTTCTTAATGTGCACATCAGTAAAAGAGAGAAAGAGCAGAACAATGAATTGGGTGTGCAACTTAAAAAAAAAAACTAAAAAGAGAACAAATTAAAAATCCACAATGAAATATCAAAATGGAAATCCTGAAAATCAAAGGAGAGATTAATAAAATTGAACTAATGAAACAAGGAACTGGTTTTATGAAAAAAAAATCAATAAAATAAGCCATTGGTTAATTTGATTTAAAAAAGAAGAAAACCAAATTACCAGTATCAAAAATGAGAAAAGGTGAATTCACCATCAATGAAGATAAAATTAAATCAATTACTGAGAACTATTTTATTCCAATTCTATACCAATAAATCTAACAATCTAAATGAAATAGATAAATATTTACAGAAACATAAATTGCCCAGATTAACAGAAAAAGAAGTAGAATACTTAAATAACCCTATCTTAGAAAAAGAAATGGAACAAGCCATCAATGAACTCCCTAAGAAAAAGTCTCCAGGACCAGATAGATTCACAAGCAAATTCTACCAAATATTCAAGGAACAATTAATTCTAGTAATGTACATATATTTGGAAAAATAGGTAAAGAAGGAGTCCTACCATATCCCTTTTATGATACAAATATGGTTTAGGTCTTGAAACCTAAACCAGGGGGAACAAAAACAGAGAATGAAAACTATAGACCAACTTCCTTAATGAATATTGATGCAAAAATACTAAATAAAAGGCTAGCAAGGAGATTACAGCAATATATCACAAAGATTATACCCTATGACCAGATCAGATTTATACCAAGAATATAGGGATAGTTCAATATTAGGAAAACTATCAACATAATTAACCATATCAATAACAAAAACAACAAAAATCCTATGATTATATCAATAGGTGCAGAAAAATCCTTTGACAAAATACAATACCCATTCCTATTAAAAACACTGGAAGGCACATGAATTGATGGAGCTTTTCTTAAAGTGGTAAATTTTATCTATCTAAAACCAAAAGCACTCATTGTCTATGATGGTGATAAATTTGAAGCCTTCCCAGTAGGATCAGGAATGAAACAAGGATGTCCATTATCACCACTACTATTCAATATTGTACTAGAAATGTTAGCTAGAGCAATAAGACAAGAAAAAGAAATTGAAGGAATAAAAATAGGCAATGAAGAAACAAAACTATCACTCTGCAGATGATATGATGGTATACTTTAAAGAATCCTAGAGAATAAACTAAAAATGAGTTAAAACAATTAACAACTTCACCAAAGTTGCTGGATACAAAATAAACCCACATAAATCATCAGCATTTCTATGTATTGCCAACAAATCCCAACAGTAAGAGGTAGAAAGAGAAATTCCATTTAAAATAACTGTAGACAATATAAAATACTTGGGAGTCTGCCTGCCAAGACAAACCCAGGGATTAATATGAACATAATTACAAAACACTTTTCATAAAAATAAAGACAGATCTAAACAATAGGAGAAATATTAATTGCTCATGGGTAGGCCAAGGCAATATAATTTTGACAATTCTACCTAAGGTAATTTACTTATTCTGTCTCATACCAATCAAACTACCAAAGAATTATTTTATAGAACTAGAAAAAATAGTAACAGAATTCATCTGGAAGAACAAAAGGTCAAGAATATCAAGGGAATCAATAAAAAAAATGTGAAGGCAGGCAGCCAACAGTTCCAGATTTCAAACTATATTACAGAGTGGTAATCATCAAAACAGTCTGGTACTAGCTAAGAAATAGAGCAGTGGATTAGGTACACAATACACAATACACACACAATGGCAAATGACCATAGTAATCTAGTGTTTGAAAAACCCAATAAGAAAATCCAATATTGACTTAGTATTTTATATTTAATTCCATTGTATAATCGATTCTGTTCTGTAACTGCCTGAGCCACGTTTCTTTTTCTCTGGGTTAAGTTCATAAGTTCGTAAGTCCAGAAGTTTAAAATTCAATTGTCCTATAAATCACCTTAACTCAAAGAAATACATTATCTCTATACAACCTTGCATGTCCATGTACATTTAAGGGAGATCTGCTATCCTACTAACAAGTCTTGCAGAATGTAGGTGGGTGCCAAGAAATCTGTTATCTCTGTTCAACTAATGAGCAGATGGACTCTATCAGTCAATGTCACCTGACAGCAGGATGGAAGGAAGGTTGTTGCTAGTTCCAAATGTCCAGCCAATCATAATGTTTTTGCTGCCTGTGATACTTCAGACTTTGTAACCAATCATACTATTTTCCATCCATGATTCTTTCTGTTCTTTGTTCTCTTGTACTTCCCAAAACTCTATAAAGGCTAATAAGCCATATGGGGTTTTTTTTTTGTCTTTGAGAGAGGCCATTGACTCAATTTATTGATACTGCTAGCCTAACTAATAAATTGATCATGCTCAAATGCTTTTTCTCTCAGTTTACCTTAATTTTCAAATGTAACGCCAATATAATATCCAGTCTTTTGAGGATAAGAAATCACCATTTGACAAAAATTGTGAAAAAACTGGAAAGCAGTTTGGCAGAAACTTGTCATAGACTGGCATCTCACCCCATATAACAATATGAGGTCAAAATGGATAAATGACTTAGACATAAAGGGTGATATCATAAGTAAATTAAGGGAACATGGAAAAATGTACTTGTGGATAAGGGAAGATTTTATAACCAAACAAGAGATAGAGGGGATTACAGAAAGTAAAATAGTAATAAAAAAATCCCCATGAAATTAAAAAGAAAACTTTTGCATAAACAAAACTAATGTAGCTAAAATTAAAAGGAAAACAGGAAACAGGAAAACTTTTACAGAAAGTTTCTCTGATAAAGGCCTCATTTTTAAAATATATGGGAAAGTGAGCCAAATTTATAAAAATAAGAGGCATTTTCTAGTTGATGAATGGTCAAATGATATAAACAGGCAGTTTTCAGAAGAAGAAATTAATGCTATCAGTAGTCACATAAAAATGATCTTAATCAATACTGATTAGAGAATGTAAATTAAAACACCTCTAAGATACCATCTCAAATATGACTAACATGACACAAAAAGAAAATGACAAATGTTGGAATGGTTATGGAAGATTTGGGACAGTAATTCACTGCTGGTAGAGTTGTGAATTAGTCCAACCATTCTGGAGAACAGTTTGGAACTATGCCCAAAAGGCTATAAAACTGTGCATACTTTTTGACCCAGCAATACCATTACTAGGTTTGTATCTCCAAGAGATTAAAGAAAAGGGAGAAGAGTTCTATATGTACAAAAATGTTTATAGCAGCTATTTTTGCGGCTTCAAAGAATTGGAAATTAAGGGGATGCCCATCGATTGGGTAATGACTGAACAAGCTGTGATACAAAATTGTGGTGGAATACTATTGTACTATAAGAAATGAGCAGGATGGTTTCAGGAAAAACCTGGGAAGACTTATGTGAACTGATACAAAGTAAAGTCTGCAGAACCAGAACTTTGTCCACAGTAAGAGCAATATTGTAAAGATGATCAACTATGAAAGACTTAGCTGCTCTGATCAAGATAATGATCCAAGACAATTTCAGAGGACCCATGACAAAAGATGCTATCCACTTCCAGAGAGAGAAATGATGAACTCTGAATGCAGAGCAAAGCATGCTTTTCTTCACTTACTTTATTTTTATGTTTATTTTTTGTGTTTTCTTTCACAGCATGGCTAATATGGAAATGTTTTACATGACTTCACATGTATAATTGATGTCAAATTGTTTGCCTTCCTCAAAAAGGGAGGAGGAGTGGGAGGAAGGGAGAGTATTTGGAACTCAAAATTTTAAAAATAAGTGTTGATTTTTTTTCATGTAATTAGGAAATATTTAATGAAATAAATAATAAAAAAAGAAAAATCAATGTAAGAGTTTACATTTCTCAGTGGTGTGCTGGTAAATATTTAACAACTGGCTCTATGAAAAAACACATATAGGACACATTTTAAAGTTTAATCAGCATTATTAACACATTCTCCATCACTTTCTTAAATGTGAACATTCAACAAAACAATAAATCAAACCCTGATTTGTAGTTGCCAATTTCCTAGAAGTAAATGCTCACACTGAAAATTTAACAATCAGCTCTCAGGAGCTGGCTTAAGCTGGCTTAGCACATCCCTGTATTTATCCCAACTAAATTTTCATCTTGTTAGGCTCAGTCCAACCTTCTAGCTTGACATGATGTTTTTGGATCCTTATGGTTATCCAAAATGTAAACTCTCCCTCCAAGCTTTGTGTCATCAGCAAATTTGCTAAGCATGCCATCTGTGCCTTTATCCAGTTAAATAAACAAATTTTGAGAAAAATTAAACAGTATAGAGCTAAATATACATCTCTGGGATCCTGTACTGGAAAATACCTTCCAAAGGGACAGCTAACCTTTAATTACCAGTCCTTGAGTCTGTTCATACCACCAGTTCAGAAACCACTTTACTATTTTTTATGCCTGCCTCTGCATCTTTTCTGCAAGAATAGCATCCGGTTTGTCATCTGCTTTACTTAAATCCAGGTAAATTATACCTGCAACATTCTCCTCATCTACCAGCCTAGCACCCCTGTCAAAAGAAAATAAACCTAGTCTAATGCAACTTGTTCTTGATAAAAGCCACAATATCTCTTTGTGATTACAACTTCCTTTCTAGATGTTGTTAACTACCGCTTTCAGAATCCATTCTAGTTTTGTTAGGAATCGAAGCCCAGAGTGACCTGACAATAGTTTGTACACTCTATACTCTTCTTTTTTTTTGGTGAAAATTGGGTCATTTTTTCCTTTTGTCATTCTACATAACCTCTCTTATTTTCCAGAATCTTTCAATATTCCATTGACAATGGCTCAACAATCATACCAGTTGTTTCAAGGCTTTAGGATGTAGTTCATCTGAGCCTGGTGATTAACTTGTTAAGGGAAGCTAAGTGCTCTTGTACTATCTCTTCAGTTATCTTGCATCTCAAATGAGTGTATATTTAGAAGAGCAAAGGAACTTAAAAGTCATATGGTCCAACTTCCTCATATTGAGAACTAAATCCCTTGGAGATTAAATGCTTCGTCCAGGGATATATGAATAGCAGGTGGTAGTGTTGGGATTGGAAGTCTGGATCTTTTACAGTGAATCTTTCTCCACTCAATACATCCTATTAGATATTTTTGTTTTATCTTTTACAGCCAAATATTATTCACCTTGGTGGAGAAAACTTGGCAAAATAAGGGTTGAGTTGTTCTGTCCAAGCATGAACAGTTAATCTCTCTCTAATCATTTAAGTCTCTATTTCACTAAAGAGTGTTTTTGTAGTTGCATTCATATAATTTCCATGTGTGTCTTGGTAGGTGGACCCCTGGTTCCTGAATTACTTCACATGAATATATCTTATTAAGGTAAATCTATCCTACACCACTGTGTTGGCAATCAAAATGGGCTCTTAGCATTCATTTCAACCAAGTGACCTTGAAGAGTTTGGCCTTTGTTTCCTTGATTAGATTGGGAGTCCTTGGTGGGAGGGCCTAGTTTACATGTATTTGAGTGGCATGTTTGGGACATCAGAGGCTTTTAGATTATGTGGATTTAAGTCTCCTCTTTGTGACGATTTTAGGTCATGTGGGTGACCCTGAAAAAGATATAAAACCAGGGGTTGTCTTTCTCTCTCTCGGAGCTCTGAGCCACAGCAGGAGTGGCGAGTGACTCTGGGCCAGCCGTTGTTGAGCTCCACGGCTCATAAACTCAGAGGTTGATGCTTTTGGGTAATTATGAATTGTGATTTGGTCTGTTTCTAATGTATCTTTGTATTTGTATTTGCTCTGAGGTTCAGGGTGCTGGCTTTTCCCCCTGAACTAAGTGAATGATGTCTGTATGCTGGACTAAAGTAAAATCGTTAACCCTTTAATGTTGCTGTCCTTAGTAAAGCAGATCAAAAGAACCTATGCTGGCAGCATTCTTGTTGTTGGGCTTGTGTTGGTTTTTCAACCCCACAACAGCTGCTAGCTGGATTGTTGAAACAACCACATGTATAACTGATGCATTAGTTTTGCTGAGCTTCCTTTTTTCCTTCATTATAAGGGATAGCTCCCTGGGAGGACACTGAAGATGATATACAAATAAAATATATCAATAAAAAGCTGATCTTTTCTTTAAAAATGGTTTCAAAGTGATATTTCTTTCAATATTGATTTCTTTTGTCTATACGTGGTCTGTTCCAGGGGTTCCTTCTCCCCTCATCCTCTTACTAGACATTTACACATCCTTGTAAAGCACAACAGGTAGGTCAGGTATTAGAACTGGAAAGTGGTCATTTCAATATCATCAAATAATGAAGTTAGATTGCTACAGAAACGCTGACAAATCTGTTCTGCTTTCCACCTATTTGTTGTCTTCTTTCTGATTTCATATGCAAATATCCTTGACCTGAAATCGGTTTTATGCCAAACAGATGACTTCCATCTCTACTAGGTTTTGTTTTGTTTTGTTTTGCTATTTTGTGAGGCAATCCTGCTATAATCTCCCACAATACTTTTCCGTAGCATTTTGAAAATGAGTTTAAAATCTAAGTAAATGTGGTCCTTAGATTCTGTGTCTTCCTGCTTAGCAAGGATGTTAAGTGCTGGTTGAAGTGGTTTCTGGGCTTCTTTGGTTGCGATGACTGCTTTACATCAGTTAACTCTTGTAGAAAATAATGATAATTAGAGTCAAAGTCTATTCTTTTGTCAATAGCTTGTTCGAACAGATCATATTGAAGCTGTTATAATTATGTGCAGTTTCTTATCTTTGTCTTTTGATTGTTTTCAATATTGACTTTTGACGTAATTAGCCAGTGATCTTGCTACATAGGCAACCACTTAGGTGATTATTCCCTCCTCTGTAACAAGTAGTTTTCTATCTGTTAAGATTTTCACTTTTTTCATTTTTTGTTTTTTTTTGTGTGTGATATGGTTTGCTAATTAAACCTTCTAAACTCTTCTTAAAGAAAATATTCAGGATATACAGGACTTTTGAAGAAACTATATATAGGACTCATCTTCCTGACTTCAAATCTGGCCTCAGGCACTTAATAGCTGTGTGATCTTGGGAAAGTGACTTAACCCTATATGTCACAGTTTCCTTATCTGTAAAATGATCTGGAGAAGGAAGTGGCAAACCACTCCAGGATTTTTTCTGAGAAAACCCCAAATGGGGTTATGAAGAGCCAGACACAACTGAAAACTACTGGACAACAATAGATGTCACTTTCTGCCTTAGAAAAGTAATATCATAATCTTTGCCATTTTTTGAATCTTATTCTCTTCAAGATATTTTTAAAATTATTTACTGAATATCTTTAAAATTATGTCACTTCCAACACAGCTTTCTTCCTTATGTGACTGTTAGGTATAGCCACTATTCTTGATTCATTTCAGAACAACACAATTATTACTTCATCATATGGGATAATAGGTATTGAGTTGGTGGAATATACTTCTTTCACTGATAAGAATTGTTTACCATAAGAACACCAGCAGATCAATCCTATTTCACGTTTATTTATTGTCCTCCTGATATGGGATAATCTTGGGATGCTGTGGCCTACCTGAGTTTCACACAAAACTCTTTGTGGGCTCATTTTCTCATAGACTTCTCTTTACTATTTTGAGAGAAAATGAAATAATCATCCACCATAATATTTTTCAAAGAAGCTTGTATTCTAAACTAGTGTTTTTCTTGGCTGCTGTTTGTCAAGGACATTGGCAAGCATTTGTTGGCCAAGATAGTTTCTGGGTTCTTTTTTTGCCTCCAGATGTGGTGCTTCTTTTTGCACTGATTAAGCCCATGGTCAAGTGGTCAGAGTCACTGTCTTTCTTTTTGTCCATTTTCCTTTGTGGGGAGAATTATTTAACCTGGTTGTTTTGAAGCTTCCCTAATACTGCATACTATTCTCCTCCTCCTCCTCCTCTTCCTCCTCCTCCTCCTTCTTTTTCTTCTTCTTCGTCATTATCGTATGTTGATTTGTAGCCAGGGGATCTGAATTCAGAATATCTCTGCCCATTACTACCTGTGTAACTTGGGTCAAATCGTAACTTCTCTGGGCATCAGTTTCTTCATGTGTAAAATAAAGAGATTGGACTAGATGATTTCTAAGGTTCCTTTCAGTTCAAGAGCCTATGATTTTATAGGATCTAATTCAGTATTGATTTTTATTTTCCTTTGTTCCTTTGTTCATTTCTTCCTTCCTTCTTTCCTTCCTTCCTTCCTTCCTTCCTTCCTTCCTTCCTTCCTTCCTTCCTTCCTTCCTTCCTTCTTCCTTCCTTCCCTCCCTCCCTGTTTCCTTCCTTCCCTCCTTCTTTCCTTCCTTCCTTCCCTCCTTCTTTCCTTCCTTCTTTCCTTTCTTTTTCTCTCTGAACTTTCTTTGGTTATTTTACAGTCTATAATTTCTAAAAACAACAGGTGTAGAATGTAGTCTACATTATGGATTCCCTCCTCTCAGCCCAGCATGTTCACCCCAGCAGCTTTGGGTCAGGTGAGTTACAGCTGTCCACTAGAGATAGGCAGCAGGGCTTCCCCTACCCCCAGCCCTGGGCGTTCAACTCTTATTTGTATAACTGTTTCATATATATACCTATGTAAGTATACATTGTCTCTCTCAATAGAATGTAAACTCATTTAGGTCAGGGACTATTTCACTTTTGGCTTTCTGTTTCCGGTGCCTGGTGCATAGTAGATACTTTAAATGCTTTTTGGTTGATGTAGCACTTCAAGGTTCACAAACCACTTTGCATTATTTCATTTGTGCATCACAACTCTGTGAGGTTATGACTGTTGTCATCACCATTCCCATTTTATATTTCAGGCCACTGAGACCCAGTAAGGTTAAATGACTTGCCCACAGTGACACAAGTAGTAGTTATGTGGGGTTGGGTTTGAACCCAGGTCTTCCTGCCTCCAAGTCCAGCACTATAGCAACTCTACATGTTCACTCTCACCTCATTTTAGTGGCATAATTAAACTAAAATGTAGACCAATTTTATGATATTTGCATCAGAGGCCAGGGTAGCATAAAGTTGAATAGGGGGCTCTATCCATACTCACACAATCATAGGAGAACTAACATGGGGTAGTAGGAATTTTTTTTTTACTAGAGACATAGGAAATTGAGTCCACCCTCAATCGCTTATTAGTTGTGTGAACTTGGGCAAGTCATTTCCACTCAATGAGGCCTCAGTTGCCTCATTATTAAGTAGAAGTAAAAATACCATGCCTAATCTCTTGATAACCCTTTATGGCTCCAAGAACTATGATTCTCTAAGCCAGTCTTTCCTCAGTTCCAGAGATGTTTGTTGTTGTTCAGTTGTTTCAATCATATACAACTCTTGTTGATCCACTTTGGGGTTTTCTTGACAAAGATACTGGAGTGGTTTGGCCATTTCTTTCTCCAGCTCATTTTTACAGATGAGGAAACTGAGGCAAATAGGGTTAAGGTACTTGCCCAGGGTCGCATAGCTAGTAAGTGTCTGAGGCCAGATTTGAACTCAGGAAGATGACTCTTCCTGACTCCAGGCCTGGCATTCTATCCACTGTGCCACCTAGCTCCCCAGAGATGAGCCACTGGTAAATTTTCCACTCTACACAGCATCTGAGGTTATACTTCTGGGGGAAAAGTGGGAAGAGATTGATAATATTTTATTCTATAACAGTCTGCATAGCTAAACCTCTTCTCTTCCCTGGGATGCTATAATACTAACAAACACTTGTCTTGCATTTTTTACTTCTTTGTCAGCAATACCTGGAGTCACAGTCTGTGAATTGATGTAATGCTTTTCCTATTATCTCTGCAGCTTGAATAGATTAATCTGAATATAAGTCACATATGCCAGCATGTTCATAAAACAACCATGTCAAGTGTCTGGAGACATTTTGTAAATTTGTCAGGATTTTCCTTTCACCTGGTAGAAAGCTTTCTTCCTCCTAGAATTTGAATTGAGAAATCTCTTCTGCTTCCTTAGACTTGTCCTTTGTGGAGGCAGACAGATTTAGATGATAGACTGAGTTTATCAACAAATAGCAATATACTGAGGCTAAATAAACACATTAACCACCTTTTTCCTAAGAGCAGGAAAAAAATCCCATAATATGGATGACTGTAAACATCATGCCTCCTAAGCTGTGCATAACTTCTAGTGAGAGAAAGCTGACAGATACTTATGAGGATTGCAAAACGTCAAGATGTCATCGGATGTGCAAATGGAGGTTATGAAATTGTGCTGAGTGAAGGATGTTATTAATGGGAAAACATGGCCTATCCTTATCTCAATCAAGAAGCATTTACAAAGCATGTACAGTGTGCCAGGAGCAGCTATATTTGTAATGGGAGGGAGAGGGAAAGTAAAGAATCCAAACTTGAAAATAACCCATACATATATCCAACCATTCAGGAATGGCTGGACAAATTGTGTGTAGCCATTCATGTCATAAGGCATCCTTCTGTACAGCTTATTTGACATGAGGACTACTGGGCTCAAGCCTGGGGTATCTCTTCTAGTCTTCCTCTGGTCAGGGGAAAGGCAAGGGGAGGCATTTAGATAGGGACCTGACATTCAATGACCCTTCTGCTTAGCCTATGGAGGGAGGAAAGGAGGAGGGCTGACTTTTAGTAAAATGTTAGAATAGGTAAAATTTATTGGCCCTCTCTTCCCCTCACCTTCCTTTTCTGTATCCCTGCTTTTCTCTCATCTCTTACATTTCCCTTCTCTTTGTCTCTTGGCGGCCCAGTATTCTCATGCTGGTCTTCAAGAGAATATCCAGCCCAGGCCTGATCTTCCCTCCAAGGGCCCTGTGCTCTAAGGTTAACATAGAATCTGAGATTTAGAGATGAATAGGACCTCAGAAGACAGATAGTTTAAACCTCTCATTTTATAGTTGAAGCAACTGGGGCCCAGAGAGGTTAAACAACTTATTCAGGGTCACACAGTTACTAAGTGTTCAAAGTAGGATTTGAACCCAGATCTTCCCTCTATCACTACACCACCTAGTTGTCTTTCTATTTTCTCTTATTCTATCTCCCTCCCCTGCTCCAACCAAAATTACTTCTCTTTCTGTCTATTTTAACTTGTGAGGAAAGCAAAGAGACTAAAGGAATCCAGACTAAGTTAAGAATGATACTTTGCGGATGATATCTAAAAAAATAAAATCAAATTAAGGGATGAGAGAAGAATATACTGAGAGAGGGAGAAAGGGAGAGATAGAATGGGGTAAATTATGTCACGTAAAAGTGGCGAGAAAAAGCAGGTCGTTGGAAGGGAAGAGGAGGCAGGTGAGGGGGAATGAGTGAATCTTGCTCTCATTGGATTTAACTTGAGGAGGGAGTAACATACACACTCAATTGGGTATCTTACCCCACAGGAAAGTAGGGGGGAGGGGATGAAAAAGGGGGTATGATAGAAGGGAAGGCAGATAGGGGGAGGAGGTAATCAAAAGCAAACACTTTCAAAAAGGGACAGGGTCAAGGGAGAAAATCGAATAAAGGGGGACAGGATAGGATGGAGGGAAATATAGTTAGTCTTTCACAACATGACTAATTATGGGAGTGTTTTGTATAATGATACATGTGTGGCCTATGTTGAATTGCTTGCCTTCTTAGGGAGGGTGGGTGGAAAAGGAAGAGGGGAGAGAATCTGGAACTCAAAGTTTTAAAAGCAGATGCTCAAAAAAAAGTTGTTTTTGCATGCAACTGGGAAATACAATATACAGGCAATGGGGCATAGAAATCTATCTTGCCCTACAAGAAAGTAAGGGGAAAGGGGATGGGGGGAGTGGGGTGACAGAAGGGAGGGCTAACTGGGGAACAGGGCAATCAGAATATATGCCATCTTGGAGTGGGGGGAGGGTAGAAATGGGGAGAAAATTTGTAACCCAAAATCTTGTGGAAATCAATGCTAAAAATATTAAATAATAAAATATGGAATTCAAAAAATTATTATTAAAAAATAAAAATTATTATAGATATCACAAAAAAGAATGATAGCTTCCTCTACCTTAACCCTCTCACATATATGATGTATGAATTCTCGTAACTTCAGGCCATATGGGAAATATGTTCGGGGGCATTTCCCCTTTAATATATCACTCAATCTATTTCTCCCAAGGGAATATCTATCCTTGGAAAGGCTGAAAAGAGCATTGGTACCCTCTTCATCCTACCCCTCTTTCCCTACCAGAGGATAACTACTTATAAACTATTTCCTATTCCCTCTGCATCCTGAGGACATTATATGCTGGGCAATCAGGGAAAATGAGGCAAGTCTCACATTTTGTGGGAATAAGTGAGCCTGGCTATAGGACCCCAACATCAGTCATTGGCATCTTTATTAGTTACTTTAACAGGAAGGTCCTGGGTTACTGAAAAGTGACTGAACAAAGCCCCTAGACAGCTTTCTGCTCTTCTATTCCCATTCTCCATAGCCAGCCCTAGAGAAGTTCTCTGTATTCCAGCTCCTTCAATCTTCCCCACACCTTACCTTTTCATTTGTTCTCCTAGAAGTTAGTCTGTGACTTAGGTCAACCTTCTTTATCCTCAGGCTGTTTTGTAGTGAAGGAGGTGGACCCAACCCTGACTGTAGGATCCATCAGAACAGGGAGTCTGTCCCATTGGAGCTGCTGGATCTGGGTTGAGAGCTGAGCAGCTGGGCTGGCAGGAGGGCCACCAGCTAACTTGTAAAGTACATAATGATTTAGCCTTGAGGCTTTCTACTGCCTTTACTGTACACTGTCTCTAACTATTACAGGGATCCAGGCAGCTATAACAATAGCTGACTGGCATTTTATATAGAAATTTAAGGCTTATAAAGGATTTGGCTTACATTATCTCATTTGACCTACATTATTCATATCTGTATCTTATGACCTATATCCCACTTGTCCTGCCTGATCTCATTAATTTGGGATGGGAGTTGGAATAGGAACTATAGGTATTCTTATCTTAAATCTTATCAATGAGGAAACTGAGGCTCATGGATTTCAGTAAGTATAGGGATCCCAGAGCATTAGGTCATAGATGTAGACCTGGAAAGGATCTTAGGCATAGGAGACACCTGATTTTAGAGATGAGGACCTTGAGGCTCACAGAGGGGCTGAGTGTCTTATCCAGCTAGATAGCCAGTAAATGTCTGAGGCAGAGTTTGAACTTGGGTCTTTAAACTCCAAGTCCAGCATTCAAGTGCTCCCTCTCTTCTGCACTGGGGAGGCAGATGGACTGTTTGAGCTGGCAGGGCCAGGCTGATGCTCTGTCCATAATTTTTTTTATTTTCATTTCACTTTTATTTGCACTCTAATGTCATATTTACTCCTGTGCCATAAGCTTTTGTTTCTTCTAGGATATCTTTTTCTTTTGAGCAACCTCTTCTTCTGGTTTATGAACAGTTTGTTCCTTTTCAGGAAGTATCATCTCAATATGGCAAGGAGAACTCACGTATGGGTTGATTTGACCATGAGCCCTGTAAGTACGCCACTGCATTTTGGGAGCCTGTTAACCTGGCTATGCTCAATGGCAAGAGAATCCACATCCAAACCCTTCAGTTCTGCATTACTCTCTGCATTTTAAAGCATATGCAGCAAAAATTCAGCCCTCTCTTTGGGCCAATGACCCTGTGTCCACCCTCACTGCTTAGCCTGGGCACACCTGCCAACTCCACCATTGTATCAATGGAAAGGAATACAAATGCTTGGTAGCTTTTCTGATATGCATGCCCTTGATGGCTTGGGATATTTCATGGGTGTTCTTGAAGTGGACCTGGAGATTTGAACCCTTTGACTTGCATGATTTTGTGGGGTTCTCTGGATCAAGAGCGTACCTCACCATTTTAAATGATTACCTAGGATGGCTCAACGGAAGCTATCCACAATTTTTAAAGGCTCTAAAGTAACCTCCTGCAAGGTCAACATATACTTTACAGAACACAGAAGATAGAGCATCCTGATCACTCCTTCAAAGTAGCAATTCTTGGTCCTTGTACAAATAGTGCAAATAAATGGCCTTATATAGATATAGAAAAGGAAACAAAACAACCAGCCTGTAGGGTGCCAGACAACCAAATAGATGAGCAATCAGAGGACTGTGAATAAGGGGGTCTTACCATTGACAGAGATATGGGGATAGCTCCAAGGCTGTGCTGAAGGGCAAAAGTAGAGAAAACCAATTTCAGCACCCCAGTTATGGGAAAGCACAGGAGCCAGTTTTTGTGACACAAATCTTCAGTCTCAAAAAAGCATACCAGGATCTTAGAAACTTCTGATTTCTGCTAATTTTTGCCACACAAGTTAATAAGGATAGCAATGTTTTGATATTGAAATCTGTTACACCCTGTCTTTCACATGGGAGGGTGGTTGTGTGTAAGTAGAGATAAAATGTTCCTGTTCTTTCAAGATGCTTATGCCTCAAGGCTTATTTTCCTTAAGGTTGTAGTATTAGAGATAGGATCCCACTTGCCCAAGCAAGGAGTGACCACCTGTCAAGACCAGGGAGACAATGTAGATGATTCATAGGAATTTAGAGATGGAAGGAAATTTGGACATAATCTAGTGCACAGGTGTCAAACATGCAGATAGACCTTGGGTCTCATGCATCTCTGAGTAGTGGAGAACCAGATTAAAATGAAATTGGGAAATAATTAACAAAATAAACAAAAATAAGATAAAATAGAGATAATGTTAGCATGTGGTTTTCTATGTTCATATATGTGAGCAAGGATCCTTATACACAGTTTAGTGGCTCCTGTTTCTATTTGAGTCTGACACCACTGTTGTAGTACATTTTCCCCTCATTCTGTAGATGAGAAAACAGAGAATTCAAATGATTTGCCCTAGGCAGAGATGAGGAGCGAGAATGTTCCTGGAATGGGGGCTAGCCAGAGAAAATGCTTGGAGCCAAGAGATGGAGTATCTTGTTTTTGGAACCTGCAGACTAGTGTCACTGGATTGAAGGGATATGGAGGAGTGTAAGATGTAAGGGCAGCTAAGTGGAGCAGTAGAGCACCCAACCTGCAGTCAGGAAGACCTGAGTTCAAATCCAACCTCAGATACTAGCTGTGTGACCCTGAGCAAATCACCTAACCCAGTTTGCCTCAGTTTCCTCATCTGTAAAATGACCTGGAGAAGGAAATGGCAAACCACTCCAGTATCTTTGCCAAGAAAACCCCAAATGGGGTCACAAAGAGTCCGACATGATGAAGTGACTGAACAACAACAAAGAAGTAAGTAAGTATTGTAAGAAGACTGGAGAGGAAGGAGAGGGCTCCGTCTTGAAGAGCTACCAATGCCAAAGAGAGAATTTTGTATTTTATCCTGGAGATGATAGGGAGCTACCAGAGTTTATTGTCATGGTGAGTGACATGGCTGGATCTTTAGGAAAAGGGGGATGACTGGAGGGTGAATTGGAGTAGGGAGAGATTTGAGACAGTCAGATTCACCTGCAGTCTATTGCAATAATCCAGGCATGATGTGGCAGAAGTCTTCACCAGAATTGTGTCAGTGTTAGAGGAGGGAAGAGGATATATCCAAGAGGTATTGCAAAGGTGAAATCTACAGACCTGGGCAGTATATTGGATATGGAAGATGAGAGAGATGGTGAGGAATCCAGGATGATTACTAGGTTGTGAGCAGAGGGAGTGGAAGGATGGTGTTAACCTGTACAGTAAGAGAGAAGGTGGAGGGGGGAGGGTTTAGGAGGAAAGAAATGGTGAAGATATCTGCTGAGTTATCATCAGCGATCTTTGGAAAATCACAGAGACTGGGAGAGGCACTATATGATGCTCTCCCTCTTTTGAAGAAAATACATGTCACCAACTACATATGGATTTTGATACTGATTTCTAGTAAAATCCTAGAATGGATTAGTGAAGGGGAGGCTTGGAAAGGAAAAAGGTGATTGCTAAGAACCATAATGGGTTCATTAGGAAAGTGTTAGGCCAGAGTAACCTCATTTCCTTTTATCATGGGGTGACTAAGCAGATAATTCAGGGAAATGGCATAAAGCATATCTAGAGTTCAATGATAGCATTTGACGGAGTTTCTCACAGTATCATTATGGATAAGATGGAGAAGTAGCGGCTGGATTTGAAATTGATTGCAGGCCTGCGTCTAAAGCACAGTGTTTAGTGGATCGGTATCAGACTAAAAGATGATCTAGTGCAGAACACCACAGGATTCCGCCCTTGGCCCTAGTCTTCTTAATGGTTTGTTGCTTTTTGTAATGACTTGGAGCAAGGCTTAGGTGCCATGTTTATAAAATTTGTGATTGTCATGAAGGTGGGAGGGTGGCTAATATAGTGAGTGATGGGATTAGCATCCAAACTGTCTAAAAAAGTAAAGATGAAGGGCTGAAATGAAACTGTAGGGTGGGAATAATAAAAACTACAACAATTAGCATTTACGTGTCACTTTAAGGTTTACAAAGTGTTTTACCAATATTACCCCTTTTTATTCTTTTAAGAACCCTGGCAAGGTAGATGCTATTATTATCCCCCTTTTACAGATGAGGAGACTGAGGCAGACAGAGGTTAAATGACTTGCCCAGGGTCACATACCTAGTAAGTTTCTTAGGACAGATTTGAACTCAGGTCAATCCTAACTTCAGGCCCAGCACTCTATCCACTGTATCACCTAGTTGCCCCTGTCTGGTGTGCAGTGGCGGTGGTGGTGATGGTGGTGGTGGTGGTGATGGTGGTGATGATGGTGGTGGTGGTGGTGGTGATGGTGGTGATGGTGGTGGTGATGGTGGTGGTGGTGGTGGTGGTGGTGGTGATGGTGGTGGTGGTGGTGGTGGTGGTGGTGGTGGTGGTGGTAAGGGCATTTAACACAGTTTTTATTACCTAGTAAGCACTTAATAAGTATTTGTTGATAGTCTTTGTTAGGGCATTGTACACAGTAGAGGGTAAATAAATGTTGTATTGAATTATATTTCTGAATAAAGAACGGAGGAGAGCAAATTACCTATAGGAAGAGTCAGTGCTATAAAATAAGGGAACACCTAAAGGCCATCACGCTTTCCCAGTAATCACCGGGTTCAAGATAGTTATTTCTTTACTTACATTTTCCTTAATATCTATGCCTTACATTTGGACTTCCTTAAACATGAGATTTCCTAGCCTCTGTCCACTAACCACCTCTTCAATAGCTCAATTTTCAGAAGTCTGTGGGTTTTTTACCTTTGGTAAAACATTCAGGTTTTAAAAGCTTAGATATTTTCTTTGGGAAGCGAGAGAGAGAGAGAGAGAGAGAGACAGAAATGCATCTTAGCCTGGAAATGGTATTTGACTTAAGCTTTGGATATTACTGTCATTTTTCCATTAAGTGAATCTGTTTGTTGTAGTGTTTGGGGGGTAGGTGGGCAGACGAAGAGGGTTAACTTGCTGAAATGAATGGTCTTCCACCCAGGCCTGATTTCTGCAGGCCATTAGGTGGCTGGTTTTAGGAGCTTGTAGGAGAGCCTGAGCTTCAGCCTTAATCATCATTTCAAACAAGGCACACCCGGGTTCTGGCTTCTGGCTTTCACTGAAGGATTTGTTGGGGTAGCTTAGTATTCTGATTAATTAACTTAAGCTTAGTTTCTATATAAATGCAAATTGATACTTTCCTTTGCTCAGTGAGTTATGGGTAAGCAGAGAAATAGGTAATAGGCACCAAAAAAAAAAAAAAAAAAGGTAAAATTATGGCCTGGACAGACTTTCCAGGAATTTACAGCTCTCGGGGGAAGGAACCAGGCTCTGTGCTAGAAGGGTTACTCAGACCACAGTCACATGCCTGGCATCCACAACATTTACCAACAGCCAGAAGCTAGGCTCAGCCTGTGTCATCCTGGCAAATAGCAAAATTCTAATGAAATCAGACCATATCTCCAGGGCTCATCAGGAGGCTTGGAGGGGAGAGAGTCTTTTTTTTTTCCCAATCTGAAAAAGAGGGGGAAAATCCCAGTTCTGGTCAATCAGTTATCAAGTATTTACTAATTAAGTGTCTACATGGGGTAGGCACTAGGGATACAAATATAATGACTGAAATAATCCCTTCCCTCAAGGACTTTACTTAGAGGGGAGGGAGTGAGAGAGTCTGTATATGCATACCTATATGTACATAAAGACTAAATACAAATTAGTTAAATGCAAGGCCAACTTGAGAGGTAGGGCACTAGCAGTTGGGGTGGGGGGAGATCAGGAAACGTTTAATATAGAGAAGGGAGTGTTGAGCTGCATACAGCTAGATAGCTAGCTAGAACATTTATTAAGTGCTTTCTATGTACCAGGTTCTGTTCTAAGCTTTGTTCTAACATACAAATTGCTGTTGTTGTCGATGTCTGTTCTTCATTCTCAAAGAAGACCTTTACGTCAGGAGGGCGATGTCATGACTTGCAAGTGAATTGGATTTAAGTGAGGCAGGGCTGTGAAAAGTCACCAGCCTCACTCTCCACCGCAGCCATCTGGGTCTAGTGGTCAGATATAGATCAAGATGACTGGAGATGGCCCCAATGCAGTAAGATACAAATAGAAGCAGAAAGAAAGACAGTCCCTGCCCTCAAGAAGTTTGCATTCTATTGGGGGAAAATAATTCCTATGGGGGAGTCAGAAGCTGGAGGAAGCCCATTTAAGAGTAGGGTTAACATGAAATAAATGGCAGCCCAGCACACACAAATAAGGAGAGCAGGATGCAGGCTGGAGGCATCGTCCGGGACAGCAGGGCTGCTGGTGAGAAGGAGTCCAGTGAAGCTGGAAATTAAGTGAGTAAGATATGGAGGCCAGGGGGAAGGGCATAGGAGATGTCCAGTACAGGAAATGGATGGTTCCCTGCAGATACAAAAACACATTTTTTTTTGTATATTTAAAAATACATTTTGTTATCAATATATATGTTTAATAAATTTAAGTGATTACATCCCCAGCTTTACCTTTTAATCAATAGTTGGCCTGGGCAAGTCACTATATTTTTCCGAGAGTTAGTTTCCTCTTGTACAAAATGGGGATAATATCTGCCTTACCTGTTGCACAAAATTGTTTGGGGATCACGTAAGTTCATGTGTGAAAACTGTTTTATAATAGTAAATAATATATATATAAATATTTGTAATATAAAAATATATAAATATTTGCTATATATAAATATTATACAAATGTTTGTAACATAATCATATATATATATATGTTTGTAATCATTATTATTACTATGAGGTGTTGCCATGCCTCTGTGGGCACTGCCAACCTCATAAGTAAGATTTTTCCCATGGAGATATTTCAAGGATTCCTTCCTAGAAGGTCCCTTTATCTAAAAAGATCTCCCCTACAAGTCTGAAGTTCTACCACGGGGCAC
Organism: Trichosurus vulpecula; assembly: GCF_011100635.1. Lineage (NCBI taxonomy): Eukaryota > Metazoa > Chordata > Mammalia > Diprotodontia > Phalangeridae > Trichosurus > Trichosurus vulpecula. Next base: position 99,894,446 of record NC_050574.1, on the reverse strand, counting down.
TTCACTTTTTTGAATCTGTCAACCGTAGAATATAAACTCCTAGAGGGCACACACAGTTCCTTTTGTTTATATGTTTCAACACCCATTTTTACCAGGCAAGTAATAGGTGCTTTGCAGAGTTTGCGTACATACCCCTACAGGGGAATGACTGAAGCCTTAAGCACAGTTTTCAGCTACCATCAGGGAGAAAGATTAAGATTCCGGGAAATACGGGGAAAGGGTCACGTCACCATTTTGCCAAGAATGGCTTGGTCCAGGAATCCTCCCTTAATTTGAGCCTGATAACTTTGTCTTTTCACTTACTGCAGGTAGCACCAGAGCGTTTTGTGTTCACCTGGGCTCTGCGGTGAAGCTGGCTTCTTTTGCCTTTGGTCCTGGACTCACTTCAAAGCAGGCGGGCTGGTCTTTGCTGAGTTGCCAAGTGGGCCAGCGTTAATGGGCTTTCACTCTCTAGAGGCTCCCCCAGGCCTCTTTATTGTTTGGGCTGGAGGTACAAATCCTTCCTTCTACTGCAGGCCTTGTGGAACAAGCCAGCTCAGAATTGCTGAGTAAATAACCTGTTGTTTGTCCTTCTCCAAAATAGATAAAGGTTTGAAGTTGGAAGCCTTTGAGGCATATGCTGGAGGGGATGAGGACAAACAACTACCTCCCTCTGGGGGCAACTGAAGCTGACGTGGCCTTGCAACGTGTCTAATACTTCCAGGATCCTGGCTCTAAAGCTGGGAGCGACTTCAGAGGCTTCCTAGGCCAACTTCTTCATTTTGCAGTTGAAGAAATTAAGGCCTAAGAAGCGACTTGTTCAAAGTCAAACAGGTAATAAGCATGCCATTAATCCTGGCCCTTCTTCTGCAGGGAAGGGCTCAATATTCTCTAATTTAATAAGTAGCTTTTGACAGTTGTTGTGGCCTGAAAAGTTCACTCCCCAGAACCTTCTACTGCCCCAGCCCCAGACACTTTAGGGATGACTCTTTATGAACTTAGCTTACCTCAGACAGCAGGAATACAGCCTGTTCTCTGGGGGATTTGCACTTGTCTGGAGTGGCCTTCCAGAGTCATTTCCACCTCCTAATGAGAAGTCTAAGGAGGACTTTGGTATATAGAGCAATACACTCACACAGTTATTTATTAAGCTTCTAGGATGTGTAAGGCACTATGCTAAATACTAGGAATACAAAGACGGAAACATGTGTCAATCCAAGAATGTTGGATTTGGAATCTCATGTTCTGGGTTCAGATACTTCTTTGTATGTTGATGGGCGAGTCATTTCTTCAGAGGAGCGGGCCTCATTTTTTTCCTCTGGAAAATGGTGGTGTTGGACTACATGACTTCTAATGGTCCTCTCAACTCTCACTGTAATTCTGAAATGGTTCCTGCCCTCAAAGGGCATACATCCTAATGAGGGACACGACATGACACAGATTAGCAAATGGGAAATCCTTCCAAAAGAGAGAGATTACTAACAACTGGGAGGAGGGGGAGGAAATCAGGGAAGGCCTTTTAGAGAAGGTGTCCCCTCTTTTATGACCATGGGAACAAGGTGTTTCATGAAAGTGAGTTTTCATAAATAATTGAAGGTTTCCCCTTTAAATGCCAAGTGTTCCTTTTAACCACCCTGGAATCCAAACATCTACTTGCCATGTGTAAGGCACAATGTCAGGTGGCTTCACTCTTGTGTTCTGTAGCAGAGTTGGCTTTGGAGCTTCCATTTGATCCTGAGTAATAATGATAATAAAAAATTATCACTAACATTTAAATAGCACTTTCTATATGCCAGGCACAATGCTAATTACTTTACCAATATTGTCCCCTTCTTACAGTTTGGGAAATTGAGGCAAACAGAGGAGGTTAAGTGACTCGGCCACAGTCACACAGCTAGCAAGCGTCTAAGGCAAGATTTGAATTCAAGTCTTTCTGACTCCAGGCCCAGAGCTCTATCCACTGTGCCAGCTGACCTTTCAGGGGTAGCTATTATTCTGCCTGGGGCAAAAGTTTTTTTGGAACCTAAGAACCTGGCATGGTGCCTTTCACATAGTAAATACTTGAACTGAACCAGGGAATGTCAGCATCTGGTGCTTCCATCACAAGCACTTCGGTTCACAATGACCCATTTAATCTACGTAGTAAAAGATGCAGAAAGGATTTGCATCCATACTTAAAGAGAGTCCAGAGGCTACCTTCCACCAGTGGACCATTTTCCCAGGGACCTGTAGAGTCTTTGTCTTATAATCTTGACAGTTTCCTTCTCCTGCTCCCCTCCACACTTTCACCATAGGTCTTCTCACCTCTGCCAGTATCACTGCTCTGTAGGGACTTTGAAGTCCCTACCCCATCCTCTCTCTGATGGGCTTGTTTCAACATGCTTCCAGTAGATGGTGCTCATGACCTCTTCTCCACATGTCCATCTAGAGATGACCCTGATGTGGCAATTGACCACTTAGAGCTCTGTCACAAGTCTTGGCAGGAGGGCCTCTGGCCTTTTGAAACTTTCTGTTTTTATATGCTGGGGGTCTAACTTTCCCCTATGGAGTCTATTTAGGGTGCCGTGGAAACACCTGCTCTCTTGGACTGGCTGGATTATCTCTCTTTCATTTGCATTTGGATCTGTGTGAGTCAGTACCATTTGCCTCCTCGCTCCTCCAGCACTTGGGCAATGTGCTTGCATGAGCATCTTCCCTGTAACCTTTGAAAGGGACTCTCCTACTTTCTCACCATTGGCCTTTGTTTTCCATAGTCTGTGGAATTTGGTTTGAGTTGTACAAATTATCATGAATGAGCCGCTTCTTGAAGAATCTCCAAAAGGGAGAGGGAAAGGTCAGTAAGGGACTCACATTCCACCGATCCCACTCTCCTCCTTCTACTTAGTACTGATGGAATGTCTGGTAGCTTTCAGTTAACCAGAATACTGAACAGAACATTCTATTCTCAACCATTCTGAATAAATCAGCATTTACTTTGCTTATCTCAGAGCCTTTTGTGTAATAGGTATGGAATCAGAACGCCATAGCTTTCATGGCTCATATGGAAATGTTTTGCATGACTTCACATATATAATTAATATAATACTGCTTGCCTCCTCAAGGGGCAGGAGGATGGCATGGAGGGAGGGAGTGAATTTGGAACTCAAAATTTTAAGAAATGAAGGTTAAAAGGCTTTAAAAATGTAATTAGGAAATATTTAACAAAATAAATAAAAATTATCAAAGTTATTTTTTAAAGCTATGCTCAAGGTACCATAATGTAGCTTTATAGATTCGAAGCTAGAAAGGACGTTTCATTTTACAGATGACCCTGAGGTCCAGCAAAGTTACATAATTTAGCGAGGGTCACATCAGTAATAAGCAGAAGAGCTAGGATTCACACTCAGGTTCAGTAACTCTAAATCCTGCATTCTTTCACCTGTAGCATGTTATCTCCCATAACTGTTCTTATATGAAATGTGGACTGTATCATCTATATAACCTAACAGTATCACGGTAAAGATCAAGTGAAAAAAATGTATGGAAGGCACATTGTAAAATCGAAGTGCTTCCAGATGTGCTCACATAATATAATACATCCAGATACCTCGTATGACATTGCCCCAACTGACAGTGCTTTGAAATGATGTCATGAATGAATTTTAAGCTTTGGAGTGCCTGCTTCTGGCCACATCTTGAGGCAGAACTGCTGATGAGACCTGTCTCAGACAAGCTAGGGCTAAGGGCTCTCCAGCTAGCAAGCAGGCGAAGGCAGAAGGTGGAAGGTTCCTGTCTGGAGAGGGCCCGGAAGGATGGGATTGGCTGAGCAGAATTCCAAGGTTGGTTACCAGGGATACAGGTTGCTTAAGCAGAACAGATGGAGACAAAAGTAGGGTTTCAAGTGAAAGTGTGAGTTGAGACCATCACAGTGCCTCAAGGACAGAAAATGGAATGTTGTTTGGGTCAAACAGGTCATAGAATCATAGCTTTTGTGTCATATGGGATGTTAGAGACCATCTTGTCTAACCCTCTCATTTTTTTCAGATAAGGGAACTAACGTTCAGAAGGATAGAGTTGACTAATGAAAAGTCATAAAGATAATAAGTAGAGGAGTGAGAATTTGAACCAAATTTGACTCCAAATCCAGCAGCCTTTCCACCGGTCAATAATTTTTATTAAGGCCATTAGGTAGCATAGTGGATAGAGTGCTGGGCCTGGAGTGAAGGAGACCTGAATTCAAATCCGGCTTCAGATGCTTATTAGCTCTGTAACCCTGGGCAACTCAGTTAACCTCTTCCCACCTCACTTTCTTCAACTATAAAATGGAGATCTTATTACTGCCTACCTCTCAGAGCTGTTATAAGGATAAAATGAAATAATATTTGTAAAAGCATTTGCCTGACACGTAATGCTAAAGGTACCATAATAATAATATAATATTAACATTAATATAATATATAATAATATTAATAAATGTTTATTCCCTTTCATTCCCTTTTAGTAGATCAGTCCCACTGAAAAACCAGCTGCTGGTAGCCTGAGAACAAATAGCCATCATGGCAGGAGACAGTGGCATTGTGAGACCATGAAATCCTATGGTAATATTATTTAGTCACTCATCCAAATCACGTGGTTGCTATGAAGCTGTCTCCTACACAATATTTTATCTAACCACTGTGCTTTCTCAGAACTAGTTTAAAATATTAGGGAGAGAATTGTTAAACACTTGTGTTCCATTTAGGGCTTTTATTCCTGGGTACTGGTGCCTACAAGAAGCTTTTAGCTCTAACAAGTCAGTAAGGTTGCTTCCATTTAAGTGTGACTGGCACAGCTACCATACAGTAGTTAAATACAATAGGCTTTGGGGGGGAAAAGTAGATTCACTTTCAAGGAAATCCCTGTGATACCTAAAAGCCTGTTGGCTTACACTCGTAGATGGCTTCCAAAACTACCTGCCAAATAGAGATGAAGAACTTGGCAGCCAAATGTCGTTGGATCCCAGCAGGTCTTTTCAAGGATTGGCCATTTCCCTAATAATTAACAAGAATGCTCCATTTGACTCAAAAGTGACAAAAGATATAATTTTCAATTCAACTTGTTACTTTGCAAGAGGTCTTACAGCCCCTGGGGCAGGATATACGATCTTACTCTCCCTGGGACCTCGTACATTGGTGTCTCCTCGGGCTTTTGTTTTTACCCTGGTCCTGGTGAAACCACTACAGGGAAATTACGCACACCTCCATCAACCTCTCACTTCACATCCTGAAATGTAAGATATTAATAGTTAAAAAAAAGTTTGGCTCTGGATATATTCCAAAATTTGGGAATGCAAACGATAAGCTTTTCTTAGCTAATTATAATATACATCACATTCTAGATTGGCATAGTACTTAAATCAATTAATCAACAAGAATTTATTTACTACTTACCAGGTATTCAAGTATTGTGCTTGGCACTAGAGATACAAACAAAAAAGTGAGATCATCCCTGCCCTTAAGGAGCTTACATTCTAAAAGGAAACACAAAAAGGAGAAAGATAGCCACAGAGAGGAATCACAAGGATTACATGTGGAGCCAAAGGGCTCTTTCCAGTAGCAGTGGTAGGGTTGTTTTGATGATTCTTTTTAGAGCAACAACAAAAGATCGAAAAGGGTGAAGGGTGGAGAGCTGGGGGAGGGAGCAGCATTTTGTGGGTATAGCAGGTGGCAAGAGCCTGTGCTAAGTAGGCTTGGGTGTCCTGGTCGGTGAATGTATGGGATACAAAATGTGGACTGGAGCTGAATAGATAGTGGGTGAGGTGAGCGTTCATACACGGCACCAATTAGGACATCCCAGCCTTATGGTAAGTCTCTAAGCTAATTGGTCCTATTTCCCTCCTTTTCCCCAGCCTCTCACATCAGGGTTTGGGGGTGGAATGGTCTTTGGAGATCTGGAGGGACATCGTTCCTAATGTCCATGCGTAGGCCCTTGTGTCTGGGAGGATGATTGATTATTCAGTAAATATTAGGCAATGATGAATTTGATAGTGACATCCATGTGCCTGGTGCTATATAAAAGCTAACCATCATTATTGCTATCACTGTTCTCTTGTGAGTCTGCAGGTGGCAAAAGCTAAAGGCAGAACACCTTTAGCAAATGACAAATGATGAGGCAACATGGTATCGTGGAAAGAACCCTCTCATCTCTGCCACCATTCAATAGCCACGTGGCATGGCCTTGGGCAATAACTCTGTGCCTCAGTTTCCATACCTATAGAATGGGGGGGGCTGGACCAGAGCTCTTTAAGACCCCTTTCAGCCCTCTGGGTCTGTGTCTTGTTGGTGCCTGCACGTCCACTGAAGTCTGAGGAACAGCTCTGGTATAGAGTGAGTAGAGGAAGCAAAGATACAGCTCAGGGGTACTGGGCTTTTTCCACGGCTTCAGCTTTTCTCAGCAGGGCTGGATGAGTCACCAGGCATGTGGTCAGTTGGAAAGATGCTGTCTCATTGTTCCAGTGGATGCTGAGCAACACTGAGTTCTGAACTGACTGGGGCTTTCAAGTCCTGGGGAAAAATGTTTTCTGAGGAATAATGTGAGCTTAGCTAGAGGATTCTGTGCAGGAGCAAAGCAGAGCCTGAATGTAAAGACTGTTATCTAGGGGTTAACTTCTTTTCTTAACTTTGGGATGTCAGGAAGGCAAGGTCTCACATCACAATAACGATGCCCGGTATTTGCATCTACAAGGGGAGAGAACTGAGGGTTTTTAGACCCAGGTAACTGCCCTCTAGGGTGGCCTTTTTGTCCAGGATCCCCCAAGTCTTGGACATCTTATTTCTGACTTTGGCTTTGAAATGGGCTTGTGGGTAGGAGAAAGAAGAAGCCAATGTAAGCCAAAGCAGCAGGAAGCCATCGCAAGCAAACAGACCAGAGAGATAGCAATGGAGGGAAGATGTTGGAGGTTAAGTCACAGTTAGTGGCTTAGTAGAATTTCCTGATGGGGCTGAGAAGATGATCCAAACCCAACCCATGTCCTGGGTGAAGTCTACACTGTTAATGTGCTCGGGGAGATGGTGACATACATACTCTTCTCTCTTCTGAATGTATCGTGGGTTACCCACATATACCCCCTTAGGAACGTCCCCATTGTCTATGGCACTGCCACACTTTACAACCTCAGTGCCATTCCTGACTCCTTCATTCGACATTTCCAATCAGTGGCCATATCTCGTTATTTCTACCTCTGCAACCTTTGTCACGTACATCCTCTTCTCTCCACTCACAGAGCTGCCATCCTAGTTCAGGCCCTAACCAGCTCTTGCCTCCTAATTGGATTCCCTGGCTTAAGCCTCCTCCTACTTCAATGTGTTTCTTCATATAGCCAGCAAAGTGGTTTTTCCTAAAATATTGGTCTGACTATATCAGGCAGGTAGGCAATGAAATCAAGTAAAGGCTGGTTCCAAAATGGAGTTGGTTTGGTGTGGGAATCAAGAGAACTAGTCAGATTCTATCTCATGAACACTGATTCCATCTTGTGCGGCCACATATAGTCCCCTCCATCTTGCTGGTTTTTCTGTAAATCATCCATGGGAAGCTAGATGGCTGCATCTATTCTTTCACAAATGCAGGTGAATGCAATTAATTAGCATCTCTCCATTCTGAGAATAGAAAGACTCTCAAACCTACTTGTCCCCCTCCCAGTTCTACAGAAACTCACTCTTTACCCCTCCCAACTTGGAAAACCCCTAATCTTTCCTCCAATTAGAAATCTGATTAGCTAATTTTGTATCTGGTTTGTATCCTGGTTAATTGTTTTCTTATAATTAACTGGTTTGATTAATTGTTTTTAATACATAAAAATCTACCTCACTCTGTGTTCAGGGTCTTTGAGGTGGTTTGGGAGTCCACTGACCCATCTATTATCCTGTCTTGCTCGGATTGTTTCCTCAGTTATTATTAATTAACCACCACATAGGTGGTGTAGTGATTAGAGCATGGAGCCTGAAATCAGGAAGACCTAAAATTCAGAGCCTGCTTCAGACACCTAGTAGACATGTGACCTTGGGCAAGTCAGAATCCCAGCCTCCCAAACTCAGTTTCCTCATTTATATAATGGGGATATGTACCTTACAGAATTTTGGTGGGGATCAAATGAGATAACCTATGTAAAATGCTTTGTCAACCTTAAAGTGCTATATAAATGCTGGTAGTTATTAAGACTAGAATGATGATTATTCTTACTATGTCACACTCTCCCCCCACCCCAATAGATGCCATGACTCCCTATTACTTCTAGGATCATGTATAAACTCTTCTGTTTGGGATGTTAAGTCCTTCACAACCTGGACCCTTTCTATCTCCAGTCTTCTCGATGACTCCTTCCCACAAACTCTACAATCCAATCATATTGTCTTGCTTTCTGTTCATCACGCAGTGCTCCATCCTCTGCCTCTGTACCTCTACATGGATAATCCCCACCCCCACCCCCGCCATGCCTGAAATCCTCCTGCCTCCTGCAATTCCTGGTTTCCTTCAGGATTCATCTCAAGAGCCACCTATCTTGGGAGGCCTTTCCCAATCCCTTCCCAGCTGCCAGTTACTTCCTCTCTGAGGTTACCTGATATTGGACTCGCATATGTCTTTCATATGCCTCTCTATATACATGTTGTCTTCTTCATTAGAATGGAAGCTCCTTAGTGGTAAGAACTACTTTACCTTTGCAAAAATGGCACAATGGATTGAACACTAGGGCCTAAAATCAGGAAGATCTGAGTTCAGATATGACCTCAGATAATTTCTAGTTGTGTACCTCTGGATAAGTCATTTAACCTCAGTCTTCTCAACTGTAAAATGGAGATAAGAGCGTTTGCCTCCTAGAGTTGTATCACATGAAATATTTTATTAAGTGCTTAGCACTGTGTGCTGGCACACAGCAGGCACTTAATAAATGCTTATTTTTTGGCCTTTGCAGCCCCAATTTTTAGCATATTGTAGATGTGTTAAAATATTTAGGTTAACTGATTGACCCCTTGCTCCCCTCTCAGCTTGAGAAGCATTAGCCTTTTTCTAAATATGCATGTTCTCTTCTAACTCACTTATGTGATAAAACTGCTGATCAACATGAATACAAACTACTTTATTTTTACTTAAGGCTTATGTATATTAGAGGAGGAGAGGGAATTCTATTTTTTTAAAATTATAAATGTATTTTTTATTTTTAGCTTACGACACTCAGTTCCACAAGTTTCTGGGTTGGTATTTTCTGTTTTAGAGACAAGATATTGGATCATGCAGGAAAGATCGAGTTGAATCTGGAGGTTCAGAGTTAAACATTCAACTGATATGAATTTATTAGATTGATCTGAGTGCTTCTAAAAAGGAAAGAGACCTCCTAACTCCAAGAAAACACCCCTGGTGGCAAAAGCGGGAGGTTTGAAAGGAAAGCCACAGCTCAGAAGTTTCTGGGGAAACTCTGCCCATGCAAAGGAAGTGGAAAGGGAGCTCTCTGGAATGCTCAGTGATTGATAGCTCAGCTAGCTCAGCTTGCCAAGAAACACAGTTGTGATTGGAATAAGAACAATAGCTTTTGCAGTTAAGTTACTTTCGTATAGTTTATCTTCTAATGCTGTGAGAAGAGGGTTGGGTTTGAAGTTAGAGGACCTGGGTTCCAATCCCAGCTCTGCTCCTTTACTACCTGTATTACCTTATATTTAACCTCTCTGGGCTTTAGTGTCCTCATCTGTAAATGAGGAGATTGGATTATTGGATTCTAAGGTCCCTTCCAGCATTAAATTGATAATCCTATGATCTCATTTGAAGCTTGCGACACCTTTATGAGCTGGATAGTGCAGGTGTTCTCACCCCTACTTTAATTGTATTAATAAACTGATTAAATGATTTGTCCACAGTCACACATGTAAAACCATGGCCTGTCACAAAGATGGCCAGCTGCTGGGCAATATTTCTCAGTAATGGAGGTGGTGTGAGGTTTAAATGCAGTTGTCATAGATAAGATGCATTGTCCTCAGGTTAAACCTACAGCACACATTAGCACTGATTTGGTCCCTTCTGGTATGTCCTCTGAGTCCTGGATCCCAAGCAGAATAGGATCTGATGGGGATGATACAATACTCCTAAGGAAACAAAATGCAATGAGTGTGTTGTGTGCCTAGCGTGAGTCAACATAATGTCACCCCTTGCATGGGAGCATAAGCTATCCACTCATTCTCGGGCTGTCTTACCAACTCTAACCTACTCTAGGTTCCCAGAGAAGGATTACCACATTTGAGTAGTTGGTTTTGTGTAAATGGAAACACATCAGTGGAGACACTCTCTCAGCATCCTAGGGCTAACCGTGTCATAGGGGAAACACTTCCCCTACTGCCACTTCAGCTTTTGAGCTCTACTGATGTGTTTCCATTTACTCAAAACCAACTACTCAAAACAATGATGCTTTTAGACACTACATATAACCATTTACCTAGCAATAAGACAAGAGAAATAAAAGTAACATCAAAGATATAGAGAAAAGCAAATGCAGAAATAATTAAATACATCATAATCCACACAAACTTGGAGCTTAGTCTCTCACCAATATACTCAGTAACTGTGGAGGATAGTGTATCCTTACAGAGACCTGATAAGGATGTTCATGAGTAAAGAAAATCTGCATGCTGAAGGTAACTCACAACTCTGGAATGGTAAACTTCATTGTCTTCTTTCTGCCTGAGGAATTGTAATGAGTATAATTTCTATGTGGTGCTAAGATGAGTTGATTCATGCTGTATTTTGACCAAAATCTCATTGGACAGGATGTATCAGCGGAATCACTTTTGGAATATCCTATATTCCCTGGGGTACACATAGACAAGCCTCCAATCTTTTGAAAAGAACACACAGGTCACTTATTTTCTGCCTCAGAGATGTTCTTTAGTTCTGCTCAACTTATTCCTCAACGGCAACTATTGTATCCATCACTTCCAGCTTTAGGCTTAGCTGATGGGAGTTCTGAAATCGGTCTTTTTACCTCTCTTATCTTTCTAGGTTCAGATTCTGGGTCCTCTCTGTGAACAACCCCCACCTTAGTTTAAGATTAGTAGTCAAATTCTCATCTTCTGTCTATGATCAGGTAAATTACATTTGTCCTATATTTTTCATATATAAACCACTGAAGTACGCTGTCCTCCATTAGCTCAAGTATTCAATATTTAAAGTAAGCAACACCTGTCTTAGAACTGAGTCAGAGTAATTATTTCTCTTGGAACTCTGAGTGAATTTAACTCAGCCATAAACTACTTTGTAAGAGAGGGTAATCCCTTAAAAGTGTAGTACATTCTAAAAGGTACATACATCAGTTCAAACTCCTAAGTAACAGCTTTCCCTGAGACTACAACAGCCTGGACCACACAAAATTATTGGGGATACTTGATAGGAAAAACTTAAGCCACCACAAATAATCCACTGTCATCTTCTAGGAGCCTTATCTGCTGTTCACATTCCTCCTCCTCTTCTTCATACCCCTTCCTTTTTTCCCACTATAGCTAGCACAAAGATGGAGCTAGTCTCACTGGTAGTAAGCACTAAAAGAAATGCAAAGATGCCTTAAGTACCTGCTATTGCATTACTAGATGTGGGTGGAGCCTCTAATGCTCATCTCTAGTGCTCAGCCCTAGTCTGTCTCCATGCTTATCATAAGAATTTGGGTCAGAGCCCAAACTAGAAAAGTCTTCTAAATCTCAGGCCAGTATTACACTATGTTTTGTTAAGTCATTTCAATTTCCTCAGTCAATTAATACCATCTCTTCCAGCAGAAGCTGAAACAGAGTCCATCTGGGGCCATTCCCAGTCATCCTGATCTATATCTTGCCACTGGACCCAGATGGCTCCAGAGGAGGGAGTGAAACTGGTGACTTTGCATAGCACTGCCTCACTTAAATCCAATTCCTTGCAAGTCAGAACATCACCTTCCTGATGTCATGGTCCTCTTTGAAAATGAAGGACAAACAACAATCAGCAATCTGTGAGTAGTAGTAGCTGGCCACTGGGGACCCAACTGGACAGTTCCAGTTGGGCAACACAGCTTTTCCTTCCTCCCTTCCCTCCTTCCTTCTTTCCTTCCCTCCCTCCCTCCCTCCTTCCTTCCTTCCTTCTTTGTTTCCTTCCCTCCTTCCTCTCCCTCCCTTCTCTCCCTCTGTCCACATAGGGAATCATACTCTTATCTGCAGGTGCTGTGCCCAAAGGAATATAAATTTTGGTCACTGAAACCTTGCAAGATATCTTGGGGTTTACAGGCTAGATTTCTTCTAAGGATCACGCCTTAAGCCCAAATTACTCTGGCTCTCATTGATTGCCAACAATATGTCCCAGCCCAAGCCCCGTTTAGTCATTGTTTGGGCCTGATGGCACAGAGTGAAGGTAAATAGCAATTGTTTCTGTTTTGGCCAGAGCCTTTCCAGTCTTCCCCTCCCAGACAGACTTTTTTTTTAACTAGGTAAAAGAGGCCATTTTTTGACTCATTTCTTACCTAGCCTTAATCTCTGAATGGGTGTTGCCTCAGACAAACTGAGACCTGGGAAAGACCTTACCTTCAATCGGCAGAGGTCTCCCACTTCATCCAGGACCATTTCCATTTGACTGATCTGTATTTTGCCACTGGAACTAGATGGCTCCAGAGGAGAGAGTGAGGCTGGCGACTTTGCACAAATTACCTTCTTGATGTCATGGTCCTCTTCCAGAACCGAAGGACAAACAACAATAATGAAAGAATGGAGAGAGGTGATCCCTTATTAGTAAAATGTTCAGTCATTTTCCAGTCATGTCCAACTCTTTGTGACTCCATTTGGGGTTTTCTTGGCTGAGATACCGGCATGATTTGCCATTTCCTTCTCCAGTTCATTTTACAGTTGAGGAAACTAAGGCAAACAGAATTAAGTGACTTGTTTAGGGATACATGGTTAGTAAATGTCTGAGGCCAGCTTTGAACTCAGGAAGATGTGTTTTCCTGACTCCAGTTCTAGCTGAATTGAAAATTAGAAGCTGCTCAGCAGGTCCATATTTTAATGTTTTAAGTATCAAACTCCTGGAAGTGTATAATAGAAGGTAAAGATTATTATATCATGTTTTAACTCTTGGTCAATGCCTGCTTATGAGTCTTCTGTGTTTTATGAATTTCTTCTGAGTGGAAGAAATATATCTATCCTATAGATTTTATACATAAGCGAAACCTAAACCCTGGGCGTCCAAGGTACGAAGAGCCAGAGTATGAGAAAAGAGCATGACCTCTCTCTTGAGTGAAGAAGTTCCCCCAAGACTGAACCCAATCTGCATATGAGTCTAGAGCTAGGGGCCCCTTAGTTAGAGAGGGAGCTCTGGCCCCACTGAACCAGCACTGGTCTGCTGTTACACTCTCTACATGAGCTCTGTGTCTCTTTGTGTGTTTTTTTTTTACCTAAGATTGGACACTTGTCTTTGGGTGCCCCTGGGAATACAAGATATTCCAGGAATCACAGAATTTCGGGATTAAAATGGCTATCAAGTCCAACTCAGACTTTAAAAAAATCTTCACCACAACTCCCACAACAGAAGGTCATCCAGCCTCTGTTTAAAAACAACCAATGAGGAGGAGCCCACAACAGGAGGCTAGCCATTTCATTTTTAGATAGCTCTGACAATTTGGATTTTTTGTCTTAGAATAAAGCTAAATTTGACTCTTTGCAATTGCATCTGTTGCTCCTGGGGGTCAAAAAGAACAGATTTAATCCATCTTCTACCTAACAGCCCTTCAAATGCTTGAATACAACTCTCAGGTTCTCCTTGAACCTTCTCTTAGCCCAAGATCTGATCTTGGTAGCTAAGAAGGTTTGGGACTAGTTAGTATTTGTATCAGAGACCCCTTGAGAATACTGGGTGCCCTAGGCTTTATTTTTATTTTTGGAGGCAATTAGGGTTATGTGACTTGTCCAGGTAAGTGCCTGAGGCTGGATTTGAACTCAAGTCCTCCTGACTCCAGGGTTGGTGCTCTATCCACTGACCCACCTAGCTGCCCCTATATAATGCTTTAAGAGACAGCATTATATAGAGCCAGACTTGGAGTCAGGAAGACCTAGATTAGAATCCTGCCTCAGATACCTACTAGCCACAGGACCCTGGGCAAGTCTCTTAACAAGGATGAACCTTGGTTTTCTTATCTATAATAGTAGGGGGTTGGACTGTGATCTCTAAGTTCTCTTCCTTAATTGACTTGTGACTTCATGGATTAAAGTTGCCCTGGTTCTGTAAAAAGAGGGGGTTAGTTTTGAAGTTAGCTCTTTTTCAGGGGAGAAGAGGGATTCTGCTGTGCCCTAGGACCTAGGTCATCTCTTAGCTCTTTTGCTTTCTGGTCTGACCTCCAAAAAGGGAGATAAGGCTGACTCTGCATTCAAGGCCCCTTCAATATAGGCCCAACATGAAAGGGCAGCTCTAAACCACAACAGCCCAAGCCAATCATAGAATAGCAGATTTAGAGCTGAAAGCAATTTAGAGATCACCTAAGTCAGCCCTTTCATTGTACAGGTGAGAAATGTGAGGTCCAGAGAAATTAAATGACTTTCCCAGGATTATGCAGATATTGTTCCCCAATCACTAAGCCAATCACTTCTTCCCCAACCTCTTTCCCGATTACTCATCCTTAGTGAGATAGGATTCAGTTTACAAGTGCCAACAGGGATATCCACACTTCCTTCCCTTCCCTTAGCCCCTCCCCAGGAAGATGCAAAACAAAATTATAAAGATTCACTTCCCTGTAATCTCTAAGTTGATCACAGAATTCTCCTAATTAAATTATTAAAGATTTAAAAATTATTAAATTAAATTATTAATTTCATTAATAAAAATTGAATTTTTTTAAAGGTCAGGAGCAGAAGGCTGAGGATTCTAAATGTGTCTTTCCTGTCACCCTTGCAATAAAGGAACAAGAAGAGGTGCTATCCTGAGGATGCTGCACCATTACTCCTCCCCTCTCTCATCACCTTGTCAGTCACTGGGGTAAGTAGAGAACAAGAGCTTTCCAGCTGAGGCCCAGACTCCCCAGTGTAATACACCCAAATGCCTTAGCATGGCTGTGACTCTGCCTGAGTTCCTAAATTTCTAGAAGAAGAAACTTTTGTTTTTTTCTGTAGAACTACCAAGCGCAGTTGCTGCTCCGCAACTATTCCCACCACATGTGAAAAATTAAAATCCC
The DNA here is from genome assembly GCF_011100635.1 of Trichosurus vulpecula. Taxonomy (NCBI): domain Eukaryota; kingdom Metazoa; phylum Chordata; class Mammalia; order Diprotodontia; family Phalangeridae; genus Trichosurus; species Trichosurus vulpecula. The sequence goes on along the minus strand of NC_050574.1, from coordinate 99,879,295 downwards.
AACACAAAGGTTAGTGAATCATCAGCCACTGACATTTGCTTCTGCATTGTCTCATCCTCAGCACCTCCCTCCCCACCCTCATTTCAAAGCCCTTGGTGCTGTCTACTCAATAACCTTGATTTTCCAAATGCTACAGCTTGTCAGCTCTGCCATGTAGAGCTTTCGACCCTGGGTGGTGATTTTGCGATCTCAGGCAATGATTCTGCCTCTATTTCTATTCATTTCTCTTCTTACTGAGCTTTCTGTAAAGCATTTTTTTCCCATTAGGAAAGCCCTAAACACTTATCATTTTTGAAACTTCCAGGAGAGGTATATAGTATCAGTACTGAATTAGGAAGATTCCGGTACCTCATAAACTCTGATCACCACCCAACAATATGACCCCAGATTTGCATCAGTGGCTAAATCTCAGTCTTCCAAATGGTCTCACTCTTACAACTCGGTAAAAAGAGATTTTATTAGATAATTTTTCATCTTGGGATGCCAATAGCTGTAATCGGAGATGATAGTTGATTTTTCATTTCAGAAAAAAAAATAGACTGTGCTGCTGGTATTTATCCACTTAGATTTGTAGAAACACTCTACAAGTGTGTTCTGCTAGTGGAGTGGAAGTTATTTCAACTAAATTCAGTGTGCTTTTCCATCAAGCCTGGCTGCAGCCTTTGCTAATATTAGAAATCCTATGCTTTTCGGAGCCAGGGTAACATTTAATCCTTAGGGATGCATCTCTCTGGCCTTTGCATCTCTCCTGAACTTATCTCCTATCCCTTAGGACAACATTCATCACCAATTGGGTCCTCAGGAAAATGGTATGGAGCGACCCATCCTGAGGTATTGGCCCAGGTATGGTACTGATATCATATACCTCTCCTGGAAGTTTCAAAAATGATAAGTATTTAGGGCTTTTCTAATGGGAAAAAATGCTTTACAGAAAGCTTAGTAAGAAGAGAAATGAATAGGAATAGAGACAGAATCATTGCCTGAGATCGCAAAATCATCACCCAGGGAACAAGTCAGGAGGATAGAGTGAACACAGGACCCAGGAAGTGAGTGCATGCTCCATTCTTATATGTACTAGGGGAAGAGGACCAAGGACAAGAAGGGGTCCTTTTTTATTTAGTTTGTAGCTTCTTGATTGTTGTTTTTATCAATGGCCCATGACAATGACAAAAGACTATTGTTTATGGAAATTCTTCATGGACTATTGAAACATAGAGCTAGAAAGGACCAAGAAGTGGTAGACCAACTCTAACAGAGCCAAGACTGAATGAAGCCAAAGAAGCAAGACTGCACTGGAAAGGAGAGAAGGGATGAGTGAGTTCATTATGGTATCATCGCTTCAAAGCCAGGAGGAGCCATAGAACTCATCTAGGCCTATCTTTTCTTTTTTATTTTTTAAACAGAGAAGGAGACAAATAGTCAGTAGTAGTCTCAGGACCTACAAATGATAGAAAATCTAGTGTCCTTTTCAGTGCGTCATATGGAAGTGATTTACCCAGTTACACTCCATTAATAAATAACAGAGCCAGGTTGGGAACCCATGATAGCTAATGGTGGCCACAAACACAGAACTTTGTTTTCCATCTTACTGTTTTCTCAGAGAATCTCTTCTGGAGAGATCAGAAAATGGATAGGAAAAACCCCTCAGATTGGAAATACTTAACAACTAGATTTTAGCAAGTTTATCTTTCAAAATGGCTGCTTTAATAGACGCCAAAAAGAGAGGCAGCGTGTTATACTGGATACAATACTGGACTTGGAGGCAGGAAGACATGGGTTCAAATCTGGCCTCTGAGGGTTAGCTGCATGACCCTGGCAAGTCATTTAAACTCTCTGAGCCTCAGGCTTCTTTATCCGTAAGATAGAAATGGTGATGATAGTATTTATCTCAAAAGGTTGTCGTGATATTTCAAAAGATGTATATGAAGTGTTTTACAAACTATAAAGCATTGTGTAGATTTCAGCTAGGTAGCACAGTAGATAAAGCGCTGAGCCTGGAGTCAGAAAGACTCATTTTCTTGAGTTCAAATCTGACCTCAGACACTTACTAGCCATGTGACCCTGGGCGAGTCACTTAACCCTGTTTGCCTCAGTTTCCTCATCTGTAAAATTAACTGGAGAAGAAAATGACAAACTATTCCAGTATCTCTGCCAAGGAAACCTCAAATAGAGTCATGAAGAGTGGGATATGACTGACACAACTGAACAGCAATTACAAAATTTCAGCTGATTCTGACAATCAACCTGTAAACACATCTAAAACAACTACTCCCAAAAGGGTAGTGCTGCCTACAGTGATTTTAGGGGCACTCAGGGAAGGGGTGGGTGTCTCAGTTAGGTGACACAGAGGATAGAGTGCTGGGCCTGGAATCAGAAAGAACTGAGTTCAAATCTACCCTAAGAAACTTACTGTGTGACCCTGGGCAAGTCACTTAATTTCTTTCTACCTCAGTTTCCTCAACTGTAAAATAGAAATAATAAAACCGCTTACCTCCCAGAGTTGTTGCAAGGATCAAATGAGATGATATTTGTAAAGGACTTGGTCCAGTGCCTGGCACATAGCAAGGGCTCAGCGCGTGCCTGTTACTGCATTCCATTTCATGACTGTGCTCCTGAAGGCTCAGTGCTCACGAGGCTGGTATTTGCCCCCTTAATTGCCTCCTGTGTTTCTCTACAAGTGAAAGAACTGGAGAAATGGTTCAAATGTGGTGTAGCAAAAGGAGGAAACATGCAAATAACAGCTACAGAGAAAGATACCTGACAGTTTTATTCTCGGGGGCGGGCGGTAATCTCAGGATATTTAAAGGTGGGCTTCAGCTGATGAAGTCTGCTGGTGACATAAAGCCGACCAATAAACAAATTCTAGTAATAATTATAGTTAATCTTTACAATTGATGTGGTGACTTAAATTTTGAAAAGTGCTTTACAAATACAAGTAGAAGACAATCCCTGTCCTCAGGGACCTTACATTCTAATGGGAAAGACAACACATAGTATGTATAATACACAATCTCTACTTTTTTTTCATCTTTTCTTTAGGACCAAGCTTGATCATTATAATTACAAAGTGTTCAGGTTCATTTAAAAAAATTACATTGTTATAATTAGCATTTATCTAGTACTTTAAGGTTCACAAACATTACTTCATTTTATCCTCACAACAACTCTGGGAAATAGGTGCTATAATTTTTATCCCCATTTTATAGGTAAGAAAGTTGAGACAGTTAAGTGACATATCCAGGGTCACAAGGCTAGTAAATGTCCGATATGGGATTTGAACCCAGGCTCAAAGCACTATCTGCTGTACCAGCCAGCTGCCTTTAGGTCATCGTGGATATTATTTTCCTGGTTCTGGTGACTTTGCTCCTAAATAAGGTCACAGAAATCTTCCCATGCATCTCTGAATTCTTCATATTCATGAGTTCTTATAATAGTGTAATATTTTATTACATTTGTGCACCACAATTTGTTTACCTATTCCCCAAATGAGAGGTATCTGCTTTCAGTTTTTTGTTATTTTGAAAAATGTTGCTGTGAATATTTCGTTTTGTATGGGACCTTTTTGTCTTTGCCTTCCTTGGAGTCTATGTCTAGGAATGAAATCTCTGGGTCAAAGGATATGAACATTTTAATCACTTTCTTAGCATAATTCCAGATTGCTTAAAGAATAAAGCACTTCGAAAAGAAACTAACTCCTAAAATGCAAATATGTGTATCATTCTTTTCTAATCCTTTACTATTCCCTTAGCAACTTATTCTAACCCTAATCTTATCCACAGACCCCAAATATAATGCTAACCTTAACAATTTTCTTCTCTTGTTCTAATTTGGTGGCAAGACCTCCCGGCAACTTTGTTTACCAATTGTTGGCTTCCCAGGATTTAAAATTGCTTCTCTCCATTGAGAGACCCCAATTGACTGCTTCCAAGTTAATTGAAGGGACATTAGTTTGTCTTCCTAGTACTCCAGTTAAGTTAAAAAGCTGTATGTTTTCCCTTTGGCTCCTAGCTCTAAGAGTTCTTCTTTCTTTCTTTTCCCTCAGAAGAAAAGCACAGTCTATCCCTCTCTGCCTGGGAACTTGAAACTCTCTGCTGCCCTTGTGACACTAGCTGGGAATGCTTGTGCATCACAACCCCAGTGAGCCCAGCTCTTCCACTGCCACCACAACAAGCTTTGAGAAAACATTGCTTAAATTAGCTCTGATTAAACCAATTTGTCTTCTTTTTCTTTTTCCATAATTTATGCAGATGGTCAATAGTGAAGGATCAGCTTTAAAAATTCCCAATCTTTCCCGGATTGTTGGGGCTTACCTTTCCCCCACCCTAGATGATGCTACTGGGTTCCAGTAAACTTGCAAGAGAAAGGATATTTTGCCCTCCCCCCAAATCAACTTAACTCCATTATTCAGGAAATTGTTATCTTGATTTGTTAGTGTTGTTTGTCTTTTGTTCTCAATGAGGACCATGACATCAGGAAGGTGATGACCATGACGTGGAAGTAAATTGGATTTAAGTGAGGCAGGGTTGTCAAAGTTACCAGCCTCACTTTCTCCTCCAGAGCCATCTGGGTCCAGAGGCCAGATATAGATCAGGACAACTGGAGATGGCTCTCATCTTTATTTATAATCAATTAACAAAAGCACAGGTGACTAGCTAGAATATGAATAGAATTTGAAGTATAGAATGTTAAAGCCAGAAAGTCATCCCATATCCGAGTGGTTGTGAGCAGGCCAAGTTCTCCTAAAGAACAAAGGCATGGTACAATGGAAAGAACATGGACTCTGGGGCCTGGGTTCCTGGGTTCGTTCCCTGGCTCCTCTCCTTAATACCCTTTCAGGGCTAAGAAAGGAATGGAGAAAATGTTCATACTGCTGATTAAATTTGAATGTGCCATGGGCATGAGAGGTTTGACTAGAATCAGGGGTGGGGAACCTGCAGCCTTGAGGCCACTTGTGGTCCTCTAGGTCCTCAAGTGCAGCCCTTTGACTGAATCCAAACTTCACAGAACAACTGGACTAGATGACCTCTGAGATCCCTTTCAGCTCTAGATTTAAAAAAAAACAGGAATATTAGAGTGAAGATCAAAGCAAATACGCTTTGTCTATTATATTTCATTGGTGCAGTATATAGAAGGCCTGGCTTGGAATCAGCAAGACTTATCTTCCTGAATTCAAATCTGGCCTCAGAGACTCACTAGCTGTGTGATCTGGGAAAGTCACTTAACCACCCAGTTTCTCATCTAAAAAATGAGCTGGAGGAGGAAATGATAAACCGCTCCAGTGTCTTTGCCAAGAAAACTGCAAACGGGGTCAGGAAGAGTCCGACACAACTGAAATGACTGAACAATTATATCTCACAGAACACTGGACTAGGAAAGACCTTTAAGATCATCTGGTCCTCTGATCACAGGATTTAGAGCTGGAAAGATCTTAAAGGGTATCAGGTCTAAGCCCTCTCTCACTTAACAGATGAAGAAATCAAGGCCAAAGGTGGTTAAGTGATTTGCTTGGCCTCACACATCTAGTAGAAGTAACATTTGAACTCAGGTCCTCTGACTCCAAATCTATCCCACTTTGCCACAGTGCCCTCCTCATTTTAGAGCTGGAGAAACTGAGTTTGAGAGAAGTGTGCCCAATGTAGACCTCTGAACAGTTATTTGGTATCAGTCCCACCAGATCTATAGAAACAAGGTAAATCAGTCTGTGTCCCTGCATGCCTTTTTCCTGGCATTTACCATCTCTTCAGGGGTGACATCAAGAGGGCGGTTCCCATGGAGCCTCAAACAACTGTTTGATGATATCCACAAAAGGAAATTCAGTGCATTGTGTGGTTTCAGTCTTGGGGTGGGGGAAGTGAGGTAGGGCTGTGAGTGCTAGTGTGTAGTGTCTTTTTTGGGTTTTGTTTGTTTTTTTATGGGTAGGATGTTTATTGGTTTTTTTTTTAATTCCATACTTTATTATTTAATATTTTTTAGTTTTCAGCATTGATTTCCACAAGATTTTGAGTTACAAATTTTCTCCCCATTTCTACCCTCCCCCCACTCCAAGATGGCATATATTCTGATTGCCCCATTCCCCAGTCAGCCCTCCCTTCTGTCACCCCACTCCCCCCACCCCATCCCTTTTCCCCTTACTTTCTTGTAGGGCAAGATAGATTTCTATGCCCCATTGCCTGTATATCATATTTCCCAGTTGCATGCAAAAACAACTTTTTTTTGAGCATCTGTTTTTAAAACTTTGAGTTCCAAATTCTCTCCCCTCTTCCCTCCCCACCCACTCTCCCTAAGAAGGCAAGCAATTCAACATAGGTCACACATGTACCATTATGCAAAACACTCCCATAAATAGTTATGTTGTGAAAGACTAACTATATTTCCCTCCATCCTATCCTGTCCCCCTTTATTCAGTTTTCTCCCTTGACCCTGTCCCTTTTTGAAAGTGTTTGCTTTTGATTACTTCTTCGTCCTATCTGCCCTCCCTTCCATTCCCCCCCCCCTTTTTAGTCCCCTTCCCCCTACTTTCCTGTGGGGTAAGATACCCAATTGAGTGTGTATGTTATTCCCTCCTCAAGTCAAATCCAATGAGATCAAGATTCACTCATTCCCTTTCCCCTGCCCCCTCTTCCCTTCCAACAGAACTGCTTTTTCTTGCCACTTTTGTGTGAGATAATTTACCCCATTCTATCTCTCCATTTCTCCCTCTCTCAATATATTCCTCTCTCATCCCTTAATTTAATTTTATTTTTTTAGACATCATCCCTTCATATTCAACTTACCCTGTGCCTTCTGTCTATATATATGTATATTTCCTTCAACCACCCTAATACTGAGAAAGGTCTCATGAATTACACACATCATCTTTCCATGTAGGAATGTAAACACAACAGTTCCACTTTAGTAAGTCCCTTATGATTTCTCTTTCTTGTTTACCTTTTCATGCTTCTCTTGATTCTTGTGTTTGAAAGTCAAATTTTCTATTCAGCTCTGGTCTTTTCACTGAGAAAGCTTGAAAGTCCTCTATTTTATTGAAAATCTATATTTTGCCTTGGAGCATGATACTCAGTTTTGCTGGATAGGTGATTCTTGATTTTAATTCTAGCTCTATTGACCTCCGGAATATCATATTCCAAGCCCTTTGATCCCTTAATGTAGAAGCTGCTAGATCTTGTGTTATCCTGATTGTGTTTCCACAACACTCAAATTATTTCTTTCTGGCTGTTTGCAATATTTTCTCCTTGATCTTGGAACTCTGGAATTTGGCAACAATATTCCTAGGAGTTTTCTTTTTGGGATCTTTTTCAAGAGGTGATCGGTGGATTCTTTCAATTTCTATTTTACCCTCTGACTCTGGATCAAGGCAGTTTGGCTTGATAATTTCTTGAAAGATGATGTCTAGCCTCTTTTTTGATCATGGCTTTCAGGTAGTCCAATAATTTTTAAATTATCTCTCCTGGATCTATTTTCCAGGTCAGTGGTTTTTCCAATGAGATATTTCACATTGTCTTCCATTTTTTCATTCCTTTGGTTCTGTTTTCATAATATCTTGATTTCTCATAAAGTTTCTCTTGGAGTAAGTTTCCACTTACTCCAATCTAATTTTTAAAGTAGTATTTTCTTCAGTTGTCTTTTGGACCTCCTTTTCCATTTGGCTGATTCTGCCTTTCAAGGCATTCTTCTCCTCATTGGCTTTTTGGAGCTCTTTTGCCATTTGAGTTAGTCTATTTTTTAAGGTGTTATTTTCTTCAGTATTTTTTTGGGTCTCCTTTAGCAAGTCATTGATTTGTTTTTCATGATTTTCCTGCATCACTTCTCTTCCCAATTTTTCCTCTACTTCTCTAACTTGCTTTTCCAAATCCTTTTTGAGCTCTTCCATGGCCTGAGACCAATTCATATTTTTCTTGGAGGCTTTTGATATAGACTCTTTGACTTTGTTGACTTCTTCTGGCTGTATGTTTTGATCTTCTTTGTCACTAAAAAAAGACTCTAAAGTCTGAGTCTGAATCTGAGTCCATTTTCATTGCCTGTTCATGTTCCCAGCCAACTAATTGACCCTTGAGCTTTTTGTCAGAGTATGACTGCTTGTGGAGTATAGAGTACTTTGTCCCAAGCTTTAGGGGCTGTGCTGCTGTTTTCAGAGCTACTTCTACACAGCAAGCTCTGCCATACCAGCGCTCCTCCTCCCCCAAGAACTGCCAACCAGGATCGCAACCCAGATCCAAGCAGGCTCTGCACTCCTGCTCTGATCTGCTGCTTAATTCCTCCCACCAGGTGGGCCTGGGGCCAGAAGCAACTGCAGCTGGAGCTCTGGAAGCAGCTCCAGACCTGCACCACTTCCACCACCCCTGGGGCTGGGGCCAACTACATTCTCCTTTCCAGCAGTTTTTCCACTAGCCTGCTCTGTTGTCTTTGGCATTTGTGGGTTGAGAAGTATGATAACTGCCACAGCTCAATGATTCAGGGCCCTACCACCTGTTCTACTCGGCTCCCAGTCTGGTTGGTCCTGGCATGGCCCACACTGGGCTGTGCTCTGCTGTGCTCCCAGCTCCGTGTGATAGACTCTTCCCAGCAACCATTCAGGCTTTCCTGGGCTGGAGCCCTGCTTTCCTCTGCTATTTCGTGAGTTCTGCAGCTCTAGAATATGTTCAGAGACATTTTTTACAGGGACCTGGGGGAGAGCTTAAGAAAGTCCCTGCTTTCTAGCTGCCATCTTGGCTCCACCGCTAGTGTGTAGTGTTAAGGGGGTCATGGAGTTCAAAATAACACTAGTGGACTACCACATTAGGGCAATAAGAGAAGAAAATGGGACTGAATATGTTGACGGGGAGGGTAGGACAAACTTGTAAGTAATATTTTTTCTCTTATTTTATTTTTTCTCATTTACATGCCTATTCTAATTCTTTCAATTTTTTTCTTCTCTTACTGCTATAGCTAGCATGTCTAGTACAATATTAAAAAAATAGTGGTGATAGCGGGCATCCTTGCTTTACCCCTGATCTTATTGAGAAGGCTTTTAGCTTATTCTCATTACAGATAATACTTATTGATGGTTTTGGATAAATACTACCTATCATTTTAAGGAAAACTCCATTTATTCCTATGCTTTCTAGTGTTTTTTAATAGGAATGAGTATTATATTTTGTCAAAAGTTTTTTATGCTTCTCTTGAGATAATCCTAGGAATTTTTGTATTGATATGGTCAACTATGCTGACAGTTTTCCTAATATTGAACCAGACCTCTATTCTTGATATAAATCCCACCTAGTCATAATGTGTAATCTTTGTGATATATTGTTGTAATCTCCTTGCTAGTGTTTTATTTAAAATTTTTGTATCAATATCCATTAAGTAAATTGGTCTATAGTTTCCTTTCTCTGTTTTTGTTCTTCCTGGTTTAGGTATCAGTGCCATATTAGTGTTGTGAGGAATTTGATAGGGTGCCCTCTTTGCCTATTTTCCCAAAGAGTTTATATGGTATTGGAATTAATTGTTCTTTAAATGTTTGGTAAAATCCATTGTAAATCCATTTGGCCCTGGGGATTTTTTCTTAGGGAGCTCATTGGTAGCTTGTTCTATTTCTTTTTCTAAGATAAGGTTATTTAAGTGTTCTATTTTCTTTTATGCTAGTCTGGGAAACTTGTATTTTTTAAATATTCATTCATTTCACATAGATTGTTAGATTTGTTGGTATAGAATTGGGCAAAATGACTCCTAATAATTACTTTAATTTCATCTTCTTTGGTGGTGAGTTCATCCTTTTGATTTTTGATAATGGTAGTTTGGTTTTCTTATTTTTTAATCAAATAGCCAGTGGTTTATCTATTTTGTCTTTTTCATAAAACCAGCTCCTTGTTTTATTTAATAGTTCAATGATTCAATTAGTTCTTAATTTCAATTTTATTAATCTCTCTTTTGATTTCAGGATTTCCAAGTTGGTATTTAATTGGAGATTTTTAATTTGTCCTTTTTTTAGTTGTTTTTTCCTCCCAGTTGCATGCCCAATTTATTGATTGGCTCTTTCTCTATATTATTGATCTAAATGGTTTTATATATATATATATTTCCTCCTAAGTACTGCTTTGGCTGCATCCTATAAATTTTGGTATGTTGTCTTATTGTTGTCATTCTCTTTAATGAAATTATTTATTGATTTTATGATTTGTTCTTTTCCCTACTCTTTCTTTTGGATTTGTTTCCAATTAACTTTTAATCTATGTTTGCATTAGAGTCTGAAAAGGATGCATTTAATATTCTTCTTTTCTATGTTTGGTTGTGAGGTTGTTATGCCCTGATACTGGTCAGTTTTTGTGAAGATGCCATGTATAGATGAGAAAAGGGTATACCCATTTCCATTCCCATTCAGTTTTCTCCAGTTCTAGCATATCTAACTTTTCCAAAATTCTATTCATCTCCTTAACTTCTTTCTTGTTTATTTTATAATTATGTTTATCTAGTTCTGCAAGGGGAAAGTTGAAGTCCCCCACTAGTATAGTTTTATTGTCTATTTCCTCCTGTAACTCATTGAACTTTTCCTTTAAGAATTTGGATGCTACAGCATTTCGCTATACATGTTTAGTACTGATATTACCTCATTGTCTATGGTGCCTTTTGGCAAAATGTAATTTCCCTGATTTTCTTTTTCAGTTAGGTCTAATTTTACTTTTACTTTGTCTGAAATTATGATTGCTACCCCTGCTTCTTTCTTTCTTTTTTTTACCTCAGCTGAAACATAATAGATTCTGCTCCATCCCCTCATTTTAACTGTTTCAAGTGTGTTTCTTGTAAACAACATATTGGATTCTGTTTTTCAATCCATTCTATCTGTGAGTTCATTCCATTCACATTCATAGTTACCATTACTAACTATGTATTTCCTTCCATCTTATTTTTCCCGTTTACCCTTCTCTTCCTTTCTTTTTAACTTGTCCCTCTTCAAAAGTCTATTTTCTTCTAACTGCTACCTCCCTTAATCCCCTCCCATCTATCACCCTTCCCCTTCTTTTATCCTCTTCCTCTCCTACTTTGCTGTTGGGTAGGATAAATTTCTATACCCAATTGAGTGTGTATATTATTCCCTCTTTGAGTCAATTCCAAGGAGAGTCATGTTCAACCACTGCCTGCCACTCCCACCACCTGCCTCTCCACTGTAAAAACTCTTTCTTTCTTGCTTCTTTTATGTGACATATTTTTTTGTATTCTACCTCTCCCTTCCCCCTTCTCCCTTCTCTCAGCACATCCCTTTTTATTACCCTTTAATTTTATTTTTTGAGAGCATCCCATCATAGTTAACTCACACTCGTGCCCTCTATCTATATAATCTCCTTCTAACTGCCCTAAAAATGATAAAGTTCTTAGATTACAAGTATAACCTTCCCATATAGGAATGTAAACAGTTTAATCTTATTGAATCCCATATAATTTCTCTTTCGCATCTACCTTTTTACATTTCTCTTGAGTCTTTTATTTGAAAGTCAAATTTCTATTCAGGTCTTTTCATCAGGAATGCTTGAAAGTTTTCTATTTCATTAAATGTCTATTTTTTTTTCCTTTTAGGATTATACTCAGTTTTGCTGGGTGGGTTATTCTTGGTTGTAATCCTAGCTTCTTTGCCTTCCAGAATATCATATTCCAAGCCCTCTGATTCTTGAATATAAAAGCTAAGTCTTGTGTGATCCTGGCTGTGGCTCCACAATATTTGAATTGTTTCTTTCTGGTTGCTTGCAGTATTTTCTCCTTGACTTGGAAGCTCTGAAATTTGGCTATGATTTTCCTGGGATCTCTTTCAGGAGGTGATCAGTGGATTCTTTCAATTTTTATTTTGCCCTCTGGTTCTAGAATATCAGGGCAGTTTTTCTTGATCATTTCTCAAGATATGAGCTCTTTTTTTAAAACATGGCTTTCAAGTAGTTTAATAATCCTTAAGTAATCTCCTGTTTTCAAGACCAGTTTTTCCAATGAGATTATTTCACATTTTTCTTCTATTTTTTCATCCTTTTTATTTTGTTTTATTGTTTTTTGATGTCTCATAAAGTCATTAGCTTGCACTTGCCCAATCCTATTTTTTTAAAGAATTGTTTTCTCCAGTGAGTTTTGTAGCTCTTTTTCCATTTGGCCACTTCTGTTTTTTTAGAACTCACCAATAGGAAAAGGGGACCAATAGACTGGCATGATGGAGGGATGTTCCAGGGTGAGAAGGCCACAGAAATTGAGGGAAATGCCAGGTTAGAAGGCAGCTGAGTCATGGTGGCAAAGTCCAGAAAGTCAGAAGCACAGCTAGGAGGGAATAAGCTGGTTATGCCCCTCATCATAACTCCAGTCTGGCATTCCTAAATCTGAACTTGTAGAGCCATTAGTGTTACTGTGCTCTGTGATGTGTGTTGCTACTCTTAGAGATTCTATGGCTGAAGTTCTAGGTTGAAGGGGTATTGCCTTAGGGTTCAGGCTTCTCCCCTTATTTCAAGAGGTTGTTGGGTTAGAGTACACAGAGCTTCCTTTACTTGAAATGTGTGATTCAGAGTCATGTTCCAGTTCAGACAATTTTTGCATGACTGGCAGCAGTCTCTTTTTTGAGTTCCCTTAGGTAAGTGTCTGTCATCAGACTCTCCCTGCTCATTAGGGAATCCAGCCAACTTAGCTATAGGCACCAAGTAGTTGTGGTGTTTTTACAAGATCTCTATCAGCCTCTAAGGGGGACGAAGCAGCTTTCTATAGACCTGCAATGTATCATGAGTACCAAGATTTTTCAGCAAAATTCTTTTACTTTACTAAAGGACTTGGCAGTGAACTCAGGCATCATGCCATCATTTTTTCTCTAATCGATCTTCAGAGCTGAAGTTGTAGATAGGTGGTAAGCTTCTCTTTCAGCTGAGATATATGCTGGGTGTGAGTGTCTGTGATATTTTCATTCTCAGAGACTGAAGGACATCAATAGATAGAAGTGACTACAGGATCAAATATAAAATATAATATAAAAATATAAAATCATCCAAAGCCCTTTGCAGCCTGGTCCCCTCCTGTCTTTCCAGTCTTACACATTGCTCACCTTCACATACTCTCCTTGTTATTTCTCACACGAAACACTTCATCTCCAGACTCTGGGCATCTTCACTGGCTGTCTTCTATGCCTGGAACTCTCTCCCTCTTTATCTCTGTCTCCTGGCTTCTCTGGCTTCCTTCAAATCCCAGCTAAAGTCATACCTTCTACAAGAAACCTTTACCAACTCTCCTTTAATGCTAGTGCCTTCCTGTTATGTATCTCCAGTCGATACTGCATCGTTTGTACGTAGTTATTTTCATGTCTTTCTCATTAGACCGTGAGCTTCTTGAGAGCAGGCATTGCTTTTTGCCTTTCTTTTTATCCCCAGCACTTAGTATAGTGCCTGGCACTATAATGAATGCTAATTGTCTGAATGACCTGAAGATCAGAAGATAATATTGTGGTATGATTCCTAATGGAGTTGTATATGTGCTGACTCCACTGTGATTTTTGTTCTGGTCCTAATTTCCCTAAAATATTCAGTAGTGTTTGGTTAAAATGCTCAGGCTTTGGGTCCCCTTAAAGGTGGTAAGTTGTAGTTTTGAATTTCTAGACAAAGTTAGCATCTCTTCGAGTAGTTTGCTCTCCAAGTTTCTTCACTGATCTATAACAATAATAACAACAATCATAACGATAGATTGAAACAGAAGGGAGCTAGGTGGCATAGTCGGGAAGACCTGAGTTCAAATCCAGCCTCAGACACTTAATGGCTGTGTGACCCTGGGAAAGTCATTTAACCCTGTTTGCTACAGCTTCCTCATCTGTAAAATTAGCAAGAGAAGGAAATCACAAACCATTCCAGTGTCTTTGCCAAGAAAATCCCAAATGGGGTTGTAAAGAGTCAGACATGATTGAAACAACTGAACAACCGCAACAAATTTACATAGTGCTTTAAGGTTTACAAAGTGCTTTACAAATACTATGTAATTTGACATTACAATTATTAAACCTGATGTTATTAAACTTATTTTAAAGACTGAGGCAGAAAGATTAAGTGGTTTGCCCAGGGTCACATAGTTAGTAAGTGTCTGAGGCAGGATTTGAACTTATCTTGCTGAGTTCAAGTCCAACATGCTATCCACTGTACCACCTTGCTGCCACCTGTAAGGCAGTACTTACACTGAGAAATAACCTCTCCCAAAACCTTTAGCAAAGGTGGAAGTGTAATGGTTTGGGGTATGCAGACTTTGTGAAATGGCCACTGTCAACTGCCCTGTCACCATCTTAGGAAATTTCAAGCTCCTTGTGATGTATTACAGATATGGGTAATTTTTTTGCCACTTAGTCTATGAGGTCCAAGCCCATTTAAAGGCTATAAAGGTATTTTTTTCAGATGTCCTTTAGAGTGATAACACAATGGTCACTTATCTTTTACTCTCAAGGACAGCAATCAATGCAGTCGACATTCTTGATCTTTGATGTCACCTCTGTCTTTTCCAGGAGTGCAATGATCTTCTCATGGATCCTAAGACCTTCAAACAACCTGTCAGTATGTCCACAGACTACCATTCCCACCCTGGCCATATTGAAGGCAACATACATGAGAGACATGCCTTCCTTGTCACCTTTATTCATTGATGGCATGCAAGTAGGACCATGGCAGTCAGGCTGACTCAGTCAGCTGGAGATTCTGCTTGATCTCTCTCTCCTCTTTTGCACTCATTCAGTCTCTTACACCATAATTATAGTGACCATTTGAATGATTGAACATCAGTCTGATGTTCCCTCTGTTTCAATATAATCATAGCCTCCACCAAAGTAGAATCACCGATATATTTTTTGGCACCATAACTACACCTGCTTCCCTCCTACCTTCATGAGTTTGTTACCTGCCTTCCTTGCAGTGCTAACATATGGGAGTTTCTGTGAGAGCTGTTTTTGTTTCAAGGGTGTGCTGCCATTGTCTTATACTCCTTACTCAACAATATCAGCACGTAGTTCAGATACTATTTGTTTATAGGTAGCAAAACAAATTTGGACAGTTCTTGCATAACTTGGCTCTGCAGACCTTCTAGTTACTTCACTGAAATAAAACTATTTCCTAGACTCCACAGATTTCTGAAATCATTAGCTATTAAGTGATTATAAAACACTCATTAGCTATTAAGTACAAGATAAATTTTCTATAATTGTTTTCTTGGGCTATTACCTTACATCTACTTTTTGTTTGTTTGTTAAACTTAAGAAGCAATTGCTGATTCCATCCTTGAAGTTGTTAAGATAGAAAGAGGAAACAGGCTTAACATCTTCAGCAAAGAGTGCTGCTAAATTGATATTGATAGTGCAAGATTGAAGGATACAAAACAAATTTAAAAAAAAGGTTTTAGAGGCAGCTAGGCAGTATAGTGGATAGAGCACCAGTTTTGGAATGAGGAGGACCAGAGCTCAAACCCTGATTGCCTTCAAAAAATAGTTTATAAGAACCCAATAATTTTCTTTAATAGGCAGAGAAGGGGAAAGATATTTTAAAAGAACTAGTATTGTTATCTAAAATGTATACATGGTTTGTATAGTAACTTCTCTAAAAATTTATTAAGCCCTCACAGAGGCAAACAATTTAATTGCATGAACATGGGAAAATCATTCAACTCCTTTGATCCTCAGTTTTCTATAGAGTATTTAAGCTAGGTTGGACAGTAAGCCCTCTACTCTTACCAATACAAATGAGAAAACATTTCTAAAGTGACTTTGCAAAACCTAAAGCATTATATAAATGCCAGTGATTTGGGCTATTGTTATAATTGTTATCATTACCACACTGTGCATGTGGTGAATGCACTATGAGGATGTATTGATGAGGATTACATAGTAATAATGCCTTATATAAGTACCTTTTCTACAGAGCACAAATGATCTCAACCCCTAAAATGTGAAATAAATACCTTTGTGTTTTTGGAGACAGAAGCTCCACAATCAATTAAATCTTTCCTCCTAAGTTTCCTTCCAGGGAGGTGGCCAAATAGGAATTTGTTACATCGGGGCTACTATCCCATGGACCTCCATTTTTCTCTTTCCTTACTTCTAATCAAGGGACTCGGCAATACTACTACTAAGTCTCTATCCCCAGAGAGGTCAAAGAAAGAGAAGGACCCATATGTACAAAAATATTTATAGCAGCAATTTTCGTGGTAACAAAGAATTAGAAGCAAAGGATGACTCTATTTCCCACCTATTATGCTGCTTTTGGACCTCTCCATCATCCCTCCTTCCTACCCTGACTGCTGAATACCTTCTTAAACTCTACCTTCCCAGCCTCTTTTATAACTTCCTTTTGTGTGTTGTCTTCCTCCATTAGATTGTAAATTCCTTGAGGGCAGGGACTGTCTTCATTTTTATTTGTATTTGTATCCCTACTGCTAGTACAATGCTTGGCATAGTAGGCACTATTCAACAAATGTTTATTGACTAAGAATTGGAAACAGGAGGTGACTATGACTTGGGGAATGGCTGACTGAGTTATGGTATATGAACATAAAGAGATATTATTGTGATATAAGAAATGATGAAGGAGATAGTGTTAGGGAAACTTGGAAACTGTTTTCCAGGTTAGTCATTTTTGCTATGTAATACCTCACATTTTCTTCTATTTTTTTTCCTTCAGTCTTTTGACTTTGTTTTAAGATTTCTTGATGTCTTATGAAGACATTTACTTCTATTTCATTAATTCTAAATTTCAGAGAGCTATTTTCTTGGGTAAAGTTTTTGTTTATTTTTTTAAGTTTAAAAAATGAAATATCACTTTTTAGTGAGTAAACACATAACTGGTTTGGAGAGAAAAATCCACCCAGGCAGCAATAAGATAGTTCAAGTGATGTAAAGATAGAAGCAAAGTAAAAAGTCTAAATCCAAAAGATACGATCCATCTGTTCATCACTGGGATTCATGAGCACTGATTCCCCACTACCCCCCATTAAGCCTTTCTGTCTCCTCCAATATTCCTGGAGATCTTTGACTCCCTCCTTTATTCCCTATTTTGTATTATGCTCATCTGCCTGTAAGAAAGAATGGGTGTGATTGAGTTAATCAATGAAATAACACCAATGGGATAAAATGTAAAGCCCTTTACAAAGTACAGTATAAATGTTACCTATTTCAAGTATCAAGATGTTAAGGCTTGATGTATTAACCAGGTGAGAACCTTTCCCTATGAAATCCATCAAGCACAGGCTTTAAACTACCGTATTTCCCCATGTATAAGACACACCCTTTTTCGAAAAAATTGGAGTCCAAATACTGGGTGCATATTATCCAGTGGTTGTAGATTTTTTATTTGCATTTCCTGCTTATTTTTGCAGTCATTGTTGTAGATTTTTTTACTTGTATTTCCCGCTTTTTCACACTTGTCTTTGCACTCATTGTTTCACATTTACTACCGGTATATTAGGTTACGTTTTGCCACGTTCTGCCCAAAAATGTCTCAGAAAAGATTTGGTACAGTGCTGAATTCAAGTTAAAAGTGATCCAGTTTGCAAAAGTGAATAGAAATCGTGCTGCTGAATGTAAATTTGGTCCTCCTCCAACTGAGAAAACAATCCGAGACTGGCTACAGGAAGAAGAAACCTGACTGAAAATGCTATGGCAGAAGAAGGCCATGAGAGGCAAGTCAGCAAAATGGCCTGATTTAGAGAGAGAATTGAAGATATGGATTGAAGAGCAAAGGGCAATTGGAATTCCTGTGTCCACAAAGATGGTTGAGCATGAGGCAAGAAAAATTGCTGATGAAAAAGAAGTTACTGATTTCAAAGGAGGACACAATTGGTGAAACGGAATGGACTAAGCATGAGTACACGCACCAGACTTGTCCAAAAGATGCCTGAAAGCTATGAGCAGATGAATAAAACTTGAGTTCAATAACTTTATATAATACATTTTTTTCCAAATTTCAGGCCCCAAAATTAAGGTCCGTCTTATACATAGGGAAATATGGTAAGTGGGAACAAATGCTTAACCTACTGGAGGGACATTGCATGGGACATATGTTTGGATTGGCTGAGGAAGTTTGGTTACACCCTCTGCAAAGTCTGGGTCATTTGGACTTGAGAGTTCACACTCCTGGCAGTGGAGGGGAGAGAGCATTCCAGATAACCATCCTGAGAATGTCTCCCTCTGAGAAGGAGGCATGGTCTAAGGGGTCTAATAGAAGCACAGCCCCAGGACTCAGCTCTGGTCTTTTCTTCCTTTCCCCTTAGCTATAGGAATTTCGTGAACTTTGAGGTATCCAGAGGAGTTTGATTTTTTTTTTCTTATCATCCTAGCAACATCTCTAGAAGGGCTAATGACAATATTTGCTTTGGGTAGCCAAAGACAACCTAGACGAGGTGAACAAAGCAGATTCAATCTTTATAAAAAGCTAAGTCATACTTAAGTGGAATACATTGAGGACTTCAGAAAGGATTTCTAGGAGCTGTGTGTTACCCCTTTGCCAAATGTGCTATTTGAACTTGAGCTCACTTTCCCCTGGACTCTGTATGTATTTATGGGACGTGTCACAGCCTTTTGGGGAGAATGTTTTGTACCAACTCTGCTACTGTGGTAAATATTTCTTTCTAAAAACTAAGTCTGGCTGGATACTTGGTATCACCATGGAGAGAAGCACAGTGGGGACTTGTGAGTTATAGCAGTAGAAATCTGCCCCTCCTCCACCTCCCTGCCATAACACCTCAGGACCAAAACTTCCAGACTTATCTTCCCTTTTCAGAGATATCTTCCTTATTCATGTGACTGCTCTGCTCAAAATCCTGCAATGGCTGATTATTGCCTATAGGATAAAGTTTGAACTCCCACCTAATATTCAAGGGTGACTACAGAATGGCATGAACCTATTTTTCCAGCCTTCTCTCATTCTACTTTCCTGAAATGCCCTATGTTCTAGCTAAATATAACTCTGTGTATCACTTTCCTGTCTTTATGTCTGTGTTCTCCATTGAGAAAGAATCATTCCATGAATGGAAGTTGGAGCAACCTCAGCAGATATTCAGATAAATAGTACTAGACTGAATATATTACAGCATACGCAAGGCAAATGAACTATTTTTTTTAGAATTAATACATATTTATGGACAGCAGCTGCTCCGCACTTATTTCTTCAAGCCTCCCCATTACCCCTTTCACCGCCCTCTCAGAAGAGAAAATAGAATCCAATCACAGTGAGTTCCTTCTTCTTTCATACTCTAGATCTCAAAACCCCTTTTCATCACTTCCCCCCAATCTCTCTTTTATTTCTGTCTCTGATAAAGAGCCCATCTTTTCACCAAAGTCAAACCATCTACTTGTACTCTCGGTAACATTACCTCACATCTTCTCTGGCCAGATTTCCCCTGCAATCATCCTCTCTGCAATTCTTAATTTCTCCCTATCTCCTAGCTCCTTCCTTGCTGCCTTCAAACGTGACCAAGTCTCCAACAGCTCTAATGAATATTAATGTAAAAATATAGAACAAAAATTAACAAAAGACACAACATATTTGAAATATTATTCTCTGTGACCTAGTTGGTTAATAATAGAAATACAGTATTGGTTCAATACTAGCTTATAGCTAGAATTTATTTGATATTTTAAGGTTTGCAAAGCAGTTTAAGTATGTTCTCTCATTTGTGAAGTAGGCACTATTATTATCAGCATTTTATAGATCAAGGAAGATGAGACAGAGCAAAATTAAGTGACTTGCCCAAGGTCATACAGCTAGTTAATGTCTGAAGCAGGAGTTGAACTTAGGTCTTCCTAACTGCAAATCCGGCTATCTATCCTCAAAACCACCTTTTCAAATTATATAAATATAACATTAATAGCATGTTGCCCCTCTGCCAGGGACCTTGCTGTGAAGACTTGGTGGAGGAAGGATGATCGCATGGAATTATCCTCCACAGTTCCTTATTTCTGGGGATTTTTGCCTTGGAAGAAACTTGTAGCCCTAAAAATCCACATGGCTTAGACTAAGAGAAACCATGGGGAGAGACAAAGGAGAGAGAAGACTTGGAATGGCACTGGTCCTTCCTACATTCTTCTCTTGTTGAGGAATTGGAGGATTGTGCCTCTGTGACAGGAAACAAAAAACAAGTAAAGGTGGGGCAGAATGTGCCCAGAGGCAGGAAGAGAAGTGATTGGATGGACCAGTGAGAACAAACTGATGTAGAGAGCTGACCTACTACAGAGAAGCCACAGCAGCTGGTGAGAAGACCAGAATCCAGGTCCCACTGTGGGCTTCCACTTGCCACCTGGAATGCTCCTTGAGATGAGCTCCAGCTCCACTTTACCCATCCGGCTCTTTCAGTTCCATCTGGTGAGAGATGGGTAGGTTGGGGGTGGGGTGAGTGGAAAAGAGGTTCAACCTCCTGGTTTTAGCCTTGGCAGCCTATTAGCAGAAGCCTTTTCCTTTAAATGCTTATTTGCATTTTTATATCCCTTGAAGCTGCTATTTTTTTGAGGCTTTAAAAATTTTATTTTTAATTTATGGAATAAAACAAGCATTTCCATAACATAGTACAATAAAAATATGATTGTACATGAAACTGCAAATCTACTATGCACAACTTGCTGTTCCTTTCAAATATACAACAAAATTATCATGTAAATTTCTTTTTTTTCTTCTCCTCCTTCCACCCTGCCCTAGAGATGGCTACCATCAGACACAAATACATGTGTGTGTGTGTGTGTATATATATACATACATATTATTTATATAGATGTAAAATCATTCTATACATTCTATTTTTCAGTTTCAGTCCAAACCTAGAGGTAAACAGTTTGATATTGAGAGAGGGAATTCCAGACCAAAGTGGAGGGAATATTTTCCCCAACTCAGGCTGATGGGGCAGGGAGAGAGGAAGAAGCCAATTAGAGAAAAATTTCTTTATTGTTAGTAATAATTTCTGAAATAAACTTTGAAACTTAAGAGAGGTCTAAATTTGGTAAATACCCTTCTATATCTGACCTGTGCCCTGGCTATTGACAAAAACAGTAAAAATCACAATTATATCAGTAAGTGCAAAAAAACTTTTTTGACAAAATAAAATAAATCCTAATTTATCTTAAAAACACTAAAAAACTTAGAAATAAATGCACTTTTCCTTAATATGGTAAATAGTATCTGTTTAAAACAAAAGATAGCACTTTTCTAATGGATAAATGTTAGAAAACTTTCTAAGATTGGGGTAATAGCATTTCAAGAACTCTTGTCAAGTAACAGTGAATATAATATAGCTTCTACTCTTTTGGAGAGATTATCTATTGTTTATATCATGTGTTTTTTCTTCATAGCTTGGCTTCTTTGATAATTCCCTCCCTAATTTCTTCTCTTAAAAGTTTTATTTCTCTTTTGAATAATTTCATGGTTTTTGGTTGTTTCGCTATTATTCCATTATCTATGGAGAATCCTTAGAATTTGTCTTGTTTTCTTTTTCATTAGAGATTATTGGTTCATATTTCTTTAAGGCATAAAATGTATTCATTGTGTTGTAGCCTTTTTGAGAAATATTTTGCTAATTTTCTTTTTTCTTCCCGAATCTCACTATTAGTTTAATCTTCTTGAGAGCTAGGTTTATATCTAGGTTTTTCCTCTTGCTCTTCTTGTCTTTTGGTTGCGTTCTTCTATTCCCCATAATTTGCCTCAGATTTCCTTCCTTATTTTCTGTCCCCGCCTTCTACTGTCATTTGAATGGTTTCCCTTGCACAGAGCCCCACGTCTGGATGTCTTCTGTATTCTCAGATTGGTGGGATTGGGGGTGTAACTGGGCTCTTCCTCTGGTTAGAGAGGTTATAGCTAGATACCCCTTTCTCCAGATACCTCTTTTCTCTCTAGTCAGCTCTCTTCCTCACTGGTACAAATTTGGCCTCAGATGCTCTGAGCTGTGTGATCCTGGACAAGTCATTTAACCTCCGTTTGGCTCAGTTTTCTCATCTGTAAAATGGGAATAATGATAATAGCCCCTACCTCACAGGATTGTTTCAAGGATCAAATGAGATAATTTTTGTAAAACATTTAGCCCAGTGCCTGGCACATAGGAGGCAATTAAGAGATGCTGGTTTCCTTCTATCTTTGCCTCCACTACAGTTATATCCCTTTTCCATCCCATGGCTGTTCAGGATCAATATCTTCTACCTGCTATGAAGTTGGAGGTTCAGACTGAACCACCACCATAAGGGGACAGAATAGAAACCACCAGAGGGAGCTTGAAATACAAATCTTTTCAGGCTGATCTGAGGGTAGTTAGCATGAGTGGGGGCTGTAAGCGGTTCCACCATTGGCCACTATTTCAGGACACTTTTTAGGATGTAGAAGAAGCATTTCCATCTTCTTGTTGCGATTTTACTTACTAGAGATTTGGTGCAATGTTTGCTATTTTGAGTTTGTGGGATGGCAAATTATATTGAGAATACCTACACCACCGTCTTATTAATTGCCTGAGATTTTCCTCTAGGTGGCACAGTGGATAAAATGTTGGGCTTGGGGTCAGGAAGGCTTGAATTCAAATCCTGCCTGTACTATAGCTATGTGACTCTGAGGAAGTCACGTCACATCGGCTTGCCTCAGTTTCTTCATCTATAAAATGCAGATAATAATAGCCCCTACCTCCCAGGGTTGTTGTGAGGTTCAGATGATATAACCGTGCTTAGCACGGGGTCTGGCACACGGTAAGTGCGATACAAAATTTAGCTATTATTAATTATTATTATCACTATTACACATGATTCTAATCATTACTAGCATTCCTCTTTTATTTAGAAACTTTGATTCATTGGTAGCTGAGAGTATTTCTGAATGGTCATAGTTCTCCTGCTTCACCAGAAGGTAGCATATGCGTGTGCATGTGTGTGTGCGTGTGTGTGTGTGTGCGCGCGCGTGTGTGTGCATGTGTGTGTGCGTGTGTGTGCATGTGTGTGTGTGCGTGTGTGTGCATGTGTGTGTGCGCGTGTGTGTGCATGTGTGTGTGCGTGTGTGCATGCATGTGTGTGCATGTGTGCGTGTGTGCATGTGTGTGTGCATGTGTGTGCGTGTGTGCATGTGTGTGTGCATGTGTGTGTGCGTGTGTGCATGTGCGTGTGTGCGTGTGTGTGTGTGCATGTGTGTGTGTGCGTGTGTGTGTGTAAGTATGATTTCTTCCCAATCCCAGGAGGCAATAAGGCTTGACAGAGGGCAAGACTTCAGCAGCTGACCACTACTATGACTTGCTAGATCTACATATGCAATATAGCCTGGGTCACATGAAAGCTGGTTCTCTCTTTTACATTTAGGTGGAAACTGGTAATGATTATTCCTGAGCAAGAACTCTCCAGGGAGATGGCTGATAACTAATACCACACTCCTGGGTGGCAGAATGGACAACTACAGTCCTGGGCTTTTGGGGAATTCTAAGGCAATAGAAGCCACAGGGTATGAAGGCAGGATCTGGGTTCCAAATATTTTTTCCCATATAACCACTTACAGACGTTGAATGTCATGTAGGATATCACCATAATGAAAGACTAAACAATGACCTTATAGTTTGCTTGACAGGGCTTTCTTGCCCTTCTACTTGCCTCTCCTGGGTCATATCAACTTCTTTTACAACTGTGCACCCACCTGAGATTTTAGGGTCCCATTAAAGAACCATGGGGCCCTGAACCCCCCTAAAATGGGGAGAGAGTGCCTACTTCTTGGGGAATTGAATACATGTTTACAGAGCCCCCCCCACCATTCCCACCCTTAATCCTAGTCTTTCTGGAGAAAGACCAGGTTTATTGTACTTTATTTCTACAGCAAAAATGGGATGCATCAAGTGTGCCTTCTCAGTTTCCAGATGGAATCATCAACTCTGTCATCCTGACAGAGTACAGGAGAAAAGGGAATGAAAACAACAGCTGCTATGACTAAGCTAGGAGAAATGACTCTCAGAGAATCCCTCTGATGCCCAGGTCAGGTACTTAATATTCATTGAATGAATGAAATATTTGATATAATAAAATTGAGAGACTTTACATTTTACTGGCTATAAAAATAAGATATACAAATATGAGGTACATACAATGTATTTTAAGGGAAGCAGGGGAACACTAACATCTGAGAAAATTCATAAAAGTCTCCTGTAGAAGGTGTGTGACAGATGATTAATTGGACACCTATTTTATTCCAATCAGTATTAATCAGTTTGATATGATTCCATAGGGGTGGTGATTATAAGTTCTGATAGTAGGCCTTAGAGCTGTGAACTACAGATTATAAATTCATTTGCTTAATCATAGGAAGCTAACTAGAGGCTCTCCATCCCTGTTTTTGCCTTATTATGATGACTAAGCCCAGTGTGGCAGAGGTGGCTTAATTACATGGAAAGGCCCCAGTTATTTTTCTTGTTCCCCTGTCTCTCTTCATCCCTCTGTTGTCCAACACAGGGAGATAACCATGAGCACTTGACTGATGAGTGACCTTGGTTGCTGACCCCATGGCTTGCCTTTTTACCAGCCCATGTCCAAAACAGATATTTTGACACCTGTTTATCAGCGCAGCCCATGGGTGTGCTCATTGGTTTGGTAGGACCTCCTAAAAGGTCAAGATAGGTCTGTCAAGGTCTGCACATTAGCATAGGTTGACAATGGGATTCTATATTTTATGCTGACACTCCTGGAGGGTCAAGGCCAAAGTTTATCAACCAATAAGATTCTGTAGTTTTAGTTTGCTTCATCTGTATTGTCTGGGTATCAATCGCTATAAAACTAAGGCCCTAGAGGAAGGGGGCATCTCAGATCATGAGGAAGGTCCAAGGTCCACTTCATTAGACGGGGGCCATGGACCCTTTAATAAAGTGCCATTGGCTCAGAGCGCTGCTCCAGTGGTTTTTCTTGCAGATTAGACAATTTTGAAACCCCACAGGTGAAACTTGAGTCCATCAGTCAGTCAACAAACATTAAGTGCCTACTATGTGCCAGGCACTGTACTAAGCACTGGAGACACGAAGAAAGGCAAAAGAGAATCCTTGCTTTCAAGGAGCTTACAGTCTAGTAGGAGAGACAAATTATGTACAAACAAAGATCTATACAGGATAAATTGGAGATAATCAACAGAGCCAAGGCACAGGCATTCAGGGTGATCAGAAAAGACTTCTTGGAAGCTAGAGATCTGAGGTGGTGAAAAGGCAGGAGAATATCCTGGGCATGAGGCAGTGGTAAAAAAAAAAATTTATATCAGGAACACCAAGCAGGCCCCTTTGTCTGGACCACAGAATCATGAAGGGGAAAAATGTGAGATCAGTCTGGAAAGATAGGCTGGAATCAGATTGTGAGGGGCTTTGAATACAAGACAAAGGAGTTTGTATTTAATCCTAGAGGAAATAGGGAGCCATTGACATTTCTTGAGCAGGGGATTGACGTTGTCAGAACTGTGCTTTCAGAACATCAATTTGGCAGCTGTGTGGAGGATGCATTGGAGAAGGGAGAGGTAGCATACAGAGAGATCAGTTGGGAGAATATTGTAACAGTTCTGAGTCTAGCACTGCTGTGTGACATATGAAACTCCATCTTTGTCTAAATTCTCAGACTTTTAGTGAGAATATTGCTATGGGACACAGGGCTGCTGCCCTATTAGTGTTGCATGGATATATTGCTATTAGTTCTGTTTCCTGACACTCCTCTTCCTAAGCTAAGTTGTGTGGCTTGCATTGACTTCCTACTTAAATGCTACTTCCAACTTGGTCGTCAGTAAGTGTATAAAAAAATCACACTATAATTTGTCCAATGGATTTAAAAAGCACTTTACAATATACAAAATAGTGGTCACATGACCAACATTAAATGGTCCCCTGGCACTCTTATTAGAATAGTATACGTTAGGTAGAAATCTGGACTTCCATGCAACTCTAATGGAGACACATATGCTTAAGAAAGGAACTCCTCCATTTGAAAGGAGAAAATAAAAATTAAAAATCAAAATAAAGTCAGGTAAAAGGGAGAACATCAAAAGCAATTTTCTCAAAGATTTTTGATGTGCATATGACAATAACTCATTTTTTCTTATAATTTTCATATTCTCTTGGTTCATCATCTTTCTCTGTGTATCTTCCCCTCTTTTGAACTTCCTTGTTTCGGTGGAGGGTGCCACTAGCTTGTCAGTCATCCCACTTCATAAGCGTGATGTCATCTTTGTCTCTTCCCTCCCCCTCAGCCCCCATAGCCAATCAATGATCAATTTCTCACCGCCCAACATCTCTCACATTCATCTCCTTCTTTCCACTCACACACCACCACCCTCATCACCTCTTATTTAGAATATTGTAACAGTCTCCTATTTGTCTCCATTCTTCTCTTTCCTTTCCAATATATCTGCACACCCATTGACAAAGTAATCTTTATAAGTCAAGTTTTGACCAGGTCAGTTTCCTATTCAAAAACATTCAGAGGTTCCTTCCTTCCTTTAGGAAAAAATATAAATTCCCCAATCTACCATTTAAGGTCCTCCACTATCTTCCTCCAGGGTACTTTTCCATAGTGTACATTATTCTCCTTCATGAAAATTTTGTTCAATTAATCAAGAAACATTTATTAAGTATCTACCCTGCTCCAGTCATTATGCTAGGCATTGAAGATACAAAGATATTCCTGCCCCCAAGGAGGTTAACACTCTCGGGCGGGGGGAATAGCATGAATCTAGACAGGTAAATTAAAAAACACACAAGGTACCATTTAGGGAGTTGGGAGGCACTAGCTGAGGGTAAGGGGCAGTCAAGGTAAGCCTACTGGCTTAGCTAGCTTCTTCTAGATTCATCCCACTTTCAGCAGACGGTCTTTCCCAGCCCCCATCATCCCCTCATTGCTAATGCATTTCCTCTGAGGTTGCCTTCCTTTGATATTGTATATATCTTGTATGTACATTGTTGTTCTCACATTGTTTTTCCCATTAGAGTATGAGTTCATTGGTAGCTCAGGTTTTTTTTTAATCTCTTTTGGGATACAGACTTAGTGGTGGTATTGCCAAGTCAAGGGTATGCATGTTTTTTATAGCCCTTTGAGCATAGTTCCACATTGCTCTACAGAATGGTTGAATCAGTTGAGAACTCCACTGACAGTCTCATTAATGTCTCATTTTCCCCACGTTCCCGCCAACATTTGTCATTTACCTTTTCTGTTCTATTAGCCAATCTGATAGGTATGAGGTAGTACCTCAGGACTGTTTTCATTTGCATTTCTCCAATCAATAGTGAGTGTAAAGGCAACCACACTGGCACACCCAGGATGGCTGCTAGCACAGGTTCTTAGATCTGCTTTTCTAGGAAAGACTGCTCAAAAAAGGGATCAACAATCCTACCTTTAATTACATTCACTAATTCAGGGGAAGGGTCAGCACCCTAATGTCAGAGAAAATACAAGCAGAGAAATTAGCATAAAGACCAATAATCAGGGCTCTTAACTGCTTGAACCAAAGCAATATTACTATATACTTTACATACACCACTGGATCGAGAGAACCTTTACATCTGAGCAGTTAGGGGGTCTGAACACATGGCTACTCAGAGTCTCAACCAGGGAATCACAAGGTCCTTCTCATAAGCGAACCCCAAAGCAAAATACCAACTCAGAGTATATATATACTTCTCAGAGCCAGAAAGTATCACAAGCCTTGTGACACAGTGCCTAATCAACTTAGTACCAAGAGGTGTGAAAGCCTTCCTACAAGCAAGCATCCCCATAAGCAAGCTCCTCTTGAGGCAAGTCCCTCCCCCACTGGGCTCTGGATGACTCAAGATATATCACAGCTGTGAGCTGGGCCAGAGCTCAAAGCAGGTGACATAGGCCTATTAATGGGCAAGGAAGATCCTCATATCCCATTAACATTACAGTGAGTTAGAGTATTTTTTCATATGGCTATAGATATATCACCTGAAAACTGATCATATCGTTTGATCATTTATCACTTGGGGAATGGCTCTTATTTTTATAGATTTTACTCAGTTCTCTATATGTTTGAGAAATGAAGCCTTTATCAGAGAAACTTGCTTCAATTTTTTTCACAGTTACTATTAATAACTGTATTTCCTTCTATCCTATCCCCCCTCCTCTGTTTATTCTATTCTCTCTCTTTCACCCTGTCCCTCCTCAAAAGTGTTTTGCTTCTTATCACCCCCTCCCCCAATCTGTCCTCCCTTCTATCACCACCCACCTTTTCTTATCCCCTTCCCCTGCTACTTTCCAAATAAAGTTCTCTTGGGGGTATGTCTTTCTCCTAAGACAGACTTCTATACCCAATTGAGTGTGTATGTTATTCCCTCTTTGAGCCAATTTTGATTAACTTTCCCTCACCTCCCCCCCTTCCCTTCCATTGTAAAAGCTTCTTCTTGCCTCTTTTATGTGAGATGATTTACCTCATTCTATCTCTCCCTTTCTCTTTCTCCCAGTGCATTCCTCTTTCACCCCTTAATTTTATTTTTTTTAGATATCATCTCTTCATATTCAACTCACACCTGTGCCTTCTGTTTATATAAACTTCTAACTACCCTAATAATGAGAAAGGTATTATGAGTTATAAATATCATCTTCCCAAATAGTAGTATAGACAGTTTAACCTTATTGAGTCCTTTATGTTTTCCCTTTCCTGTTTACTTTCTTATGCTTCTTTTGAGTCTTATATTTGAAAGTCAAATTTTCTATTCAGCTCTGCTCTTTTTCTTTGACTGTTTTTTATTTTATTTTACCAGAACACAAATACAAAATAGAAAAAAGAAACAAAAACATATCATAAACTTAAATATTGAAACTTAAATATAAAGTAAGAAATAAAAAAAAAACATGTCGTGTGCATAGCAGAACATAGGAGAGGATTCAAAATATGTAACAATAAATTTTCATTTCAGGAAAGCTTGTATGATAAATAATACAGCTTGTATTGAGAATTGTCCATCTTTTCTTTGCTTCCTTGTGTTTTCTTTTGTTCTCTGCTGTGCACTTTTTAACTTTGTTCTTTTTTTCCCCTTCCCCTCCCCCCAGAAGGCTACAATATAATTTAGATATGTTTCTCGATATGTACATACTCATACAGATATATACATGCACTTATACATATATAATGCACATATAGACATATACTTTCCCACACATACTCTACTCCTGCTCTTTGTTTTTTTTATATTTGTACATATCTTTTGTTTCCTATCCTTCCTGCCTCCTCTACTTCTACCTGCTACATTGCCTTCCTATTACTTGCCTACCCCACTTCCTCCACCAACCACCCTGCCCTCCTATTACTTGCCTTCCCCCCTCTAAGGATCCTTCCCCTATCCTCCCATTCCCATCCTCCACCAACTACACTGCCTTCCTAACATTTGCCTTCCCCTCTCCAAGGAAGTCTTCCCTATCCTCCCATTCCTATTGATCTGAACTCCCTTTACCTATTCCCTCATTCTCCCCTCTAAAAATCCCTCCCTTGTCCTAATCCCTCCCTTGTCCTCTCTTCACCCTCACTCTACCCCTACCATTTTATTTCTTCTAAATTTAGATGACTTTTATACTCTTCTAAATATATATGTATTATTCCCTCTTAAACCCATTCCTGATGAAAGTAGGTTACCAGAACTACCAGCCCTCCTCCCCCATCTAAATCCTCTGCATCCTTTCTTCTTCTTGTGCCTCTTTTGTATAAAATAGTTGCTGTTTTTAGCTGTTTCTAAATGGTTTTACTTTTTAAATTCATATCATGGTCAAGTTTATCCCCCTCTTTCTTATGAGCTTGACAATTATTAATAAGAATGTTAAACATACATTTTAAATTTTATGTCATATAAAAGGTAAACAGTCTGTCTTTATGAATCCCTTATAGTCATTCTTTGGTATGTACCTTATGGTTCTCTTGGTTCTTGTATGTTGAATCTTCTTTTAAGTTGGGGATTCTTTTTAACAAAGTCTTGAAAGTCTGAGGGTTTGTCAAATGTCCATTTTTTTCATTCAAAATAATACTGATAAATAGTACAGGTCTTTTGCTCTTCGATATATTGTGTTCCAAGACCTGCAGTCCTTTAATGTCTCTGCTGATAGGTCTTATGTAATTCTAATTGTGTCACCATCATATTTAAAGTGTTTTAATCGTGATGATTCTAATATTTTATCCTTGAGCTGAGGGTTTTGGAATTTGACTATGATATTCCTATGAGTTTTCCTCATAGGATCTCTTTTAAGTGGTGTTCAATGGATTTTCTCTATTTCTACTTCCCTGCCTTGTTCTAATGCTTCAGGACAATTTTCTTTATTTATTTCTTGTATTATTGTATCAAGATTCTTTTTTTATCATAACTTTCAGTCTGATTATTTTTATATTTTCCCTTCTTGATCTATTCTCCAAATCTGTTGTTTTTCTTATAAGATGTTTCACTTTTTCTTCTATTTTTTCATTATTCATGCTTTGTTTAATTATTTATTGATCTATTATAATTTCACTGGCTCCACTTTGCCCAATTCTAATTTTCAAGGTGTCATTTTCCTCCTTGAGATTCTGGATCTCCTTTTCTAATTGGTTGACCTTCCTTTCATAACTTTCTCGTTTTTCTTGGATTATTTTTATTTTTTAGTTTTTCCTCCATCTCTGTCATTTGATTTTTAAGGTCTCTTTAAAGATCTTCTATAAATTCTTTTTGGGCAAGTGACCATTTGACATTGCTCTTTGGGGGTTTCTTTACTTCAGTGTCCTCCTCTGAAGATGAACCCCTGTCATCTTTACTCCCATAATAGGTCTCTATGGTTGGATTCTTTCTCCTTTGCCTGTGCATTGTGTGTGTGTGTGTGTGTGTGTATGTGTGTGTGTGTGGTGATGACTTGATTTTTGTAATACCTCTAGCCCTGGGGTATGGGAAATGGTGCCTCTTGCACCACATCTTCGGCTCTCTCCTCTAGCCTGGAACCAAAGCCATGCCTCCAACCTCCTGTAAGTGCCCACAGCCAGGGGCTTTCTGTCCCACTGCTTATGTAATCACCAGGCATATGCTGGTTCCTTCTCGCCCCCACTGCTCTTCAGAGCACAGCTGGGTCTGGCATTCCTCATCAGCAGAGGTTCCCACAATCTTCCTGGGCTCAAACACATGACTCCCCTCACAATCCTGGGGTAAAAAGTTTCAGTGGCTGGGACAGAGGTAACCTCTCAAACCAAGTACCCCGTTATTTAAGCAGCTTGCCACTTGTTGTTGAAACGAAATCTAGCCTGGAGGTGTTTACTCCTTGCAGGGACCAAACCTGGTCCTGGGATTTTTCTTTAGATCTTCTCAAACTGTCCAAGTGTTTCAACAATCTGGCTAACAGCTTCTGTGGGGGTGTGAGATCCACCAACAACCAGCACCCAGAAAGCTGCCAACACACTGCAAAAGCACAGGTTCTTTTGATCTGCTTTAGTAAGGAAAGCAATGTTAAGGGGTTGACAAGCTTACTTTAATTCAGTATACAAATATCATTCACTTAGTTCAGGGGAAAAAACCACCATCCTGAACTTCAGAGCAAAATACAAACAAAGTACAAACATGGACAGACAGACCGTGTCTGATTCAAATCCCAATACATAGTTACCAGAGTTTAACAAAGTCCCAGCATCTGGGTTACAAGCTGGAGGGCCCTTAGCTACAGCTGCCTGGAATCTCCGAATCAGCACTGCCTCGAGTGAGAGTCCTAAACAAACTATAAACATTGACAGACAGACCAAATACAGATTCATAGTTACCAACATCTAGGTTCAGCCTGGGAACTCATGACGAGGGCTGGCCCAGAGTCACTCGAGCTATCACTGCTGTGGGTAAGAGCTCCCGGAAGAGAAAGCCAACCCCTGGTTTTATATCTTTTTCAGGGTCCAGGGTGAGTCACACATACGACTCACCCATGTGACCTAAAATCCTCACAAAGAGGCAACTTAAACCCATGTGGTCTAAGAGCCTCTGATGTCCCAAACCTATCACTCAAATGCATGTGTAAACTAGTTAGCCCCACCTGGGGCCCCACCTTGGTTACCAATTCACATGCGCATAGGTTTAGCACCTAATTGGGGTTTGGGCCTGGGGCTTAGCACCTAGTAAGACTCAAAGACATTTAATTAATCATTTTAAACAGTAAGAAAGTCCCAACTCAGTTGATATTACACCAAGGAAGATCCCGGTTGTACACCTATTTTTTCTTTGTCTCCACCCACACTTTGTTCACCCTAAAGTGCTATTTTAAATCTTTTGTGGGGGAAAATCTTGAGAGCTTGGAATTTTCTGACCTACTCTGCCATCTTCCCAGAATCCTCTCCAGCTCTGCTCTTTTCATCAAGAACACTTGAAAGTCCTCTATCTCATTGAATATCCATTTTTCCCGCTGAAGGATATAACAATAATACTTTTTGCCACTACTGCAACTGTGTAAGGCCAGTAACACTAGCACACAGGAGGGCTACTAGCACAGGTTCTTTGATCTGCTTTTCTAAGGAAAGCAACTTTAAGGGGTTTACAATCTCACTTTAATTAAACACACATGTATCATTCACTTAGTTCAGGGGAAAACGTCAGCACCCTGAACTTCAGAGGAAATACAAACAGAAATTATAAGCAGGAATTACAAGCAGAGAAAAACAACACAAATCAACAGACAGGCTTGTAACCATCTGACCATAGCAATACATACAGCTACCAGAAAGAGAAGCACCAACATCTGGGTTTTCAAAGCTGGGGTGTTCCTTAAATGGCTGCCCAGAGTCTCTACACCAGCACTCTTCCAATGAGTGAGCCCCAAGCAAAATGCTAACCTCAGGGTATATGTATATATACTTCTTCAGGATCGGAGAATGTTACAACCATGCAACTCAAACCCATGTGACCTAGGTCTTCCCATGACTTTGATGACTAGGTCATCAAAGACTCTTGATTCAATCAAAGACTCTTGATTGAAACAAAGGCAAGAATCAAAGGCACTTGATTACCTTAATTCTGAGAAGCACTCCAAAACAAAAAACAGCAAAAACTCCCACCCTGCTTGCCATTACATTTCCACTCCTCCAGAATCCTTGGCTTTAAAATCTAAATGGCCATGGATCCTGGAACAAATAGAGGTACTATACTTTGTGATCACATTCAGGGAACTAAAGCATAACATTCACAAAATAACAAAACATATCATTCAGTATCATTCCCCAGCAAAAAAAAAAAAAAAACAAGCAGGGGGTCCCAGGCTAGGGTCTTCCCTAGCCCAACATATCATCCTTAAGGGGTGGCAGAAAATACAAACACCATCCACCCCTAGGTCACAGCAAATTACAATATCTTCAGTCAATGCAGAGTGTAAAGTCCTTCTTGGGGGTGTGTCTTTCTCCCCACACTGCCATTGCAGACTTCCTCCTGGCGCTCTCAGGCTCAGGCACATTTTAATGAGCAAAGTCCCAACACAAACAGAAAAAGTCCAAATAAAGTTCTCTTGAGGGTGTGTCCTCCCCACACTCCTCCAGCCCCCACTTCCAAGTCCTGAGGGGCAGCTGGGCAACACAGCCAACAGGATGGGGGTCCTTGGGGGTCCAAGGCACTTCCCCACACCCAACACAGACAAATCCACCCTCCCCCAGGTCCCAAACCGTCCTGGGGAAAGCAGCAAAAAAGCACACTCAGTGCCTTACTGCAAAGTTTTTATCTTGCCCCAGGGCTGAATTCTGAGCTCTGGGGTTCCTTGTCCTCCCACATGAGCCAGCAGAATCTGGCTTCTGCCTGAATCCTGATACAGGCAGCTCTCTGCTTTTGCTCTCACCTCACCACCTGCTTCTGCTGGGTCTGTATGAAGACAGTCTGCTCCTGCTCCATGGCTCCACATACAATACAACATGCTGCTTGCCATTACACCAACTTGCCTTTGGTGTCTGTGGGCCTAGAGGTCTGGAAACCGCCACTGTTGCCAGTGATTCAGTCACCTGAAGGTTTGCACCAGGTTTGCTAGGGCCCAGTCTGGGCTGGCATGGCCAGTGCTAGCTTGCACTCCTCTCTTACCCTGGTTCTGAATAGATTTAATTAGAAACATTGGAGCCACACTTGGATACAAACAAAATAGCCCTGGATGTGTTCTTAGGGAAGGTAGAAAAGCATAGGGGAAAACCCTCAACTCCAATCCTACTAATACTGGAAAAAGGTGAGAGAATACTAAAAGCTACCAACCTAGCTGCCTACTTTCCTATTCATACAAACTGTTATCTGAGTCATAAATCAAGCAAACACTTATTAAAGTGTTTGCTACTTTGTGCAAGGTCCTATACACAAATCAAGGACATCTTCGATATTTTAGCAGGGAACAAGCAGGCTTTTGCTATTGACCTCATAGGTGCCATTTGCAATGGATGCAATGATATAGATAATGCAAGGTCCCTTTGTGCTTATTATTTGTTGATTTTGATAAAGCATTTGATTCAATTGAGCGGAACGCTGCTTTAAAGGCTCTCTTCAGTAAGGTTTCTCCCACTTATACATTAAAATCATTTAGGATTCCTTGAAAGACAGAATGACAGAAGTAAGCCTGTTCAAAGATCATCATAGACTAAGCAAAAAATAGGTAGATGCATTCTCTTCGCTGTGATGGAGAAGGTAATGGGGATACAAAGGCAAAAATGAAGTAATCTCTAACCTCAAGGAGGTTGAAGTTCTACCAAGGGGGATACAACCTGTGGACAGATAAGCAGATAGAAAATAATAAAAAGAATGAAAGTACCCTAATGACTTGGGGATCAGGAAAGATTTCCTATAAAAAGTGGCACCTGAGTTGAGTGCTTAGCACAGTGCCTGGCACCTAGTAAATATTTATTGATGGATTGATGGACTAAAAGATTCTAAGAAGCACAGGTGAGGAGCATTTGGGTTCCAAGCATGGGATACACAGCCTGTGCAAAGGCAGAAGACAGAAGGTGAAGTTCAGGGAACTACCAGGAGACCTCTCTCCTAACAATAGGTAGATAGTTCATGTATCGTTAGCCCCAATTTACAAACTTGGGCCTAGAGAGATAAAGTGGCTTGCTAAAATTATCTGCCTCTAGATTGTCGTTGGTGGGACCACAACTTGCCTCCCACCCCCAACCTCTAGTCTAGAGTCTTGGCCACTACCTCATACATACAAGGCATCCCATCATGCCTTGGAAGATAATCACCTACAAAGTAAGCATTAAGTCTGGGGCTGGCTGCAATATTGAATTTTTCTTGTTTCAGTTATTTTGGTATCAATATTAGTCAAAATCCTGAGATTTGAGAAACACGAAAACCAATAGAATTAACTTGTAAAATTAAATTATCTTTCTTACTGCTTTCCCCCAAAATAAGAATTTTAATGTCACAAAATATATTTGCTAAGGAGATTCAAATTAATGGATCAAACTGGACATTATTTGAATATGACAAAGTGCCTTCTTCATCTGTGAATGTCAGAGTATATCGGCGGATCTCCTCCTAAAGAATCCATTCTGCAAGCCTCCACTGAATTTAGTGTCTCTACCTAGCCATCTTTATAGATCAAGGAACCGGACAATGAAAGCTATGAAATCTTGCTTAGTTCATAGCCTTCAAGTGTGTGAAGGGTCATGAACTGAAGGATGGTAATCAGCTATTTTCCACCTCTGCTGAGAACGAATGAAATGCGTAGTGCAATAGATTGAGCGCTGGAACCCGAGTCAGAAAACCCAGGTTGACATCCTAGCTCTACTACTAACTGGCTATGTAGCCCTGTGCCTCAGACTTCTCATCTGTAAAATAAGAGGTTCAGATCAAATAATTTCTAAGATCCTTTCTAGCTCTAACCTCCCTATCTGCCATAATAAAATCAAGCAAATATTTCTTAGAATGCCTAGTGTGTTCAAGGTTCTAGGCACAAAGACAAACCAAAATTGATGAGAGGCCTTAGCAAAGTACTTCTCCAAAAGCCTCCATTTAAAGAGTTCCAAGTTCAGTCTTCTCTTCATTTCTCACCTGATTACATTTCTGAACTCAGTCATGCCCTGCCTCAGTATCACCATCTCTTAGCACAATGCTTGGTACATTGTGGTAACATAAATGGTTATTAACTGACTGACAATATATAGTTCCTGCCCTTAAGGAGGTTACATTCTAGGGGTGTGTGTGTGTGCACAGTTGACTTCTTTCTCACTTTGTGCCCTCCACTGAAACTTACTTGGAAGAGATGAGCCCTGATTAAGAGAAACTGGGAAGAGGCAGCATGGATCATTGCCATTCTTAGGTGAAAAACCAAACCAAAATAAATCATTAACTTTACCTCCTAAACTTCCATAAACACTTTTTCTTAAATTTTATATAATATGCATATTTTCTACATTATCAAAGTGAACTTAAAAAACCCTCTGAATTTCTAGCTGTTCATCTCATTAATGTTATGAATCTAGGTGACTGGAAGGATGGTGGTAACTTTGATAGAAGAGGGGTGGGTTTGGGAGAGAGGAAAGCATGACTATTCATCTTCTACAACTAACTATTTCCCACCCACCCACAAGGTGACCTAGGGGATGGGTTGGGGGAAGGATGTTGGGGAGAAGAGAAGAAGGATTTTCTCAATAGCATTTAAACATCTGCTGCTGTCCGTGCTCCGGTAGCAGTAGGGTTATAACTGTCCTAAGGAGCTATCACCACTCTCAGAATGGGGAGGCTGGAATCTTTCATAGTAGAGGGAAGGGGGCAGTAGAAGTTTGGAGAATAGTCACTGCTGCTTAGGGTCAATATTTTAATTTAATTTTATATCTGTTCTCATATTTCCCAGCATTTATATTTTTGAGGTGGGGCAAGGGGACAGAAATCATCGGGAAACATTCAGAGCCACTTAAAACCTCTGCTGGAACCCATTGGGTCTCTTTGATGATTTCTCTAGAGACCAGAAAGATAGTATGTTTTCAATCTTGTCCATTTTTCTATCTTCCCATGAATTCCCAGTTGGGAATTCCTGGCTTTAAAAGAAGGACATATTCATAAGATATGTTTAAAAGCCAGGACATTTTACTATCCATAAAAAGCTTTCCTCCTTTCTTATCATTGGCTGACACTGTGGATTAAACATCAATAATTTGTGGGTTTTCTTTCACTTCTGTTTTAAATCAGCAAGCAGCAAGATGTGAAGAGTTAGCAGAGAAGAAACAGGAGACCAACAACGAAGCCACTGAGAGAAAGAAAGTCTATGGTAGGTTAAACCCCCTTTTTAAAAAAATCCATTTTGGTCTCTGCCTTGCTAGCTGCTACTTCAGTTTTGCAATCCTTTATCTCTCCTTTTAAACTTAAAAATTTTTATAGAGATTTCCTGATATGCCTCTCTCCCCTCTGTACTCTCTCTTGCAACAAAGAAAACCAGTTAAGAAAAACCAACCAACGCAGTGGCTAATTTAGACTCTTGGTGCTTCACTACATGCCCGTAGTCCCTCACATCTTTACTGAGTGAAGGTAAGTGTCTTTCATCATCTGGTCTCTGGTATCAAGATCGATGATTTTAATTCATCCAAATTCAGCTGCCTTTTAGTGTTGTTTAAAATCCTTTCTTCTTTGATTCTTATTAGGATTTACTTTTTAAAAAAATACTCTCCATTCCCTTCCTCCAGGATTCAAGCACATCAATCATTCAATCAGAAATTTGGAATGACAGGCATTGGTGACTTTGTATTTTAGTTCATTGGATCAAAGGATCATAGATTTAGAGCTGGAAGGGACCTCAAGGCTATCTAGTCCAACCTCCTCATTTTACGCATGAGGAAACAGGCTCAGTGAAACTAACTTGTCCAAAGTCACACAGCTAATAAGTAGCAGGGCTTGGATTTCAGTCCAGGTCTTCCAGAGAAAGGGCTTTTCCACTCTTCTATGCCAACAGCTTAGTTGTCAAAGCAAAGGCAGGGAACACGAAGAGCCATACTTCTCTTTCTTTCCCTTTGCTCTTCACTCACTTTCTCCTTCAGTATGCAGGTAAATGTTTGGGGAATCTCTGGCCACACATATGTGACTTGAAGCAAATATTCAAAGAGGGACTTCTGTAAAAGGGAATCCCCCAAGTTCATAGGATTTACAATTGGAAGGGATTTAGAGAACATATAGTTTAGTCCTCATCCTACCACCCTCCTCATTTTACAGACGAGGAAATGGAGGTTTTGAAAGCTTATGTGATTTGTCTAAAGTCACAAAGGTAACTTTAGCAGAGTCAAAATTTGAACCCAAGTCCTCAGAATTCAGACTTAGTATCCCTGACACTGTACTCTGAACTTACAATACAATGGATGATTCAAGAGATTACTTGACTTTCCAGAGTTGGAGATTCCTTCACATAGTTTCTACATCAAATCCGAGACTGGAGGCTGCTTGAAAACAATTTATTATATTTTAAATGCAAGATTTCCATTTCTTTTGTTTTGAAATTAGAAAGACTACCTCTCTAGAATGTTCTGAATGGTAATATAAGAAAACAACACATTTGTAAATATTCACAGAAAGAGGGAATGTCAGCAGCCATCTAGTTTCACTCAAACATGAAAAGTAGCCCTCATTATGGCATACCCAACAAACAGCTATTCAGCCTCCTCTGGAGACTTTCAACGAAAAGGACACAGATGAAATAGCCTGTTCCCCTCTTAGATTGTTCTCATTGCAAAACAAGTCAACAAACATTTATTAAGCACTTGCTATGTGCCAGGCACTGTGCTAAATACTGGGGATATGGAAGACAAGCCAAAAGAAAGCCAATTCCTGCCATTACATTCTATTGGGGGAAGACAAACTAGTAAAAGGGGGCTGAAAAGGGAAAGATACCTATATAGAGAAACCTGATAGCCAAGTTCAAAGAGTGAAGCTTGTCTGGTCCTTGGGCCCCTCCTCAAAATGGAGGTTCTGGGAGAAACTCACCAATGAGGGAAGACAGGCAGAAAGGGCTGGAGGCAGCTGAAGCACGGTGAGGGAGAGAGTCCTGGTTGTTAGGCACTTCTTCCTGACATTCAACCCAATCTGCCCCTTTCCTGCTTCCACCCATTGCTTCTGGTTCTGCCTTCTGTGGGCAGAGACAACTCCAATCCATCTTCCATATGACAGACCTTCAAACAAGTATTACCTCCCCTCTGAGTTTTCTTCTCCTGACTGAATATTCTCAGTTCATGGCACCAATTGGTAAATCCGATAAACATTTGTTAAGTACCTATTACATACCAAGCACTATGCTAAGTGCTGGGGATACAATTAATAAAAATATAAACAGTTTCTGCCCTCAAAGAGCTTATAATCTAAAGGACATATGACACAAGTTTATTGTTCTTGACCAGAGGCTCCTGGCCTCTGGACACTCTTCAGCTTATCAATATCCTTCCTGAACTGTGATGTCCAGAACTGAATACAGTCTTCAGATTTGTCTCTGAAGGGAGCCTGATTTCTTACTATGAAATCCAAGGAAGTAAATGCTTTGATACCTGCCACATTCATGTAACTTAGTATCTCCTCTGTGCAATTTACTATATGAGGAAATGAGGGAGATTCCTGAAAATAAAAATAAATAAGACACTGTCCCTGTTCTTAAAGCGCTTATAGTCTAGTAGTTCAAGTGAAGACCATGCAGGTAATGTAGTAAGAATACAAATAAGAAGATTTAAGTGCCTAACTAATTGCAGGTGGTATGAAATTGGATGCAAGAGAAATCACTTTCAGCTGGAGGAATCAGGGGAGGCTAGATGGAGAAGGTGCCATTTAAATAGAGCTTTGCAGCTGGGTAGGATAGCAATAGACAAAGAGGCAAGAAGGTTCCAGGAGTAAGAAGAAGATGAGGAAATTGTGGGATGTGTTTAGGGAACAATGAGTAATAATAGTTTGGTGAAGTAGAGAGACCATGAGGGGAAGTGGTATGAAGTACAACTGGACAAAGTAAGCCGGAGCCAGATTGTAGAAAGCCGTGAGTGCCTTTGGCTGTTCTCTAATAATAGGAAGCCGTTATAACAGGATTCTCAGTTGCATCCCAGATTTGCTAGTTGTGGACAAGCCACTTCTCTTTTCTGTGACTCATGTATGTGTTGTTTTTGCTGCCTTACTCGATTTAGTTGTTGGAGAAGGCCTAATCAGAAGAGGGTCTAGAAGCAGGTAAGGTGGCCAGTACCCAGGATACGACACATGGGGGGTGGGGTAGTGAAGTAGGTGCAACAAGAGACATTTTAAAATTTATTTTTTAATCTTATAAAAACATTTTAATGCCAGAAAATTGCTTGAGATTACCAGAGGATGAAGGGAGGAGGATGTTGATGGCTGTTATTCATAGTGTTGTTGGGTTATCTAAGAGTTACCAGGCAGAGTGTGTGCCCATGACTTCCTCTCCATTCATATCCCTCTCGCTAATGGAAATGTCCACAGGACACAGGCAGGGGAATCATAATGTACTGTATTGGTCTGCATATAGATTGTGCTTCCATTCCCTACTCCACCTCCAAATCTGGCTTTTACCAATCCTTGGGGGAATGGAATGAAAAAATGTTTATTAAGTGTTTATTATGTGCCAAGTGCTGAGGATAAAAACAAACAAAAATAAAACAAGGATGTCTTTGCTTTCAAAGGGCTTCCATTCTAGTTGGGGGTGAGGAAAGGGAGCATGTATAGAAGAGTTCAGCTACAGGGTGCATAGCAAGACTTGGAGGTCTTAGAATGTGCTGTTAGGAAGGGAAGACGCCAATAGTCTCTGGGCTGATGGAGCTTGGGCTAGAGCCGTTGGGGGATGAAGGGGTTTCACGCCAGTCTGATGGGCTCCATCCCTGAGGTTGTCTCACGGAGAAATCTACGATCAACGTTATCGTTCAGTGTTTATTATTGTATGTATGCCTATGCAGCATGGATCTATGATTTTGTTTTCTTGGAAACTTCCTGATATGAGTTCCTTTTACTGATGCAGATTCCTTATGATTTAGAGTTGCCCTAGGCTCAGACAAATTAAGTGACTTGGGATGGAGGACTGTCCAAGTCCAGCTCTCTACCATCTGGACTTTGAACATGGGAATCTTAGAATATTAGAATTAAAAGGGACTTGAGGTATCATCTTATCCATCTCCTTCATTTTAAAGAGAAAGTGAGACCCAGAGAGATTAAATGACTTGCAGAAGGCCACATCATAAGTTAGTGGAAGAGTCAGAACTTAGGACCTGGTGTCCTGCCTCCCACTTCAGAGCTTTTTTTCCACTAAAGAATGTGACTAAGGCAAATTAAAAGATAGTGAGCTCACACAAAAGAGCCTTTACACACCTATAATACGGGCTACTGGGGTGGCTGAGGCTGTGGTAGCTCTTCTGAGCTCAGGAGTTCTGAGCTGCAGTAGGACGATAAAATACATCAGGTGTCCATACTAAAGCTGGCACCAATGGGATAAGTCCCTGGGCTTGGAGGACCATCAGGCTACCCAAGGAGGGGTTGGAAACAAAGAGAGGAAAGTGCTGATCTTGGGCTTCTGAATTGCCTCTGTACTTCTAACCTGAGAGATAGGGAGACTCATTCTTTAAAAAAGAAAGAGAGAGAGAAGGGGGTGGAGGGAGAGGGAAGAAGGAAGAAAAAAGAAAGGTCAGTCAATAAACATTTATTAAGCACCTACTGTGTGCCAGGCACTGGCTGGGGACATAAAAAAGACAATCCTGGACCCTTAAGTAACTTATAGTGTAATGGGGGAAGACACAAAAGGACGACCAAAAGGTCGGGAGTGGTGGGGAGAAAGGTACCCAACTCAGGAGCGTGGTGGAAAAGTCAGTGAGGAAAAAAAAAAAGAAAAGAAAGCTGATGTAATTGACTAAAATTTTCCAAAAATTTTAGAAGTGTTATTTTAAATATGGGGCACTTTTAATCAATAAAAAATTGTGTCTAGGAGGCTTTTTATTTCCACTTTATTTAAAGAGGGTGCTTTGCTTTTCTAGTGCAAATAGAAGCACTGTCCACTTTCTTAGGATTTCACATCTTTTGATTTCTGCTTTAGTGGTAAATACCTCCTTCCCCAGAAGAAGGCAGGGCGGGGTTTTACGCTGTTAGAGAGAGGTCACACATCCACCAATCACAGAAAAAGAGTAGGCCCTCAATAAAATATTCAGATTGAATTTGAAAATCCCTGAAGGATTTTAAAAAGTAACACCTAGGTTACAAATACATGCTGTGAACTTACTATCATATGATCATAGATTTGGAGCTTAAAGGAGCCTTACAGGTGATCTAACGCAGCCTTTGAATATTACAAATGGGGAGACTGAGAAGTTAAGTGATTTTTTCTCAGTCACATGGGTAATGTCAGAGATAATATTTGTTGCTATCATATAATCAGAAAGCAGAACAACTTTTCACTACATACCCGAAG
The DNA here is from genome assembly GCF_011100635.1 of Trichosurus vulpecula. Classification (NCBI taxonomy): domain Eukaryota; kingdom Metazoa; phylum Chordata; class Mammalia; order Diprotodontia; family Phalangeridae; genus Trichosurus; species Trichosurus vulpecula. The sequence continues at coordinate 99,837,006 of NC_050574.1, read as the reverse complement.
TATAAGGAAGGAGGGGTTCCCCATCCCCTCACTTCTCTTGATATAGTCAAACTTGATGAGGCTTTTATGTGTAAACAAGATGTGTTTAGGATGTCTCTGATTGATCCTATTATCGGGTGTGAATGCCTCTCCTACTGAGTCAAGAAGGGAACAATCTTATTGACTGAAAAAATAAATTAGCCATGCCTCTGGGAGTGATAAATTACTAAGCCCTGAGGAACTTGGGGCACTCAAACTTTGGAAATAATTGTAGAAGGGACCTCTGTTCCTATATGAAAGGTCATTGCAGGGAGAGGATAATTTTCTCTTCCTCCTACCTCTTCACATCATCTGTGTATCTTTGAAGGAGAGCTATTGGACCAGCAGGAGACATTACATCTGTTGGGGAGGAGAGCGACACACTGCAGATACAGATACAGAGAGACAGTCACCGGAAAGAAGCAGATTCAAGGAATGGGACCCTTGACAATCAAGAATAAGTAAAATGTCTCCAGATAAACAAATGACCCCACATAGATGTTTCACCCAAGGGGATGTGACTAAGGATTCTACAGAGAAAGAGAGCACAGCTAGGCCCTGTTTTGAATTATCTTTCTCATATGTCTTCTTAAGACCTCTTAAATAAAAAACCCATGTTGCTCTTCGTGTACTCAAAACAAAACAATAACTCAATATCCTCCACTCAAATAAAATATTCTGGGAGAGGGAACAAGAATCTAATGCCTACAAAACCCTTTGGCACCAACTTCTCTGGCTCCCCCTTCAATGCTTCCCCCTTCCCTTAAAAAGCCTTTGCTTCTTAGGCCTGATAGAGAAAAGATTTACTCCCACACTGTTTTCCCCCTCTCACAGCTATTTTCTCCCCTTCATGCCCCATTCCCATATTTTCCAAATCTTTTTTTCATTACCATTGTAATTTAATTTTGTTCCCACTCTCACCATCTCTATGGTGCGTATTTGTGGAAGAGTATGTCCCAGGTTTATAGGGGGAAAGCTGTAGAACTACCGTTATTCCACTGTTTTAGTAAGTGCCTTTACAAAGAGCTAACAGTGTCTACTGGATGGTTGTTCATTGAAAACAACATGTGGGGGCTTGTGAGGAATAGCACCCACAGAGTTACCATAGAATCTTATGTGTCAGCCACCCTCTGGAGACCCTACCCTAAGGCTGAGTGCACCGGTGCTGGGACTAACCCAGAGGGGATCCTACAGAAGCAAATAGATCATAGCAGCATAGAACTGGACAGGAGCTCATCTTAGAGCTCATCTTTTCCAATTCCCTTGTTATAAGGAAACTGAAGCCCAGGGAGATTATCAACTGCCCAAGGACACACGGATTGCTAGTAATGGTATCAGGATTCAAACCCTGATCCTCTGATTCTAACACCATTGTTCTTTACAATATACCTCATGGACACACAGTCTTTCAGAAAAAAAATAGAATTAGGACCCCTCCATGTCTCCTGCCTCTCAGGATCTCTTTTCACCCCCACCTCCACACCATTCACTTCTGCCAAGGACACGCAGATTCAACCTTTAAAACCATGATGTGGACACTGAGAATGTCACACAGGAAGTTTTCACAAGAACTTTAAAGGGAGTTTCTCTAAAGGAAAAGACTCTAAAGAGATGAGATTAGGCTAAAAATAACCCAAGGGGGAAGTAAGAGGAAAGGAGCCAGAATGGTGTGGGATGAAAGCTACAATGGAACCCTGTAATGAGTGAGAGCAAGGAGTCACTCCTGAGGAGTAAGAAGATACAAAACACCTGGGAAAGCCTTTGATCCCGTCACCATCGGGGGAGGGGGTGGTGAGGGACTGGTGGGTTAGAAATAATTACCTTAACCAGGGCAAAGTTGTGAAGGCACATTTCGTTAGCACTTTCCCAGTGCCTCTTTTGGCCGCAGAGTTCTTCAAATTTGTGTTCCTCTTAAACACACACATCCTAAGCAATGCTTCATGCTCTGTACTTTTCCTGACATATGATTTCTGCCTGTCAAAACTTAACTGTCCTGTGTCTCCTCAGAGACAACTCCTCAGAGTCCTTCTCTTAGATATTCTAACCATGCTGAAGTATCCGTGTTAATGAACTAATGTGTTTCCCTCCTAAATAACATATTTGCATCTTAACAAGAGAGTCTACTAATTATTGCCTTTCCAAAGGATTCTCTAATGATGGGAATTTCAGAGATGGAGGCACTCTGGGGTGGGTGGAATGGGCGGAAATATTCACGGGTGTGGTGCAGCCTGCTGGTGTAGGCTTAAGAGAGCTAATTATTAAATTTTCAGTGTGAGCTTGATTTATTGTTCTGTTGATTGTCTAGACTTAAGAAATCAATGGAAAAAGTTTTATAATGTAGGTTAAACTTATGGTGTGTAATGGTACCTTTTTTTCCTAGACACATACATTTTTCAGTAGGCTGGCTTTTTGGTGACCCTGAAAAAAAACCCCATAGGCAGCTACCTATGTGGCCAGATTTGACACTTATATAATCCCTGGAATCTGCCAAGAGGAGTAGGACCAGTGGGTTGAGAAACTGCATGGAATTCCTGGGCAGTCTCCAGGCAGTCAGATTCTATCATGTGGCCATCTCTGGTCTAGTAGCTGGAACACTGAATTGGATGGATATGAGATAACTGAATTGCTATGGGACCTTAAATTAGTAATTGTCAATGTTAGATTAACCTTCTTTAATCTAACTAATGAAGTGAACTAAGATATGTAAATGTTGTTCAGTAGTTTTTCAGCTGTGTCAAACTCTTTGTGACCCACTTTGGGGTTTTCTCAGCAAAGATACAGAAGTGGTTTGCCATTTCCTTCTCCTCCAGCTCATTTTACAGATGAGGAAACTGAGGCAAACAGAGTTAAGTGACCTGCCCAGGATCACACTGCTAAGTATCTGAGGCCTGATTTGAACTCAGGAAAGGCCCAGTGCTCTATCCGTTTAGTTGCCCAAGATATGTAAATACATTGTAAATATTTCCCTCCTCCTAATAGACAGGTGGGGAACTACAGGTATGGGACGTTGCATACACTCAGAGATTCTGTGTATAGTTTTTGCTTAACTTTTCCTTTGTTATAATGCAAGATTCTAGAGGTGAGGAAGCAGAGGAATCTCAAGAAATTACTGAGGTATAAAAACAAAAGATAGTCATATGTTTCTTTGAAAAGGAAATAAGCAGTCCAAATATATATGGAACAGTGTAAGCAAAGACAAAAGTGCATGAAGGTGGGGATGGGGTGGGGTTGGTTATGAGGAATGGAGAAGAGTATAATTTGGCCATAGCATGGAGTATGTGGAGGAAAACCTTGTGAGATAAAGCCGGAAAGGCAACCTGTGCCAGGGTAGAGGAAGTTGCATTCCAGAGATCAGCTTTAGGGTATCTCCTCATATGTTCCAAGAAGAAAAAAGATTTTAGCAGGGACCATGCTATGGTCAGTGCCCATGTGAGCTGGGCTAGCTCATCTCTTTGTAAGATTCACAATGGTAACAACATTGAAGGTTTGCAAAGCATTTACCTACGTTCTCATTTCTTCCTCAAGACATCCCAGTGAGGTTGGTTCTTTTAATATTCCCATTTTACAGGTGGGTAAACTGAGTATGAGAGAATTCGACTTGTCCAGGGTCATACAGCTAGTGTCTGAAGCTGGATTCAAACTGAGATTCCCAACTCACTCTTTGATCAGTTCAGCTGTGGTGGGTGGTTTGATGCTCCTTCCCACTTCCCTCTGGGCTGTTTTTGTGTGTCCCTGGCTGCTGGCCCTCTGGGAAAGGCAGTCAGGAGCTTGTGTGGCTTATTTTTGTCCTGTCATGTGTCCGGGTGTGGGTCCATAGTCGGATCTTTGTTTGCTCTATAGCCAGGACATGGAATCCAGCACTGGAATGACAAAAATGTTCAGCTTAGCACAGGATAACTGAACTGTTAAAACTGGACTAGACACCTTGTCACTTGGAAGGGACACTGGAGAAGAGCAGCTGAGGTAGCAAACTGTGAGGGCATTAGAGGCAGGCAAAAGGAATACAAACTTCACTCAGCAGGCATTAAGGAAGCAACGAATAGTTTTGCTTTGATTTAAGGAAAGGGTTGACACTGAGGAAGTGAAAGGATTGAGTATAGATAACTCCCCCCCCCAAAAAAACTTCATCTTTGACCACCTGTCATGTGGACAAGGGATTAGGCTTGTTAGAAGAAAGGAAAACCTTCATAACAATTAGAGTCGTCCAAAGGTCTTCAAGCAGAGGCTGAGTGACCCCTTGTTCTACATGCTACAGAGAGGGGATTCTTGGCCAATTACCAGTTAGCCAAGATGACAGCTGAGCTGCCTTTCCTGCCTTGAGGTTCTGTGAATAGGTGTCCTCATATATAGCTTTCCTTTGGGGCTAGAGGCTAGGAGAGGGAGCTGATGTTTACAAGCAAGCAGGAAGAGTAGATGGGAGAGCTGAGCAAGTAGGGAGAAGGGACTCAGAAACTGATGCATTATCATAGATTCTGAAACTGGGAAGAATCTTGGAGGTCAATGAGACAACTAGGCAGTACAGTGGATAAAGAGCTGGGCCTGGAATCAGGAAGACTTTGAGTGCAAATCTGGCCTCAGACACTTCCTAGCTGTGTGACCCTAAGCAAGTCACTTACCAGTGAGGATAATCAAAACACTTAACTCCCAGGGTTATTATGAGGATTAAATGGCTTCTAGTAGATGACAGCACCCAGGCACTTCCTGGTCTCAGACCTCCTTTAAACTCTTAAAAATTGAGGACCCCCAAAGAACTTTTTTTTTTGTGGATTATATCTGCTGATATTTGCTGTATTTAAAATTAAAAGTTATAAAATTGTATAATAATCTATTAATTCACTGAAGAGGACCATGCTAATATAAATAACACTTCTAATGGAATATAATTATTTTCCAAAACAAAAAAATAGTGAGAAGAATGGCACTGTTTTACATATTTTTGCAATTTTTTATAATGTCTGGCTTAATAGAAGACACTGGATTCTCTTATCTGCCTTTGCATTCGATCTATTGCTATAGGTTGTTTTGGTTGAAATATATGAAGAAAATTTGGCCTCACACAGATATGCAGTTGGAAAAGGGAGGAGTATTTTAATAGACAAACGTCTTAACTTTGTTATAAAAATGGTCATGACCTCCTGAAAGTCTCTTAGGGACCCATAGGGGACCATACTTTGAGAACCACTGGTCTAGATTTTCTGATAGTCTCTTTTGTTGTTTGACTCCCCAGTTTCTTCTTCCAGTTTGCTCAGGGTTCCAGCTTCCTCTTCCTGCTTGGGAGTCAAGCAAGGTTAATTCCTCCCCCAAGTCTGTCTGCCCACAAAGAAAGGCTACGTTCGTCTTTTATAGGCAAGTCACAGACTTAATTCTAGAGAGGGAGGTGTACACTGATGTTTCTGATGCCCACCCCTCCACACAGTTCATAAGCCTATACTACCTCCAAGAAGAGACATACCATATGTTTGACCTCCCTAAACATATAGCATCTATTCATCCCCCTAAAATAATATAGGAAGGGAAGAGATGTTTTTAAAAGACCTCAATACCAAAAGCAATGTATCACCAAATACATTTGTTTCTCTTTGGCACAGTTTGTAATAGAAGATGATTCCAAGCTAGGGCCTAACTGGGCTGACTTTGCAAAATAGAAAACAGAATAAAATGAAGTAATTGACTTTTCAGCAAAGAAGGAAGAAAGATAAGCATTGTTAGTATCTGTAAAATATCTATATTGGAAGAATGCAGCCTCTGGGCAATTAAAAAGCTTTCCAAATAATCTGCGTTAACTTCCCATAAGGATATTCCCATTGGTACCATATTATTTGGGAACTTTCTCTGTTTGGTGCATGTCAGATGTCATTGTGACATCTGACATATACACTATCATGCTCTGTATAATCATCAATGTTCCTTCTTCAAGATACACAAATAAAAAGTATAGTGTGTAAACAAAAGGCACTTTGGCATAGTGGGTTGAGCACTTCACTTAGAATCAGAAACATCGAGGTTCAAAACCCACCTCAGGCACTTAACACTTCACCTTTCTGTGCCTCAGTTTCCTCACCTGTAAAATGAGAGGGCGTGACTCAGTGGCTTCTAAATCTATAATCGTATGCTTTGCCCTTTCTCTTCCTCTTATTCCCTACTTCCAGACCATCAACAAAAAATGTGACCAACAAACAATTATTGGACTTAAAAATTTGAGACCGAAGAACTAAACATATGCTCATGGAAATAATGGGATTGGTAGGCTAACTGGAGTTTGAGAGATGGGCAGGGCAGAGACTTTGTAGCTATAGAAACTAGTAGAGACGTGGAAGTATCTCAAAGTTTTAGGAAAAGTTTACTAGGGGAAAAATTCATGTTGGGGAAGGATCCAGTCTTTAGAAATGAAAGAGGAAATTAAAATATAAAAATTGAGCCTAGTCAGTATAAGACCACCGCACTTAAGTGTCCTCTGAGCGGACTTAAAGAAATGGGAGGTCCAGTTACACATTTCTCTTTCCCTAGGGTTCTCTTAAATTCACATGGGAGTAAGGGATTATGGGGTGGGTGGGGACCTTCAAAAAGCTCAGAGTAATTTTTGGAGAAAATTGCCCTCTATGACTTACAGCAGAATAATAGCAGGAGATTATTAGATTGTAAACTCCTTGGGGGCAAGAACTGTCTTTTAACTTTCTCTGTATCCCCAGCTCTTACTATGGAAACTGCCAAACGTCGTCGTTGTTGTGTCATTTTCAGTCGTGTCCAACTCTCATGACCCTACTTGGGGTTTTCTTGGCAGAGATACTGGAGCAGTTTGCCATTTCCTTCCCCAGCTCATTTCACAGATGAGGAACTGAGACAAAAAGGGTTAAGTGGCTTGCCCAGGGTCACATAGCTAGTAAATGTTCTGAGGCTGGATTTGAACTCAGGAAGATGGGTCTTCCTGATTCCAAACCCAGTGCTCTATCCACTGTGCCACCTCGCTGCCCCCAGTAAATGGTAGGTGCTTAATAAATGTTTATTGACTGATTTGACGATGAGGTGTCAAAACATCGTTGTTACCACAACTGGTTCACTACCAACACATATCCACCAAACTAAATACCAAAGAGAATAGCTCTAAGGTAGGAAGAAGAATGACAAGAGATATCCAAAAATTCAAAGGAAAAAGCAATGTAGAAAAGGTGCCAACAACAAAACATACAGTCTCAAAATCTTATCATAAATACAAGATTCTAACTACATATAATGTCATAAGTATCACTGAGACTTGGTTAGATGATACTCATGACTAGAAAAAAATAAGGATCTGGATGGTTATACCTTTTCCAAAAGGAATAAGATAAGTAAAAAAAAGTAGGGGGGTAAGTAGCATGTTGCTTATGAATATATTCTCATGGGAAGAAATCCAGGACCCATAGGGCAAGAGAAAACATGGGTGGAAATCAATGGAGGAACAAATAAGAATGATTTTCTCATCAGATTATACTATAGACCACCTGGACAGAAATAAGATACAGATGAGGAAGTTGGGAAACTTTATAATATCACAAGCCTGACATGAAGGCATGATAGATTAGGGATGGAGAACTTCAATTATACTGCTATCTTATGGAACTCTCTTTTGCCAAGAGCAGAACAGCAAATAATTTCTTGATTTGGTTTAATTTCATCCTGCAAAAGGAGAGGTTTTATTCTGGACCTGATTCTCACAAACAAGGAGGAACTGGTTGCTGGAGTGAAAATGCTGGAAATCTTTGGGAGAAGTAAGTGACAATTGCATCCTAGGATTTGTGTCAGTGAAAGGAGGGGAAAGCTAGACATAGTGTGAGGTGTATCCTAAAATTTGGAGAGAATAGATTTCAGAGAAAGGATCCCATGGAATAAAGTTTTACAGAATGAGTCAGCCTAGAAGGGATGGGAAACTCTGGAGATGATTCTAAGTAGCAATGATGCTACGAGGCTTCAAATCATGGAGAAGTACAGAGTATTTATTCTGCTGAGGGTACCGCCATCCTCCCCATCACCCAGGCTTGTACCCTAGGTGTTATCCTCACTCTCTCTCATCTCTGCCATATTCAATCAGTTGTCAAGTCCTATCATAACATTTCTCTCTAATATACCCCTTGTTAACCTCTGACGCTGCCACACCAGCCTGGTGCAGGCCCTCATCACCTGAACTATTGCAATAACTTGCTGATGGGTCTATCTGCCTCAAGTCTCTCCCCATTTTAGCCCACCCTCCACTTAGCTGCCAAAGCCATTTTCCCAAAGCACAGGTCTGACCAGGTCACCCCTCTGTTGAATAAACTCCAGTAGCTCCCTGTTACGTCAAAGACTAAATTAAATTCTTGGATTGACTTTTAAAGCTCTTTACAACCTGGTCCCAACCTACCTTCCCAGTGTAAGTCTTCACTCCCCTTAACACATTCTGCTATCTGGTGACAGGGGCCCATTTAGTGATCTTTGAAAGTGACATTCTTCCCAACGCTCTACCTTTTCAATGGCTGTTCCCTATATGGGGCATCTCCCCCTTTCCCATCCCCCCATTTGCCTCCTAGCTTCTCTCAAGTCTCAATTGAAATCTTGTGTTCTGCAGGAGCCCTTTCCTGGTCTTTTTCTCTGCCCCCCTCCTATGCCTTCCCTCTGAAATTACCTTTTTTGTATTCTCTCTACGTATTTTTTTACATATTTAATTGTTGTTTTTATTTTACTTATTATTTTCCACTTTAGAATGAGAGTTCCTTGAGGGCAGGGAATATTTTTGCCTTTCTTCTGTATCCCTTGTTCTTAGCACAGTGCCTGGCACACACTAAATGCTTAATAAATGCTTGTAGACTGACCATCGTCTTTAGAATATTTTTTTGAAAAATGTGTTCTTATTTTGTTCTTAAAAAGAAAAAGCTCTCAGGACTACTCTAAGGGCAAGGGGGAGGACTGTGGTATGGATATGAGTGAAGAGCTCAAGGAAAAATGAATTGTGATTAGTCTAAGGAGACCAGAGGGAATGCTTGAAAATTGATTCATTTGACCCAAGTTATCAAAGCTTTAACTCTGCAAGCACTTGGAGGCACAATTACGCATATTTGTTTTATTCATGATTTGTATTGTTCTGGGATAGCAAAAGCATTTCTAATGATAGAGAACTGACAAAATTTTTGTACCTTATTTCAAAACATCCACCGCTCCATTTCTTCAGGCAGCTAATTCTATAGCTAGCAAGTGTACTTTCCCTTATACTGAACTGCTTCTCTAGATTTCTGTTGTATGCCAGCATCGGTACAGGTGTAGCTGGAGTCAGGAAAAAAAATGAATTCAAATCCAGCCTCAGACACTTACTAGCTGTGTGACCTTGGGCAAGTCATTTAGCGTCTGTTTACCTCAGTTTCCTCCAATACCGATAAAATGGAGATAATAATACTACCTTCCTCCCAGGGTTGTTGTGAGTATCAAAAGAGGTGATATAGGGGCAGCTAGGTGGCTCAGTGATTAGAGCACCGGCCCTGGAGTCAGGAGGACCTGAGTTCCAATCTGGCCTCAGACACTTGAGACATTTACCAGTTGTGTGACCTTGGGCAAGTCACTTAACCCCAATTTCCCTGCCTTTCCCCCTCAACCAAAAAAAAAAAGAGATGATATCTGTAAAGTGCTTAGTGCCTGGCACATAGGAGGCACTTGATAAATACTTGCTTTCCTTTCTTCCTTCCTTCTTTCCTTCCTTCCTTCCTTCCATTCAACAGCAATACCAAATGTTAAAAGGAACATAAAAACAAGCATCTCCACAATTGCACAATTTTCATAAAGGTCTAATTCATCATTGGTTGGTAGCGCATTAAGAGTTATATGCATTTAAATAATCTAGACTGCACTTCTGGTATGTTAATTAGACAAACAACCCATTTAACTAGAAACCAACTAACAACCAACTGTAAAATATAGCTCTTCTCTGGATCATCCCAGCCCCTAATGCAGAGGTGGCAAATTCTAGGCACTTAAAAAGTGCTTGATTGACTGATTACGGTAGCCCTGGGACTCTACTCTGAAGAGGGAGAATTTCAACAGTTGGAGATAAGGAGGAAGTTTGCTTTGGACATTGGAAGAATCTGTGCAAAGGTAATAGAAGACGGAGCAAGATCAGATCGTAGATAGTAGACCTTTTTCCACCCTGGAATATATAGTTTGTAAAGAGGAGAAATATGAAATTAGGCTGAAAAGGTAGGTTGTGAGAAGCCCTTGAAAAAGAACAAGTTTGTATTTTATCCCATAGCTATTGAGGAGCTACTGAAGATGTCAAAGCAGAGTGACACGGTCAGACTTACATGTCAAGAAAACGATTTTGTTTTTTATTTCCTTTCAATAGTATTTCATTTTTTCCCAATTACTTGTAAAGATAGTTTCCAACATTCATTTTTTATAAGATTTTGAGTTCCAAGTTTTTCTCCCTTCCCTCCCTCCTCCCCAAGACAGCAAGCAATCTGATAGATGCTATATATATGCAATCATGTGAAATGTATTTCCACATTAGTTATGTTGTGAAAGAAGAAACAGAACAAAAGGGAATAATCACAAAAAAGAAGAAAATAGTATGCTTCGATCTACACTCAAATTCCATACTTCTTTTTCTGGATAAGGGTAGCATTTTCCACCATGAAGTCTTTTGGAATTGTCTTAGAACATTGTATTGCTAAGAGCTAAGTCTATCATAGTTGATCATCACACAATGTAGCTGTTACTGTGTACAATGTTCTCCTGGTTCTGTTCATTTCATTCAGCATCAGTGTATGTAAGTCTCTCCAGGTTTTTCTGAAGTCTGCCTGCTCATCATTTCTTATAGCACAATACTATTCCATTACATCCATATACCACAACTTGTTCAGCCATCCCCCAATTGATGGACATTCACTCAATTTCCAATTCTTTGCTACTACAAAACAGCTGCTATAAATATTTTTGTACGTGTAAGTCCTTTGCCCTTGTTTATGATCTCTTTGGGATATAGACCTAGTAGTGGTATTATTGGATCAGAGGATATGCACAGTTTTATATCCCTTTGGGCAAAGTTCCAAATTGCTCTTCAGAATGGTTGGATTAGTTCACAACTTCACCAACAATGAATTAGTGTTCCAGTTTTCCCACATCTTCTCCAACATTTATCATTGGAAAATGACTTTGGTAGTAGTGTGAAGGATAGATTAGAAAGTAGAGAACTATCAGTCTAGACTAGGGGAAATAAGACTCTGAACTAGGGTGGTGGTAGTAGGAATGTAAAGGAAAAAAATATAAAGGAGAATGTAAAGGAGAAAGCTATTTCAGAATTGGAATTAACAGCATTTGGCAGTTGATTGTTTTTGCAAGTGAGGCAATTGGAAAGAGTCAAAAATGATGCCCAAGCTTTGACTCTGGAAAATTGAGAGGATGTTGTTTTCAGCAGCTGAAATGAGGAACCTGGGGGTTGAGAGGCTGAGTCCATCTTGTGCATGTGGAACATGTGACTGCCATCGGGGCATCCAGATAGGTAGTTGGAAATGTTGGCATGGAGTTTAGGAGAACTGACAAGGCTAGAAATAAAGATTTGACTGTCATTCACATAAAGATAATACTCGAAGCTATGGGAGCAGACCAAATTGACAAGAGAAAGTTTTTTTTTAAAGGCCAATAATGGAATTTAGGAGGGTGATCCAATTCTTAGAGGGCGAAAGCAAAGAGAGGAACCAGGGTACAAGATCAAAACAGTCAGATAGGATGGAAGAGAGCCAGGAGAGAGTAGGGGCATGGAAGACAGTAAGTCATCCTTCCCTAGGAACTTTCAAACATCTAATAGGTATGTGTTAAGTGGTTTAGGTATAAGTGGAGATGGCAGCGAGATGGGAAAAGGAAGGAGAGTCTACACGATCAAAGGAGACAATGTACATAAAACATTTTGCAAAACTTGAAATACTATGTCACTGTCATGCAGTCATGTCCGACCCTTTGTGACCCTAGTTGGGGTTTTCTTTGCAAAGATACTGGAGTGGTTTACCATTTCCTTCTACGTCTCATTTTACAGATGAGGAAACTGAAGCAAACAGGGTTAAGTGACTTGGCGAGGGTCACACAGCTAGTAAGTGTCTGAGGCCAGATTGGAACTCAGGTCCTCCTGACTCCAGGCCCAGCACTCTATCCACTGTATCACCTAGCTGCCTTAAAGTACTATATAAAGGTCAGTAATCATAATATTGTTGAATCCGTGGGAGGAGATGAATCCTATGAAAAGGCTCAGAGAAAGATGAGTAGAGGGCTAAAGGATGAGTTGGGGGTAATGCCCAAAGTTAGTGGGGTGAAAGAAGATAAGGAGCTAATGAAGGAGAAAGAGAGAATGATCAGAGGTCAAAGGAGAGTGCAAGGTAATGGATGCCAAAACAGAGGAGAAAGTTTCAAGGAGGGATGAAGAGAAAATTCAAGTTCAAGGGATAATAAAAATGAGAATCGAGAAAAGGTCATCAGACTTGCCCAGCATGAAGTCATTGGTTTCAGAGATAAAATTCGATGAGGTAAGAAGAGGTAGTGGAGCCAAGTTATAGAAGATAAACAAAAGAGAAGATGACAAAGAAACGGGGCTCTCACTCTTATGCATTTGCATCAATTCCTTGTATGTGTTGAATTTCTGGCTTTTAAAAGACATATTGGCCATCCTTCTCACCAGTTAACTATTTCCCTCCTAATTTTTAATGCATTTTTGTTTGTGCAAACCTTTTCAGTTATATGTAACCAAAATTGTTCATTTTCTTCTATGATTCTCTCTGCCACCTATTTCTATCTGTAGTTCCATCTATCCACTAACTCTTTCTCTATTCGTAGCTGTAAAAGTATTTTCTTGTTCTTCTAATTTAGTTATGATAGGACCTTTCATATTTAGTTCTAGTTCATGTATCCATTTGCACCTTGTTCAGGTTTATGGTGTGAAGTGTTGATCCAAACTAAATTTCTGCCAACCTACTTTCCAGTTTCCCCAGTTTTTGTCCAACACAGTATATCTTTAACTGAGTAGCTGGCGTCTTTGAACCTAGCTTACTAGGTTCATTTGCTTCTGTCTGTTGTGTAACTAATGTGTTCCACTGTTCTACTTTTCTATTTTCAGTCAGTACCAAATAATTTTTATAATTACTATTTTGTGGTATAGTTCGAGATCTGGTAGCACTAGGCCCCTTTCTTTCCTATTTCTTTCTTATATTATTTCTCCTGAGAATTTTAACACTTTGTTCCTCCAAATTAATTTTATTATTATAATCATTATTATATCTTTCTAATATTTTGCTAGTTTTGTTGAAATAGCATTGAATAAGTAAATTAGTTTGGGCAGCATCGTCATTTTTGTTATATTGGCATGGTAAAGTATGAATAACTATTATTTATCTACTTATTTGGGTCGGTATTTTGGTAAAATGTGTTTTGCAATTGTATTCATATGATTCCTATGCATATTTTGATGGGTAGAATCATAAATATTTTACATATTTTATAGTTATGGTGAATGAAATTTCTCCCTCTATCTCTTCCTGTTATGTTTTGTTGGTAATATATAGGAAGGCTGTTGATTTCTATGGGTTTGCTTTACATCCTGTTACTCTGCTGAAGTTAGCATTGTCTATATAGGCCATCTTATCACTTGAAAAATACAATACTTTTGTTTCTTCTTTGCCATCATTTATTACCTCAATTACTTTTTCTTTTCCTATTGTTATTGCAAGCATTTCTAGTGCCATGTCGAAAAATAATGGTGATAATGGACATCTTGTTTTACCCCTGATCTTAAAAGAAAGGCCTTTACTTTGTCTCCATTACATAGAATGCTGGCTCTTAGTTCTATCTAGATAGATAGTATTTACTATATTAAGAAAAAGTTCATTTATTTCTATGCTTTTTTAAACTAATGAATTTTTGTATCTTGTCAAAGAGTTTTTTTCACTGATTTTAATTTTTGTTAATAATTTGGTGTGTCATTTGTAGTTTCTTCAGTTCTCATATATTTGTATCATTTTATTATTCACCTTGAATATTAGACCTTTATTAGAGGAGTTTGCTATGAAGATCTTTTTTTCTCTAATTAGTTGGTTCTTATCTGATTCTATCTGCATTTATTTTTCTTGTGAAGAAGCTTTTCAATTTTATACAGTTGAAATTGTCTATTATTTCTTTTATTACTATTTCTATTTTATGTTTTAGTCAAAATTCTCTGCCTAGCCATAGAAGTCAAAAATAATTTTTTTTCCTTTTCCTCTTTTCTTTAAAGGCTATGACTTTTTATATTTGGGTTATGTATTCATTTAGAATTTATTTGATATATGGTATAAGATGTTAGTCTAAATATAATTTCTTCTAGATTGCTTTTTGATTATTCCAGCAGTTTTTGAGAAATAGGGAGTCCTTATTATAATAAAAATTATTATCATTGGCCTTGTCAATCACTATGCTACTATGTTTGATTCATTTATGTAATCTATTCCATTAACCAACTTTTCTATTTTTAACCAGTATTAATTAGATTTGGTGATTTGTGCTTTATAATACAGTTTGAGATCTGATAATGCCAGACCATCTTTATTAACAATTTTTTCATGATTTCTCTTGAAATTATTGGCCATCTATTCCTTTAGATGAATTTTGTTATAATTTTGTCTCATTTTATAAAGTAACCCTTTGATAATTTGATTTCCAAGGCAGAGAATCTATAAATTAATTAATGTAGCATTGCCAGGTTGTTATATTAGCATCAAAGTTAATTTTTAAAATGTTTAATAAAATTCATTCGTAAATCCTTCTAGGTTTTGTGGTATTTTTTCTTTGGGAGTTCATTTGTGTGTTGCCCAACTTATTTTTTTAAGATTGGGTTACTTGAATGCTCCATTTTTGTTATGATAATCTGTGTATTTTATATTTTGTAAACATTCATCCATTTCATTGCTTCTCATTTTTGTTGGCATATAATTGGGCAAAAATAATTTCCAAGATTTTTCTTTTCATTTGTTGAGAGTTCTTTTTATTTTTTGATATTGACAATTTGTTTTTTCTCTTTCTGTTAGATAAACTAAACATTCATTTTATTAGCTTTTAAAAATAACTGTAATAGATATATGTTTTAAATTTTGTTCACCACTTCTTTGATTTTTAGAATTTCTATTTTTTGTTTTGGTTGAGTTTAATTACTGTTAGTTTTCTAGTTTTCTTTAAGTTGCATATCCAGTATACTGATATGTCCTTTCTCTTTTGTTGATGAAAGTATTTAGAGATATAAATTTTCCTCTAATGCAATTCTCAAACTTTTTGTGTATCTTGGATCCCTTTGACAACCTGGTAAAGCCTATAGACTCCTTAGATGTCAGTCAGTCAACTCCCAGGTGTTAAATGCCTGCTATATACCATGCACTGTGCTAAGCACTGAATGTTCATTACCTTCATTCATAATTGAAGAAAATGCTAAATTTCAATTAGAGGTTAGTGAAAATAAAGACGTATTTTTTTCCACTTCCATCTAAGTTCACAAATACCTTGAGATATGTCCACAGGCTCCATGGACCCCAGGTTAAGAACTCCTGCCCTAATGACTACTTCAGCGAAATCCCAAAAGTTTTGATCTACTGCTTCATTTTTAACATCTTCAGATGAAAATATCTGTTGTTTTTATATGTTTTTTGATGCACCAGTACTTAGGAATAAATTATTTAGTCTATACTTCAATTTAAATCCTTCAAATTGATTACTTTAATTCTCTTTATAAATTGTATGTCCTGATGAATGTACTTGTTATATTTCCTGTTCGGATGTAAACTCCTTTAGAGTGGAGATTATTTCATTATACATATATTTGTGTTCTTAATGCTTAGACCTGTGCCTGTTAACATAGTTATCACTTATAATATAATCACTTATAATATTTGCTGATTGAGTGAACATTGAGATCCTCCAGCTATTATAATTTTGTAGTCTATTTCTCTATATAATTTGATCAACTTGAATTTATATGGTATGTCATTCAATATTAATATTATGTTATCTCTGGCACTTGTAAACATAATGTAATTTTATTTATTTTTTCTTTTACCCATTACCGATTGATACCCCTGCTTTTAAAAATTCAACTGAAGAATAATACATTATATTCTAGGTCCTCACTATTAACTCTATGGGAATATTTACTTTTCCAGTTTCTTATAAACAATATGTTGTTGGATTCTACTTTTCATTTCATTTTTCAACCCTTTTCCATTATATGCATGATTTCTTCCCAATCCCATTCACTATCATTATTTTTCATTTTGTATTTCTCTTCATCATAACCTCTTATAGGTTTTCTCCCCTTTCTACCAACTCTATCTTTACGAAGAAGGGAGAAGAAATAGAAAGAATCTGATTCATACTAGCAGTCTCTAAGTGAAGTAATTGCTTCCTATTCCTCTGCCACTCCTTTCTTCATCATGACAGACTCTTATACATTCTTTCTCCTTTTTTTAACCTCCCCTACTGATCAACCTTCTGAAGTAAAAACTTGTTTTGCTTTGACTCAATTCTCCCTCTTATACCCTACTCTTTCCTTTCCTTGTCCCTGCCTATTTCCCTGTTGACTTTAATATATTTCTGTGCCATATGCTTTGTTTGCATGTGTGTGAATGCGTATGTATGATTATACTCAGTTTTTCTGGGTAAGTTATTCTTGGTTATAATCCTTTATCTTTTGGAATATCAGTTTCCAAAATTTTCTCTTCCTTATAGTAGGTGATGTTAAGTCTTGTTTGAGATTCAGTATAATTCTTCAGTACTTAAAATCTTTCTGGCTGCTTGTAGTATTTTTTTTCCTTTGACTTGAAAGCTGTGGATCTTCTCTTTCCGAGCATACCTAGATATTTTCAGTTTGGAGTTTCCTTTCTTGGAGGTTATTGGTAGATTCTTTCTATTTTCATTTTATTCTTTGATTCTAATAGATCTTGGCAGTTTTCTTTTATGATGTATTGAACTTTGGTGTCCAGGTTTTTTGTTTAGACATGGTTCTCAGCTAATTTAAAAATTATCTTTCTTTAACCTGGTTTCCAGGTCAATTTGAAAAAAAATTAACTACCTTACATTTTCTCCCATTATTATTTCTCCCATAAATGTTTTGACTTTGTTCTAATATTTCTTATTACCTCAAGAGATATTCAGTTCTCATTCTGCTATTGATGGGACGTGCTTTGGTGCTTGTGCTTGGACCCTAATTCTAACAGCCACTGCTTGGGTGCCTGTGGCTGAACCCCAATTCCAAAACCACATCCAGTTCTAAAGTCACATCTCTCCCTAGCCTCAAAATACTATCTCTCTAGCTCAAGGGCAGCATGCCCCAGCAACACACTTATCTCTACTCCTTTCACAGTGAGCAGCTGTGGCTATCTATAGACTGACTCCCTCTGTACTGATAATTGGCTGTGCACTGGGTCATGACCATATTTACTACTTACTGACCTTACTGATATGTAGCCTAGATATAGTCAAATGTATACTCTCTTACATTTATTTTGCCTAGCAAGACATTTGATGAGAGCCACCTAGATATTCCCAGTCAGCCCTGACCGTTAGTTAATTTAGTGACATTTCACAGTCAAACCACTCCTCCTAGTAGTCCCACCTTGGGCTATTTCCCAGTGAACTCTGGGTAATACACCTGCTGTGCAGTAGATACCGTTCCCTAATCCCACCCCAAAACACCTGATTGACATATTTCACCCCTAGATGTCTTATAAAAACTTTTCCCGAATCTCTGTAATGTTGCCCGCTGTAAAGCATAGTAAATCTTTGCCACCTTGACTTAAAGAATTCTTGAGATCATGAATTCATTCCAGACAGCCCTGACCCTCTCCAGTACTCAGGTTCTTGAAGGGTACTCCCCCTCAGCAACCCCATCTGGGAACTCTAGTCCTGGGAACTTTAGTTTTGGGAATCCTGAATCTCCCTCAACACTATTCTAATTTTCATAAAGTCTACTATACATAAAGGTTTTAATCATCTATATTACACTATTTTCCTTTAAAAAATTTTAAACTCTAATTTCATTTCTAATTTCATTTTTTACCTCTTCCTTCATTTTTCTTATTCATTCTTGTAGTTCTTGCAGCCAACCAGTCTTTTTCTGAGACTCTATTTATAGTTCTAGTGAAGTCACTTTCTTCTTTTGGATTTCTCACTTAGGATTTTCTTATCCCATAGTATTTCTTCATTGGATTTACTGTCATCTTTTGTTTACTCATATTTTTCAGCTTTAGTTCCTGAATTGAGATTTTGTGTTTGGGCCACATCCCTCTGGTACTTGTGGATCAATTGAGTTGGCTCTGTTTGGCTCTAGGGAGTCTCCAGATGGGCCTTGTCTTCTTGTTCAGTAACCCATTATGTCTGATTTTCATGGAGTCTGCTATATGTAAGGTTTTTGATAATCTGTACTACACTTTATTTTCCTTTCAGTTTTTTTCTGAACTTTCATTTAATTTCTAATTTTATTTTTTACTTCTCCTTTCATTTTTCTTATTCAGTCTTGTAGTTCTTGGAGCCAACCAGTCTTCTTTCTATCCTGGTAGGCCAGGGCTATAACCTGGTTTCAGGTGCCCACTTATTGGAGATGATGCTGGCTTGTGATACCCCCATTTAGAGCACTGGTTGGCTTTCCTCCTTGCCTCTCTGAGCTTTTGCTTTATTATGGAAAGAAACTCAATTGGTCTAGTATGACTTACTTTTTACAGTCTATGTTGGTTGCTTTCTACTTTTCATGGTCCAACATATTTGTATGCTTCATGCGAAGTTAAGTGTTGTAGAAGAGGCAGTCAGTCTAAGATGCAGTCTAAGGTTACAGTTTCTGCCTGTAAATATCTTACAATCTAGTTAGGGAAACAAGGCATAAATACATAGGTTGATCATAAGACTTGGATCTTGAAATCACCTTAGAGATAATCTAGTTCAGCCCCTTCATAGATGAAATATTAAATAAAATACAAAAAAAATGAAATAGCACTCAGCAGCAGTACCCAGGATGAACTGAAAATATGAGCAGTGGAAGAGATCACTATAGGCTGGAATGGCGTAGGTTTTTATGGAGAAAAAGGAACCTGCTTTGAATAGAGTAGGCTTTGTATAAGCAGGGAGAAAGTAGGAGGGCTTCCAAGTTAGGGGGATGATTTTAGTAAAGACATAGCAGTGAGAAAAGATATAATTTTTTCAGGTGATAGTGAGTAGGGCAGTTTGATGGAACAAACATTAGGCAAGTAATAGGATATGAGGCTAGAAAAAATAAATTGGAACTAATTTGTAGAGGACCTTGAATATCAAGCTAAGGAATATGAATTTTATCTTGTAGACAGTGAGGAACAACTCAAAGCTTTGGAATAGCTATAATAAAAGTTGTGCTTTAGGAAGATTTAGGATACATAAGGG
This sequence comes from Trichosurus vulpecula, assembly GCF_011100635.1. NCBI lineage: Eukaryota > Metazoa > Chordata > Mammalia > Diprotodontia > Phalangeridae > Trichosurus > Trichosurus vulpecula. The sequence continues at coordinate 99,817,581 of NC_050574.1, read as the reverse complement.
TGGAAGAAACTACAGTTAGGTAGACCAATTAAAAGATTATTCTAGTCTAAAAAAAGATGATAATGGTATAGGAAGTAGTTTTGGGAATAGAAAGGAAGAGGTGGATGTGAGAGACATTTCAAAGGAGGAAGTGAGACGATTGGGCAACTGATTGAATGTGGTAGAGAGGTCAAGGGAGAAGTGGGGTGTGAAGATTGTTCAGAAATTTCAAGTGTGGATGACTGGGAGAATGTTGATAACTTTAACAGAAAGAAGGAAATCAGGAAGAGTATGTTTTGAGGGGGAAGTCATTGAGTTTGGTGTTATACATGATGAGTTTGAAGCGACATCAGGAATATCCAAATGAAAATTAATGTTTAGCAAATAGTTGTACTAAGTTAAGACTAAGTTTGGAAAAAAAATTCAAGGCCAGAGAGATAGGTTTGGGAATCATTTGCATGGAGGTTATGACTGAAACTATGTAAGTACATGTGGCTCAGTTCCTTATATATTTGAGAAAAGAGGCCTTCATTAGAGAAACTTGCCATAAATTTCTCCCTCCCCCATTTCCTGTTTTCCTTCTGATTTTGGATGCATTGGCTTTGTCTGTGCAAAAACTATTTAATTTCATGTCATCAAAATTGTGTATTTTACTTTCCCTGATCCTCTCTACCTCTCATTTGGCCATAAACTCTTCCCTTATCCATAGATATGACGAATACATTTTTTAATGTTCCCCTTACTTATAACACCCTTTATGTAGATCATTTTCCATTTTGATCTTATCTTGATATATATTGTGAGATGCTGGTCTATGCATAGTTTCTGCTACACTGCTTTCTAGTTTTCCCAGCAATTTTTGTCAAATGCTGAGTTCTGACCCCCAAAACTTGGATCCTTGGGTTTATTAAACACTAGATTACTATGATCATTCACTACTGTGTATCGTGTACCTAATCTATTACACTAACCCACAACTCTTTTTCTTAGTCAGTACCAGATTATTTTCATGGTTACTGCTTTGCAATATAGTTCAAAATTGGGAGTTGTTGTCTGCCTTCCTTCACTTTTTTCATAGATTCCCTTGATATTCTTGACCTTTTGTTCTTCCAGATGAATTTTGTTATTATTTTTCCTACCTCTATAAAATAATCCTTTGGTAGTTTGATTGGTATGGCACTGAATGAGTAAATTAATTTAGGGTAGGATTGTCATTTTTATTATATTGGCTTGGCCTACCTATAAGCAAATGAATATTTCTCCAATTATTTAGATCTATCTTTATTTGTGTGAAAAATGTTTTGTAACTGTGTTCATATAATCCTTAGGTTTGTTTTGGCAGATAAACTCCCAAGTTTTTTATATAGTCTTCTGCAGTTATTTTAAATGAAATTTCTCTTTCTATCTCTTGCTGCTGGGTTTTGTTGGTAGTATACAGAAATGCTGATGATTTATATGGGTTTATCCAGCAACTTTGCTGTAGTGGTTAATTGTTTCAACTAGTTTTTTAGCTGATTCTCTAGGGTCCTCTAAGTATGCCATCATGGTATCTGCAAAGAGTGACAGTTTTGTTTTCTCATTGCCTATTTTTATTCCTTCAATTTCTTTTTCTTGTCATTGCTGAAGCTAGCATTTCTAGTACAATATTGAATGATAGTGGTAACAATGGACATCTTTGTTTCACCCCAGTTATTATTGGGAAGGTTTCAAACTTATTCCCTTTATAGATAATGCTGGCTCTTGGATTTAGATAGATGCTATTTATCATTTTAAGCAAGGCTCTATTGATTTCTAGTGTTTTTAATAGGAATGTGTATTGCATTTTTCAAAGGCTTCTTCTGCATCTATTGATATAGTTGCATGATTTTTGTTGTTTGTTATGATGATAGTTTTCATAATACTGAACCAGCCCTGCATTCCTGGTATAAATTCCATGTGGTCATAGCATATGATCTTTTTGATATGCTGCTATAATCTCCTTTGTTGTTAGTATTTTACTTAAAATTTTTGCATCAATATTCATTAAAGAAATTGGACTGTAGTTTTCTTTTTATGTTTTTGCTCTCTCTGGTTTAAGTATCAAGACCATATTTGTATCACAAAAGTAATTTAGTAGGATTCTTTCTTTACCTGTTTTCTTCAAATAGTTTATATAGTATTGGGATTAATTGTTCTTTAAATATTTAGAATTCATTTGTTAATCTATCTCCTCCGGGGGATTTTTTCCTTAAGGAGCTCCTTGATGGCTTGTTCAATTTCTTTTTTTAAGAGAAGTTTATTTAAATATTCTATTTCCTCTTCTGTTAATCTGGGCAGTTTATATTTTTGTAAATATTCATCCACTTCAAATAGGTTGTCACTTTTACTGGCACATAATTGGGCAAAATAGCTCCTTATAGGTGCCTTAATTTCATCTTCATTGGTGGTACATTTGCTTTTTTCATTTTTGATGCTAGCAATTTGATTTTCTTTTTTTAAATTGAATTAACCAATGGTCTATCCATTTTATTGTTTTTCCATAAGATTAGTTCCTAGTTTTATTACTTCTATGGTTTTCTTACTTTCAATTTTATTAATATCTCTTTTGATTTTCAAGATTTCCCTTTTGGTATTTAATTTGGGATTTTTAATTTGTTCTTTTCTAGGTTTTTTTTAGTTGCATGCCCAATTCATGGCTCTCTTTCTCTCTTTTATTGATGTATGGTTTTAGAGATATAAATTTCCCCCTAAATACTCCTTGGCTGCATCCCACAAATTTTGGTATGGTGTCTCATTTTTGTTATTTTTCTTTAATGAAATTATTGATTGTCTCTATGATTTGTCCTTTGACCTACTCATTTTTTTTAGGATTTAATTATTGAATTTTCAATTGACTTTTAATCTATGCCTTCATAGCCATTTATTAAATGTAATTTTTATTGCATTATGCTCTAATACATGATCAATTTTTGTGAAGGTGCTACATACAGTTGAGAAAAGGCTACATTCCTTCTTATTGCCAGTTTTCTCCAGAGTCCTATCACATCTAACTTTTCAAAAATTCTAATAATTTTTGACTTCTTTCTTAATTACTTTATTCTTAGATTTATTTAGATCCAAGAGGGGAAATTTGAGGTCCCCCACTAGTATAGTTTTATTGTCTATTTCCTCTTGTAATTCATTTAACTTTTCTTTTTGAAAATATTTTTGTTTAATATGGATATTATTTCACCATCTAGGGTTTAGCATTGATATTATTTCACCATGTAGGGTTCCTTTTTAGCAAGATGGAGCTTTCCTGATTATGTTTTTAAATTAAGTATATTTTTGCTTTTGCTTAGTCTGAAATCATGATTGCTGTGCCTGCCTTTTTTGCTTCAGCTGAAGCATAATAGACTCTGCTCTAACCCGTGGTTTTAAATCTGTGTCTCTCTGTTTCAAGTGTGTTTCTTGCAAACAATGTATTGTTAGATTCTGGATTCTAATCCGTTCTACTATCCACTTTCATTTCATGGGTGAGTTTATCCCATTCACATTCACAGTTAGGATTACTAACTGTGCATTTTCCTCCATTCTATTTTGTTCTGTTTATCCTCTCTTTTTTTAACCTATCCCTCCTCTAAAGTCTGTTTTGCTTCTGACTTCTTTTATCTGCCCTTCCTTTTATCACCTTCCTCCTTCCATTCTTTTGTCCTCTTCCCTTCCTACTTCCTTGCTGGGTAGAGATATTTCTGTTACCAACTGAGTGTGTGTGTGTGTGTGTGTGTGTGTGAGTGTATTTTTTCCCGTTTGTGATCCAATTTAGATGTGACTGAGGATCAACCATTACCTGCCCCCTCATCCCCATTTTTCCTCCCACTGTAAAAGCTATTCCTTGTGTGCCTCTTTCATGTGAGTTAATTTCTCCTATTCTTATTCTTCCTTTCCCTTTCTCCCAGGGCCTTCTTCTTTCTCACCGATTCATTTTTTAAAACATCACCTCAGCCTAATTGACTCACTCCCACACCCTAATAATGACAAAGTTCTTAGAAGTTGCATGTATCATCTTCCCCTATAAAAAGGTAAACTGTTTAACCTCATTGAGTCCCTTATGATTTCTCTTTCATGTTTATCTTTTTATGTTCCTCTTGAGTTTTATATTTGAAATTCAAATATTCTATTCACCTCTGTTCTTTTCCTCAGGAATGTTTGAAAGTCTTTCATTTCTTTAAATGTGAATTTTTTTCCCTTAAAGAACTTTACTTAGTTTTTCTGGGTAGGTCATTCTTGTTATCCCAGTTCTCTTCCCTTCCAAAATATCATATTCTAGCCCCACCACTCTTTTAATGTTGTGTGATTGTGGATTGACTCCACAATATTTGAATGGTTTCTTCCTGGATGCTTGAAGTATTTTCCTTTTGACCTGGGAGCTTTGAAATTTGGCTATAATATTCCTTGGAGTTTTCTATTTGGGATCTCTTTCAGATGGTGATTGGTGGATTCTTTTAATTTATATTTTATCTTCTGGTTCAACAATATTGGGGCAGTTTTCCTTGATAATTTCTTGAAATATAATGCTTAGGCTCTTTTGACTTGGTTTTATTGTTTCTTGATGTCTCATGGAGTCATTAGTTTCCATTGTCCAATACTAATTTTTAAGGAATTATTTTCTTCAGTATCTTTTTGTACTTCTTTTTCCATTTGGCCAATTCTGTTTCTTAAGGTGTTATTTTCTTCAATATTTTTTGTGTGCCTCTTTTTCCAAGCAATTGCATGTCTTTTCATAATTTTCTTCCTTTGCTTCCATTTCTTTAACTACTTTTTCCTCTACCACTCTTGGTGGGGGGGAGTTGGAGGGGGAAAGGCAGGGCAATTAGGGTTAAGTGATTTGCCCAAGGTCACAGAGCTAGTGTGTCAAGTGTCTGAAGCAGGATTTGAACTCAGGTCCTCCTGACTCCAGGGCTGGTGCTCTGCTCACTGCGCCACCTAGGTGTCCCACCTCTACCTTTCTTAACTGATTTTGAAAATATATATATTTTTAACTCTTCCTGGAATTCTTCTTGGTCTTGTGTCCAATTCACTTTTTTTCTTTGAGGCTTTGCTTGTTGCTGTTTTGACTTAATTGTTTTCTTCTGAGTTTGTGTCTTGATCTTCCCTGCCACCATAGCAACTTTTTTTATAGTCAGGTTCTTTTTTTTTTTGCTGTTGTTTTTTCATTTTTAAAATACTATTTCTTGATTTTGAACTCTATGTTAAAGTTGGGTTCTATTGCTGGTTTTGGGGAGTGGGAGAAAGACTATCTCAGGCTTCAAGGATTTTTTTTTTCACTGCTGCTCCCAGAGCTAGTTTCAGGGTTTTGGAAGTTTTCAATGCTTCCATGGTGGTGTGATCTGGGGAGAGATGTGGTCACTGTTCTCTTGGTCTGCACTCTGGTCCTTACCTGGGAAGGACCCCTGATCCCTTTGGATTGCAATCAGTACTACTCCTTAGGGTGCCTATTCCCTTGGGATCAGAAATTATAGTTACATAAATTAAAAAAAAAACTTTTGCTGAATAAAATTAATGAAGATAGAGTTAGGGAAATTATAAAGTGGGAAAAATAAATTTATAAAATATCATTGATAAAATTTCGATGTCCAAAATAGACAGAGAATTGACACAAATATCATGCACAAAAAGTCATATCATAAGTGGTCAAAGTAGATGAACAGTTTTCAATCAACCAATAAGCATTTATTAATCACCAACTATAGTACTGGCAACCTGCTAGGTGTTAGAAATACAAAGACAAAAGTCAACAGTTTCTGCTCTTAAGAAGTTTATATTTTATTGGTAGAAGCTATCTATCTAGCTATCTGTCTGTCCATCTGTCTACCAATCTCTTTCCTATCATATATAATAAATGTGATTTTCATGGGAGAGGAGAAGAATGTATGGGTGTGAGTGGAATCAGAAAATACTTAATGCAGATGATATAAATGAGATAACACACGTAAATCACTTTATAAACCTTAAAGCCCTATGTAAATGTGAGCTTGTAGTAGTAGTAGAAGTAATAGGAAGAGGAGTAGTAGCAGCAGAAGTAGCAGTAGTAGTGGCGAGAGCATTATTATGTGGTGCTCAAGTTTACCCTTTGAAGGAAACAAAGGGTTCTATGAGAAGAATGTGAAGAGGGATACATTCCAAGAATTGGGGACCACCAATGGAAAGGCACAGATATGGGAGATGGAAGGTCCTTTGTGAAGACTTGCAAAAAGGCCAGTGTGACTGGACTGCAGAATATGAAAAGTAAATGAGGTATGGTAATGTATGATAAGACTTGAAAACTTAGTTTGGGATCAGGTTGTGAAAGATTTTAAAGAATTTCTATCTTATCCTTGAAATAATAGGAAGCCATAGAAATTTAGTGGGTGGGTTTTGACATCGTCAAAGGTGTGCTTTAGAAATGCTACCTCAGCAGCTCTGTGAATAGTGGATTGGAGGGGGAGGGGAAATATTAGGCAGGTTGACTAATTAGGAAACTATTGCAATGGTCCAGGTGAGAGGTGATCAGCTCCTGAATGAAGATTATGGCTGTAGGATGAGAAAGAATGAGAGAGATGCAAGATGTGTCATGGAAGCAGAATCGGCAAGATGTGACAACTGATAAGATATTTGGGGAGAGAGAGTGGGGCATCGAAAATGACTCTGAAGTTCAAACCTGGGAAACTGGAAGAATGTTGGTGCCCTGGACAGAAATAGGAAGGTTAGGAAGAGGGGTGGGTTTTGGGAAAAGAAAATGAGTTCTCATTTGTTCATATTGGGATAATTTAATCACAATCTCTATTTACTTCAGTAGAGTAAAATCAGCTCTCAGTTTGCTCTTAAAGTTACGTGCTTGTTCTGTGAAGAATTTAAGTCACATAGAAGAGGTACATGCAATTCTAATAGCAGTAAGCAAAGACTGAGGAGCTCTGCTGAGGCTGTGCATTCAGAAATGAGAGTCGAGAACTGGACTTTGAATCAGGAACTATTTAGATCATCTACCTGGTTTTCAGGACTGGTGTACTTTGGACGGGCTGGCTCAACTCTAGAGAGAGGTGTTGTGTAGCATGTAAGACAGTGAGAAAAAACAGAAGGGAAGACTCCCATAGGCTTGCTGGGGCTCAACTGTCATGATCTGGGATATTCCTCTTTTCTTTCTCTTTTAGGTCTCAGGTTTTATGTATGACCCTGGCTGCTATTTCTCCATTGGGATGGAAAGCCAGGATTTCATGTGGCATGTGTGTGTGTGTGTGTGTGTGTGTGTGTGTGTGTAAAGGCAGTCTGACCTGATCCACATCTGAGTGTTGCGATGTTTGAGAATCAGAACACAAGATATATGCACAAAGGATAAGAGTTTCATAGATTTAGAAGTAGAAGACATATCAGACATTATCCAGTTGAACTTCCTCATCTTGAAAAGGAGAAACTGACCCACAAAGAAACTGTGATCTACCTGTGGTCACACAGCTAACAAGTAGCAGAGATGAGATTTGAATCCAGGGTCTTCTGAATCCAAATTCAGCCCTCTTTAGACGGCAGTGTGCTGCCTTTCAGGTCAGGGTGATAATGACACCCCCCTTTCATGATGCCTCGTTAAAGAGCCCAAAACCCTGTTTCCCCAGGAGATGGCCCACTAGTAGGCATATTGGTGGCAAAGGTTGGCAAATTCACTGTTGATTAATTAATGTCGCATTTTTTACTTTTCTTTCTTAAACTGTTTATCAGCTGTTAAACTACAACTCCAAAAGTGAGGATGTGTAACTCTTCAAAGAACTTAAATACAAAATATGACAAATAAGTGGAGTTATTTGCCATTTAGCACCCTACAATAAAATTCAATGAACAAGATTACTTGTCTTGGGAAACAGAGAATTGTGGTTAATTTACTTTTCCAGTTAATTGAGGTAATTTTTTTTCGTCAAATCTGCTTGTTGGAAATGTTCCTAAAATGTGTCACTTCACTTTTTTTGTTTTAGTAGGAAGAATTTAGGAAACAATCTGATTCTTTCTTGAATGATTCTGGGTCTTTTTTGTTTGTGTTTATATCCTGGGGGCTTAGCATAGGACCTGACACATAGTAGTTGCTATATAAATGCTTATTCCTCTTTCTCTCCTCTCTACAGTTACACAATTATAGAAGGGGTAAGTAGTTGAGTTGCATGTGTGCTGAACCCAGGGAACACTTTCAGGATTTGATTAAATCCTTGCTATCTAACCTTGACTGGCTCCTCATTGCTATAGAGCTAAACTCTATTCAGCTTTGATTGACTCCCTACCATATTCTCTATGCTTACCTGCTCCAAACCTTCTACTCTGTCTCACTTATGACTACTAGCTTTCTTGGTTTCCTATAGGACTCAACTCAAATGCCACCTTCTGCAAAAGACCTTTACCTATTATCCAGACTAGGATATGTAGTTCGATAGACAACAGAGCTGGTCCATCAATACATGCATCTTTGACAGATATTGTCAATGGACATTGACTTGGACAAGTCTCTCAAGCCTAATCCCATTCCACTATTAGCAGATGACCTTGCTTTCCATTTTATTGAGGTAATAGAGGTACCCTAGCTTTGGACTCACAAAAACTATATTAATTCCCAGGGGAGCCTGACCTCTAAAAGAGTAGGGTCAGGCTCTCTTATTGTCTCTGGTTTTTTATGCTTCTACCCTGAAGCTGCATGAAAAATTATTGAAAGCTTAGGCATATCTCATATCTAAGGTTTATCAAATGAGATCAGAAATGTATTCAATGTACAATATAGAACAGGTATAGGACAGCTATTTATTTCTACCACATTAAAGAAATACTTAAAACACAGAAGAACTCCTATTATACTCTCCTAGGAAGTCAGTACTTAGAACTTGAAACTTGACTCCATACTTTCCCAGAAACTCTCTCAAGAGCCATATCTTCCAGCAGTCAATCAGTTAACAAATGTTTATTAAGCACTTAATATGTGCCAGGCACTTTACTAAGCACTGAGGACACAAATACATGCAAAAAGAATGACACTTCTTATCCTCAAGGACCTTATATTAAAGGAGGAAAATTACATGCAAAAGAGAGCAGAAAAGCAGGGATGGAAAGGTACTATGGTTATGAAGTCCTAGGAATCAGAAGCAGAACTGGGAGAGGAATGAAGGATGGCCAGTCTGAAACCTTGCCCAGGTTGCGATTCATGCCCTCCTTCCCCTACTAGGAGGAACTCACCAGTGGGAGAAGGGAGTAGAAGAGTTGGAGGGATGTTCTAGGATGAGACAGCTAGAAGTGTTGAGGGAAGTTCCAGGGTTAAAGGTAGCTAAGGAATGTCAGCAAAGTCCAGAGAGCCAGAAACAAAATTTGAAGAATGAAGGGTGGGTGGCATTGGCCCATTGCCAAAATGGAGGTTCTAGGAGGAACTCACTAATGGGAAAAGGGGACCCCAGGGGCAGAGACACAATGGTGAGTGGGGGATAATTCTTGTGAAGACTTCACAGACAGAGAAAATATAAAAATTACTTTTTTGTTTGTGGAATAAGCAGGGGCAATGAGAGGATGGAATGGACTCAGAATTTGACCTTGCAGGAATGTGATTACTTAACTCTCAGGAATTCAGGGCCTGGGGCAATAAGTGCCTCTCCCTCTCTCCCTGGGTGCTAGTCACAGGGTGGTTATCAAATAAGGAAAAAAGAATCGCATACCAATTGTTTGTTCCCTGCCCCTGGAAGCCCCTTCCCCTCCCTTTTTCCTCATTCCTCCTCTTTACTTACCTTAGCCATGTTATTGCCACATTAGCACCTGGTTGCTAAATAAGGAGATGTGATTTGGATTGGCTGTGTTTGATTTCCTGGTTCTTTGTCTAGCTTTTCTCACCTAGATTGTAAGCCTGCCTCCCAGCCAATGGAGAGGAAGGATAGTGGTGGGCAGGAATTTTCTTGCGTTAGGATATATACTGGTGCTTTGTTCTTTGTAACCTGCCTCCTTCCACTAGTCTGTCCTAGTGGAGGTGATGCCCAAATCTTGTGAGATTTGTAAAATAAAATTAATTCGTTTTCTGTCTCTACCTGAGAAGCCTCGGTAAATTACTGGGGTATTCAGGTGGTCTTGCCACCCCACACAGTGGTAATATCTGGAGGGTGAGAAGTAGAGCTGGGAGGTGAATGAAAAATGGCCAGCTTGGGCCCCTTCTCCCATATGGAGGCCAGGGTCAGTGTTCATCCTTTCTGAGAGGGGTGTAATTGTAGAAAACTCCTCTCTTCCCTGCATTCCCTCATCCCCCCTCCCCGCCACCCTGCCGAACAGAAGTACAAGAGCAAATCTCCAAGTATCTGCATACATTCAACAGATGGCAAGAGAAAGAGGAGGAAGAGTGAGAGAGGACATTGTCTCTTCCTTTTAAGTCTACTGAGTGGTCACTCAACTCAGTGACCAATTCTCTTTGACTTGGCCTTCTCCTTCTGTCATCACAAGGCCCAAGGGATTGCTATATCATCTCAAAGTCCTCCAGTGCTGCGCTTATGTCTTCAAAAGTAGAGCTCAATTCATCTCAATGCATGTCCCATGGGGTGTGCTCCATCCCTTTACACTGAGAAGACTTGTCATACCCTTATCTCTCCTGCAACTCCAAAACTCTGGATGTCTTCACCCATATTCTCCTTTTCCATTTAGTATCAGAAGATAATGTTGCCTCCTCCCTTACTAAGGTTAATCCTTCTGCTTGTACTTTATTCTACCAATGCCTATCTGCTCTGGGTCTTTATTTCATCAATTGTTCCCCCTCTCTCTTATCTCATCTCTCCTTCTTTACTAGCTCCTCTGCCTATGAGAGGCAGCTAGGTGGTAAAGTGAATAGAGTGCCAGGCCTGGAGTCAGGAAAACCTGGCCTCAGACACTCACTGGCTGTGTGACCCTGGACCCTGTTTGCCTCTGTAAAATGAGCTGGAGAAGGAAATTGCAAACCACTCCAGTATCTTTGCCAAGAAAACATCAGACATGACTGAAATGACTGAAAACTTTTTTGGCTTATCTTGCCATGACTACAATTGCCCCTTGTCCAAGACAGTACCGTGGTCCTTGTTACTATTGAGGTCCTTAGTTCTTGCATAACACATAGTAGGTGCTTAATAAGTGCTTATTGACTGATTTATTTAATAAATGCTTCTCGAATTGAATTGTTTCACTGTTTTCTGCTATTTGGCTCTGTTTGAAGGTAGTCCAATGCTCTGTTTGCCATTGTCCACCTGTGCTTTTCCCAGAAGCACAGTAATCATTCTACAGATGCTTTCTGGTTGTTGACGTTTCTCCTCTAGGAGACTGGCAACTCTTGAACCTTGGAAAAATTACCTGGAATTCCTACTAGCAGTTATCTTTTTTTTTACCTCCTTCATGCCCAGGGCCAGACTGCCCTGGGCTATTTATTTCATCTTTTCTTTCACACTGGGTCCCACCTCACTAACAAAAAGACTTCTCAGGTGCTGAAGAAAGTACCTCGACTTCCTTGGCCCAAGTTTCATTTCCCCATTCTTTGCCATGCTGCAGTGAATCCATTTACTTTTTCCATCACCCAGTATCTGAGAAGTATTACCTTTTATCCACACCAGTACCTCTCACTGATGATTTAGGGTACCAAAGGCTTCTCAAGTTCTCTTTCCATTTACTGTTCCATTTTCTTCTTCTAGGATAGCTTGGCAAGGTCATAAAAATTACCCTGGTGTTGCATTGAGAAAGCACCAGCAGAGGGAGGGTCAATCCTGTCCCTGGGCAGCTGGCAAGGATTCAAATTCCCACTACATAAACATTCTCAGGTCTCCTTTATCTTAAAAACAAAACAAAACAAAACAAAAATGTTTCCCTTGACTTTGCTACCTGTTTTAAGCTTCTCAGGCTACCATTCTATAGCTTTCCTTCCCTTCCCTTTTAAAATTCTGGAAAGAATCCTCTAGTCCCATTACTTTTGCTCCTTTACCACCCACTTACTGGTTGGCTTAAAATCTGATTTCTATCCCTACTTCCTTCCATTCCACCTCCACAATATCTTTCAGACCTTTTGCATTCACACTACTAACATCCTAGTTTACTTCCTTGTAACTTTTCACCTGAACTACATTAATTAGCTCCTAATTGTTATACCTGCTTCCAATCTCCCTCATCTCTAATCTATCCTTCCTATAACTGGCAGAATAATCTCCCTAATGAAAAGGACTGATCATGTAAATCCCCTGTTTTAAAAACAAACAAACAGAAACAAAGTTCCATGCTTCTCATAGTATAGAAGAAAAAACAAATTCTTTAGTCTGGCATTCAGTACTGCTCTCTGGCTCCAACCTGTTTTTCCAGACTTACTTCACATTGCTTTCCTTTTGACCTTCTAATGTTCCATAAATTTGTCCTGTTTTATTTTTTCATACAATCATGGCGGAGATTGCCAATGCCTAGAATGTACTCCTATATTTCCACCTATTGAAAATCTTCTTATCCTTCAAACTCCACCATTTTCTCCATGAAGCCTTCCACGTTTATGCCTCCCCTTCCCACTTGTCCAATCTTCTTACACATTGCCACCCTCTGTGCACTCTACAATCCAGCTGTAACAGCCCACTTTGCTGCTCCTCACACCTGACACTCCATCTCCCAATCCTGTGCATTTATACAAGCTATCCCTCATGTTTGCGATGCCCTCTCTTCTCACTTGTGACTACTAGCATTCTTGGTTTCCCATAAGACTCAGCTCAAATCCCACCTTCTGCAGAAGACCTTTACCTATTATCCAGACTAGGATGTGCAACTGTATAGACAATCCACAGAGCTGGTCCATCAGTACACACATCTTTAACAGATATCGTCAAAGGACATTGACTTGGACTAAGGAATGACTAGAAGGAAAAGAAGTGGGTTAAGTTGTCTTTGGAAAGCTGTGTAGTTTTAACTTCTCTCCACTCAAACTTTTCTCTGAAATAAAGGTCCCTTTTTTTAACCAATATTCTTCCAGTGATGCTTTAAGTCTGTGAGTCATAGAACACTAAACATTTCCAAGAAACTAAATCTATAGGTCACTCAAAGGGCAATGGAGAAATTCATAGGGAGCATGAGTAACTGGCAAAACATTGTAAGTGAAGAACTATGCAAGAAAAATGATTTAATGGATGTCAGCTGAACTGTATAATCTAAAATAAAGATGGATATCATGTGAGTAGGAAGTATAACCAATGGACAGCCGACATGCTCCATTACTATCCACACCTAGGAAAAGGTCCCCATAACATTAGATGGAAGCTCTCCTTCTGTCCCCACCCCAGCAGAGGATTATAAGAGGTCATGGACAAGATTCTCAAAGGATGTTCAATCATGGATGGACTTCAATCTGCCCTACTGGAGGAAGTACCCACAGATCCCTGGAAGTATAAAAATATCAAATTAGTTTTGTGCTATTTTTTCCTCTCCTCTGCCAAGTTTGACCAGGATTTGAGTGATCATATATTTTTGCATCTAACGAATCTTTTGCCTGAAGCCAAATATCACTATATATATTTGAGCAAAGCCAGAGACAAAGGGACAGCTCAAAAGCTTTTCCAGTATTATTAACTAATTAACAGGCAGAGAAGTGGTTGAAAAGAAAAATTTGTTACAAAGTATTTGTTCTCCCTCTTTGAACTCTCCTAATTGATGGAGAAGCTTTTATTTAATTGTGGAGCCAAATCACTTTATGGAACATTACTAAAGATTCAGTTGAAAGAAATGCATTTCCTTTTGTAGCATGAGGTCATTCTGATGTGTTAGAGGAGTCAGTGCTCATCTGAAAGAGGGCAGGTACCTAGGCTTGGGTGGATTCAGAATCACCAGTAAAAGCAGAGGCTTTTTAAAAAGCATGTCACAGCGTTGAGTTTCTTCTCACTTGAGAATCTATGAAATTTGCAGCAGCATTGAAGTTTTGAGCTATCTTTCAGGGTCGTTGCTACTACCTCTTCCATGTAGTCTCCCTTGACTCTCACCACCAGCCAGTAGTGTACTCTCTCTCTCTCCTCCGTCCTTCCCTCCCTCCCTCCTTCCCTCCCTCTCTCTCTCTCTCTGTCTCTCTGTCTGTCTCTTTCTGTCTCTCTCTGTCTCTGTCTCTCTCCGTCTGTCTCTTTCTGTCTCTCTCTGCCTCTCTCTGTCTCTGTCTCTTTCTTTTTCTTTCTTGACTGGGTCTTCATGTCTTGCCCAAGTTGGAACTACAGCAGCTGCCCATGAATGCAATCCCATTACAGCTCAGCCCAGGAACTTCATCCTCTTTTTCTGACATGAGCTGATTCACCCTTCCTTAGACAGATGCCTCCCCTACACCTGCTTCCAGGGTCTCCTTTGGTGCTAGACTTTGTGCACATACCTGATCAGCTTAGCCCACTGCAGCTCAGAACTCCTAAGCTCAAGAAGTCCACAAGCCTCAGCCTCCCTGGTAGCAAGGATTACAGGTGTGTACCACCACACCTGAGGATTAGTAGTCTTGAGCTATGTTATTTGTGTGTTTCTTTTGCACATTCGTAATCAGTTTAATATTTACCTGTGTACAAGTCTTGTGCTTTCTATCAGACTGTAAGATCCTTGAGGGCAAGTTCTGAGCCTTAAAAAAACCCAACCACTTTGTTTCTCCCACAGTACGTAAATTGATACTCCGATGGAACAGAACTTTTATAAGTATTTGTTGAATGGTGTTGAACTGAGCCTACAAAGCTTGTCTTTCTCTCTCACAGGCGCATCACACATTCTGATGAATTTTTCTCAGCTGCAGAAGTTATAGATGTTCACTTAGAAAATTCAGCCATAATCAGAGGATTAATTTTCCCATATGCTCTCGTTATGACTTCTCATGAAAATTTCCAGACAAGATCCACGGTGGTGAGTGTATTTTTAGACGCTGGTGTGTATCTATCCAGTTTCACTTGAGAAACCATCTGGTGTCAGCAGCACAAGGTGAGAGCCAGCTCAGATGCCCAGCCAAGGAGTAGAGAAAGTAGCTATGCAATTATCATCATCGTAACGATGACATTTGGCATAAGGATTGGAACTGTGGTTTCATTGATAGAAGGAAAGAACTTCCCAGTCAGGAAGAGTTTTTTTTCCGATGCAGGTTGGCACCTTCTCTGTAACTTATAGTCTTGAGTGTTGTTAACAGCCCTGAGAGGTTAAACACAGCTAGTACATGTCAGAGACTGGCATTGAACCCAGGCCTTCCTGGACCCGTGGCCAGCTTTCTGTCCCTTTGACGTGCTGCTTCTCAATAATGATGATGACCACAACAACAGCTTTCAGAGCTACCTGTAAGAGGGGTGTGATCATCACCCTCATTTTATAGGTGAGGAAACGGGGACTGAGGTGATGAGAGGATTTGCTCAGGATCCCGCACACGTGTCTAGGGCAGGACCAGAGGGCATTCTCCTCGAATCCAAGGCGGTACCCTACCTATTAGGCCTCCTAGCTGCCTCATGGTTCACATTTATTCCACTTTAAAGGTTTAGAAAAAGCTCTTTTTCTCACAACAAACCTGAGAGGTAGGGAGTGAAAGGAAGCAGGTGGTGCAGCGGGTAGAGCACAAGGCCTGTGGTTCAAATTCAGCCTCAGACACTTACTAGCTATGGGACCCTGTCACTTAACTGCTGTTTGCCTCAGTTTCCTCATCTCTATCACGAGGGTGATAGTAATAGCATGTACCTCCTAGGGTTGTTTTGAGGTTCAAATGAGATAATCATTGTAGTAAAAGTGCTTAGCACAGTACCTGGTACCTCGTAGGTGCGATGTAAAGTTTTTTTGCCTTCCCTAAAAGCATTATGACCCCATTTTACAAATGCAGAAACCGAGGCTCACAGAACAGAGGGACTTGTTGAAGGTTATACGGCTTGAGATTAAGCAGTAAATCTGGGACTTGAACCTAAATGATCCTGTAACTCACATACAAAAGCAAGACAAATCGTGCTCTTTAAAAATGCCCACTCTTAACAGCGAGCTACAAAAGCAATAGTGGCTCCCTATCGGTGGGCCAGTGGACAGATTGCTGGGCTCGGAATCTTGAAGATCTGAGTTCAAGTCCTGTCTCAGTCACGTGCTTGGCTGTGTGACTCCGGGCAAGTTGTTTAATCTCTGCCTCAGTTTCCTCACCTATGAAATGGGGATAATCATAGCACCGACATCCCCAAGTAGTTGACAAGATAAAGTACATTGCAAACTTTACAGTTACACGAATGCTAGTTATAAATATCATAGTTATCATCATCGTTAATATGTATAGAGGACTGGTGACCAGAGACGATCAGTCAAATGTAATATAGCAGGCACCTAACCAGCACACTTTCTGTGTCGTGGGTGACATAGCTAGTAAGAGTCGGAGGTGGGATTTGAATCCAGCACTATCCACAACGACCCACTGCCTTTTGTGCCTCTGGGAGAGGTACCCTTCACTTTACAGAATGGTCATGTACGCACAGAACAGGTTCACCACTTTATTTCTGTAACAGCGAGGTGGAGGAGCAGATAGAGTTCCAGGCCTCACACACTTCCAAGCTGTATGACCCTGGGCAGATCACTTAACCTCTGTTTGCCTGAGTTTACTCATTGGTAAAATGAGGATGTTGATAATGGCACCTACCTCCCAGGGTTGTCGTGAGGATCAAATTGTAAGGCAGTTAGCAAACCGTCTGCTCTGCCACATGGTAAATGCTATTTAAATGTTAGCTGTTGTTGTTGTAATTATTATCAATATTAAACTAGAAACACGTTCACACAGGGAGGAAAAAAAACCCTCTCCTTCAAAATAAGTTAAAACTTTGGCCAAGGATGCGTTTAAGATAGTGGCCAATCCCACGGCACATCGGGATTATAGTTTTTGGAAATTTTTTTTTGTATCTTTGGCCTACCTTCTTCAGCATGAATCCCCTCTTCCCTGCAGAGAGAAAGGTCAGAGTCATCATTATTTTTTTCTTCAGTATTCTACCTTTCCTTCAAAAAACTCAAAGCTTTATTCTAAGAACTTTCAACACAAGCTCTAAAGTTATAAGGAGAGAAGAAGAAAGGGGTGGAATTAGAAAAGAAGTAGGAGAAAGAATATGGAGCAGACCATGATTAATTCATATCCTTGTCAAATTGCAGAGAATCTGGGTCTCTGGGCCTGCCCGCTTTTCCTCAGAGCCAGCTTCTTGAATTCTTATGCATCCACTGTGACCTGATCCTCTCGAAAGTATTCCTTTCAGTGGGAACTTTTGTTTTTCCCTATCGTAATGGTCAGAATTTATATTACTCAAAATGACTTTTCAAATGGTTTTGCATTCTTGTGACTATTACAGCTAAATGGTGCCACAGATGAAGCCCTGGGCTTAGAGTTAGAGAAAAGCGAGTTCAAATTTGGCCTCTGACACTTACTAACTACATAATTTTGTATGCCGCTTAACCTGTCTCGATTTTCTGAGCTGTAAAATGGAGATCATAATAGCACCTACCTCACAGCGTTTCTGTTAGGATTAAATAAGATCATATTTGTAAAATGCTTAGTGCTCGGCACATAGTAGGCCCTATATAAATGCTAGCTATTATTATAGTTATTATAAATATCATCACCATCATCATTATCATCATGATTATGATCCAATGAGAGAATATTTGTAAAGTGGTTAACAGAATGCCTAGCACATAGTGGGCACTATGTAAATACTAGTTGTTATTATCATTATTAGGATCAGATGAGAGAATATGTGTAAAATGCTTAGCCCAGTACGTGGTACATAGTAGGTCCTTAATAAATGTCTGTTCCACACATCCCCCTCCCCTCCTTTTTGGATTAAGTTTGTGTCACCATTCCTTAGCATGGTGCCTAGCCCTTAGGAGACAGTCAATAAATACTTATTAACTTGACTTGCCATCCTATCCAAAGTACCATAATAGTTTCTAAAAAGAAACTATTTTGGAGACTTACACAATAGGATTATAGCTGTATGCCAACCTAATCAATTGAGTATTAGCCACTCACCCATGGACACTGTGGTTTTCTCTTATCTCCTTAAATCATGGGAAGATGATTTGGGTTACTTGCGGAATAGAAAACATCCAACAGAAACGTTGACCTCCATTTCTGTTTTTCAGCCCAACAAACCCCTTCTCTCTATGCTGCCAGTCACTACAGCAGAGATGGAACCTAATGGCAGCTTCAGGGGTGCCAGGGAGAACTGCACAGTGGATGACTTCAAGAGGAATTTTTATCCCGGAGTCTATCTGGTTGTATTTGTCGTGGGGGCCTTGGGAAATGGCTTTTCCATATTCGTTTTCCTGCAACCTTCTAAAAAGTTCAAATCGGTGAATGTGTTCATGCTGAACTTGGCCGTTTCAGATTTGTTGTTTGTATGCACACTACCCTTCAGAGCCGACTATTACCTGAGAGGCTCTCACTGGGTGTTTGGAGATGCTGCCTGCAGGGTCATGTCCTATTCCTTTTACGTCAATATGTACATCAGTGTTTACTTCCTGACTGCGTTGAGCGTTGTGCGATTCCTGGCTACTGTGTGTCCCTTCAGGCTCTTGCATATGACCAGCCTCAAGACCGCCTGGGGCCTGTGTGCAGCCATCTGGGTCTTCATCATGGCCCCCTCTGCCCTGCTCCTGAGCAGTGGCTCCACCTTGAATGGAAAGCGGGCCACCTGCTTAGAATTAAACCCTAGCAAGATCACCAGGTTGAGGATCCTGAACCACGTGGTGATGGTAGTGGGCTTTGTCCTGCCCTTCTTCACTTTGACCATCTGCTCTCTGCTAATTATCAGGACCCTGCTCAAGGTCAAGGTTCCAAAGGCTGCAGCCCGAATCTCTCACAAGAAGGCGCTGATCACGGTTACCATTGCCCTGATTCTCTTCGTGCTATGTTTCCTGCCCTATCACATATTGAGGACGCTCCACCTAATACAGTGGAGGGAGGGCAGGTGCAATGACCAGCTACACAAGGCTGTCATCATCACCATGGCCTTGGCCGTGTCTAACAGTTGCCTGGACCCTTTGCTCTACTATTTTGCTGGAGAAAATTTTAAACAGAGACTAAGAGCAGTATTCAAAAGGGGGTGTTCGCAGAAAAAAAAGGCACCGGTCCTATTTGTACATGGTTAAACAAACAATGCATGAGTAAGAGATTTTTTTCGAGAGAATATTTTTCCTATGCTTGTCATTATTCTGTACACATTTCCCACACTACCTTGCATTTATGCCATCACACTGACAACAAAAAACCATGCATGTTGACTGTGATTTGTTTTTTGTGGCAGTGAAAACATGTCCTTGAGGCATGCTCTAAGTGGTCAAATCTGAAAGAGTAATTTGGCAGAAATAATTAGGGAGAAAGATATTTTTACCTGGGATAAAAATGATTGGTGAAAGCTAATATTTTTTTTCTTTCCCCTTTAATAAAAAGGAAAACTCATTGAAGAGGGAATGGAGAGTGGAGGGTATATCCAGAAATGACTGTGATGTTAAAAAAAAAAACAACCCAACAAACCTTTTTAAAAAAAACAGTTGTAGAATGAATGGGATATGACATTGATGTAGATGGCATTGTTGGTACAGTCATGCCACCAGAGGTGGTTCAGCCCTCTTGACCACAGGGCTTAGGAAAGAAGGTGAGCCCTGGGAGAATGGCACCACGGGAATGGGACTCTGAAGGTCATGGCCCCAGGATAACCTGCAGAGGATTGTTTAATGGAATGTAGGGAAAGAAGTGGGTCTACCTCCTAAAAACGGGGAGGAGGGCTACCAACTTTTAGATATTGGTGCCGTGGGACAAAGCTGTATAGAAAGCTGTACTTAAAGTCAGGAAGAATTGAATTCTAATCTTGTCTCAGACACAAGACTCTTAACCTCTATCAGCCTCTGTTTCTCCATCTGTAAAATGGGGAATAATAATAGCACCTCATAGTCTATTTTGAAGATCAAGCTAAGAAGCTAGTAAACATTTTTTTGACAAATTAACAAGTATTTACTAATTGATAACAGAGGTAAGTAGCAGACTCCTAGGGCAGCTAGATGCCACAGTAGATAGAGCTCTGGGCCTGGGGTCAGGAAGACCCGAGTTCCAGTCTGGCCTCAGACACTTACTAGCTGTGTGACCCTGGCCAAGTCACTTAACCTTGTTTGCCTCAGTTTCCTCATCTGTAAAATAAGCTGGAGAAGGAAACAGCGAACCACTCTAGTATCTTTGCCAAGAAAACCCCAAACAGGGTCACAAAGAATTGGACATGATTGAACAGCAACACTAAGTGCTTACTATATTCCGGGTACTGTGCTAAGATCAGGAATAAATGAGATAATATGTGTAAAGTGCTTTGCAAACCTTAAAGCTCCACATAAATGTGAGCCATTATTGATTATTTTTATTCATTGCTCCAGTTATGGCTCTATTATATGTTTATAACACATACATACACATGCACACACTCGGTGTAGGACTGTTTGTATATCTGTATCTGGCCGCTGTGACAAATAGGCCAATCAGACCTGTCAAATTTCAAAGAGACTCTGAGAGCCATTTAAAACCACCAGAATTCTTGATTATACTTTATGGTGTGAAGGAAAGAACGCCGGACTTGGAATAGGAAGACTCAGGCTTGGATCTTAGCCCCGCTCCTAGCTGTGAGACCTTAGAGGAAGCCAGTGGAAGGAACTTCAAATTGATACCTGAATTCAGGTTTTATCTCTAGCATCACTTGCTGGTGATAGAACCATGGATAAGAGACACGACCCTTTGGAATTTTGAATTTTTCATCCATGAGATGGAAATGCAACAGCCTCTCATAGCTACCTCAGAGTTTTTGAGTCTTGTATATAAAGAGCTTTGAAAACCTTCAAAATGCTCTATAATATTAGCTATTGTTATGATTGAGCTGTCAATTAACCCCTTTGAGTCTTGCTTTCTTGATCTGTTGGAAAGGGGTGTAATACTTTGGTGCCTTCCAGCTCAGAGATTCTTCAATCCCATTCTTTACAGCTGGCCCCATAAAAAGCCTCTCAGATAAATGGAGTAAACAAATCCTCCCCAGGTAGAAACTAACTCTAGCTGTCTTTGTCTGCCTTCATAATGATTCAAAGCCAAGTTCTTCTATTTCAGAAGATCTCTTTCAAAGGGGGCATTTCAGTTGGTTTTGAGTGTTCCTTAATAGTTTGTACTTTGAGGAAGGACTGGTTTATCTGTTAACAGATAAATGCTCCTATCAAGGAGGATTTCTCACGAGTTATGCCAGATACAAACCTGATATTTTCAGAGAAATGTCCATATGCAAATGGACAGGAGGCTCAGCTTTAAAGGTGAATGGCTACTTGCATTAAAATCACAATTTTAGTTTTGTTTAAATTTTATTAGGAAAGGGCACTAGAGGGGGAACTTTTAAGCCCCAGCTCTGTGGTTAACTAGCTCTGTAAGTTATTTAACCTCTCTCTAGGCCTTAATTTCTTCATATGTAAAATAAGGTCCTTCCCAGCGCTAAAGTTCTATATTCATTAGATTATGATATTTAATAAAAATTTACTCAATTCAATTTAATTAGGCCTTCCTGGTGCAGTAGGAATAACAGACGGCTATATGATACAGTGGATAGAGCTCTGGACTTGGAGTCAGGAAGACCTCAGTTCAAATTTAGACTAACCTACTTACTAGCTGTGTGATTCTGCATGAGTCATCTAACCGCCGTCTGCCTCAGTTTCCTTTTCTGTAAAATAAAGATAATAATAACACCTGCCTCTCGGGTAGGTGAGAATAAAATGAGGTAATAGTTGTGAAGAGTTTGTGAATTGTAAAATGCTAGTTATGATTATGCTGGCTGTATACCTGCTAGTTATTATATGGAGTTCTGGATTTGGAGTCAGAGGGCCAGGTTCAAATCCTGGCTCTGTCATTTACTACCTAAGGGACCCTCAAAACTCATTCTATCTTTCTGGGTTTTCATTTCCTCAGACCACTTTCTTGTGAGGCAATATGGTACAATGGAAAGTGTGCTGGATTGGAGTTAGACAACATGGGCTCAAATCCAGGCTCTGCCACTTAGTGTCACTATCACCTTGGACTAGTCACTTACTTTCTCCTGTTCTTAGTTTCCTCATCTGTAAGGGATTGGACTCAATGATATCTAAGGTCTTTTCCCATTCTCCATCACATTTAACATCCTATCTTCAGAAATATTGTAATCATGAATACATTTCTCTAATGTTTCCTCTTTTCTCCCTAAAACCAGATTTGACTCTTTGGGGGTAAAAAAGTCTTTATTCAAAGTCTTCTTTAGCAACTTCCAAAATAACAAAAATACCAAATACCCACATGATAAATTTTAGTTACAAATTTGAAAACATTTGGAAGGGTTTCCAAAATTAGACACACAATTGAATCTTTAACACCACCATGGACAAAATTAAGCATTAGTTATTGTCTGAGCTAGACTCTGCAATGGGCCATTTTGCAAGTTCTCTGGCATTATCTTGCTAGTCCCAGCATGATCAGTAGTTTATTTCTATTGCAGCCATCACTCGCTGTTAAAAGAAATATCTCTAGACTGTGTTGGTGGCAGAAAGAGGAGCAAAGACGTACCGAGGAGCAGCACTTGGACATCCCATATTCAGAACCTAGCCACCATAGCTGAATAAACCACTGGGTATTTCCACCTGATATTTAAGGAAGGACTGAAGTAGTGATAAACTGCTGCTGTTATCTCAACTGTCCAGCCTTCTGTACCATTTGGGCAACTTTTCATTTGACTGTAAGAAGAGAGTATACTCAGAGTAATTTACCATTCAGCCAGTGACCATAATCAAGGCAGTCATGGAGCCTGGGATCCTTTCCCTTTGTGTCACTTTTTGGTATCTTACTCTAACATTTCTAGGTTGAAATAGGCATTTTCATAACATATTTAAACTTGTAACCAAAGGGCTGTCTGTGTATGCATGCATGTCGGTCAGTCAATAAACATTCAGTAAATGCTTACTATGTGCCAGGCCAGGCACTGTGCTGGGGATGCAAAAAGAGGTAAAAGACAGTTTCTGCCCTCAAGGAGATCACAATCTAATGGTGCGTATGAGAAAATCCTGTCATCTGGAGCCTCTGAACACTCTAGCAAATTTTTTGACTTCTTTATATATAATACAGTATACATACTATATTTATTTTAAATAAATAAAAGGCTGCTTTAGTTTAAATCCTTGTTATTTTTTTTTATTGAATTTTACCTTAATGTTCCCATCAGAAGATATTGTGAAGGCTATGGAATTGACTTAAAACCTGCACTCTTTTACACTGTGAGTCTCTATTGGTATCACTTATTTGTCTCCGGAAGAACCTGCATTCAGGCCAAGAAGCAACAGTTAGAACTGAATATAGAACATCGATTGGTTTAAGATTTGGGAAAGGAGTACAAGGCTGTACATTGTCACTTATTTATTTAACTTATATGCAGAGTACATATTCCTGCCTTTCCCCTCCCGGCTTTGGTAGTGTTAGATCCATTTCTCTGGTTAGCCCATGCTGGCCTCAACCCACCATAGCATCCCAAATTAAGGAGATACAGTCCTTCCTTCCCTTCTACATCGTGGCAACAGGTCTTGACAATCCATCAAGACCCAGCGCAGAGACACAGAGGAGTTCTCAGTGGCTCTGCTGGAAATTTGGTCTGAGTTCAAAAAATGCCACGCTTCTATAGGAACTGCTTAATTAGGAGCCTTAAGAAAATGTGATTGGCTTCTAAAAGTCCTGGCAGGGAGACTGAGTGAAGAAACTTAGCCCTTCTAAGACCAGTCTCAATCCCAGCTCAGGTCCATCATCAAAGCTGTGAAAAAACAACTGTTGTCCCAAGGCAAGGGTTGACCATTGTATCTTGTCTGTACTTAAAATTAAAACTCCTGCATGTTGCCATCCATCAGAACCTTTAACCCTTCACTGTACTATGTGTGACTTGATTCATCACAAAGTGAAAAGGTCTGTGTCAAGGAGAGACAAAATAGGAAACTCGAATGAATCCTGGCTTTGGAGCCAGGGACCCAGATTTGAATCTCACAGCTGCCATATGGTACCTTGAACTTTGGCCTAATTATCTAATGTCTCTGGAATCAGTCTTCTCATCTGTTTAAGTGAGGGAGTTAAATTAGCTGAGCTCTAAGGTTCCTCATAGTTCTAAATCCTGATCCTGGTTTTTCTTGCACTAAAATATGCGCATTTATTTTTTTGAAAAATAGCCTTAATAGTATAAAAAGTAAACTTAAGATATGTCTAATGTTGGATGCAATATGTGTCCTATATCCCAGGTGACTATCTACTTTGCCTACCCCTAGTCCAAGCTCCACCCTGGGATGTTAGCCAGGAGAGTGATTTCTTCAAATAGCTCTGTATATTTATCAACTTCAGATCCTAGAACAGGGGTTCTTAACCTGGTGTCTGTGAACTTACTTGTTTTAAATTGTTTTTATAACTTTTCAATATAGTTGGTTTCCTTTGTAATCCTATGAATTTTAATTTATGTATTTAATAACATTATTGTAAGGAGAGGTTTATAGGCTTCACTAGATTGTCAGAGAGTCCAGAACACACAGAAAAGTTCAGAAGTCCTACCCTAGAAATTCAAATATGCCTGGGAGAAGGTGGATTATCTTTTGCACAAATGCTCTAGACAAGCCACTCTGTATTTCAAAGAAGACTGGCTCCTGCTAGGGCAACACAAAACATTCCTGGAGGACTTCAACAACATGCTCCTCAAGGAAGCTGCCAACTGTCAAGTTGCATAGCTAAGATTGGGAGGGGGATTAGATGCCGGATCTGCTTGTTCCAGGTTCTTAAGCAGAACGTGACTTGGAATGAAGTGGTCCTGACTGATCAATTTTAGAAGAGGCTGGCTGAGTCACCTCAGGACACCTGGGTCCAAATGGGGGTGTCACTAACCTCGCATGAACTGATCCAACATGCTGGTTTGTAGTCACTTCCAGGAAGGGCTGGCTCAGGCTTTTTCCCCCACTTTTGCCCTGCTGTATCTACCAGAACCATTCCTCTCACCTGGTGGGGTTCATATGACAAGAGGGGGCCCAGTGCCAGCTGACTTGTACAGAACTAACACATTGATAGGGAGGTACCAATGATACAACAGAAAGCACACTGGGTCTTTTGTGTCCCCTGGAGTCAGAGGGCCAAGGTCCAAAACTTGTATCTGCTCCTTGCCACTGGGCAAATCCCAACCTCCTTGGGCTGCAGTTTCCTCATCTGTAAAATGAGGAAGTTGGACCAGATGGTCTCTGAGGTCTCTTCCATCTCTAGATCTACGATCTTATACTATGAACTAGAGGTGAAGGTAGACTTTTTCTTTTTAGCCTGGAGCAAAAACAATTAGATAGAGAATTGGGGGCTAGGACATTCTGGGCACAAAGCCGGCCCAATTATAGAAATTCTCAACCTGATGGTCTAGTTGATACACTCAGGACAGGGATATCATAGTGATGGGACCCTTTACTAGAGTCCTCCTTACCTCCCAGTGCTTTTAAGGGTAAGGGTCAGACTGCTTCCTCCCATGGATTATACCTGTAGTTGACCTAGAGGTGGTTATTTCATGTAATGGGACGGGCTAGTAGAAGGCTGCTCATGGTGACCATGTGGGAGCTCTGTGGGGCTGGCTTCTGGTCATGTACGCCATATAGGATTCATCAGTGAGAGTCCTCTTAATTCAGAGGTGTTAAATACACTGCCCACAGGTCATATGTGTGGCCCACAACAGTCCTGAGTATGGCCCAAACCAGATTAAAATGTAATTGGGGAAAGAGTTAACAAAATAAATAAAAATACAATAAGACATAGATAATATTACATTTAAAAACTAGGTCAATACAGGGCTAGCAAGTATCCTTATGTTTGGATTAGTGACTCCTGTTTCTATTTGAATTTGACACTGCTGCTTTCAGTTGTTTGCTGAGCTGGTAGAGCTGATGACTCAGGAGTGCCACGCCTGTTAAAAATAAGAAGCACTTGCTGGCTAGCAGTCTACTGGCTGGAGTCTTCTGGTCTCAGGCAAATGAATATCCAAAGATGGAACCATCCGGATGGTAGACTTGTGATCTGTAGCTATGGAGGTGGAAACAATATTCACCAGAATGACAGTGGCTGACAGCAGAGACATCGTCCCCGATGGATGCAGAAAGACAAGTCACCTGAAGATAGTGGTAGCCTTGAGGAGTGTGATCTCTTGTGGAGGATAGAAGTGCTAGCCATAGATTCAGAAAAGCATGGATCCTGGGAGGCTGGCTAAACAACCTATCCAGCAGAGAGCTACACCTAAAGAGAATTTTATGAGGAGTAAACAAAGGAAGAAAATGACTTCCAGGGTCAGGAGTTAAGAGGTAACCCTTTGTTATATGTACTCTCAGCATGTAAATATCACTATCATTTTATTCTAAGTTTGTGTCCACTCACCTTCTCACAGATTCTGTGTGTATTTGGAGGAAAGTCTTGCTCTAGCATTTGGGTAAATGTCTTTTCTAAGAACTATTTAAGTCTAGTGCCTGATTTTTTTCTGAGGAACATAGTAGTGGGGGCTCAGGAGCTTCAGTGTTGGATAATTTTAGACCCTCAGGGTTACCCATAAAATTCTGAGAGTTAAGTAGTCAGTCACACTCTGAGGACTCTGAGTTGGGGGAGTGAACTCAGAAGGAATGCTACATGTGTAAACACTGACACTATACCAACACTTATGAACACTGACATATCATCACAACCTGCTCCAACACTTACTGTGTACTGCTACTACACCAACACCTGTGAACACTGCCATACACTAAACACAAAAAAGGCTAGGAGGCCCAAGACCAAACATTGCTGCCACCCAGCCTGAGACAGTCTCTCCCTTGCATGCACACCCCCAAATTTACCAGATGCTCTTCCTTCTCTTCAATCCTCTTCCAGATGCACATTCTTTCACACCCAACTAGAGGCTGGTTTCCACATACCAATAAACCAGCCGTCCCTTTCCTACACTCTAGCACCCTTTAACTATCTCAGCAGAAATGCCAGCCTAATCAAATGGTCCCTGAGTCAGTTGTTTCTGACAATAGCCTGAGAAATCCCTCTCCCATGCTACACAAGGCCCACTGGGCGTTCCTTGACACCTCCTAGCTGTTCAGTGCTCCTACCTCCTTTCAGGCCTGATCTTCCCCTCTTTCTTCTAGAGCAGGGGGGTAACCTTGCCTTTCCACTTATTCTGGGTTGAGGAGAGAGTGAACTTACTGGCACTTGCAGAAGTTCCTCATTCTTTGTCTTAACAAGTTAGAGAAGTCCATATTTTTTCTACTGGGATAAGTTTGAATGAAAAAAGTCTATTAGGACCTGTCTTAGAGAGCCTCAGCTCAGCACTGTCTGAGTCTTCCCAACTGTGCTCTCCCTACCCCACCCCCTGCCTCCCTGGCTCCTTACTTCCCTCAAAGACTTCAGTACTGCAGAGAGCCATTAGATTATTCTCTCTGCTCTCCCTTCTTTCTTCCACCTAAGGTGGAGGCCTTAATTTAGGTAGAGGCATATGAAAGGCTTCTTGAATCTCCTTCCTCAGGGAAGGATGAATATTAGCCAAATCTTTTCTGCCTAGAACAGTCTTCTTCTTGGCAAGGAGCGACACCTCCCCCCCCCCCACCCCGACCCCTATACCTCTGGAATCAGGCTGCTGCTACTATGCTAGGTTTAGACGAAGGCATCTCAGACCTACTTTTCTGAAGCCAATGTGAGGTAGGTGCATTGCTCAAGAAGAATCAGCATGGCATTGGCTGGTCTCCAGTCATGTGACCCTTTCCCCTTTTCCGTGACTTTTTGGTGACTCAGTCATCACACTTGTCAGATCTTTCAGTGTTCCGGAATGTAGGGGCTTGGTGACTTGAACTCATTGAGGACGTGTATGTGTTTTCTTGCCATCTCTTCATTTTGGGGGGGAATTTCATCTACTAATTAACCATCTAATTCTCCTTGGCAAAGAATTCAGAAACAAAACAAGAGTTTAGCAGGTCTGTTTCCCCTCCACCATCAGTTATCATTATCTCATCTGTTATAGACACTAATTGTATCCCTTTTTTAATCTTCTTCTTGCCCCAGCTTAGCTAAAAACAAAAAATGAAAACAAAACAAAAAAATACTCTTCTGGTTATTGCTGGCCTACATCACCATCATTAACTTCTTTTTAGTTTTGTTGGTCCCAACACTAATCTTAGAGGAATGTGTCAATCGTATGTATTAATCTTCTGCTATATGCCTTTACTTCCATATCCAATATTAACCTTTTAAAAATCTAAGTTGGTTCATGAATTCCCCAAGTGACTACCATCTCAGCCTTTGTACATCACTTCCCCTTTCCTTCCTCATCAGAATCATTGGAGTCTGTGCAGAAATTCATTTTTGTGAATGTACCATGACTGGGGCTTGCCCTCTCCCCACAGAAATTTGGCCAACCAGGTACCTTGCCTATAGACTGGGTGGTCTACCCAGAGTGGTGTGTGGGTGTGTGTGTGTGTGTGTGTGTGTGTGTGTGTGTGTGTGTGTTTACCTTAAGTGGAATTTCAAAAAGAAGTCAGAGGACAACCATACCAGGGGCAGTCTCCATCTTGTCCTAGAAGAAAAACTAGTACCAGTGATGGTAGAGATAGAAGGCCACCAGAGGCTCATGTGTTACTGAACAAAGCTGAAGAGAATCATAAAACTTTGCTGACTGGTCCACTATAAATGTGTGTTACATAATCTCAGCTAGGCCCTGGGGCCTGGGAAGGCAATCCTTTTACATCTCCCCAATCCATCCACTGTTTCACTCCCCACAGTAACTTATTAAAAGCTTTTCCTCCCTCCTCAAATGTGGCATGGCTTTCCCTCTCCTCACTTTCTCTGCTGAGAATCCTGCATCATTTTTCACTCTAAAAAAGGAGGCCATTTGTTGAGAGAGCTCCCTCTTCCTCCCTCCCTCTCATCATGCATCCACATGCTTTTTGCCACATTCTCCTCCTTTACTCTTGTCTCATATGATGAGGCTGCCCTTCTCCTTGCCAAGGCAAACCCCTCTACATACACAAGTGGTCCCATTCTGTCTCATCTTCTCCAGCTGATGGTCCCCTCTATTATTCCTATTCTCTCATTTATCTTCATTTTTCTCCCTATCTATTGGTCTCTTCTGACTGCCTACAAATGCTCCCATGTCACTTTCATAATGAGAAACCCTTCATTAGACTTCATTGACTACATCTCTCTTCCCTCTTAGGGCTAAACTCCTTGAAAAGGCTATCTACAACCAAAGCCTCCACTTCCTTCCCTCTCACTCTCTCCCTTAACTCTCTCCAGTCTGGCTTTAGACCTCATCATTCAATGGAAACTAACTCTCTTAACAGTGATCTCTTAGTTGCCACATCTAATGTCCTTTTCTCATCTTTCTTGACATCTCTGCAGCCTTTGACATCATCAGTCATCTTCCTGAAACTCTCTTCTCTCTAGGTTTTTGTAATATCACTTTCTCCTCCTACCTATCTGACTGCTCCTTCTTTGTCTCCCTTGCTGGATCTTCGTTTGGGTCATGCTCCATAACCCTGGGTATTCCCCAAGACTCTGTCCCAGACCAACTTGTTTTCTATCTTCATGGCATTGCCCTTGGCGATTGTGACAGTTCCCATGGATTTAATTATCATCTCTACGCAAATAACTCTGCCAGAAGCCTTCCTCAGTCCTCTGAATTCTAGTGCTTCAATTTGCTCTGTATGTATTGTGTTTGTCCATGGCTGTTTGCATCTTGCTTTCCCCATTAGACTGTGAACTCCTTGAGAGCAGGAACTGTTTTGTTTTAGTCTTTTTTCATGTTCCTTAGCATGGGGGCAGGAACATAGTAGGTACTGAGTAAGTGCTTGTTGACTTGACAGGGGCTCCCGAGGGAGTGCCCTCCCAGACCTTCTGGAGCAGTCGGCAGACAATCTGGGCATAAGGAGCCAAGCTGGATAAGCAGAGGCCGTGGAAAAGCTGATCACATCAAGATTAGGGAAGGAAGGCAGTTGGTGAGAGCTCCTGGGTGTCCTCTTCAGCCCCATCTCCAGCCCTTCTCCGTCTTGGAGGGGGAGGCTGCCCTTGTTTACCTGGTCGCCCTTTCCTTCTTGCTTTTCCCTTTGTCCTTCCCTCTGCTGCCAAACACCAGGAAGCTTTCTTTTCCTGTTTACTTTTGTTTCTATGCAGTTTAAGCTGTCATAAAACATGATGTGATCAACCACAACTTGTCTGGTTATTGAAAATGCAGAGCGAGAGGGAAAGGCCAATGTCCCTTAAAGGCACAGGAGATAGTTTTTCCTTAGTACAAGATAAGGATGGAAAGCAGAGTTAGAATTGAAGAGAGACTACCTGTTATTTTTAGAGCCTTCCAGAGTGAATGAATAAGTCTCAAAGTGGACCCTAGACTTATTTATCCTTTTTTCCCCCAAATCTACTAAGAAAGGAAAATGAATGAACTGAGAAAATCTGAGCTATCAGAGCAAAAAGTTAACTCCTTAGGGTATTTCAAGGTAGGTGTCAGGCTTCCTGCTGTCAAGAAGATGGAGGGGTTTATATGAGGAGCTTCAGGGCTCCAATACTGCCTGTATGAGTGCTAGCTGTCAGTGCTTGGAGCAGTCAATCAATCAATAGGCATTTGTTAAGCACTTTCTGTAGGCCAGGCACTAGGGATATGAATGACAAAATCTCTACTCTCAAGGAACTTCCCTTCTAATAGTGGTTAGATGTGGGGGCTCGGCCGCAATGACAAGAGTGAGTCATTGGTGGGTATTTGGCCTACCAAATTTCCCTGGTAACACCTTAAGGGGAAAGGAGCAAGAACCAGCTGGGTTATGAGAGTTTCCCCTCACCACGCTTATGCTCCACTTGGGGTAAATTTTGTAATAGAATTTTATAATGTCCTTTCTCTAAATTCCTCAAAATCTGTGCCCTCCAAACTTAGGATGTGTGCCAAACTGCACCAATCCTTTCTTCATCTATCACAAACTCTAAAATGGAGTGATTACTTCCTCCCAAGGTTCTGATTACTTCTATTTTAGCAACCAGTTTCCCCTTATTGGTCAGAATCACGTTCAGATTAGCATTTCTCTTCCCTTCTTGCTCTTTGAAGAATGAAATTACCATTAAGACAAATCAAGAATTTATTCCTGCTCTGCTTTTGGTAAAGACATGTAACAGTGCCTACTCTGGTCCCCTGCTGCTTGGAAAGCCAGCTAAGTAACATCTCACCCCTCCCTTAGGGTTCTCTGGCACCCTTAATATGATCAGGGCTCTCTACAAACAACTCAAGCCCCTACCAAAGATGTTCCTTCAAGCATGGGGGTATCCCCTAAAAGTTAGTTCTATTTAACAATTAAACTTGGTTTTACCAAGGCATATTTACTTCAAAGGGATAATCACAAATATATAAACATTCTTCCAACATGAGGAAAGCATAATTCTCACCCAACCACCCGCACTTCAGTCTCTAGGAAGGGGAAGGGTATTTAAGTTCATAACGTAGCTTGGCTCTTATAGAGAGTATAGTCCCAGTTCCAAGTCCAAAATCCACCTGGGGCTTGAAGTCTGGGTACCCTGGTTTCTCAGGGCTTCCATATGGACATGGCTGGTTGTACCACCCAGCCTATAATCCTGGCTCCCAGGTTACCATGGCTGGAACTCAGGGATTCCTACCTGTACTTGAAACAGAGAGGAATAAACTACACAGAAGAAAAATAAACATCCCCAGGCCAAGAGGAACATTGGAGTCTCTGGTAGAAGGGAGAACAGGGGAAGAAGTTTCCCCCCCCTCCCCAGTTCAGTTCCTAGCACATGATGAACTGTGATCTTCACCCTCTGGATGTAGCAGGAAAGGAGCATGCTGGGAAAGAGAGTGACAGTCCTGGTCTGGCCAGGCCAGTTTTAAAGATGAAACCTGTTCCAGCTATGCTGCCAATTAAAGGACCAGGGAGCCTTCAAATTAGGTCATCTGGGCTTGGCTAGACAAGCTCTGTCACACATTTCCCCTTGTCTGAAATTTGCCATCCCTAGCAAATAGGCGAGGGTGATTTTCTTTTTTTTTTATTTTTAAAATAGCCAAATTGAGTTCCTTGTCAGGTTACAAATTTCCCAACTATTCGCCTTGCTTAGCCTTCTAGGGCATTTATCAAGCTGCTCAAGAAAACTGGTCTAAGCTAAGCTGTCCAAACTACATGGAGCTCTCCCCCGGGGGTCAACTGGTTGTCCTCCCCATTCTGACAGGAGAAAACTGTCCTAAGTGGAAACTCTTCAATAAGGCCATCAAACTGAGGTCTACAAAAAATTGTCTCCTCCAACGGGGCACACAAAACTTCTCTAGGGCTCCAGGCAATTTCTATTTGGTTCCATATCCCAAAGTACAACCAGAATTATCCCATGGATCCTTGCTACTGTTATTGCTGGCAAGCTAACTCATTGGGACGATAAGATAAGTAGGCTCAGCGAGGAAGTATCAAAGAATTATCAGCTGCTTGTGGATTTTAGGCCGTCATCTCGCCCTAAGAAGAGGACATTTTGATTTCACACAAGGCAACCGGTCTTGGTCTGTTTAATGCAAAAGAACCACATGAACATTTCTTCTAGACAGTAGCAATCTAATTGTAACACAGGAACTTTTACAAAGAACATTGACTTCCAAAGATATGATAGCAAATATACAAACTAACTCCCCGCAACATGTGAGAGGTATAATTCCCCCCTCAGTCTCTGGGGAGGGTAAGTGGAATAGATTCATAGTTCAGTTCAGTTTCCATAGACAAACAGTCCTGGTTCCAAACTCAAATCTTGCCTCTGGCTCCAGTCCCAGGTACCCTGGCTTTTCAGGGTTTCCATTTCAGGTCACTGCGGCTCCAACTCCAGGTCAGTGAGGATCACCTCTAGCACCTGAAACCTAGGACAAATAACACAGTATAAAAAAAAACAACCCCAGGCCCATTTCTTCAAGCCTGGGTAAAAGAGAGGCAAGCAGAGGAGGACAAGGCCTTCCCAGTTGGTCGGTTCAGCTCATGGCATCCATGCTGGGTCATGAAAAGATGTCAGAAAAGAGAGTGAATACTCAGTCTCACCATTACCACCCATGTGGCAGGGGACATGCCCGGTCTCCATTTTAGGCTAACTGGGTTTGCCTAAAGGCCCCTCAAGACCTGCTCTATGTTAAAACTGGGCACGATGGGAGAAGCCTGGGCTACATAGTGATTCCCGACTTTCCACATTAAACTTAATATGAGTTCTTATACAGGACTCAGTAACACAGAACAGTATCAGTATCAGTATATCAATATTTATACAGAATTCAATAATACAAAAACTTTTAACAATCGACAAATGAAAAGATTGTAAAGTTATACCATTGGGGCAGACTTATGAGGGAACACTCACCAGAAAAAAAATCTGCTGTATATTTACAGCCTAAAAACAATTTGCCAGATTTCTCTGTGAATTCTTAATCCAGGGTATCGAAAATAAAAGTGAAAAATCTCAGGGGTTCACACAAATGCAAAGGACTCCATTTTTATCCTATACAAGGCACCACATGTAACACTGACTACCCTGCCCCCTACTGCCTAAAGGCCAGATAAATTACATATCACCCTCTCAGAGTTGTCTGGTTCCCTTAAGGAGATCGGGCTGCCTAGGCTCTCTGCAGATGGTAGAGAACTTGGGCCTGGATAGTTGAAGTCATCTCCTAATTTATGTTAAATTAGTAACTTTGTGCCAGTTTTGTAATCTGTTTCCCAAACTGATCCTTTTTCTCCTTGTGGCCAGGTATTCTGGAGTATGCTATAAACCCCTATTCTAAATATCCTATTGCTGCCCGCCCTACCCAGTTATTTCTCTGAGACACGTTCTAGCCCTACAGCCTGCCTTCACATCTTACTTATGCTCACAGGCCCTCGGTTACTTCATATTTGGGGGCAGCTCTTTTCTCTAGCTACAGTACAAGTCAACATTCATGTCTCCTCTGCCTACCACCCCAACGTTATGGACAGATCTGATGCCGCTACCACATTTTGAGTAATACTTTTGTAGTTATATCACTTTTTTGTCAGAACAAATGGGTCATTTTGGTCTCCTCTGCACAATTTTGTCATATTAATGCAATCTATACCTTCACTCGGAGTATCACCTTTCACACAAATTTTGGTTTGTGCTCCCCAGTTCTTTCCCTTGAAGCACAGTTCCTGCTTTGAACTACCCTGGGGCTCTGGAAGCCACCCAAAGACCTCCAGGCCAGACTATAAGAAACAATGTCTTTCTACAAATTAGCAGACAACCAGCGTCAAACCTTTGGGAAATCCTTACCGGAAGGTGGTCAGGTGTGTCGCATCCAGCACCTCTGCCTTGATTGTGACATGGAGGGTCACACGAATAGAGTCCTTGCTGATAATCCAGGTGATGATTCCATTAACGAGTTGCTGATAACTCTATTAGGTAAGGGCTAAGTGCCGCAGCATTCTGACTCCAGCATCACTTTTGTTGTTGTTAAGTCATTTCAGTTGTGTTTGACTCTCCATGACCCCTTGTGGGGTTTCCTTGGCAAAGATACTAGAGTGGTTTGCCATTTCCTTCTCCAGTTCATTTTACAGATGAGGAAACTGAGGCAAACAGGGTTAAACGACTAGCCCAGGGTTACACAGCTAGTAGGTATCTGAGGTCATATTTGAACTTAGGTCCTCTTGACTCTGGGGCTGGCACTCTATCCACTGCACCACCTAGCTGCCCATTTCAGCATCACACCTCACTTCAAATGTACCCAGTCTTAAATTTGTCATTGATTCTTTTGGCAAAACTGGACCTGGTTTCCTTGACCCCTGGATTTTTTTTCTCCTAACTCCCTTGATGAATTTAATTGTCAGAAAATCTGTGGTCAGGGATATTTCAGATTCTCAATGTTAATAAGGGGTATCTTAATATCTAGCTGCTTGGGAAGAAAACCTAATACCTAGTTGCCTGGGAAGTTGCCCAGAAACTGAACTTGGGAATCTTCAGAAAATTTTCAATTCCTTCATTGGTGAGAGTATTCCACCAAACCAAAACCTCAGACACCAGTGTGTGTCCAGAGTCATGGTGATACTGTCTAATCCCCAGATCTCAACAGATCATTTCCTTTGGCTAGTCTAGCAACCCACTATCAGAAGGAAGCCTTAGAAAGTCCATGTTGTCACATGGCAAGCTGTTTTCTTCCTCATGACCACCATGACCTCTGTGTGCTACTGAGTGACTCTTGGCTTCCTGGCCATCTCCTTCTATTCAGGGCCCTTCCATTGTTGTTATGGCTACTCTTTGGCTAACATATTGATCTAGTTTCAGCCCAGTTTGGTGTCCATTCCTTTTCTTCTCCCAATATCTTGACTTCCTTTCTAATCACTGGAATCCCCAGTTCCTGGTGCTACTCATTCTTTGTCTCCCAACCTTCAACCTCTTCTCTTCTCCTACATAGTCACTCAACAGCACTGCGACCCAAACATGGGCCACATTTCTTCTAAAATTGATTAGTGTAAAATCTAACTGCAGCCTGAAATCACAAACTCAGCAAGAGAATGAGGACAGATTGTTCTGTCATTTTTTAGTCATGTCTGACTCACCATAACTCTATTTGGTGTTTTCTTGGCAATGATACTAGAGTGGTTGGCCAGTTCCTTCTCCAGCTCATCTTATAGATGAGGAACCACGGCAAACAGGGTTAAGTGACTTGCCCAGGATCACACAGCTAGTAAGTGTCAGAGGCCACATTTGAACTCAGATCTTCTTGACTCCAGGTCCAGTGTTCTATCTACTGAGCCACCTTGCTGCCCTAACGAGGGCAGAAGTTATATGCAAAGAGCAATGAGGGTAAAAAATGGAGAAATTTCTTTTATTTGATTTTTTAAAAAGCTTTTTTTATGTTTGCTATATTTTATATGATGATTTTGAAAAATTCTTTTCAGTATCTACATATATATGTGTGTGTGTATATATATATATATATATATATATATACATATATATATATATATATATATATATATATATATATATATCATCAGAAGTGGGATTTGAATCCCAGTCTTCTTACTCCCTGGGTAGTAGTGGAGCAGCATGTTGCTTCTGGGCAGCCTAAATTTTAGGGCAGCCTAGATTCTCAGACTAATATAATAATTAATAGCCTATTACTACTAGCTAGGTCTCATTCTTGACTCCTTACTCTCTCTTACTCCCCATATCCAATCCAATGCCACATCCTGCTGATTTTACCCTTGTAAAATCCCTCATATTCATCACCTTTTCTCCTCTGACACTGACACTACCCTGGTCCAGGCCTATGAAGCTGTTTAGTTGGATGAGATCTCTGCTGAGGCCTCTTCCCCCCCTAGAATTCTGTGATTATGAGAATCATATTTCGAATCATCTAGGAGACATCACTATTTAAATGAAACTTTCAGCAAATCCTTTTAAAAAATGTATCTCCCTCAGATATCCTCATAAGCCAAGATATTTCATTCTGTTTTTGTTTCTCCGATGCCTACCACAGTGCCTGGTACATGGTAGGCAATTAATAAATGCTTGTTGATTGATTGATTAAAATAAATAATTCATTTGTTGTATAAAGGGTCACTTCTTTTAGTATATTTTTTATAAATTATAATGGTCACATATGGGTTTTTTTTTAAAGATTGAACATGTCTCTATTCCTATTTAAAAGATGAAAATTTTACAATCATTTAAATATGCATACGGTGAATAATGAAGTGCTGTGCATGGAGGGAATCGAAAAGACTCTATTAGTACTGGTAATAAAAAAGAGATATGCATAGCTCTGAGTAGACCAGACAACACCCTTGAGGCTTCAAGGATGAATAATTGTATTACATCAAACATAAGTGACGTCACGAAAGCTAAACTCATTATGACTCAACACAACCTTGGCTCTCCCTTATTTCCCCTCAAACACCAAACACATCTGCTGGCTTCTGA
Source organism: Trichosurus vulpecula (assembly GCF_011100635.1). Lineage (NCBI taxonomy): Eukaryota > Metazoa > Chordata > Mammalia > Diprotodontia > Phalangeridae > Trichosurus > Trichosurus vulpecula. The sequence goes on along the minus strand of NC_050574.1, from coordinate 99,780,662 downwards.
AAAGAGAGCCGGGAAGACACATCTGACAAAATAGCACGTTAGAGATGGTGTGTGACCCCAGATCTGTGGATGTGTCATCTATAATTAGATGAATCTGTCGACTTGAATGAACAATAAAAAGTGTTTGTTGGCTTTCTCAGAGAGTTAGGAAAATGGAATACTACGATGGGCGAGAGCCAGCCTGGGTTTCAGAGGGAGGATCAGGGAATTATCAGGTAGCACTAGGTTAATTGGGAAGTAGTTTATTCACAGAAACTGACCTCATCTTCTAGGAAAGGTAAAGAATTAAGGGGTAAAATGTTTCAGGAAAGGCATAGGACTAAGGGAGTGCATGGTTTCTGTGAACATAGGACTAGGTTGCATATTTTCAGGAAATTGTATGAGTGAAAGAGCACCTAGGTGGCATAGTGTACTGGACTTGGCATCAGAAAAACCTGAGTTCAAATGTGGCCTCGGACTTTACTAGCCATATGATATTAGTCCAGTCACTTAACCTCTGCTTCAGTTTCCTCATCTGTAAAGTGGGGCTCATAAGAGGACGTACCTCGTAGGGTTGTTGTGAAGGTGAAACGAGATAATATGTGTAAAATATTTTGCGAATCTTAAACCAATATACAAATATTAGTTATGTGGGAAACAAATAGTCTCCTTCCTCCAAGAAGATAACGAAGGATCCCCCATACCAGAGAGAAGGAAATGGTTATTTCCCATGTATATTAAGCTGAGCATATCTCTGTTCATGAGCTGACCTTCAGCTTATATCCCAAGACCATTCTCTTAGATGTTGCAATGGGACCTACTGCATTATCATAATATTTAAAGGATTTATGATGTTCTTAGTATGGCTCCTCTATCCAAAAATACAGCCCTCAGCAACATTCTCCTTCCAATCATAGTAAATGATCTTTATGGATTACCATGCCTAAAAAAACTCTCATTTCCTGGTGGCCAACTCTTGAGTGATGAGCCTCTCCTTACTTAGTATAGCCTGGTTCTAGATCATCAGACACTGAATCCACGCCAAAAGCCTTTTCAGATCAGAAGGACCTTTCATGGAAGGGTCACCTCCCCAACACAACAGTAGAGTAGGACTTCGGTGGAATTATTATATTTGTAACAACAGAATTGATACTGCGCTCACTGGGGTAGAGACACCTGCCCCCACTGAAGGAGCTACACTGAATGGGTTCAGTCCTGGGGGAAATTGTCATCTAAAGATAGTGGTATAGGCTTTTTATACTCCAGAGCCCTGGAGGCTTAGTTGTGGCTCAAAGGTAGGTATCCCTTTTAGGTTTCCCTTAAAGCTTAAGTGTTGCTCATTTCTAGGGTCTTCCCAAAAGGACATAGAGAGGTGTTCAATGTACAAGGTAGATCAGGTATAGGACAGCTATTTATTTCTTGCACTACAAAAGAAATGTCTAAAAACAAGAATGACTTGTAAGCACAGGCTGCTAAATGCTTAAAAACATGAGGCCATAACTTATGACTACTATTATACTCTCATAGGAGCTTGATCCTCAAAACATTAAAATATGGAACAGTCGTTTCATTTGTATTTTGACTCTGCACTATTGAAACCATTACCTCAAGGTCCTGACAAGCCAGGTCAGGGCCTTAGGTTCATCCTCCTTCAGTGGTCATTTTCTCCAAGAGTTTTGTAGAAAACTCTTCTTGCTGACAGTCAGCTCCAACAGAGGAACCCAGTAGCTTGCAATGTCCCAAACTCACAAAATTGCCTCCAAGACTGGAAATGTCCATTTCATGATCACTGTTTTATCACCCGTGCTCAGGGAAAGACACATAGAGATAAGGAAGCAATCAGGGGCCTGGGTTGGGGTTACCAAAACAACAACACACCTACAGCAATTTGAGAAGCTACCTTAGCTGATGAGAGAGGAAGGAACCCTTCTCCTCTCATTTCAAGAGCAATCCCACAGAGAGATTTCAAGCCCACACTTTCAGAAGAAAGGATGAAGAGAGAGTGAGAGCAGAAATTGTCTCTCCCTTTCAAAACTCTTCCTGGATCAACAGCCAGTCTTCTTTCGACATGCCTCCCTCCTCCTGTTTTCACCCCAGAGACCAAGGGGTTACTGCACCAACCCAAGCTCCAAGTCCTTCAACACTAAGCAAGAGCACGCATGGCCCACTGGAAGTGACCCTAGGGAGACCAGCTCAGCTCCACGCTATTCCACCAGGGTATTTATAGCCAGCACAGATGGGTAGCTGGGGGAGGGATTAATTACTCCTATTACATTTAATAATTTCCATTTATCTAGTACATTTAGTAGAATGAAAGCTCCTTGAGGGCAAGGATGATTTCACTTTTGTTTTTGTATCCTAAGTGCCTATCATAGTGCTTGACACACACAATAAATGCTTATTTATTATTGATTTATTGATTAACTCATCACCTAGCACACTGTCTTGCATGGTAGAGAGACATTTATTAAATGTTTATCTAATTAAATTACTCCTCAAATGTTTTCAAAGTTGTTTTATACTCATTAATTATTATCAGAAAAAAATTCCACAGGTCATAGATATATTCATTTTATTGTTTTAAAAATTTATATGATCTTTATGGTAAACAGAGTTCATTAACATGTTATGTCAACTAAAGTTAGCAATATAGAATTTTTTTCCATAATAGAATTGGAAAACACCATTATTAGCATTTCAAAGGTATAGTGGTCTCTTTAGTGTCATGCTTAGCACCACTGAACTCTCATCTCCTAAAAACAAATTTAAATGCCAATGGGCAACAATAACTATTCTAAATAATTACACAAATTGTAATGAAATAATACAAATATGTGCTTTAAAATATATAGGCCTACACTTTATATATAGGAAGTTCATGCTTTTCATAGAGATACATTCATTTTAGATTCACAAAGTTTCTGCGATGTAGAGAGGAACTGGTATTTGGTAGTATTATACCTTCTTCATTGATAAGAAGACTGAAGTTCAGAAAAGTTCAGCCATCCACTTGAGTAAACATAGCCAAGACTCACCTCTAGGCTTCCCCATTCGTAACTCAGTACTCTTGTATCATACTGTCCTACAAGGTCCACCTGATGAAGTCATTTGAATTTCATGAGCTTCTGTCAAAACTGGCAACATAATACAGTAGATAGACCACTGTTTTTGAAGTCAGAAGATGAGTTCATGTCCTGGCTTATGGGGCAAGATACAGGAGCTCTCCAAGTCTCACTCTCCTCACTGGTAAAATGCAGATAATACATGACCTATCACTTACACATGTTGGGATTAAATTGCTTCCTAGCCCATAAAGTACTTTAGAGGTGTGACCTATTATTTTTACTCACACCAGGGCACTTGGAAGCATTGCCCCAAATGAGATTTTGTTCTTAGAATGCCTGGGAAGTGATAAAGGGTAACAAGGTGTTTCCACAATCCGGCTACTAGCAGCTTCTGTGGGGGTGTAAGATCCACCCACAGCCAGAACCCAGAAAGTTGCCAACAGCACAGTTTCTTTTGATCTGCTTAACAGAGGAAAGCAAGGTGAAGGGGTTGACAAGCTTACTTTAATTCAGCATACAAATATCATTCACTTAGTTCAGGGGAAGAGACCAGCACACTGAACTTCAGAGCAAATTACAAAAAAATTACAAACACCAACAGACAGACCCAATACAGATTCATAGTTACCAACATCTAGGTTCAGCCCGGGAGCTCAGAACAAGGGCTGGCCCAGAGTCACACAGGCCACCACTGCTGCGGGAATGAGCTCCAAAGAAGAAAAGCCCAACCCCTGGTTTTATATCTTTTTCAGCATCAGGGTCACCACGTGACCTAAAATTGTCACAAAGAGGCGACTTAAACCCACATGGTCTAAAAGCCTCTGATGTCCCAAACCTATCACTCAAACTCATTTGTAAACTAGGCCCTCCCCTGAGTTAGCCCCACTTTGGGCCCCACCTTAGTTGCCAATCCACACCCACTAAGGTTTTGCACCTAATAGGGGTTAGAGCTTGGGGCTTAGCACTTAGTAAGACTCAATGAAATACACTGAATTACTCAAAGCAAACAAAAGTCAAACTGTTCAAGGGCACTTGTTGAACTAAGTGCTAAGGAGCCCATTTTGCTTACCAACACACAAGGCCTTTAAGAAGAGGGCATGGGGATCATATGAAGTGGTTCAACAGAATGGAGATCTCAGTCATGGGACCAAGGAATGAAGGGAAGAAGAGTGAGTAAGTGGTTTCCAAAGATAGAGGTCTTCTGGTTAGGGAATGGTCAAGAGGGAATAGTGTCTTGTGAGAACAAGTTCTCAGAAAAGAAAGTAGGAATTTGTCCAATGGCCCTTAGCAGTGACCTGGGAACACAGACTGACTAGTGATCATGATGGAAAGAAAACACTGTTAGTTAGTTATAATGCCTTGTTAGAGAAACATGCCCTAAGTAAGCATGTTCTGTTCACCTGGGAATAGACCATTTTCCAAGATGTGTGTAGAAAGCCGGGCAGCTTCACAGCTCTGTCGGTGAATGACATTAGGTCCCAGTGGGAAGCAACAGTTTGCTAATATGGTACTCATCAGGCTGAGATGCCTGCTGGGGAATAGATTGAAATGCATTAAATGCAGCTCATCATTGAAATCAGGCAGGAAATTAAAAAATTTTGAAGTCATTGAAAGGTGAATTTTATGTTAATTTAAAAGAAAATGTTTGGTTAAACCAACTACTCTCCAAGTGACTTCCTGATTTGTATGTTTGCTAGACATCACCTTGGAATAAATTAAAACTCAGGGATTTCATACTTGTTCCAACAAAGAAAGCTACTTAATTCATCCTAATCAATCACGATATTTATTTTCAGGTGCTCTAAATGCTGGGGCGTTTTCCCCATGCCATCTTTGTCCTAGAGATGACTATGGCAAGAAAAGCCTTTTTAACTATTAATGGATATTAAACTGTAGTGACTGAAATTGAACTCTCCTACAGAAATCCAAGAAAATCTCTCTGCTGGATGGCCAAGTAGCATGGCACAAGATCCCCTATGCATAAAATATAACAAAAAAGATATAATGCAGCACCTCAACTCACATATGGACAGCCCCCACCCCAAAGAACCACCCCAGGTTCAAGGGAATCTGAATCCACTAAAAAAGCATCACTTGTGAACACCCTCAGATGTATTTATTTGCGCTAGTCAACCAGAGGACATAGTTCATAACAATGATATTAAATTAAATAATATAATTTTAAAATAGCAATAAAATATTTACCCCATAAATATGGTGCATACTTTTTCACAAATACACACATTATCAGAGGGAAAAAGGAAACCCTCAATTGCTTCTGCCTCTGGGAATGGAGGGTAGCACAAAAAACACCCTCCTATATTCTCATTTTATAGGGGGCTCAAAATGCCAGACATCTTTTCAATTGATTCCAGCTGCTCTGCTTGGTTTTGCTTCCACCATCTTCTGCCATGTGTTAGCTCCAGGTACTCTCTGACACTCCCCTCCACCCCATACCTTTTCAGCTTCCTTTTGCGTATTGTCTTTGTCTCATTAGATTGCAAGTTCCTCAAGAGCAGGAACTTATTTGTATCTCCAGTGCTCAACACAGTGCCTGGCACAAAGTAGGTGCTTAGTAAATGTTTATTATATTATGTCATACCCACCTAGGGAGCTTGCATGGAGAGACAGGCGATACCTGGGAAAACTGGAAGTGCAAAGGAGTGGAAGATGATATCCTGGGGATTTTCACACTTCTGCTGGGTTTGGCGTCAGATGTATAGTCCTTAACAGACATTCTCCACACCAGCTTCATGACTGCCAAGCTTCTCTCTGCTATTCTTCAGGACTTCTGGCTCTTCAGAGTGCCTACTGGCCACCTCGGCTCCTATAATAATAACTAGCATATACATAGCACTTGACGGTTTGTAAAGCACTTTATAAATATTATCTCATTTTATCCCCACAGCAACCCTGGGAGGTAGGTGCTATTTTCAGCTCCATTTTACAGAGGAGGAAATTGAGGCAGATACATTAAGTTACATGCCCAGAGTCAAGCAGCTAGTGATTGTATGAGAAGTGAGGCCTTCCTGACTCCAGGTGTAGCACTCCAGCCACCATGTCTCCTAGCTTGCCTCCTGTCTACTAGAGTGCAGTGACTAGAAAGCCTATGCTTGATAAAGGTAGGCTTAATGCTTTAGTCATAACCAAGGCTATTAGTGACAACATCCAACAAAGGAACAAAAGTGTCACTTGTGAAAACACTTTGAATGTACAAAGTATATCTTTTGAGTTCTCTGTGTTTGGATTCGAATCCCAATCTGTTATCTCAGTCAACCCTCTCACTTAAGGTTAGGAGTTCCTTATAATTTTCATTTAAACCTCACATGAGGATCTTGTGCTCTACCGCAAATCACACTGGAGAGCTCTGTTGTGTTTAAGGCAGAGCCTATTTTACTCCCATGATTCTTTCCAAATTTACATGTAAATAAATTTGAGTGAGAACAAAAGCTAAACAAGTAAGGCATGTCAAGTTTTATCCATCTAGTCTGCAATCCTGCCTCAATTATGCATAGATGGTTAGCAACAAGACTTCTAAAACTCTGAGCCTCCCTATATAAACCAAACCAAACCAAACCAAACCTCAAGAAGCATTAGATATAATTAAATAGGCAAACCACAGAGTCCAGAGTCCCCCAAAAAGCAATCATCATAGTTATAGCCCCACAGAATCTCAGAATTTCAAGCTGCTGAAATCAGCTTGGACCTACTGGGGAGAGACAATTGTTAAATTTTCAGTATGAGCATTTACATCTTGGAAATTGGTAAATGCTATAAATCAGAGCTTGACTTATTGTTTTGTTGATTGTCTAGACTTAAGGATGTAAAGAAGAAAATGGTAATCATGCAGATTAAATTTAACAGCATACCATGCATATATTTACCCCCTAAAGAGCCACTTGTTATATATTTACCAGCATGCCCCTGGTAGTAAGGAGCCTTGGAGATCATGTAATCTACTCTATTCCTGAACAAGAACCCTGTCCACAGCATCACCCATAAGTGGTTGTCTAGCTTCTGCTTGAAGACCTCCAAAGAATGAGAACTACTGCCTCTTGCAGCAGCCCATTCCCATTTTGGTCCGCATCAATAGTTAGATAAAGCCAAAATCCATTTCCCTGTAACTCCTACCAGTTGGCCTGAGTTCTGTCCCCTAAGGCCAAGCAGAACACGTTCATTTTTTCTTCAGCTATTTGAAGGCAGCTATCCAATCTATGCTTTGGTCAACAGATCTAGGGATTTAACTTCAGAAGGTCGGTCTAATTGTGGGAAATGATAACGTAGAACTTCTATGATAAAAGTTTTGTTATTCTTGCTGTTTTTAATCTGTACAACATAAAACAATATAATGAAGCAACGAACAGAAAAAAGAACAGGAGGGAGAAATGTAACTGCAAACATAACAGATAAAAACTTAGCATTGAAAATATCGATACAAAGAACTGATGCAAATATTCAAGGGAAATAGTCCCTATTAGATGAATGGTCATAATCTACGAAAGCACAGATTGTGAAAGAGAACATACAAATGACAAATTCTTTGATACGTTGATGGCTCCATGATCTTGTTGACATCGATGCTCATTTCATTGGTATAGATCACAGTCTATAACTTCTCACTTGATATGATTCTCCATGCCATGGCAGATTATAGGTCAGTCATAACCAAGGCTATGAGCCACCATATCCAGCACATGGACAGAAGCATCATTTGCGAACACATTTTGAATGTACAAAGGCCCCTCCAGGCTAAGATTGTGTATCTCTTGAATTCTCTTGTGAATGGGTCTGAATCCCGATCTCAGATAACCCTCTCACTTAAGGTTAGGGAGACTGATTTCATATCACATCTTTGACACTTACTATTTGAATACTTAATCTCTCTCTCAGAGGTTTGTTTCCTCATTCATAAAATATGGATAATAATATTAGTAGTACCTACCTCCCAGGGTTGTTGTGCTGCAGAAATGAGATAATGTATGTAAAACACTTGGAAAACCTTGGAGCACCATGTATGCTAAGTGGCATGGTTAGAGTGCTGGGCTTGGCATCAGGAAGACCTGGGTTCAAATCCAACCTCAGACACTTACTTGCTGTGCAATCCTGGGCAAGTCTTTTTTCTCTATCTGCCTCAGTTTCTTCACCTGTAAAATAGTATCTACTTTCCCAGGGTTGTTATGAGGATAAAGTGAGATAATATTTTAAAAAGTCCTTTACAAATCTTAAAGCACTAACTATTGTTGGTGTTGCTATTCTCCATAAATGTGCTGTAGGTCTTCTTCTAGGTCTTTTAATATTTCCTGGTTTCCAGGGAAAGCCTGAGGCTTTCCCTTTGTCTGTGTCATCTCTTGTTCTGGTCCTTGGTGGTGGCTTTTATGATATCTCCTGCATACAAATCATCATCGGCAATATGCTGCAGGATGTTTATATCCACTATTGGTCTCCTCGCAGCCTTTTGTTGGGGGGGTCACCCTTAGTTTTGATTCTTTGGTGACTGTGGTATTTCATGTTTAATGTAAGAGTGTAACTACCCACAGCTGATGGACTCACAGGAATAAAGCCTGGTCAGAGGACTGCCTGGGAGAGTAGAGGAGGAGAGATGACAGTCAGGCACAAGCCAGCCCCCTGTAACAGGTGGCGCAGTGGATAGAGCGTTGAGCCTGGAGTCTGGAAGACTGGAGTTCAAATCCAGCCTCAGACACTTACTAGTCGTATGACCCTGGGCAAGTCACCTAACCTCTTTCCACTGTTGTTTCCTCAACTGTAAAATAGAGCTGATAATAGCACCTATCTCACAGGGTGGTTGTGAGGATCAGATGGGTTAATGATTGCATGATGTTTAGCAAGTGCCTGGTACATACTGACTGCTATATAAAAGTTGCTATTATAATTATTACTGGGTGGCCTTTCTTTACGTGACCTAATGGCTTATTTTGGCTGCTGTGACCCACTTTAGGGTTTGAGGTTTTACCAAATGATAGATTCTGACCTGTGGAAGTGAGGCTAACTGATGGATCACACCTCCTTTTACTCTTCTTGTTCCTGTTAATTACTATTATTATGATTATCTGTTGTTAGCTGTGACTACAAATGCATGTGCTATTTCAAGAGACTTCTTTCTCCTGTGGAAGCAAGAATTTTTATATTAATATGGTTCATTATCATTATTTTTGAGGCAGCTAAGGGGCATAGTGGAAAGATGCTCTATCTATCTATCTACCTATCTATCTATCTATCTATCTATCTACTAGAATCAAGAAGACCTAAGTTCAAACCCTGCCTTGGATACTGATGAGGTGTGTGAACCCCGGGCAAGTCTGCCTCAGTTTCCTCATCTATAAAATGGACATCATAATAACACCCACTTCCCAGTGTTGTCATTAGCATCAAATGAGACAATATTGGTAAAGCACTTTGTAAACCTTACAGTGATATTTAAATGTTCTATTACCCTTTTTGTTGAATCCATGTCAAAATTTGTTTTCTTTAAAGCATAATTATTTGTAGCCTCATACATTTGCTAGTCAAAATTACAACAGATTTATTTTCATCTTTCCTTCTAACTCCCACTGTGCTCCAAAGATAATACTAGCTTCTGTCAAGGTCATTCTCAGGCTGTTTGCATTCAAGCTGAGCAGAATTCGAGGTAACTACCATCTTCCAGTAAGATTTTTCACACATACTCCTTATAGGAACCTGTTCATCACAGGTTTCCCCCATTCCCCCAAACAACAGGTGCCTTCAGGGTCAGAAACCAACAATGAATGCAGGAAGGGGCTCTGGCCAATCGGCACTCACGAATCCAGGGGCCATACTGATAAAGACTGATGTCAAAAGCAAAGCTTTTTCATTGTACAAACAGGTGTAAGCCAGGCTCAAATCACATTGTTGCCAAAGAGGCAACACAGGGTTATGGGTACTCATAAAGATGGAGAAGGCTGGTGCAGGACTAGAAGAAGTCTTACTTTACCTGCCTGGAAGAGTGCACCCTTATCTCAAAGAACCGAAAACGATGAAGAACAGGATCAGCTCACCAAGGAGTCAATACTCGTCTAAGATCAACCGGCTGCAATTCATCTCTGAAATAACTCATATCCTTCCATAAATCTCACTGGAATACACATAAATGATGCTTTGTGCTTAGATTTCACCTTTTGCTGGCATAAGAATAATGGTTACTACAGAACTCTTAATTTAGAGAGAATTAGCTGCTAAATGTTGGCCGATGAGCAGTAGACAATTACCCTTGTCATGTTATTCTCCTTCAGGGAGACTCTTTTAGCTAGAAAATGCTATATTCCCATGAATAAATTGTAATAATAATGATAATATTTATGTAGCCCTTTAAGATACGCAAAGAATTTGCAAATATCTCATTTTATCTTTACAATATTCCTTTGAGGTAGTTTAAGGTTAACTGGCAATCAGATCTTCCCCGCCCACCAAAAGGCCTCATGTGGAGCCCATTAAGGGGAACTTTTTTGCTTGTAGGAAGTCTTACACACCTTTTGTTAATTTCTAATTAGGCACTGAGCCTAAAGAGTACATATTCTGAGAGGCGAGCTTTTGCTTTGGGGGTTCACGTATGAGAAAGGTATTGTGATTCCCTCATGGCTGTATGTTCACAACCTCTCAACTGCTCAGAGGTAAAGGCTCTCTCCATTCAGTGGTGGATACAAAGCTTTGATTCAAGCAGTAGAGCCCTGTCTGTTGATCTTTATTTCTCTTTGTATTTCCTGTCTGTATTTTATGTGATTAAAAAGATTGTTGACCCCTGAAACAGCTATTTTTCCTTAGTAAATCAGATCTAAGAACCCACACTAACAGCCATCCTGGGTATACCAGTGTGGTCATTGTTATAGGTAGGTGGCATTATTTTCATTTTATATGTAGGGAAACTGAGGTAGGCAACAGTAAAATGACTTTCCAGAATTACACAAGTAAGTGTGAGAAGTTAGGGCAGCTAGGTGGTGCAGTGAATAGAACACTGGGCTTGGAATCAGGAAGACTCATCTTCCTGAGTTCAAATCTAGTCTTAGATACTTACTAGCTATGTGACCCTGGGCAAGTCACTTAACCCTGTTCACCTCAGGTCTTCATCTGTAAAATGAGCTGGAGAAGGAAATGGCAAATCACCCCAGTATCTCTGCCAAGAAAACCCCAAATGGGGTCATGAAGAGTTGAACATGACTGACATGATGGAACAGCAGCAGCAGCAAATGTAAGAAACCCAACAGGTTTTGAATGAGTACCAAAGGAGTAAAGAATTGGTGTGCAGGAAAGTAAATGTCCATATGGATCTGGAAGGGAAGGTGGGACTGCCAATAGTGCCTGGGAAAAGAACTCAGCTTCAGCTAGGAATCTCTTTCTTCACATCAATGTATGTGATATTCAGGAGAGAAAGATCGCATGGATGTCTTATGATTTTTGCCTTAATTGGAACAATTGCTGAGATTGCTCACTCCACTTGTAAAAACTTTGTATTCAGCTCACATGTGGAATCAGAGCCAAGAACTGAACTCCTGCCCTTTTGCCTTCCCTGCTACATGAGAAGACTGGAGCAGGACTGAATACAAGGTTGCCATCTGGGCTGTGCATAGCAGACTGTGATCTGCTACTGCTGGAAGGTGGACGGTGAGCATTGGGGGTCTCCCCCCAGATCATCCATTTAAGGAGGGGGCCCAGTGCATTTCCTACCCAGATGCACTCCTGGACCTCATCATGCCCCCATGGTACCCTCTTCTCCCTCCCATTTCAGCTTCTTTTTTGTGGGCTGTCTTCCCCCATTAGATGGTGAGCTCCTTGAGGGCAGGGACTGTCCTTTGCCTTTATTTGTATTCCCAGTGCTTAGCATGGTACCTGGTACATAGTAGGAGATGAATAAATATTTATCGATTGATATCAATGAAACACTTCTATAAATGATATTGGTAGAGTTGACCTAATGAAGTGTATGAAAGCAACTAGAGCACAATAAAGGAAGAGAATGACCAGTAGGTGGTAGACACAAACAAAATCACAAATCCAGATTGCCAAGAAAACCAGCATTATCTTTTCAGGGGCAGAGCTAAGGAGTTATTGGCAATCAGTTACCCTGAGTCCTGCCTAAGGAGGGCAAAAAAGTTGGCTGATACCCAACATGCTTTCTAGCATTGGGTGATGCTACATGATTCAGTTATGTAGTGTCATTGGAAGACTATTGTTACAGAAAAGATTATGTGTGTGTGTGTGTGTGTGTGTGTGTGTGTGTGTGTGTGTGTGTGAGAGAGAGAGAGAGAGAGAGAGAGACAGACAGAATGAATAGTGGATATAGTTCAAGACTTGAAATTAGAAAGACCTGTGTTCAAATCTTGCCTCAGATGATTCACCAGTCACATGACCATAGGCAAGTTATTTAACTTCTCTAAGCCTCAGTTTCCTGTCTGTAAAATGGGATAATTGTACCTACCTCACAGGATTGCAAGCTTTGCAAACATTAAAGTATTCTAGGAATGTCAGCATCTTATTATTATTTTCATTATTATTATTGCTGTAACTGTGTAATTTCTCAAATGACATTCAATGAATCCTTTTTTTTCTATTCATTTCTGAGCCCAGTTCAGTTTCCATATTCAGTGTCTGTCCAAGATATAAGTACTGGTTAACTCAATGGACTATCCAGCTGACTGCATGCCATATTCTAGACAATATGCATTCTTCATCCATTTGGTTTTTCTTGTGTGGATTGCTAGATTGATCCCTTTTGAGTGACTGGATCTTGCTGAAGAGGTCTTGTAGTATCCTATGATTTAATGCAGTCAGCACAATGACCCCATAGTGGAACATCTGGAGAGCTTTCCCAATAGAGAATTCCCCTCCAATTGTCCTTTGGGTAAGACATTGTTCATAATGCTGGTGGATACCTTTGGTTAGCCTATATCTTTATGTCATATGATTCATTTGATCTTGGTAATTAAAGAATAATTAAATAATCATCTGTGGTTGCATCTGTCATAAAGTTTTTCTAATCTTTGGAGATACCTTGTTGAGGAGGCTGAATTTTGTTCTACTGAGACAAATGCTTTGTTGCAATCAAAGTAATTACAAATAATATCTTGAAAAAAATCTTCATCCTTTTTAACATAAATTAAAATGACTAAGTTACCACCAAACTGGCAAAAGCAAACAAACATGCTAAAACCCAGTGCTGGTGGCATAAAAGAGAAAAGGTTACCCTCATCTATTGCATATGGAATTGCAAATTAGTGGGATAATTTTGGAAAATGTTATGGAAATACTTTGCAAGCGTTATTAAAAAATGATACCCTTTGACCTAATAATCTCAATACTGAGAATGTGCCCCAAGGGGGGAAAAGTTATCTTTTTGAAGACATGAGTAATAGCATTATTTGTAGTTTTCAAAAGCTAGGAACAGACTAGATGTCCAACAACTAGGGATGGTTTAATAATTTTTGGCATTTCATTGTAATGTGTTCCTGCAATGCAATTTAGGATGATCAAAACAGGGAATATAAAGCAATATAGAAAAGATTATGTGAAATTATGCAAAGTAAACAGAATGAGAAAAGCAGTATACAGATGGGCTACAACAGTAGGACAATATACCCACAAATAAAAGGATGAATGGACCAACAAAAATAATGGAAGGGAACAGAAAAAGAAGGAATAGTGGATAAGTTGGTACAGATATCTCTATGTTAAAGGGTATTTTTAATTAGTTGTAAATATAAGCTTAATTTTTTAATGTTCGAAGTTCATTGGTTATTCATAAATACTGAAACCAATCAATCAATAAACATTGATTAAGTGCCTACTATGTGCCAGGCATTGTAAGATAATCAAGAATACTGAGTATTTAGAGGAGGATTTCTCCAGACTCAGAGAGAAAAGGATACTTAATTAAGCAGCAGTGATTGTGTCACAAGAAGAACCAGCAGGTTAGAATTCAAGAGCCAGAGAGAACAGCATCCACTGAAAACTAAGGGTCTGTACCCCGAGTGTAACGAGGAAGGACTGAGTATTTTTGAGGAAGAGAGAGTCAAGCAGTCTGGGAGCCATTTTATTGTTATAAACCTCATCAAGCTAGGTTGAGTTACTATTCGGTGTCCCTGCAAATTGCCAATCTATATTCAGTATTGTCAACCTGTACAAACACTCAAACCAACTAGGTGACCAATAAAAAAGTGAGGCATTTATTCAGGGTCAAGGAATTGCAATTGGGGACAACATGATGCCTTACTCAGACAGGGATGTCTGGGGAAGGAGGGAGCAAACGGATCCTTGTAGAGTATAGTCATGAGAAACAGAAGGAGGACTTATGGTCTGGATGCACAGGACAGCCAAACTGCAGGAATGGGGTGTTACAGAAATGTCCTTGTGATTATCTCTGCCCAGGAACAGAGGTAGTTAGAAACTGCTGGAGTGTGGGGGGAGGGTTTCTTGGGGGCAGTTAGAAACTGTTGATTGACCTTGGGGCAGGGAAAGCTGTTAGAAACTGCTAGTCAGAATAGGGTAGAGGCCCAGAGATTCCCAAAAGTTGACAGTATCTAACCTCAGATTTGGGGAAGGGTTTCTTGGGTTATAGGAGTTTTACATTTTCAGCACCCCAAAATACCTGTGAAAATACCACTATGGAAGTTAATAGAAGACAGCTCATAGAATCAGCTTTCCTCAAGGTTCATCTCAGGGGCCACCTCCTCCAGGAAGGCTTTCCTGGTCACACTCTTTTTCAGATGCTCTCTTCCTCCTGAAATTATCTTACATTCACTTATCTCTGCTAATGTGTTTCCAGTAAAATATAATTCCTTAAAGGCAGAGACCATTGTGGGGTGGTGGGGCTGTGGTGGTGGTGTTTCTCTTTGCTTTCACATCACCTGGCACAATGCCTCCTATATGTTAGGCACTTCCTAAGTGCTTACTGAATTGAATTAGATGGAGTGTCTCCTCTTGTTACAGATGGGAACAAATCTTTTTTTATAATTCACTCCTAGATTTTCTTTTTGTCAGGGGAGCTTCGAGGCATCACTAACATAAATATTGCAACAGTTCCTTTTCTAGAATATGGAAATAAGGAAGCGCCAGAGGGAGTAAAAGGAGAAAGGACAAAGTCCCAAGGTCATGGTTATCAGAGGAAGAAACCCTAATTCTCTGAGTGGCAGTACCAGAAATATAATAATAATATACCACAGGGACCTTCTCTTCAGAGGCATCCTAATCTGTCTCCCCATAGTCCCCTACATTGTCTGTGCTTCTATATCCAAGGGGACAATGAGACACCAACTCCCAGGTCTCAGAACCAAGACTGGGTGAGAGGAGCCTAATCCATCAATCAACCCATCAGCTTCACTAAGATTCTGTTAAGATCTTTACCCTTTGTTGTTGTTCTGCCGTTCAGTCATATCCTGCCCATCACGATCCCTGGACCTTAGCACACCAGGCTCTTCTATCTTTCACTCAAAGTCTATCCAAGTTTATGTTCATTGTTTCCATATCTATCCATTTCATCCTCTACCATCCACTTTTCCTTTTGCCTTCAATCTTTCCCACATCAGGATCTTCTCCAATGAGTCCTGTCTTCTCATTATGTGGCCAAAGTATTTAAGGTTCAACTTCAGTATTTGCTCTAAGGGTTATTTATCTCTTGTCTCTGGTTCTACCCTTGAGACATCTTGTCTCTACACCCCCCCCCAGTTTAGATTCTCATCACATCTCATTTGGATAACTATGATAACCTTCTAACTGGTCTCCCTGAGTCCAGGGTCTGTCCTCTCCAATCTGTCCTCCACACAGCCACCAAATTAGTTTTTCTAAAGCACAAATTTAACCATACCACTCCCGAACTCAAGAAGTGTCAGTGGCTTCTTATTGTCTCTAGAATAAAATGCAAAATTTCTAGCTTGACTATTAAAGCCCTAGCTCCAGGCCACTTTTATAGACATTTCATGTTATCAATCAATTAATATTATCAATCCATGCTCTATTTCCGTTACTGTGACCTATTGGCTCTTCCCCAAACTTGCTTCCTTCTGCTTCTGCACCTGTGCCTGGAATGCACTCCCAGTGTGCCAACACCTCTTGGAATTCTCAGCCTTCTTTAAGGTTCATCTCAGGGGCTACCTCCTCCAGGAAGCCTTTCCTCATGACATCTCTTCTTAGAAGCTTTCTTCCTCTTGAAATTATCTTATCTGTATAAATGATGTATTTTCAGTAAAATATCAATGAAAGGCAGGAATTTTTTTTTGTTTGTTTTATCTCTGTATTTCCATCATCTGGCACAGTCTCTTCTATATAGTAGGAGCTTGATAAGTGCTTGTTGAATTAAATTGAGTGTCTCCTCCTGCTGCAAAGGGGAACAAATCTTTTCTATAATTCACTCCCAGATTCTCTCCTAGTCATGGAAGCTTTGAGGCATCACTAAAATAAATAGTGCAACACCCCCTTGCTAGGACATGGAAAAAAGGAAGTACACTCCAGAGGAGCATCCCTAACACACTGTAGAGCAGTGGTCTCCAGAACAGGGATGGGGCCATGGACTGACCCAAAGGGGCTTGTGATCAACTATTGGGAGGACAGGAAGATGAGTCACTTCTTCCCCTTCTTGGGAATGGTTAATTATGAGGCTTCTTTCCAATATGACCAACACTACTCTCATTCCCAAACATTCCTCTGCTCCGCCTCGCTCTACGTCTTTCCTTTTTTGTGTAAGAGCTCCCTACTTCCCCCATTTTGAACTATGGTCAGTCCTCACATCTCCCAAGCATCTACAGCCACAATTGCCCAAAGGCCAACGGGAAAATATTACCCCCATCCCTAGTCCCCAGGTCACCTTATGGCTGGGGCAGGCATTCCCCAAGGGGTGGGCTCTGCACTCAGGGACACTTACTGGTGAATAAGAGCCTTACCTTCCCCCTTGTCATTTTTGGGTGAGACAGAATGAATCACATAGGATGAACAAGCCTAGACAGAGTGTGGTCTGTATCATGGATACCAATACATTATCTTTCCCCTCCCCTCTCCCCGGCGGCCTCCCAACCCCATCCATCTTCCAAACTTTCCTATTATTGTCTAGGGTACCACCATTCTTCTGCCCAGTCACCAAGGCTCAGAACCTTGATGTCACCTAACTCCTCACTTGCCATCACCCCACATATACAATCACTTGTCAAATCCTGTCTACCTTCCTCCACGGATCTTACATCCATACCTTCTCTCTACACATGTGACCACCATCCAAGTTCAGGCATTCCTCAGCTCTAGGCTGGACTATTGCAATAGCCTTCTGGTTGGTTTCCCTGCATCAGGTCTTTTCCTTCTCCAATCCAAAGTGATTTTCCTGAAGTATAGATCTGACTATGTCGCTTCCCTATTTAATAAACTCCCATGGCTTCCTATTGATTTTAGGGTTATATATTATTCCATTTTTATCTTTTAAATGTTTTATTTTGCAAAGGTTTTCAAAGTATGGAATTAGTACAAGGGTATATGTATATAACTTATAAATAAGGAAAAATATATGTAACACTCAAAATTTCATCACTGATAAATGCACAATAAAATTTATTGCTGATGATCAAAAAATCTTGGAGATCATTGACCCAGAGTGGAGTTGCTCACTCTGATTCTCCCATAAACAAGTCAACAAACATTTATTAAGCACCCACTATGTGTCAGGCGCTGAACAAGCTAGCCTTGAGGCTGCCATCTGGAACTAGCAGTTTGGAAGCTACCCTGGATCCAAGAATATGTAAAAGGTGCAGAAAGCTGAGGGCTGCAGAGGAGAAGGAAGCCTTAGCCTCTCTTCCATTCCCACCTATATTATTTACAGGTGTAAACTGAAGTGCATTTACATGAATAAATGCATGCTGGCCTGGGCCTCCTTCTGCACAAAGTACAGCAGGGAGTCATAAGTATCTTTGGAAGGTTTTATTTGCTGGAAATGGAGATGAAACTGCCTCTTTTTTCCAATTGCAGCATCGACGAGCACTGTGTCTCTTGGTAACATTTAGAAGCAAACTGAGTGAAGAGCTATCCTATTCACTGTAGAGAGCGTTTTGTAATACCCGAGAAGGTCTTGTTTCCAGAGGCAAACACAATTAGACCTGTTCTCGAGTCATTTTTCATGCTCCACAGAACTCACCATTGGGTGGCAACAGAGCCAGTTCAGAGGGGCAGTTGTGTGGATGACAAGTGACCTTTAACATTTCTGAACAAACATTGCTCTTCCTGAGGCAATTCAGCTGTGGAAGCAAACATCTGACTCATCCATAGAAACGGAGGTGGAGTAAATGGCAAGGCTGATCTCAGCACCATCTAAAACATAAGCCCTGACCCCAGAATAATCCAATTGACATAAATAGGACTTTCATCAACCTCCCTTACAATGGAAACCTTAAAGTAGGGATGTTACAAGTTACAAATTATTTCATACATTTATAACAAAGTTGATCCCATAGCTATGTAGAGACTTAATCAAGGGAGTTGTCCCAATTCCACTGAATGGGCTATAAATTGTTGTTTGATACTTTGATCATGTCTTCCTATGAACATGTTCCTCGGCATCTCCTGGAGGAAGAGTTTCAGTGATATTAACTAAATTAATTGGCTACGACTGGAGGATGGACTTTGTGAGGAGAGTTACCCATTGGAATAATTTATGTATGGGAGCTGACAGTCTGCCCAGCCTTCTCTTTCTATCTTTCTTCCAGGGAGATTTTGAAAGTGAAACAGAGCTAAGAGATAACCTGATTCAATGTCTGCCTTGGGGCGGGGGTAGAGGGAGCATTTAGTAAGTGCCTACTGTATGCCAAGAACTGTGCTAAGCACTTTATAAATATATTATATATGTATATATGCACATATATACATATAACTTATAAAGTGATGTGGCAGAGTCCATGTAGCCAAAAAGGGGAGTTGCTGATCCCAATTTTAAATCACTAGTGATGCAACCTCTCAACCATATGGCAGCTGTGAAGAGACAAATTACATGGTTTGAGTGATAGGAATTCCTGAGCCCTAAACTTATAGTTAGAGAAAAGAGGGTTTCTCAGGCAGCATATCCTGAAATGTAGCCTTCGAGCAACAGAAGGGAGATTTCCTGGGCAGCACTAGCCTTAGGGATTACCAGGTGAGCAGCCCCAAGTTTGAGAGGTCAGTGGTCTAGTTTTCTATTGCGATAAGGGTGATTTCTAGGGAAGTATGCCTTATGGACATAAGGTCACACAGCTAGAAAGTATGCCCTTCATAGAATATAAGCAATGGAATCAAACCCCGACATGAGGAAGCACAGGACCTGGATTTTGCCATCACTATTCCTGTAAGTTATTTGGTCCGTGGATCTGCCCTTCTGAGGGGAGTCCAAGCCTTCAAAGTGGTACCACAAGATTGGCTGCCTGTATGGGTCTCTAAGGGGTGACAGTGAGACTCACTGGACTGTTTAGCTGTTACCTCTTGTAATAGAAGTAATATTCCTAAAACCTGGATCAGGCCTACCCATCTACCTTCCCTCCTGGGAGAGGGATGAACTACTCTTAAAGGAGGTAAAGTGATCCCAGGACCTGATTGGCCCATTTCCCTGATGCAACTTTCTGGTTAGCTAAAGACAAAACCCCACCCCATCCGCATGAGGGTGGGGACCCTTCCAACTGAAGAACACACAAATCATTGTGTCCTTCACTGTATCCTGCCCGATTGACCAGACTCATTTCCCTATGGAGAGGAGGGTGGTTACATCCAAAGAAGTTGTTGTATTCTTGTTGCACATCCGTGCTGTGTTAGAGCAAAGAAAATTTCCTTTTGTTAATTGTTTGATGACTGGCAAGTTCCTCATTTTGACTGAATATCAAACCTGAACTGAGAGTCCTGGCATTAGAATTACCTCCAGCACCTGTTTAGCAGTCCCGAGTGAATTTCGGCCTTTTAAAAAATATGTTTTTATTTATTTCATTAAATATTTCCCAATTACATCTAAAATTTTTAAACATTCATTTTTTAAAATTTTGAGTTCCAAATTCTCTCCCTTCCTCCTACCTCGAGAAGGCAAGCAATATTTCAATTATACATGTGAAGTCTGCATTTCCCCTTTGAAAGGAGTTCAAACTATAGGGTGGCGCTATTCCTATGGAAAATGAGATTCACCAGAATGTCCCTTATCTTGCACATTGTTGTTTTATTAAGGTGGCCTAAGATCCCATCAGCTTTTTAGCTGCCATGATCCACTGTTGACTCATATCAACCTTGTGGGGTGTACTGAAACCCCTGCGTCTTTCTCACACAAATTGGCCCCAGAACGGAACTTGTTAGGTTGATTTTTTTGAGCCCAAATGTATGGTTTCACCTTTAATCCTGACTAAGTGACATCCTATTAGATTCAGCCCTTTGTTCTTGCCTGTCAACATCATTTTGGACTCTGACTTTCCCACATAAATTGTTAGTGACTCCTCCTAATAGCTATACACTTGAGAAGTATGCCACCTATACAAATTATTTATTTATTTATGCATTTATTTATGTATTTATTTATGTATTTATTCATGTACGTATGTATGTATGTATTCATTCATTCATTCATTCATTTATTTATTTATTTATTTTGAGGGGAGAAGGCAGGGCAATTGGGGTTAAGTGACTTGCCCAAGGTCACACAGCTAGAAAGTATGTCAAGTGTCTGAGGCTGGATTTGAACTCAGGTCCTCCTGACTCCAGGGCCGGTGCTCTACTCACTGTGCCACCTAGCTGCCCCCAAATTATTTATTTTTAAAATGTTAAACAGTATAGTTCCAATGACAAATCCTTTGGGAACTCCACTAGAACCCTCTTTACAGGTCGACATTGATTTGGAGGAGGAACTGGTGATATGGTAGAATAAGCATTGAATCTGGAGTCATAGGACTTGGATTAAAATACTAGCTCAGCTATACATTGAACTGTGTGTTCTTGGACAAATCTCTCCAGACTCAGTTTCCTCAATTGTAAAATGAGGCATTTGGATTAAATGTCCTGCTCTAAGCCTACAATCATATTAATCACTATTCTTTGGCAGACGTATTTTCATCCAAAATAAAATTATCATGCTGATGGACCTGTGACTTACCCAAAATCACAAAGTTAGTGAGTGGCAAAGTTGGGATTCGAACCCAGAGCTCTGACTCCAAATCCGATGATCTTTCAACCATAACACATTAGCTTTTTTTTTTTAACAGAAACAAAAACTGAGGCTCAAGGAATTAAACAGACTTGTCCAGAATCACACAGCAAGCATATGGCAGAGCCAGGACAATAGCACAGTGACAGGTAAACTTTCATAGTCAAAAGTATGCTGGAATTGGAATCAGGAAGACCTGAGTTTAAATACCACTTTGGACATTTACTAATTATGCATTCAAAGGCAAATCAGGTTACCTCTCTGAGCCTCTTTTGTAAGTTTTTGCTTTTGTAAAATAACCCCATTCAATTATGTTATCAAATATCCACTGTGTGTAAATGCATCCCAGAAAAAGCTGTCTATGCTCATTTTTCTCATCTTCTCTTTCACTCCTTTTAAATTTCATTTTTAAAAATTCTGAATTTAAAACACCAAATAAGATGAGAAATTCCATAGACATAAACATATCCCATAGACATAACATAAAAGAGAATTATACATGAAAGTGTAGATTTCTATTATATTCAGCTTGCTTTTCTTTTTAAATAAATCCATATACATACATACATACATATACATATATATATATATATATATATATATATATATATATATATATATATATATATATATATATATATATATAATCCACAAAAAAACACACACATTTTCCCAAAGTCTCTCCAACATCTGTCATTTTCCTTTTTGTTATCTTTGCTAACCTGATGAGT
The DNA here is from genome assembly GCF_011100635.1 of Trichosurus vulpecula. Lineage (NCBI taxonomy): Eukaryota > Metazoa > Chordata > Mammalia > Diprotodontia > Phalangeridae > Trichosurus > Trichosurus vulpecula. The sequence goes on along the minus strand of NC_050574.1, from coordinate 99,758,745 downwards.
GTGAGATAGAACCTCAGAACTGCTTTAATTTGCATCTCTAATTATAGCAAGTTGAAGGACTTCTTCGTATAGTTTTGAGAAGGTAGATTTCTTCCTCTGAAAACTGCCTGTTCATATCCTTTGACCATTTATCTATCAAGAAATGCCGCTTGCTCTTATAAATTTGAAACATTTGTTAACATTTTTGGAAATGAGACCTTTATCAAAAAAGTTGCTAACAATATTTTCCCCGTATATATAATAGATACATAAATATAAAAACTTTCAAAGCTGTCCTGGGTGTCTGTGATTCTTTCTGGTCTTACTTCTGTTCTGTGTATTTAAAAGCTCAACAATGCTCCTCTTTTCATTCCTTTGTTTTTCTTTCTTCCCTCATTTTTTGGGGGGGCTAGCTTTTTCCTGATCTTTTCTCCCACCCAAACTTTCCCAAATTGGAAAGAGGAAAAACAGGGAAACAAAGTCGTTGTAACAAATATGTGTAGTCAAGCAAAACAAATTTCCCGTATTGGTCATGTTCAAAAATGTATGTCTTATTCTTCATCTTGAGTCCTTCGATTCTGTCATTGTGTGGATACCGTGCTTCTTTGATCTTCTGGAATCCTAGATGGTCATTTCATTGCTCAATTCTGAAGTCTTTCAATATTGTTTTTATTGATTGTATTATTATATACATTGTTTCCCAGGTTTATGAAAGTCTCAGGTTTCTCTGAAACTATCCCTTTCATCATTTCCTATAGTACAAGATTCTTTACATTCATATGTTGTCATTTGCTCAGCCATTCCCCATTTGATGAGCACCCCTTCAGAATAGTCAAATTCTTTGCTTTGACAAAAAAGTCGCCAAAAAATAATTTTATATAGATCTGTCCTTTTCCTCTTTCTTTGTTCTCCTTGGTGTATGGGCCTAGTAGTGGTATTACTGGGTCAAAGGATATGGACAGTTTAGCGACTGTAGCTCCAAACTGCTTTTCAAAATGGCTGAACTAATTCACAGCCCCACCAAGTGTACATTAGCGTGCCTGTTTCTCCAAAGCCCCTCCAACAATTGTCATTTTCCTTTTTGTCATCTTTGCGAATTTGATGGGAATGAGGAAGAGCCTCAGAATTGCTTTAATTTGTATTTCTCTAATTATTAGCAAGCGGAAGGATTTTTTCTTTTAATAGTTTTGAGAAGTTAGATTTCTTCCTTTGAAAACTGCCTACTCATATCCTTTGACCATTTATCTATTGAGAGATGCCTCTTATTCTTATAAATTTGAAACATTGTTTACATATTTTGGAAATGAGACCTTCATAAAAAATGTTGCTAGAAATATTTTCCCAGTTATCTGTTTTCCTTCAAATTTTAACTGGACAAGATTTGTTTATGTGAAACCTTTTTAAATTTTGTGTAACCAAAACTGTCCATTTTTCCTTCTGAGGTCCTCTCCATTCCTTGTTTGCTTATGAACTCTTCCTCTATTCACATATCTGAAAGGTAATTATTTCTTTGCTCCTCCAATTTATTTAAGACATCACCCTTTATGTCGAAGTCATGTATCCATCTTAGTATATGGTATAAGATGCTTGAAACTTACTTTCTGCCCAACTGCTATCCAGTTTTCTCAGCAGTTTTTGTTTAATAGTGAGTCCTGACCCTGGTAACTGGGTTCTTTTGGTTTATCAAATTATATGCTACAGTGTCCAATTGCTTCTCTCTGTTGCATGCCTAATCTGTCCCACTGATGAACTTCTCATTTTTTTAAATGAGTAGTAACAAATCATTTTGATGATTACTGTCTCATGGTATAATTTGAGATCTGGTACTGGTAGGCCCTATTCCTTCTCTCTCTCTCTCTCTCTCTCTCTCTCTCTCTCTCTCTCTGTCCATCTGTCTGTCTCTCTGTTTCTCTCTCTCCTCTCTCTTCTTTCTTATTTTTCTTGAGATTCTTGACCTTTTCTTCCTTTAGATAAACTTCCTTATTATTTTTTCTAGCTCTGTAAAGAAATCCATTAGCAGTTTGATTGGCACGGTACTGAATAAGTAAATTAACTTGGGTAATATTGTTACTTTTAATATATTCATTAAGCCTACGCTAATGATGGAATCCTAATACAGCTGCCCCCAGCCCCAATATTCTAACTTCCTTATAGGCCCCACTGAACAGCAGGCCCACCGGCCCTACCTAGCCACTCACCCCCCTACTCAATATTTTAATTTCTTCATATATGCCTCACTGATCATTACAACAGGTGTGTCTATGAACTCATATTTCTCACAGAACAGCAGGCATATCCATGTGATGGGATACCAGCCACTGCCTCTAGCTAGCCATCGCACCCAGACCCATTCCTCATATTTCCCACAGAAACAACAGGTGTATCTATGCACTCACCCACAACCATATCCATCTAGTCTCAGTCAGGACTACAATAGTTAGCCAATCAGAAAGCAGCACCACCAGGATGCCCAAGCAAGATGTGGACCCCAAAACAATAGTAAGTAGACACCTATTCATTAATAGTAAAGAACTGGTCTGGAGTAAACTTATGATAGAGAGAGGTTTATTATAATATCATTATCATACATATGTACCCCCCCATGGGTTTTTCTGTATGCATTGTGGGTAATTACATGTGCCGTTCCACTGTGGCTGAGACCCCTCCTCTATTACCTAATCCCTTAACAAACTCCTCTTGCCTTTTTAATATTTGTAATTTCTGTTACACAATTGCATCTTTACTCTATAAAAATCTATCTTGCTTTCTCTGAAGTTTCTGGTTCCTCTTGGAACTTAGCCTGCTTCGTGAGAGGTGTCAATCTGAATAAATGCCTATACTTGGATTAGAGGTGGTCTGACTCTGAATTCTTTGAGACAGTTCCACAACACATAATGAAACCACAACAGTTTTTGGCACTCCTGGGTGGGCAGAATCTCAGACTCTGACCTTCCCCTCTGAACCTAAAGCCCAACATTAGTTAGGTATCTCCCCAATTACTTATGTCTATTTCTCTAAGAGTGTTTTGTAGTACTATTCATATAGTTCCTGCCTGTGTCATGGTAGATAGACTTCTAAGTATTTTTTTATATTCTGTAGTTATTTTAATTAGATTTTCTCTTTCTAATTCATCTTGCTGAGTTTTATTGGTAATTTACAGAAATGCTGTCAGAAACAGCTCATTTTCTTTCCCCCTCCAAACCCTCTCCACTTCTGAACTTTCCCATTACTGTTGAAGGGACCATTATCCTCCTAGTCCTCTAGGCTCATCCTCAACTCCTCACTCTCTGCTCCCCATATCCAATTTGTTGCCAAGTCCTGTCAGTTTTATCTTTGTAACATCTCTTGTACATACCCCCTTCTCTTCTCTGACACTGCTACCCTCAAGGTGCAGACTCTCTTCAATCCGTCCCTGGTCTATCGCGATAATCTACTGATTGGTCCCTTTCCCTCAAGTCTCTTCCTACTCCAATCCATCCTCCACTGAACTGTCAAATTGATCTTCCTAAAGCTTAAGTGGGATCATGTCACCCTCTTCCCCCTCTCACCTGCAGGATCAAATATAAAATCCTCCATTTGATGCTCCAAGTCTTTCACAACCTGACCCCTTCCTTCCTTTCCAGCCTTCTTATCTCTTACTTTCCCACGGTCAACCCACCCCCCTGCCACATACTCTCTAATCCAGTGAGGGTGATTTCCTTGCTAGTCCTTACACAAGACACTACAGGCATTTTCACTGGCAGGTTCCCCCCATGCCTGGAATGCTCTCCCTCATGATCTCTGCTTCCTAGCATAGCTGGCTTCCTTTAAGTCCTGGCCAAAATCCTTTCTTCTGCAGGAAACCTTTCCTGATACCCCTTAATGCTAATGCCTTCCCTTGTGGTGGGTGAAAGATGAGATGACTGAGGAAAACAAAGATTCAATTTACTGAGTATATTAATTTATTAAGCAATGCATGTCAATTGCCCAAAAAACTTGGACCAGAGCTCCTCAGCTTAGGCCTGGACCCTGAATACAGAAGGAGACAGACTATTACACATTAAAAACAATTACTCAAATAAGGCCAATTAACTAAAAGGAAACAATGTAACATTAGATAATTTGATTTCTAATTGGAGGAAAATATTAGGTACTTTCCAAGTTGGGAGGGGAAGAATGAACAGGTACAATTCCCTGAGTTCAGAAAAAGAGGTGTTCTACTCCCTGCAAGTGTCTGTAAACAATCAGAGGAACATGAAGACAATAACTGATTGATCAGTATGGGTCCAGTTTTCAGAGAAGACACATGAATCGCTTGAGATGTACAATTGTGAGAAAACTCCTTGTATCAGTCTTTGGATCTGACCGAGTTTCTGGTCAGCATAGCTTAAGTCCTTGGTTAAGAGTTCCTAAACAACAGATAGGGGTGGTCCAGCTTCCCAGCCAGGCAGGGTTGGGTTCAAACAATACAATAACATTTTCTCCCAATTGCCACAATTGAATAAAGTTTTCTCATGGAACAGAAGTTGGATTAGACTCATAAATGAATAGAAAGGGAACTGAGCTAGCTCCAGAACTAAGCCGCAAGATGGAGTCTATGTGGTCACTCAATTCCTACAATTAACCACTTGCTGTCCTAAATCTCAATTCCCTCACCCTCTGTTGACTATCTCCAGTGTATCCTGTATATATCTTGTTTGTACATGGTTGATTGCATGTGGTCCCCTCCATTAGACTGTGAGCTTCTTGAGAGCAGGGTCTGTCTTTTACCTTTCTTTGTCTCCCCAGTGCTTAGTACAGTGCCTAGTACATAGTAAGCACTTAATAAATGCTTATTGACTGGCAGACACTACTGTTTGATATAGGGATAGAATCAGTAGCTGCAGCAATGAGGCATGAAAAAAGAAATTGAGGTAATAAATATAGATAAAGGATCAGTCAAAAAGCAATTATTAAGCGCCTACTAGATGCTAGGCACTGTGAATACAAAGAAAGGTAACAGACAGTCCCTGCTTTCAAAGAGGTCACAGTCTAATGGGGTGACAATATGCAAACAACTATGTACAAACTATATACAGAATAGCTGGGACATAATTAACAGAGGGAAAGCACTAGCATTATGGGGGATCAAAAAAAGCTTCCTATGGAAGGTAGTATTTGAACTGGGATTTGAAGGAAGCCTGGGAAGCCAAGAGATGGAGATGAGGAAGGAGAGCATTTTAGGCATGGGGCACAGCTAGAGGAAATGCCTGGAGTCAAGAAAGGGAACATCTTGGCTGAGGATCAGCAAGGAAGCAACTGTCACCGGATCAAAGAGTACATGGGAGCCTGTAAGGTGTAAGAAAACTGGAAAGGTAGGTGGGGGCTAGGTTATGAAGAACTTTGAATGCCAAACAGAGCATTTTATAATTGATACTGGGGGTAATATGCAATCCAGTGGACTTTATTGAATATAGAGGTGACATGGTCAGACCATGGAAAACCACTGTTATGATATTAGACATCCTTGCTTTATTCTTGATATCACTGGAAATATTTCTAGTTTATCCCCATTACATATAATGCTAGGATTTGGTTTCAGATGAATAATACCTATCATATTGAGGAAAGGTCCATTTATTCCTATATTTTCTAGTGCTTTTTACAAAAATGGATGTTGTATTTGGTCAAAAGCTTCACCCCTTCCTCCCCTCCATCTAGCAATATAATATGATTTTTGTTTATTTATTTATAGTTTTCCTAATTTATAGTACATTTGTCTATTTAAAGTTTTCCTAATACTGAACCGATCTTCATTTATGATATAAATCCAACCTGGTTATATTGTACAATCTTTTTTATGTGCCGATGTAGCTTCTTTGCTAATACTTTCTTTAAAACTTTTGTGTCAATGTTCATTAGAGATACAGATCTATAGTTTTCTTTTTCTGTTTTCATTTTTTTATGGTATAAGTATCAAGACCATATTTGCATGATAGAAAGAATTGTGGGATTCCTTTTCTTATTTTTTGCAAATAGCTTGTATCATGTTAGGAGCAGTTGTCCTTTGAATGCTTGATAGAATTATCTTGAAAATCCACCAGATCCTTGTGGAGGATGGAGAGGATAGCACTTCCTTTAGAAGTTCAGTTGTGACTTGTTCAATTTCTTTTTCTTAGATTATATTATTTCGATTCACCATTTCTTATTCTGTTAATCCAGGAATTTTCAATTTTGTTAATATTTGTCCATTTCATTTAAGTTGTCAGTTTTATTGGCATATAATTGAGCAACACACCAAAAGAAAATTTAGAGAAAAAAAGAGAAGAGGGTAGAGGTCAAAGTGCTGGAGGGGAAAACTACTTCCATTGCAACACTTTAATAATAAATCCCATCCTACCGAGAAATCCCATGATGCAGAACCCTGTAAAATCTAGTTTTATATGGATTAAGTCCAAGCTCCTAAGTCTCCCCAAAAGTTCATTTTCTCTTTTGATAATTTTGCTCCCATCAAGAATTTACTCTGGGGAATCTCCAAATATGGCTCCTGCCTAGTTTTCCACAAATGTAGATCCCCAGGTCTCCTACAAACAATCAAGGTAATAAATGCATATTGTGTTACAGGATGGCCTTTATTTCACACAAGAGAAAATGTTGAAGGCATAAAAACTTCAAAGGTACTCATAAACAGATACAGAAAACCCAGAACACCTACAGTAGCCAAAAAGCCAAAAATGTCTTAAAGATAATACTGTCCTCCTCGGCACTAACACTTTGAGTTAACTGTCTTGACCATGCTCTGGGTGTTGATACGTAGTTCTTTGAGGTTGTCAGTACTGTTCCTGGCCCTCTTCCATATTACCTTCACTTGGGAATTATTGGCCACCACTTTCACTATATGGCTTCTTTCTATGTTACATATCCTGCCCTCCACATTATTGAATTCTATAATTTTATATGGTCTCCCCCCACCACCATCATCCTCACCTTTAAGTTTCAAATCGACTTAATTAAATCACCTAATTGAACCTATTCTTCCAGGACTTTGAGGCAAAATGCTTTGTCCTTTCCCAGGAACTCATTATCATAACCCAGTATCATAGGCCTACAATGTCTACAATGGTCTCTTGATTGATCGATAATTGTAAAGCCTTGGACAAGAAAAAGATTCCGTATACTTTGTCTGAAATTATATAGAGAACAGTGAGATAGTTAAACCATTGCCTAATCTCATGAGCTATTTTAATAGTCCTTTGCATTGAAATGAAAATTATATAAAACAGAGCCTTGATTCTGGTCCCTCTTGCCTCACTCCTGCTTGGAGCTCTGATGCCAGGATGAGTCATAACTCTGCTCCAACTAACTGGACTGAAGTTTTCCTTTAAAATTACGTAGCAAAAGATAATTGTGTATATTTTTTTCTTCTCTTTTTCATCAGCTTGAGCCTGCTTACTCCTATGATATTTTGGTCTTTTTGCCTGGATAAAAACCTTCCTGTTTCATAGCCAGCAGCTGCCGGATGCACATAGATTTAGAAATGAACAGCGAAGGAATAGGAAAAAGCTTGTTACTGACCAGTTTTTAAAATAGCAAACTGATTCCTGACCTAGAATTGGGGATAGTATGACCATCCAAGAGCAAAGTATCTAGGGAAGAACAGAGATGCTGAAACATCCCCCTACTGAGCTGGCTTATTCTTGTTACTTGTTGAAGTCATGGAGCTACTCACAGTTTATTATGGTACCACCTCAGCATGGATTAAAATCTACTCCCACTTACCAGTAAGGGAACAAGGTTTGCCCATAAAAGCATTCCCTTTGAACTGCTTCAGTTTGTTTTTCTAGCAGAGGATAGCTGAGAGTTTTCCAACAAAACTGCTAAGGTCTCTTCTCTTTTGTGGCCTTCCAATGCCTTTCTGAACATGATCCAGTCATCAAACTTCTGCTCCTCTAGCCAATTGACTGATTGGCTATTGGCCAGAGCAGTAAGAACTTTGCCATGGCTCCTGAAAATAAGAATGGAACAGCCATCAGTTTTGACAATGACCTTCATATTCAGACTAGCCCAGTGCCACTAGAGAAGCAAGTTAGTCTTTAAAAAGTTCTTAAAGTGAGCTATTTAATCTACTTTAAAAGTATGCCAAGAATTATAAGAATCACCGGATTTGTAGGCAGAGTTCTTAACCTTTTTTGTGTCTTGGATCCCCTTTGGAAGTCTGGTCAATGCTTTTAAATGAATAAAATAAAGCATATAGGATTTCAAAGAAAACCAATTACATTTAAATACAATTATTAAGAAATTAAAAATAAGAAACAAGCTCTTGTACCCCAGGTTAAGAACCTCTCTGCCTTAGAGGAAGACATGAGAACAAGTTCAGTTCAGTTCATTTGTGAATTTCCATAATTTTGGAATACCTCTAAGAAAGGTTAAGTGGTTTGCCCTGGGTCTTACAGCTAGTAAGTGTCTGAAGTGGGATTCAAACTCAGCTTTTCTTGACTCCAAATCCAGTTCTACATCCATCCTCATACCTAGTTGCCTCAGATTACAGTAGCCCCAGAGCACATTCATAGATTTCTCTGGTTTTACTATGCCATCTCAGTAAGTACCTTTGCTAAGAGCTAATCATGCATCCTAGCTAATTGTTAATGGGAAGCACACTGGTGGGGGCTCACGACCCTTCACATTAGAAGAGTAGTCTTAAAGAAGAGGGCAGTTTTAAAGTTAGGAAAAGACAATGTATAGATGTGTGTAAGTGGGGGAAGGGATGGTTGACACTTTGGGGGAAGTAGTGGGTAAATTGTACTAAAGGGAAGATGGTTTGGAAGGAGGGCATCTATTGAGAAGATTTGGGCTCGGTCAGGTTGACTAAAAGAAGCCACTATCAACCATCCCATTCCCATTAACATAACACACCTACTTTTTAGAGAATGACTTCCAAGCAACTCTCATAAGTATCTTCCAACCAAAGCAGTCTGGCCAGGCTCAAGAGAATATGAGGCAAGAAGACACCATGGAGAGTTTCAAGTGGTCTCCTTTATCCCCCTCACCATTCCCAAATAAAAGGGCTAAATCCGCTTTATCTTCAAGGCCAGCCTTACCTATAGAGCGACTGCAAGCTCTCTGCCAAAGAGTATCTCCTTAACATCCATTCCACGGGGGAAGAAGTCTTTCATTTCACAATCAGAAATAAAAGACTTAAAATTAGTGGTTGAGGTAGCATCTGGACTAGAAACACTGAACACTCAAGTGTAATCATTCAATTACTCAGTAAGACTAAGTAATTGACTGGAATAGGAGCCTCTCCTGTTCTGATGGGAGGCAAACACTTGAAAGAGGTTGGACAGCAGGAGACCAGTGGGGTTGAAAAGGTCAGAGGTCACCATTATTTTGAACCCTGGGGAGGGGAGAAGGTGGATGAAAGGAAATCATAGTACTTAGAATTAGAAGGGTCATCGGATAAACTAATAGTAATATGTTCACATAGCACTTTGAGGTTTACAAAACATTTTACAAATATTATATCACTCAATTCTCACAACAATCTTGGGAGCTAAGAGCTATTACTATTCCCATTACATAGAAAAGGAAACTCAAGCAGACAGAAGTGAAGTGCCTCACCATGGTCACATAGCTAATCAGTATCTGAGGCTGGAGACTTAGACTCAGTCCTTTTGACTACACTAGCATTCTGTCTGAGGTACCTTCTCCCCTTTCCATGGCTCTCTCCACAATACCACACTGCCCAAAACAATCTTCACTGACTTCACAATTTTGCCTCCAGTTCACTCAATTTAACGTCAGCTGTGCTTGAATGAGCAGAAGCTGTGTGAAAAGAGCCACTTTTTCTGCATGGCCGTGAATATAAGGCCAGTGAGGTAACAGACCCACTTCTCATTCTTTGCATGATTTGCATGAAAGCATTTTTTAAAAACCGCTGACTTTGGCACAAGGTGGCTTTCTTCCCAGAGGGTTGATTAGTTGGGGTATCAGTATAAGCAGGGATGCACTAGTAAAAGTTTAACAACCAACACTGGGAGAAAAATGAACACGCAATACACTTTAAAATCTAATCTGCAATATTAACTGCAATATTAACATTTCCTCCATCAACTTCTTAAATCCAGATCATCAACAAAAAAATAAACCAAGCCCCCTGATTTGTAGCATTTACCAACCAAGGTATAAATGCTCACGCTGAAAATATAACAATGACCTCTTCTGAGCCAGTTTGAGAAGGCTCCAGCATGCCACCCCTCTCCCCCTCACCTGAATATGACCATAATTAATTATACCATTGGCCTCTTGGCAATGGAGTGATTAGACTCAGCTGTTTAGATAGAGAAAGCATCTAGTTATGGAAAACACATTAATTAGGCTCAGAGTTAGAAAACATGAGTGTGAATCCCAGCTCTGACATTACTAGCTGTGTGGCCTTAGACAACCCTCTTAATTTCTCTGGGCCTGTTTCCTTGTCTCTAATGTGAGGACAAGACTTAGACTTCCTATCTCATAATAATAAGTATTAGCATTAATATGATGCTATATAAAGGTTTATTATATGTTGTCTCATTTGAGCCTCACAATAATAATCCTCCTGGGATTATCATTCCCATTTTTGCAGATGAGGGAACTGAGGCAGACAGAGTTACCCAGGGTCACACAGCTAATTATCTGAGGCAGGATTTGAACCTGGATCTTCCTGACTCCAAGTCTAATGCTCCGTTCACAGCGCCATCAATACCAAATGAGACGGCGTACGGGGACGCGCATTGAAAAGCACCATAAACGTGAATTGCCCGCTAGACGATGAGGAAGCACCTTGATGGGATCCTTGATGGGGGTTTTGGTGCTCTGTACTGAGAAATGATGGCAAACTATGACATCTTCAGTAGCTTAACACGAGAAGAGCTCCTGTCCCAAGGAATTCTTATCCCTGTGTGCAAACAGGGAAAGTTCCGAAGCAGCTCATTAAATACCAGATTTAACTCACTCCACTCAATGGACGTGCCTTTGTTATTTTTTTAAAGCATCCTGCATGTCTGGTTTGTTTTAGTAGCCTCAAAAACATAGATTTTAAATTGAGTTTCCAGTTTCTTCAGGATATTTGGCAGCACAGTGACCCAGTAGGGTCTTGCGCCCTACAGGAGCTTTGTATGACAGGGTATGCTGTTTAAACATAGCTACTTCTGTCATAGATTTGGCATTTCAGGATGTGGTCTATATGAAACAGAATTTCAATTCACCCCCACCCCCCTCAAATACATCCAAGGCTCGGACCAGCCGGCTACTCCCATCAAGTTCAATTTCTAGACCGGCTTCATCAGCAGCAATTCTGTGCTGTAATTAACATTATCGTCATCACCCTGATAACAGCAAGCATTTGTAATTAATTTCTTACGTGAACCTTCCATCCCCATGAGCAACGACTCATTATCCCCATTTTTAAAAATATGCTCTATGCTTTCATTTTATATTTAACTTAATAAGATTCAGGATTAATTTATTCAGCATCTTAGGGAAGCAGAATGGCAGAGAAAGAGAGGATTAGAACTCAACTACTAAGCCTCAGGCCTCCATGTTTTCTCTGAGGCCCAGTGACTGCTCTCAATTGACAACCATCTTGCCCTGGCATTGGACTGGTGCATCATGTTTAGCTGAAAACAGCTAATTCCCCAGTGAAGAAATGGCTTACCACCCTTATATTCTCCATGCGGGCTGGGCTGAATATGGGGGAAGGAGTGAGAGGGTGATCACACACACACACACACACACACACACACACACACACACACACACACACAAAGAGAGATTTTTTTTGGTCCAGGCTTGTAGGGAACTACTGGTATGGAAACTCAAAAACTTATAGTCTGAGAGTTACCTGGGGCACTGAGAGGTGCTTAGGGTCACATAGCAGCCAGGATAAATCAGAGGCAGGGCTTGAAGCCAGGAGTGTCTTCATCTACTTTTTCACATTGCTTTTTTTGTATGTGATATATGTTCTTACATATATGCACATACATATATACACATACACACATATACATACACACATATATATCTAGATAGATAGATGATAGATAGATAGATAGATAGATGTGGAAAGGGCACTGGATTGGAATCATGAGTCAGTTCAGTCGTTTTTCAGTTGTGTCCAAATCTTTGTGACCTCACTTGGGGTTTTCTTGGCAGAGATACTGGAGCAGTTTGCCATTTCTCCAGTTCATTTTGCAGATGAGGAAACTGAGGCAAAGAAGGTTAAGTGACTTGCCCAGGATCACAGATATATATATATATATATATATGTATGTATATATGTATATATGTGTATGTATGTATATATGTATGTATATGTATATATACGTATATATACACACATACATACATATATACATATACACACACGTATACATATATACATATATATACAGATGTATGTATATATGTCTGTGTGTGTATATATATATATATATACACATATATATGAGTAAGTACTAAATATAGTCATAGCAGTTTCAGGCTAGGGGTAGGAGAAGAATGCTAACAACTGGGAAGTTTAGGAAAGGCTTCATATAGGAAGCAGCATCTGAACTAAGCCTTGAAGGGAGCTAAATTAAAGTATTGTTATGTATGAATAACTGTCCAATTTATGTCATCCATGAAATTAGGTTAGCATCAAACCCCTGAAGAAACTTAGTTTGACCTATAAAGCTCTGGCTCCAGGCAGTGAAACCATCTATAAATATATGACTATATTACAGGAAAGCTTCTGCATGTGTGGATGCTTCTCAGCAGCATCCTTTGTCGAGCTCTCCCCTATACGGTGTTGCAAGGGGGCGCTGCACAATATTCTCTATATTCCCCCCCTGTCTTCTAGGAGCTCATGATCTACAGTGGGCAGACAGAGATAAACAGAGATTAAAATAAAGGGTGTTAAATATCATTATACCTGTTTTACATCTGGGGAAATTGAGGTATGGGCAATAAGCGACTCGCCAAGAATTCTATAGCTAGCAAGTGTCATAGTTAGGATTTGAACCCAGGTCTCATGATTCCAGGAGATGGCTAAGTGGCACAGTGGATAGAGCACTGGACCTAGAGTCAGGAAGACTGCTCTGTGACCCTGGGCAAGTCACTTAACCCTCTTTGCCTCAGTTTCCTTATCTGCAAAATGGGCTGGAGAAATGGCAAACCGCTCCAGTATGTCCGCCAAGAAAACCCCAAGTGGGGTCACAAAGATTTGGACACAAGTGAAAAATAACTGAACAGACTCGTGATTCCAATGCAGTGCCCTTTCCATTGGAATATAATGGCTCTCAGTGTTTACACTGTATGCCAGTTCAGGTGCAGTACAGGTGCAACTAGTTAGCACAGTGGATAGGGCGCTAGGCCTGGGGTCAAGAAGACCCAAGTTCAAATCCAGCCTCAGACACTTATTAGCTTTGTGACCCCCACAACGTAAGTTCACCTCCGTCTGCCTCAGCTTCCTCGTCTGTAAAACGGGGATAATAATAGCACCTACCTCCTAAGATTGCTGTGAGGCTCAAATGAGATAATATTTGTAAAGCTCTTAGCATAGGAGAGCAGACACCCATCGCTACTGGCCTTGACTTGAAAAAACACAAGAACCACCCCTCCCCCCATCCAGCCCCAACCTGCCTCTTGGGCCCTGCCTAGAGATGATCCCCGATTATTCACCCACATTCCCCTGATAGAATAGATCTGCAAGCCTGGTTTGTTCGTCCGTTTCCAGATAGGTGACAGCTTTTTATTTCCTCCTATACAAAAGACACAGGAATTCATGAATACATATAGAAACATAAAACATTCAAACAGCCCTGCACTCGTTACGCTCTCCCACCACCCTCTCCTCTCCACTCCATCTCCACCTGCACATCACCAACGCCCCTTTGTGGGACTACTGGACAGACATTTCCCATTCACTTCAGATCTGCATTATCCAAGCAACTCACGGCCATGATCAGGGAGGGCTCAGGCTTGATCGATTGGTTTGTTTATTCCTTCATTCATTTGTTCATTCATTTATCTATTTATTTTTTATCAGTGCAAACCATTTATTGAAATCAATAACAAAACAGAAATCAGAGAAAGTCTACATAGGACAATAAATACCAAGCAACACAGTGAAGGAACTTTCCCATTGGGAGTAAGACCAAGCTCAACCAAGGAGAGAATCCCCTAATTTAAATAGAAATTTCCTTCTGGGGAGCACACAAGCCTTGCAGGCATCTCGTGTCATTTTTTAAAAATAGGTAGAAGATAAGATTTCCTGCTTATTTATCATTCCAGGAACCAGAACTATTATGAACTGAAACATTAAACTTTTGTGATGATTGAATTAGAAGGGGCTATCAGGGTGAAAACACAGTGTGGGTAGAACATGGGTGCCATATTTGGTCATTCTTTGCCATGCTATTGGCTCTACTTAACTCCTTAACTATAACTGGTCCATAGAGCATAATGTCGTTATTTTCAATGATGAAGAAACTGAGGCCTACAGTCCTAAGTCCCAATATAAGTCAATAAAGAGTCAGGAAGTGAGACCCTTGTTTCCAAATTTCTAATCCTTTCTTCTAATCTGTGTACATGTTCACAATGTGGGGTTTATTCCATCAGGGCTGAATGGGTCCTACTGACCCCAGGTGGAAAGTAGTCAAAATTAGCATTTGCACTGAGAGTTTGAGTTAACTGTTTGAGTTATCACCTTAGACATTTACTAATTAAACTCAAAGCAGGCAGCTAGGTGATGCAGTAGATGGAGCACTGGCCCTGGAGTCAGGAAGACTCATCTTCTTGAGTTCAAATATGGTCTCAGATGCTTACTAGCTGTGTGACCCTGGGCAAGTCACTTAACACTGTTTGCCTCAGTTTCCTATGTATGGAGAAGGAAATGGCAAACCGCTCCATTACCATTGCCAAGAAAGCCCCAAATGGGGTCACAAAGAGTAGGTCATGACCAAAACAACTGAACAACAACAAATTAAACTCAAAGGTAAAATTCTAAATCATATCAACGAGCCTTTATTCAGCACTTACTTTGTGCCAGGCACTATACTAAGTACTATGAGTAAAAAATAAGGGCAGAAAGAAAGATAGTCCTTGCTATCAAGGAACTTACACTCTAATGGGAGAAGAAAACACATAAAAGGAAGTTTCAAAGGCAGAGGGAAATGAAGGGAAAGATGAAGGTATCAAGTGTGAGTGCATGGTAGAAAAGTCCAGTGAGTGAGGAGTACAGCTTGAAGAGGAATGGAGACATGACTGGACTGGGCATCCTCCTTAGAGGAGGTTCCAGGAATAATCAGCCAATCAGAGGGAGAGGTCACAAGGGCAGAGAATATTTCCACTGTGTGAAGTCCAGGGGTGAAGTGAGAACCATAACTAGGGAGGTCTGACTGCGGCTTTTGTCCAAGGTACTGAAAGTCCTTGCTGGCCTTCAGCATATCAGAACCACCTGAACCTAGTTAGCAAGAATAATTAATTAAATGCTTAGATTTTCCCAAACTGAGTTTTACCCTGCTTTTTTCCTCTTACTCCTCCAAATATCCCGGGTGGTGGCCTACTTATTCTAAGTTCTCTATCACCACCATCACCACCACCACCACCACCACCATTGAATTGAGAACATAGTTCTTGCCATGTGTTCCTGGAATAAAAAAATTGCAAAGCTTATAGAATAAGACCATCACATTGAGGTTTGTAGTCTGCCAGTAAAGGTGATCCCAGGTGACTGCCACCAAAGACTCTACAATCCCTGTCATCATTTCCCAGGTCTGTTCAATTTGAAGCAAAATTCAATTCCAACAATCTTTTAATAATTAAAAAATGCAGCAGCTCACCTACCAAAGAATAATACATCTGCTAGGATCAGGGTGAGCAGAAACAGAGCTATTTTTACCCTTTGCTTTCTTATTGCCTTCAACTGTATATCACAATGGCAGAGATGCAACCCGATGATAGCCCCTAGGCTGTGTACACTATATCTTGTCATCCCCCTGCAAAAGCCAGAGAAACCCAATCACTCTCATTACTGCTGGTTCCATCTGGCCTGTCTTCAAAAAGGTTAAACCTTTATAGAGGCTTAATGAGCCATGTCCTTGCTTGAGAAATGCCGATTTGCCATTGCTTTGAAAGAAAATGATGCAAGGGGAATGAAAATAGGAGTCCCATGAAACTTATGAGGGAGGGGTGTGTTGATAAATGTTTAATGGTCAGGGGAAAATGTGTGCATGGCACACTTTTAAGTTTAATTTTCCATTTTTTTGGAGGGGGGGAAGGCAAGGCAATTGGGGTTAAGCAAGTGCAAGACCCTTGCTCAAGGTCTCACAGCTACTAAATGTGTCAAGGGTCTCAGGCTGAATTTGAACTCAGGTCCTTCTGACTCCAGGGCCAGTGCTCTACTCACTGCGCCATCTAGCTGCCCCTTAATCTCCATTTTTAACATTTTCTCCATCACTTTCTTAAGTCTATACAATCAACAAAATAACAAATCAAGCCCTGATTTGCAGTGGTTGCTGATTCCAAGGCATAATTGCTCACACTGAAAATTTAACCGTTGGCTTTCCAGAGAGCTGGTTTGAGCTGGCTCCAGCACACTCCTGCTAAGTCACCATGAAAATATAGATTATGCAAAAGTAAAATATAAGACACTCTCAATTATCTGTGCTAACTGTGTGGAGCAAGGGACAGACACTGTGGTAATTACTTCTGTGAAGCTTTGGAACACACTAGAAAAGGATCTTATCTCAATTGTGGGGCTGCATTGCTGGATGCCTTTTTTTTTCATCATCTCATTGGATTCTCACCCAAATCCTGAGAAGTAGGGAGTATAATACTATCCCCAATTTACTTATGAGGAAGCCAAGCCTCAGATAGGGTGACTTCTCCAGAATCTCAAAGTTAGGAACTGGTAGAATCAAGACTCAAGGTCTTTGATCTCAAGACCAGGTCTTCTGCCTCTGCCTCTGGCTCTCATTGCCTTATGTGGCTTTCTCAACACTTTTGGAATGAAATGCTGAGTGAACGCCTTCATGCAGGTCAACTCCAAATTTTGACTTATGAGCTTTCTTTATTCCTTTACCTAGCACAGATGAATGAATAAATATTTATTAAGTGCTTACTATGTGCAAACCATGATGTTAAATGCCAGAAATACAAATAGAAAAATAGGACAATCTCTACTCTCATAGAGCAGATTTCAGCTACGAGTCAGATAGAAAACCCCACTTGTCCTTAGGGTACAGCAACAAAGCAGATGGCAATGTATCTTCTTCAGTGTTAATTCCATTAAAAAAATAATAACACGTTCCTGGTTTGCCAACTATTACCACCCAGATGGTGGTGAGTGCAGGGAATGCAAGCTAGTTTTAATTGTAACCTTGGCAAAATATGACTGTGAGGATTCATTGGTTGTATAGATACTGTTGAGAAGTGGAAGGATCTTTGGTGTCAAAAGAATTGGACTTAGGCCTGACTCAACCAGTTGCTAGCGTCATGACCTTGGGCAAATCACTGACCCCTTCTGGGCCTCAGTTTCCTCACCTGTTAAAGGAGGGCACTGGTTAGGTAGTAGCTGAGGTTCTAATGGATTCAGTTCCACAGCCCCCAACCCCACCCACCATGCAACTGCCCTCCAGTCACTTCAGGATCCGAAGGCCAAAGGAGCGTCACCATCTTCAAAAGAAATTCTTGTGTAGGAGTGGTACTGGAAGGGAATCTAGGAGTCAGTGAGGGAAAGGTGGGAGACGTTTCCAATATGGAGCCAAACACCGAAATGCCTCCCTCCAATTAGGGTGTTCAGAACCGTGACTGATGATGCACACGTGCTATTCTTAGAGTACTCTAATAAAATATCTCTGAATCATAGGGAGGTTTATGTGGGTGGGATATTGTAACTTTTCTTTCCTTTGGCAGATTCCACTCACAGGTGGGTGGAGGATGAGCCTGTATCTCCCCTTCGGCTCAGGGAGATGCTAATATTAGAGAATCCTGAGCATTAAATGCTGAAACACCTTTCTCTGATTCCTTCCTAGGTCCTTCCCTCTCCTTCTACCCTTCTACCTAGTTTAGAGGGAAAACAGTTAGTGGGGGGGGGGTGTTAGGAAGGCGTAGAGGGTCTCTGTGACTATAAGCAAAATGGCATTTCTTAAAATCAACAAAGACTATAGTGGGGGGTGTGTGGTAGAAGAAACAGGGCAATTAGGAGAATACCTACTGTTGGTCCTAGTCATACAGCCCCTGGTAGGCCTACAGAACTAAAATTAGGTTTAAAAAAACAAACCAATATCTACCAAACAACAACAACAAAAATGCCATTCCATCTTTATGCAGCAACATATATATTTTTAAATGCCTGCAGGTCCTTTCCATTTGTGGGAATAAGAAACCTTTCTGATAGTTTCTACACATACTTGTAATAAGGGCAGTAAAGGTCAATGGATGCTTATTGACTTTTCTGTACCTTCAAGTCTTGAGATGCCTGGTACCTGGATTCAGGGATGCCCTCTGCTGAGCAGTATGAACTCTGGTTGGATAGTGGTTGGTCAGTGGGGGCACAGGGGAACAGCAAAGAATGTATTAGCATCACAGGTAGTGGAGGATGGGTGTTTGGCCATTTTTTTCAGTCGTGTCCAACTCTTCATGACCCCATTTGAAGTTTCCTTGGTGAAGATACTGGAATGGTTTGCCATTTCCTTCTCCAGTTTATTTTACAGATGAGGAAACTGAGGCAAACAGGGTTGAGTGACTTGCCCAAAGTCACACAGCTAGTAAGTATATGAGGCCAGATAGAGGATCCTTAAGAAACAGGGATGTAGTAATATTGGACACAGAAGTGTTGGAAGTGGGGAAGCAGGTGGGGAAAATAGATTCCAAGCCAGGAAGCATTCCTTTAGTTGGGTCTAACTCCTACTGGCACTAATGAGAGGCTTCCCCTTGCTCAAACAGGTGTTGGAAGAAGGTTTCTCATCAGCTCTGTCTAACTCTTGCTGGGACTAGTATGACAAAGACAGCAGCAGTGTCTGCACAGTAAAAATGAAATTAGATTTCTCCATCAGAAACCATCATGAAAAAGCCCACCTACCCAAGACAGCTTCCCCCTATTGCCAGAGGAGTCAACACTGAGCTCCATAAGGACATCGTCTAACTGCAGCGCTAAGAAGCCCATACACCCAATGCAAATGGAAGCATCACATGCTGCACAACACTTTTCCCAGTGAGCTGAAGCATCTCTTTTCCTGGGATGAAGATCTTCAAAAGGTTGGGAAGAGTAGAGATCCTGGAGACTTGGGAGGTGGCGGTTTTGGGGGAAAGGTAGTGAGAGCTTCCTGGTTGATTTAACTCTCTGTGGTTTCACATTGCCTTTAGCTTTAAGTAAAGATCCTTTACCTTCCCATGATATCATGCGTTTCATTTGTTCTTGGTCATAGGGGTGGGAAAAGTTCAACAGAAATGAAGTCTTGGGCTACAAATTTGAGTAGGTGACTCAGATAGATTTTAGGAACCTAACTGTTCTTTTCTATTTGAATTCAGGTCTTCCTGACTCCAGGCCTGGCGCTCTATCCACTGTGCCATCTGGATGCCCTTTGTAAACATTAAAACACTATAGAAAGGTGAGCCTTTATTATGAAAAGGTACCAATGGACAATTCCATACACCTCTGACTATGTATCTTTTCGTGCTCTGTGTGATAGATTGGATGCAGGCCAGATACTGAAGAAATCTATGAGGGATCACCGAATGATAGCTCAGTGGACTGATGGTGAAGCAGTAATGGGTGAGCAGGGAGGGTTGCAGGTCAGAGCTCCAGTCCATTGAGGAAGCTGAGCCACAAAACATGTGCTTTATTTCTCTTTGGACTCTCTGGCTCAGCAGTGCCGTTTGTCACTTTCATGAGTATAACATTCACCAGCTTGACCTAAGGATGTTAAAACGAGAGACTAAGAGGAAAAGCCCCTTACAGTCATTGATTTTTTTAAAGATACAGCTATGACCTGTGGCCTGAAAAAAATGTTATTAAATTGTAGAGCCATAAAACTGGAAGAAGCCTGGGGAAATACCTTTCTTTTCTATTCAGAGCTATACTGACATCATTTCAGAAGGGAGTCCTGCCCATTGACACCAGCGGTGTCAAACTCAAATAGAAATGGATCCTTCTGCCACATATTGACTTAGAAAATCACAAATTCATGTTATCTGTGTTGTATCGTATTTTTCTTTATTAAACATCTCCAAATTATATTTTAATCTAGCTCAGGTGGCCAGCTTGCCACAAATTTGACATCTCTGATCCACATAGGCTCCACCATTGATGTGTCTTTCTCCATTCCTCATTTTAGGACTTAACAATCCTTGAAGTTGGAAACTGCCTCCCTGAAAAATCTTTTCATCAAATATCCTTAAGTCTCTGATACCTAAAACATATAGGCAACTAACAGAAATATATATGACCAGAAGCATTGCCCAATACAGTCAAAGCTTATGAACAAATAGCGCTCAAAAAAAGAGTGGCAAAGTATTAACAACCACACGAAACAATGCTCCAAATCACTACTAGTGAGAACTACACATCAAAATAACCCTGAGGTAATAACTCACACCCAGAAAAACTGGCTAAAATAACAAAAGACAGAGATAGTCGATGTTGGAGGGGTTGTAAGAAGACAGGCACACCAAGGCATTGTTGGTGGAGTTGTGAATTAGCACAACCATTATAGAAAGCAATTTGGAATGATGCAAAGGAAGTGACTAAAACGTCCATACCTTTTGACCCAGAGATTTCACAATGGGTTTGGCTAAGAAGGGTGGTGTTACTAAAATCTTAGCTTGTTTCTGCTTTCTCTGCAAAGGAGAATGACTTTTGCCCAAGAAATGATAGAACGAAAATGCTTAACATGGTCTTGATACCCAAGATAAGCAAGAGGATAATAAGAAGGCACTGAGCTTGCCCTTAGGGTGGCTAGGTGACACAGTGGAAAATGCTGGGACTGGAGTCAGGAAGACTCTTCTTTCTGAGTTCAAATCTGGAGTCAAGCACTTACTAGCTGTGTGACCCTGGGCAAGTCACTTAACCATGTTTGCTTCAGTTACCACATCTGTAAAATGAGCTGGAGAAGGAAATGGCAAACGACTCCGGTATTTCTGCTAAGAAAACCCCAAGCAGGGTCACAAAGAGTTGGGCATGACCAATATGACTGAATAGGAACAAAGGCTCGCCCTTGATGAATTCAAGTGACTGACTTGGCCCAGATGAACTACATCCTTAGTTTTTTAAAGAATTGGCAGATGTCATTTCTAAGCCACTCTCAGTGATATCTGAAAAAAATCATGGAAATTGAGAAAAGTACAATATTGAAGAAGGATAGATGTTGTTCTCATTTTTCAAAAAGGGGAAGGCAACAGAATCTGGAAAGTATATGCTAGTGAGCTTGATTGACTTTGATAACTGGAAAGATTCTAGAGTGGATCATTAAAGAGGTTAGCAAATTTCCAGAAAGGGAAGTCATGATTACAAAGAGCTAGACTATCTGGCTATGTCAGGCTAAATTTATTATTTTTTTATAAGACTACTACTAAACTGGGCAGCTAGATGGTACAGCCAGTAGAGTGCTGGGCCTGGAGTCAGGAAGACCTGAGTTCAGATGTGGCCTCAGACACTTACTAGTGTGATCCTGGGCAAACCACTTAATCCTATTTGCCTCAGTTTCCTCATCTGCAAAATGAGCTAGAGAAGGAAATGGCAAAACTACTCCAGTATCTCTGCCAAGAAAACCTCAAATGGGTTCACAATGGGTCAGACATGACTAAAATAACTGAACAATGAGTAAACTAGAAGACTCATGTATATGTTTTATCTAGATTTTATAAAGTTTTTCATAAAATATTTAGCTTTATTCTTGTGAAGATAAGACATGGATGCAATTGGGTGGATTTGGAACCGGATGGCTGGCTGAACTAAAAGATAGTCATTAGTGGTTCAATATCAACAGGGCTGGAGGTCTCCAGTGGAGTAACTCAGGACTATCTGTGGTTGGCCATGAACTTTTGAACATCTTTTTCAGTGACTTGGATAAAAGCACAGATGGTATGCTAATTTGGATTTGATGCAAAACTGGGCAAAATATCTAATGCACTGGAAGACTGATTCAGGATCCAAAAGGATCTTAACAGGTTATAGCAATGGACTGAATCTAATGAAATCAAATTCAGTCCACATAAATATAAAGTATTGCATTTGGATACATAAAATCAATTTCACAAGTATAAGATGGAGGAAGCATGTTGTTGTTTCAGAACAGCAGTTGTCCTGAAAGAGATCTGGGAGTTTTAGTGGACTGAGCTCAACATTAGTCAGCTAGATAAAGTGACCTTGGGCTTGTGTTAAAAGAGGCTGAACATCTAGGAAGAGGGAGACGATAGTCCCGCTGTACTCTGCCCTCATCTGGCCTCATCTGGAGTAATCTGCTCACTCCTGGGCACCATGGTTTTAAAAAGGATGTCAATAAAGCTGGAGGGTGTCTCAAGGAGACCCACCAGGAGGGTCAAGGGATTTAAGTCCAGAGAAGAGTGGTCCTAAAGGGGGATTGACTGCCCCACGAAATGGTGGGCTCCCCTTTCTTGAGTATCTTTAAGCAACTAGGTATGTTATAACGGTGGTTCATTTTGTTCATGAATTGGATTAGATAGATGCTGAGGTAACTTCCAAAGCTCAAATTTTGTAATTCTGGAATTATAGGGCAATTGACTAACAAAGCCTTTCCAACAGTAGTAGCATTGTTACAAACAGGTACAGCAGGTGATGTCATAAATAAAGTAGAGGAGCAAGGAAGAAAATATCTGTTAAATCTATGGATAGGGGAAGAGTTTGTGGCCAAATCAGAACTAGAGAGGATCACAGAAGGTTAAACAATTTTGATTGCATAAAATTTTGTGCAAACAAAACTAATATAGCTAAAATTAGAAAAGTGGAAAGCAAATGGGAAAAATTTTTTCAGCAAGTTTCCCTGATTAAGGTCTCATTTCTAAGATATATAGGTAACTGATTACAATTTATCAGAATAAAAGCCATTCTCCAATTATTAAATGGTCAAATGAGAGGAATAGGCAGTTTTCAGAGGAAGAAATTCAAGCTATCAACCACATAAAATGCTATAAATCACTAATAATTAGAAAAATGAATATTAAAACAACTCTGAGGTTATACCTCATAGACATCAGATGGTCTAAGTAGACAAAAAAGGACAATGACAAATGCAGAGGGGCTGTGGGAAAACCACTCAGTGGATATCATGTGAGGGACTATACTTTTTAATGAAGTTCTGATGCCAGATGAGATTAGGAGTTCAGCTGCATCTCCCACTGAGTGGCAGGCCAGTAGTCAAGGGAAAAGGGTTAACCATGAGATAAAGCTGCTCTGACCATGGTGTGGCATGCATTTATAGTGAAATTAGGCACAGTTTTGCTCATGGTAGAATTTACCCACAATAACACAACACCCCTGGTCCTTAGGCAATCTGAAGTCCAGACCAGATATAGTTACCCCTTGTAAGTGTTCTAGAGACACCACAAGCTGCCTGCCTTGGCAGTCAAAGAACAGAATTTACAGATACCCAGCATTCTCTGATCTGAGATCACATAGCAGATCCAGTAGAAGAGGAGCTGGCATAGAGTTAATGGTGTTTGTTGGAATCCAGAGATCAAGTCCAGGTAGGTCTAACTACAAGCTCTAAGTATCATTTTAGACCTGTTACCATCATGCAATGTTTGAACCTACTCGTATACAAAATAGGTCTAGAACTGGAAAGGACCTCAGAGCTCATCTAGCTACGCCCCTTATTTTAGGCACGAGGAAGCTGAGATCCAAGGAGTTTAGGTGACTTAACCAATGAGCAGTAGAGCCAGTATTTGAACCAAGAATCTCTGACTCAGAGCAAAGCTCTCTCCACGGTAAGACTACCCAGAACCAAGATTCTGATACCTTAAGACTACACAGAATGTCCATAAGAATGGAAACAACCAACCCCAATTTGTCCTTGGTCACAGCAGAAACATGAGGGAAGGTCCCTTGAAAGGGAAAGCTGATAAGTTGCATTTTTTTAAAGTGTTCTATTTCAAATTCCCTGGCAGATTCTAGACTCAATATAAGAATTTTCTAGCAATTAAAAAAATTTTAAGGGGGGTGGGAAGGGCTATTTTGTGAGGGAGGGAGTTCCTCACTACTGGAATTATTTATGCAGATGCTGGATGTCAGGGATGGGCTAGAGGGGATTCTTGCAGTAGGTGGGATTTGAAATTAGATGACCTTTCAAGTCTTTTCTGTTCTAATGCCCTGCAATTCTTCAATGATCAAAGCCATCGGATAATTGTCAAATTTCTACTCTAATTAGTTCCCTGTAGGTACACAAAATATGTCATAGCAGTCAGGCTCAAAAGTCTTTGCAGCATTGATTTAAGCTCCCATTACCTCCCTGATAGTCTCCCAGGGCTCATCATCCTATCACAGCATACCTAGAGCAGGATACATTCAAGAAATGTTTGTTAAATTGAATTTAATAGAGAATAATTAATTGGATCTGACCTCTTTCCCCTCCCCACAGAGCAGTGTTGGTCATCACCCAGAAGAATTCAACCTTGCTTTGTGCATATTTATCTTGTGACATTTTGAATTTACGCAATCAATTAAGGAAGTGAGTCTGCTTCCGTAGCTGAATATCTCCATATGTGGGCCTTGCCTCCCAGTCTTCTTTGTCTTCCCCAAAGAGAAAAAGAGGGGGAGAGAGGGAGAGAGAGAGAGAAAGGGGAGGGATGTGAGGAAGAAGGAAAGGGGGGGAGGGGGAGGATGAGAGAGAGAAAGGGAGAGAAGAGAAAGAATGACAGGACAGAGAGAATGAGAGAGAGGAGAGGGGAATGAGAGAGAGGGAAGAAAGAGAGAAGAGGGAGAAAATGAGAGAAAAGAGACAGAGAAAAGAGAAAGAGGAGGGAGGAGAGAATGAGAGAAAGAAGAGAGAGAATGAAAGATAAAAGAGGATGAGAGAGAGGAGACAGAGAGTGAGAGGGAGGAGAGAGAATAAGACAGAGAGAAAAAAGAGAGAATGAAAGAGATGAATGGGCATGAGAGAGGGAAAGAAGGGAGAGAAAGAGGAGGGAAAGAATAAAAAAGGAGAGAGAGAATGAGAGAAACAGAGACACAGATGAGAGACAGACAGAGACAGAGACAGAGAGACAGAGACAGAGAGAGACAGAAACAGAGAGAGAGACAGAGAGAGAGAGAGAAAGAGAGAGAATAGAGAAGAGAAAACAGAGAGAGAGAGAGAGAGAGAGAGAGAGAGAGAGAGAGAGAGAGAGAGAGAGAGAGAGAGAGAGAGAGGAAGAGAGAGAGAGAGAGAGAGAGAGGGAGAGAGAGAGAGAGAGAGAGAGAGAGAGAGAGGAAGAGAGAGAGAGAGAGAGAGAGAGAGAGAGAGAGAGAGAGAGAGAGAGGAAGAGAGAGAGAGAGAGAGAGAGAGAGAGAGAGAGGAAGAGAGAGAGAGAGAGAGAGAGAGGAAGAGAGAGAGAGAGAGAGAGAGAGAGAGAGAGAGAGGAAGAGAGAGAGAGAGAGAGAGAGAGAGTTAGAGAGAGAGAGAGAGAGAGAGAGAGAGAGAGAGAGAGAGAGAGAGAGAGAGATTCAAGGGTACTTACAAATGCTTCTATAAGCAGGCACTAATGTTTAACCGATGCCGGGAAGTCAAAGGAAAAATCAAGTTAAAAGCTGGTAAACAAAGAGCCCCAGCCAAGTTCCCTTCCTGCTATTTCCTTGGCCACCACTCCCTTGGCTATTTCTCCTCCAAAGACTAGGCCTCCAAGATCCACTACCTTTCCCTTTTTCCTCATGAACTGTCCCCTCCTGCTATAGAAGATCATACACATAAGCAGTTACCATGCCAAAGTATCGGTCTCTTGTGGTACACACCAAAGGAGGAATAAGGAAGGTACAGGTTCACAGTCTCTTGTTATCCAGGTCAGTTTCCAGAGCTTAAAGTATTGAATAGTCTTTTTCAGGCATTCCTTCTTTTATTCTCATGCCTTTAACTGGGCCAGTTCCACTTCTTGAATCCCAGAGTTGTAGAATTTTAGATAAGGAAAAACTTTTACAGACAGAATAGTTAGGCCAAATCCTTTTCTTACAGAAGATAAGATTGAGACCCCAAGCAAGCAAACAACCCCACCAAAGTCACACAGCTAGTTCTAGCCCCAGTCCTTGGTAGCATTTTGTCCTTTCTTGCTAAGTCATCCCTGGCTCCACTTTCAATCCCGTCTTAATTATCTGAGTTCCTTCTGCTCGTGAACAAGTCTGTCTTTGATAGAGGCCTCATTTCTCAAATATATAGAGAACTGAGTCAAATTTACAAGAATACAAGTCATTCCCCAGTTGATAATTGGTCCAAGGATGTGAACAGGCAGCTTTTAGACAAAGAAATCAAAGCTATCTGTGGTCATATGAAAAAGATGTTGAGAAATGCAAATTAAAACAACTTTAAGGTACTATCTCACACTTATCAGATTGACTAATATGCCAGAAAAGGAAAATGATAAATGTTGGAGGAGATGTGGAAAAATTGGGACACTAATGCACTATTGGTGGAGTTGTGAATTGATCCAATCACTGTAGAAAATAATTTGGAACTATGCCCAAAGGGCTATAAAAATTATGCATATCCTTTGACCTAGCAAATACCCCTACTAGGGCTGTACCCTAAAGAGATTTTTTTAAAGGAGAAAAGGAACTATTTGTACAAAAATATTTATAGCCACTCTTTTTGTGGTGGCAGAGAATTGGAAATTGAAGGGATGTACATCAATTGGGGAATGGCTGAACAAATTATATGAGTGTAATGGAATACTATTGTGTTCTAAGAAATTATGAGCAGGATGCTTTCAGAAAAATCTGGAAAGACTTACATGAACTAATGCAAAGTGAAGTGAGCAAAACCAGGAGAACATTGTACATAGTAACAACAATATTGTATGATTAACTGTGAATGACTTCGCTATTCTCAGAAACACAATGTTGCACAATTCTAAAGGACTTGTGATGAAAAATGTTATCCACCTCCAGAGAAAGAACCAATGCCTGAATACAGACTGAAGCATAGTATTTTTCACTTTCTTCATTTTTTAATGTTTTTTGGTCTATCTTCTTTCATAACATGACTAATATGGAAATATATTCCACATGATTACATATGTATAATGTATATCAAATTGCTTACCATCTCAGGGAGGGAGAGAGAGAATTTGGAACTCAAGATTTTAAAAAATGAATGGGAAAAATTGCTTTTACATGTGATTGGGAAAAATAAAATATTACTTTAAAAAACCCCAAGCACTTGTCTTTTTGTCTGTCCACCCCAAGTCTCCCCTCTGTTTTAAAATAATAATAATATTTTATAGTCCTCATATGAGCTAACGCTCATTTAGGTGGAACCCTATGGCAAACGTATGGGAAGACATAAGCAAGAAAATCACAGAATTGGCATGGATGAATGAAATGCCACCTCCCATTGGAATATCGGAGTATAATCCACGGTTCTCATTTTTGTAGTACTTTAAGGTTTACAGGCACTGTTCTTACAACACTGAGAAATAATTGAGTCTCAGAGAAAAGACACCATGATACAGTGGAAAACAGCTCTCAATTTGGTGTCAGAGGATCTGGTTTCAAATTCTGCCTCTGTCCCTTACTTCTTATGAGATCTTAGACAAGTGATTTAATTTCTCTGGGCTTCAGTTCCTTCATTTATAAAACAAGGAGGCTACACCAGGTGGATTCCCAACTCAAAATCTATGATTGCTTGTCCAAAGTCTTATAAATAAGTAGTGGCAGAACCAGAATTCAATGTAGGTTTTCTCTCTCTGAGTACAATACTTTCCTCATTTTTCCACACTGTCTTTAAATATATACATACATACAAAAATATTTAAAGTGGCTCTTGTTTTTTTAAGCAAACAACTAGAAACTGAGGGGTGGGAAAAGGCTGAATGAATTATGGCACGTGAATGTATTGGAATATGACTGGGCCTTAAGGAGTGACGAAAGGGATAGTTTCAGAGGAACCTGGGAAGATTTGTTTGAACAGAAGGATTTATACAATAACAACATCATAAGAACAAACAACTTTTAAAGACTTCAGACTTGTGACTGATGCAATGATCAACCATGAGTATAGAGGACCAACAATGTAGCATGCTGTCTGACAGAGTGATAGTGAACTAGAGGTTCCAAAAGAGACAGACAATTTTTGGTCAAGGCGAATATCAGGATCTATTTCATTTAGCTACAATTACTCATTCCAAGGACTGTGTTTTTCTTTTTCTTTTTTTACTTGGGAGGAGAATTTGGGGAGGAATAAAAAACTAGAGATAGAATTTTTTAAAAAGAGAGAGAGAGAAAAAGAAGAAAAAGAGAGCCATTGAAGCAATTTTTTAAATGATCAGAAGAGAACAGATGGAAGCTCTGAAGCAAACAGATTATCAGGACAGCTTTGAAAGTAACATGTTGAATTTTTACAAATTTTTTTTAAAAAGCAAACTCTGCTGGTTTCACACATAATCCTCTTTTTCTTTTCTACTTTGTCAGAAGTATCACCTACTAAGTGAAAAGAAAGACAAAAGACCGTTCTTGCCCTCAAGGAACTCACAGTCCAATAGAGGAGGCAACATGTAAACAGCCACATACAAACAAAGTGTATACAGGATAAATTGTAGATCACAAACAGAGGGGAAAGCACTTATATTAAGGCAGATGGGGAAAGGGTCCTTGCAGAAAGTGGGATGTTATCTGAGGTGAAGGAAGTCAGGGGAAGTGAGTAGTCAGATGTGAGGAAGGAGAGATTTCCAGACATGGGGAACGGACAATGAAAATGTATGCAGCTCAGAGATGGAGTAACCTGTTTGAGGTTAAGGATAGATAAGTAGATTTGAGAGTCATTGGCATAGACACAATAATTAATCCATAGAAGCTGATCAGATCACCAAGTGAAACAGTATATAGGGAGAAGAGGGACCAGGGCAGTAGCCTGAGAACACCTATCAGCAGGAAGCTCAGGGACACTGGATTGAAGAGCACGTGGGGCTAAGTAAGGTGTAAGAAGACTGGAAAATATGAAGGGCTTTGAACACCAGACAGAGGATTTTACATCTGATTCTGGAAATGACAGAGAACCCCTAAAATTTAGTAAGTAGGAGGCAAGATGTTCAGAACTGCATTTTAGGAAAATCACTTTGACAGCTGAATGGATAATAGACAGGAATGGAGGAGACATGAAGCAGAGAGAGCCACCAGCAGGCTACTAAAACAGTGCGGTTGTGAGGTGACAAGGGTGGTGGCAGTGTCAGAGGAGAGAAGGCACTGCATACGAATACAAGAGATGCTGTAAAGGTAAAATCGGCAAGACTTGGTGACGAATTGGATATGGGGAGTAACAGAGAGTGAGGAATTAAGGATGACGCCCAAGTCACTCTGGCTCTCACTGAGTGACCAATGATAAGTCCCAGCCCAAGCCTCACTTGCTCATTGTTTGGGTTTTGATGGCCCAGAGTGAGTGTAAATATCTGTTCTGGCCAGAAACTCTGAGGGTCTTCCCCTCCCAGATTGATTCTTTCATGAAAGCAAACTAAGCCATCCTTTGCCTCAATTCTTACCTAGCCTTTAATCATTGAATGGGCATTGCCTCAGATAAACCAAGACCTGGGAAAGACCTTAGCTTAAAAATGCTAAGGTCTCCCACTACACCCAGGGTCATTACCAGTCGTCTTGACCTATGGACCTGTGTCTTGCCACTGAATTCCAATGACTGGAGAAGAGAGTGAGGCTGATGACTTTGCACAGCTCTGCCTCACTTAAATACAATTCACTTGCAAGTGGAGACAACACCCTCCTGATGTCATTGGTGCTCTGAGAAGGAAAGACAAACAACAATTTGCTAACCTGGGTGATTAGGAGGATCCTGGTAGCCTTAGCAGTAATAGAGAAATTCAGAAGAGGGGAGGGTCTGGGGAGAAAGATAACAAATTCAGGTTTAGACCTGTTGAGTTTAAAATATCTACAAGCCATTCAGTTTGAGATGTTTTGTAATCAGCTGAATATGAGAGACTAGAGATTGGGAAAGAGGTTGGTGACAGATAAGTAGATTTGAGGATCATCAGTACAGAGACAATGATCAATCCGTGGGAGTTGAGCAGATCACCAAGTGAAGTGGTATACAGAAGAGAAGGAGCACCAGGACAGAACCCTGAGAACACCCACCATTATCCAACATGACCTAGATGAAGATCCAGCAAAGGAGACTGAGGAGTGGTCAGATAGGTAGGAGGAAAACCAGAATGATGTCACAGAAACCTAAAGAGAGAACACAGTCTCAAGAAAAGGGTGATTGACCGTGTGAAAGACTTTGTATATGGAAGTGTTTTGGGTTTTTTTTTTTTTTGGTTGAACTTTTTTTTTTTGTTTAAGTACAGAATAAAAAAATGTAAAAAAATTTCACCTCTTCACAGTTCACACGGCTCTCTTATTTTCTGTTCTTTGTGTATGGAAATGGTCATGTTTGTTGATTTTTGTCAAATTTATAATAATAAAGAAGAAAACTTAATTAAAAAGCTTCCCATAAAAATTTAAAGCCTTCAATTAACAAATAAAATTTCTTTCCTCATAACCACAACCACTCAAATGCCAAGTTTGGCAGCAGCTCCTGGCCTCTGCCCACAGAATATCTTCCTCTCCTGGGTGTTTGGCTCTCGGGTCAGCTCCCATGAACCGTTCCTTCTTTGACGCCATTTCAGCTACTTCCCTAGGCTGATTCACTGCTTTCATCCATCCTTCTCTCTCTCTCCAAGCCCTCCCAATCTCTACTCGACAACCTCCACTTGCTTCATTTTTAAATAGGAAGGTCTATTCATGCATCCATTGCCCGATGTTTCAAAGCTATCATTTCTTCTTAGAATTCCTTAGTCAATTTTCCAGAGAATTCTGAGAAATAAGCATCCAGTACTTATTTCATTGGTAATTCAGGGTAATCCGTGTACTTTTCTTTTTGGTAGAAACTAACTTGTGAGCAATTTTTAGACCCCATTACAGAAAATGAAGCAAGATAGACTGCCATATTCACATTGCTAATTTTTTATTCACAAAAAACCCAGATTGTAAATTCTGTGAGGGAAGGGATCTAACTGTTCACTTCTTTCTATCCTCCGCAGACCATAGGACAGTACTTTGTCTGCGACAGGCACTCTGTAAGTATCTATTGATGTAATTTGATTTTTAATTCTGACTTTCCCCTACCCTAAGGTAAAACTAGTTCATGTAAACCTTCTTTGGTCCTTTTCCTTATAGTTCTGGACTAATAATAATGTTTAAACATACAGAATACTGCCGTTGGAGTAAGAAAACCAGGGTTCCTGTCTCAGTTTTTCCATATACTAATTAGAATTCACCACTGTAGGCCTCAGTTTCATCATTTGTGAAATGAGAAGTTTACATTAAATGATCTCTAAGGTCCCTCCCAATTCCAAAGTTTGATTGCTCAATAATAACTAAAGCACATGCACATATAGACACATTTTTGCATGTGTGTGCGTGTATGTATACATGTATGTATATGTACGTGTATATGTTAATAAGCATTTATTAAGAGCCCCTACTATATGCCAGGCTCTATGCTAGGTGCTAGGAGGCAAACATAAAGAGCTAAGTAGTTCCTTTTCTCAAGGGGTGACAATAAGTAGATATGTAAGTATATACAGAATAAATATAAAATAATACAAGATAATTAATTGAAAGGTAGTTTGGAGAAGGGGCCCTATCAGTTGGGGGCATGCCAAATGCTTTACATACATTGTTTCATTTGAAACTCACAACTTTTCAAGATAGGTAATGCAGGTATTATCATTCCCATTTTAAAGATCAGAGAAGCAAAGTTTATGGTGATTGACTAACTTGAACAGCCAGCAAGTAACAGAGCTCAAGCTTCCACATTTATATTTCATTGCATCCATCCAACCTATCAGGGCCCCATTCATTCCACATATATTTTCGGAGAAAGGTATTTTTACCACAAGTCTGTCTATATTGCTAAAGCTTCTTGGTTTAAAAAAAAAAAGATTCAATCATCCTACTAGCTGCCCACTATAAGCCACATCCAAATGAGAGGTTTGCCCTCCCAGGGGTGGAATTAGCTCCCCAGTTTAGCAAGCTCTCTTTCCGGTTGGAGTCAGTCCTAAATTAAAGGTTTCTTTTAGCCTATGGGTCAGTCATCAATCAACAGGGACAATACTCTCTGCAAGATGCCCACAAGAGGCAGGGAGATGGACACTATCCCCTTCCCTTGGGCAATATCCAGGTGTGGCAGCTTATCCTTGAAGCAGTGGGACATAGGGGAGATAGCTTGGGACCAAGAAGGAGAAGCCTCCAGTGCCAATCCCTGCTTTGTCACCTGTTATCTGGGAGCTTTATCCTCCCACTGACTGTAAGCCTCCTGAGGTCAAGGACTTTCTTATCTAAACTTTGCATCTCTCTTAGTGTTGTTATTCGGTCATGTCCAACTCTTTGTTACCCCATGGACCACAGCACTCCAGGCCCTTCCATCCTCCACTGTCTCCTAGAGTCTGTCTAAGCTCATGTTCATTGCTTCTATGGCCCTGTATATCCACCTCATCCTCTGCCATCCACCTTCCCCTTCTGCCTTCGATATTTCCCAACATCAGGGCCTTTTCAGTGAGTCCCATCTTCTCCTTAGGTGGTCAAAATATTTAAGCTTCTCTCTTAGCACCTAGCACTTAATCCTCTCTGAGTTTCATCTGTAAAATGGGGATAATACATGTTTCCTTGAGGTTCTTGTGAGACTCAAAGAATATAATGCACTGGAAAATGTGCTTTATGAAGTGCTATGAGAGTAAGAGCTCACATATTAATAAAAGCATTTATTTCATACTTTGAGGCTTGCAAAGTACTTTATATAGGTTATCCCAGTCAATAAACATGGATGAAGCACCCACCTTGTTCCAGGCACTGTGATGAGCAACGGATAAATGAATATGAAAAAGAAAGACAGTCCCTACCCTCAAAGAGCTTACTGTCTAATTGGGGAAGACAAGGGACAAAAGGAAGCTGAAAAGACTGGAAGGCGAGGGAAGAAAGGGACGTGGCAGGAGCACATAAGGGAGTCCAATCTAAAGGATGTAGCTGGGTAAGAAATGAAGAGATGGTAGGTGTGAGAGCTCTCTTTAAATGGAGTCTCAGGGAGGAATTCTTTGTTCTGCCCAAGGGCCCTCTAATCAGAGGGTGCTGAGGCTGCTCATGAGATGCGAGTACCAAGGCTTATGAAATCTTTCAGAGTAGTGATTTTCCTGACAATGAGATTCCTTGGGGCGTGATAGAATCCAAAGGGGTGCAGCCAGATGAGAAATCTGACCCTTACAACAATCCTCTAAAATAGCTGCTATTATTATCCCATTTTTATAGACGAGAAACTGAGAATGGGAGAGGTTAATTGTCTTGCCCAGGGCGACACAGCTAGTCAGTGTCTGTGGTAAGATCTGAACTCAGGTCTGCCTCATGCCAGGTCCAACAGTCTGTCCACTGCACCTATTAGCTGCCTAGATGTTGCATAAGGGTTTACTGAGGACTTTCAACAATGGTGCTGTGAGGAAGCTAGTAGAATGATTATCATTATCCCCATATTACAGATGAGAAAACCAAGGCCTGGAAAATTTAAGTGGCTTGCCTCACAGTCTCACTCCAGGGCATCATGGAAAAGGCACTGCATTTGGAGTCCAAGGCTCCAGATTCAAATTCTGATTCTGTTACTCAATACCTACTGAGCCTTAGACAAATTCCATGACCTCTCTGGCCTTCAGTTTCCTCATCTGTAAAATGAGAATGCTGCTCCCTAAGGACCTTTCAGCTCTAAATCCCATGATCCCACATGTGGTCGAACTAGAGTTTGAACCTAGGTCCTCTGACTCCAAGTCCACTGCTCTGTCTGGGGCATCATGCTGCCATATAAGCAAATGGAACTGATTCATTCCACTGTGGTTCCTCTGTCATTTGCTCCAGTGGTGTTCAGAATTGGCCAATGAAGGGCAAATTTTATTTCCTATGCTTAGATCCGGGTCAGAGGTCAAAGCTTAGTTTATGGACACCTCATCAAGACCAACCTTTACACTTCCTTCTATTTCAAATGATGAAACAAGAAGCTTCCATGTCTGCACCCAGGTGAATGGCTTAGCAAACAACTTCAGTGTGTTCACCCTGCATCCTAGGGGATCCTTTTGGTGGGTAAAGGAAGTAAGAGTGGCATAGATAGGTGGTAGGGGCAGTAACCTTTCTCCTAAGAAATGCCATGTTATTGATTTTTACAATTATGGTTTTTTAAAATTATTTTATTTCTTTTATTTCATGCTCTTTTGACCTTCTTTGCCTGGGTCTAAATTTTGACTGTGCTACTTATGACTTATGTAACCTTGGGTGGTCACTTAATCCCTCTTTGAGTCGGTTTCCTCATCTGCAAAATGAAAAGGTGGGCTGGGATAGTTTCTTCCATCTCTAAATCTATGAAATGTCATTGCAATAAAACTGTTTTTCTTCCTCATTGTGACTGGAATTGACACAAGTGTGAGGCATTCACCACCTGTGATGAATTATGAGATGCTTACTCCATCACCTAATCCGACTGTATGAATCATCCTTACGCCACTCTGAGCTCCTCCAGAAAAGAGAAATCCTTAATGAAAATGGACAAAGTCACCCAAAGAGAAGGCAGCAGATGGGAGTTTGTCTTCCATTATTCTATAGCTATAGCATGGATTTATTCTTAACTTTATTTTCAGATAGGGTTGTATCCCTGCTTGCTAGACTTTTATTACTTATCCTACCCTCAGGCACCCCTGCAGAGAAGAAGGAGAGAGTCAGGGTTCTTTTCTAATTCCTTATTTTTTTTCCTGTCTTTTGGGATATCCTGGCTTGACATATACATTTTTTTTGGAGGGGGAAAGGCAAGGCAGTTGGGGTTAAGTGACTTGCCCAAGGTCACATAGCTAGTAAGTGTCAAGTGTCTGAGGTCGTATTTGAACTCCGGTCCTCCTGACTCCAGGGCCGGTGCTCTATTCACTGCGCCACCTAGCTGCCCCTGTACATTTCCCTAGACTGCCGCTTTGAGATGTTTAAAAGGCCAATATTGGTGCTTTCAGCTTCAGTTTAACAAAGATTATCTGTTGGTAGACTGAGTAGCCCCATCCAAGAAGAAACAGATTTCCATTTTGCATGGAACTTTCTTATGGGAAATCCTCAGATTCCTGAAGGTGGAACTGTTAAAATGTAACCTTGCCACATACAAATAATAATCTCCACCAAATCCCAGGCTTATGTCTTCTCCAGTTCTAAAAGACTTCAGATTAGCTCATGGTTTTTGCTGTTCCCTCTACCACTAGGATGCTGGGTAGGAGTCTATTAACAGCTGTGAGGTAAGAAGAGGGAGGTGGAGAAGAGTTTGTGCGATAGCACAGACAAAGATAGCAGAAGGGTTTCAGTGGGCGCTATATAAATAATAGATATTATTATTATATTATTTCCTAAGCATTCATAGAGTTTGAGGAACAGGAAAATAGGGATGTTAATCAAAAGGAGAAAGGAGCCAGGGAGGAAGATGTCAAGGCTCTTATCATGAACCATTTAAAAGTTGATACAGATGCAACTCAAGATAGAAAATAGACTGGTCTGTAGCAGAAGATAAAACAATGTGCCATGCAGGCCTTATGAAGACTATTGGTTCACAGTACTAGTCAACTTCATGAAAGATCTGATACTAACTTTATGGGAATGTTCTCAATCCTGTGCCACTGCCGCTCACATCCAGGCCCAGTGTGATTTTTAAAGTCCTTCCTACTTGTATAATCAATCCGATGACCCTGTGAATTAGTACCCATTTTGAAAAGGACTTAACAGAAAAGTTATTAGATTGCTAATGGTAACTCTTTTTTATACTTGGCAAGTATCTAGAGTGCCTCACTTTCTCCTTCCTAAGGCTGTCAGCCTGTGGGGAGCCTACAGAAAGGGACAGAGTAGCTGATAAAACTAATGGAGTACAGGGATACACTGTGTAATGCTGCTCCAACATTTCACAAGAATACTGTTAATTCCTCATAACCAAATCCTGTGATAACATTGTGAAACCCTTCTATAATACTGTTTGGCCTCGCTTCCATTTATGACATCCATAGCAATGTTCCTATAGACCTAACTGCATCCTATAGTGTTGCTTCATCTCATATTGTGTTTTCACAGAACTCATTATATAACCAGTTATACCAATTATACAACCAATATGTCTGCCTCTGCTATGGCTGTAGTAGGCAAGCCTAGCCAAAAAGCCTACCTAACTCCTATAAATGCCTTTAAAGTCCAACAAAAATTACCCTCAGCTCTGTGTAGCCTTCTCTCCTCCAAGGTACTCATCATATAATGTCATGGATTGTTGTTATTCGTATAGGTAGCAGGCCTTTTGCCTCATCATTCAGCTAAAACTACTCTCTCCAAGATTTCCAAGCATCTCTTAGTTCTTAAATCCAATACCTTTCTTCATCTCTTCTCCTTTGTAACTTCTTTGTGACTTTTGAGACCTCACAACCATTTTCTCTTGGATAATCTCTCCTCCCTCAGCTTTCTTGACACTACTCTCTCGTGGTTCTCCTGCTCACTGTTTAACTGCTCCTTTTCAGTGTCTTTTGCTTGATCTTCATCTATCTTCCTCCTGTCCACTGACTATGAGTACTCCCAAAAGCTCTGTCCTGGGCCCTCTTCTCTTTTCTCCCTATACCCTCTTCTCGCTGACTCTTTCTCATCGCCTCTCTTAGCTCCTTTGGGTTCAATTTTCAATACCTGGCACATGGCTGTCAGATCTATGTATCAAGCCCTAAACATGAATTTCATTCCCATATCATGAACTGCCTGCTCCTGGATATACCATAGATATCTCAAACTCAATGTGAGCAGAATAGAACTCATCTTTCTCCTAAAACCAGAATATAAATTCTTTGAGGAAAGGAAAAAATTTTAATTGTCTTGGCAGTCCTAATAACAAGTAGATTTAATAAATGCTTATTGAACCAAAGTGGATTGGATTGGAAGCTAGTAGATTATCCGCAGGATGATCCCAAATATCCTTGTCCTAGAGTCTTTGTTTTTGTTTTCTCCCCCTGCCCTAAAGGCCTTTCCTGCCCCTTGCTCCAGCAAACTTTTCTGGTCAGCATTTTCCCCTCTAGCAGACTGCAAGGTCTATCGGAACAGGGACTATGTCTTGCCTAAACTTTCTGTATCTCCAAAGTGCTCTGCATACTATAGAAGCTCAATAAATGTTTATTGAACCACAGAGATTGTCATTCCTGGAAACAAGAGATTATCCTTCCTTAAGATCATTTCCCTGTTTACTCAAAAGTCTCCCTCCCTCTGCCTTCCTGACTCTTTTCCAGTAGGAGACATAAGGGAAGAACAGGTTTCTTCCTTCATTCCAGCATGCTCCAGAGGTGAACATTTTGAATCATAGATTTAGCTCCAAAAGGACCCTTAAGAAGCCATCTCAATATCTAACTTCCAAGTCCCACTTCCCCATTCTGCAGATGAAGACACCAAGGTCCAGAGAGGTTAATCATCTTGCCTAGGGTCACAAAGGTAGTAAATAGGAGAGCTGGCATTTGAACCAGAAGAGCACTGGCTCTGGAGTCATAGGCCAAGATTAAAGTCTCACCTCTGAGGCTTACCAGCCCTGTGACCTTGGGTGAGCTGCTTAGCCTTGCTGGGTCCCAGTTTCCTCATCTGTAAAGTGCAGGTATTGGACTAACTGGCCCCTGAAGTACCTTCAGCTTTTGATCCATGATCCTATGAATCCTGTGATCTCAAAACCAGTATGCCTTCCACTCCTAAAAGAAATTTTTCTCTCACCTGTCAATCTGCTTCCTGTGTTGTTGGGGTTTTTTTTTTCTGTCCTGTTCCATGAGGTGTCTAAGTAAACAAGGATTAATTTGGAAGCAGGAACTTTCACCAGGCTTTTATGCATTTGAAATGGATGTCAAATGTGACTTAATCACCATTGACTTCCAAGGGAGGAAGTTTATCCTGATTCCCTCCAAAGGCAGGATGACTCACATCAGCACCTGTTTGGTCTCCTTAGTAACTAGGCCCTTCGATTTTCCTGCTGTATTTGCATGCTCCCGAGCATGATGAATTGGGCAGGGGGAGGAGGAGGGAGTGGAATACAGAGTGTGCTCTTGGTCTGAAAAACACCTGTGACACTGTTTACCTGCCACCTTTTATCATTGCATATAGCCCCAGCCCGGACTTCTAGGCCTGTGATTGATTCTGTAGCAGGCTCAGGCTCAGGCTCAGTGTAGAGGGGTAAGTCTAAAAATTTACTAGCGTCCTCCCTGGAGGATTTTGGAACAACATGCGGCGAAATTGATTAGGCTGAAATTGGGAATATGGATTTATCTTTGCATTTTAGAGACATGTCTCTCACTACATTAACCCTGACTGCAATTAAAGCCAGAAAATATAGCCTGTAGTCAAAAAAAGAGGAGAGGAAAATGGAGGCTGAAATAAATGAGAGCTCTGCTCTAGCCCAACAGCCCCCAAACAGCATTCCAAGGTTGGTTAAAAACAGCATAGCTGTCTGTCATCTACCTGCCTTGGGAAGCATTCCTTCCAATGCACAGGGGAAGAAGAAAGCTGTCTTTCTCAACCCTGTGACTTGCAAAGGCAAAGCCAGAAATCTTTCTGAAAAGAATGCTGCCCCAGTTTTACATGTATCCGGCATGGATGTGATTGTAATCAAGACATATTATGAAGGACAAGACAAGAAGCTGCTAGAATTAGTGGAAAACTCCAGCCTTCCTTATTCTTAGTGCCTTCCCTCTGAGACTACTCCCAGTTTGTCCTGGATATATCTTGTTTGTACATAATTGCTTCTTTAGGGCAGAAGCTGTCTTTTGCCTTTCTTTGGACCTCCAACACTTAGTACACTGCTTGGTACGTAGTAGGTTCTTAATAAATACTAGTCAACCGACTGAATGACTCATAGGCCAGCTTAATGCTTCTCCTTGAGCCTTGCCTTATGACGCCAGCCTACACTGATCTCTCCCTTCTCTGGGTTGTTGCTGCATTTATAGTCAATTTGCCACAGATTAGCATTTAATTTTATTTATCCAATCCAGAATATTAATTCAATTGAATT
Source organism: Trichosurus vulpecula (assembly GCF_011100635.1). NCBI lineage: Eukaryota > Metazoa > Chordata > Mammalia > Diprotodontia > Phalangeridae > Trichosurus > Trichosurus vulpecula. The sequence continues at coordinate 99,719,542 of NC_050574.1, read as the reverse complement.
CAACAAATAGTTAAGAAATGCCTACTACAAGCAAGTCACGTGCTAGGCTCTGGCCATCTAGAGACAAAAAACAAACAATCCCTACCCTCAAAGAGCTGGCATTTTACTTGTGGGTGGGGGTTGGGATTATAATATGTATCCATGTAAATATAATATGAGGTAAACTGAGGAGGATAGAGTACTGATGACCAAGAAGATTAGAGGAAGCTTTGGAGTAGGGGTCACCTGAGTTGATCTTGAAGTAAAAGAAGGATTCTGAGAAGTAGATACGAAGAGGGGGTACATTTCAGGTATAACTAGAGTTGATCAGGCCTGCCCCTCTCATTTGAATGATTGGTTGCCTGTGACTGCATCTGCCTCCAAGATTGGCGACCAAACATAAAGGGCAACTCTTTCCAAAAGAGCTGCATTTTGTACCATGGTACATAAAAGCAAATTGAGATGTCCACTTGACCTTTTTACAGTCTCTCTCCCTTCAACATCTAGAAACAGATGAATCAGATGGTCAAGATGGAGGGAGTTCTCCCCTCCCAACTCCCCTCTCTCTCTTCCCTTCCCCCTTTCCTTCATGAACAGAGAACAGCAACTTGTAGAAGAAGCATATGGCAAACAACAGTATTAGCCTTGGCAAGCTTGAGAAGAGAGTTCCTGGACTTCTGGTTCCTGGCTGCCTCATTCTGTCTTTCTGTTTCCTTTCCTGAGCACTGATCAGAGACTCGAGTTTCTGAAAATGATTGGCTTGGTCAAGTTTTAGAGTTAAGAGATGAAGAATTCCTCAGAGGCAGAAAGAGGGAGAAGATTTCATTAAGCAGTTTGCTTTAAAAGAAAAAGAAGAAACAAAAGAAGCAGCAGAAGAAGGAGGAGGAGGAGGAGAAGGAGAAGAAGGAGAAGGAGAAGATGAAGAAGGAGAAGGAGAAGAAGGAGGAGGAGGAGGAGAAGGAGGAGGAGGAGAAGGAGGAGCAGGAGAAGAAGCAGAAGCAAAAGAAGAAGGAAAAGGAGGAGGAGAAGGAGGAGATGGAGGAGAAGGAGGAGGAGGAGGAGGAAGAGGAGGAGGAGGAAGAGGAGGAGGAGGAGGAGGAGCAGAAGCAGAAGAAGATCCTAAACAGAGAGTTACCTCACAGCTAAAGGATGAAAGCCAGGCCATGGGGGTGGGTGGTGTTAGAGAGAAAAATGGGCAAGAAGTGTGGACCTTGCCAACCCTACTGTTATTGGAATAGTTCCAATGGTACCAGTCCAGGGTGACTGAAAAGTATTTGATCAGCAGCCCCCCAAAGTGTTTTTATCTTTTGGGGGGAATGTAATGGGAATTTTGAATACCTTATGTTTCTGTATTTGTTCATAGGTTTCTGTGAGTTCTTTGTATTTGGTGCATTCCTGTGGTGGAGATAATACAGTCTGTCCTATACCTGATACTATTATTGTACATATAAGGCTTATTTATGTAAGAATTGGGCACGGCTACCCACTCATGGGAAAAACTAGGTGTAAGTCATACACAGTGCTTTCTTTTGGAGGTTTGTCCAGAGTAAAACACTTAGGTGGGAGTCATGAGCCAGAGAGAGCTAATGACCCTTTGGGGTCAGCCTCCAGGATTAAAACCACGCCACATGAGCCCAGAATCTTTGGGGTAAGGTGGGAGATGGCCCTGGGCCATAGGTGCTGGGAATATCTTGAAAATATACAGAGGTAGGTGTATGGTCAATACAGGCAAGAGTTAGTGGTTCTGTTTGGTTGAAATATAGACTTCATAAAAGGTGGTTGTAGTGTATTAAATGAGACTGGAAAGGTGCAGAGGAGACAGAATGCAGAGGGCCTTAAATGCCAATATAAGGAGTTTATATTTTGTCCTAGTGCCTGGTGCCCCACCAAAAGTCTTTGAGAAAGGCAATGAGATTATCAAACTTATGCCTTAGAAAACTATTTTGTCAGCTGCATAGAAACCAAAAGCAGAGAGGCTAATAAAGAGATGATTTCAGTTGTTCATTACAGAAGTTATGAGTACCTAGGATAGAGTGGTAGCCATGTGAATAGAGAGAAGAAAACATGGCCAAGAGAGGGTAAGGATGTTGAGTATCTTGTGTCCTGACCAATCTGGCAGCCAAGACACAGAGTACATGCTAGAGAGGGTATGAGGCGGGAAGATCCTACTGATTTCTAGTCCTTTATGACTGAGCTCAGTCGTCCATCACTAGGGAAGACTCCCCAGCAGAGGTTGTCTTCAAGAACACCCATGACAGTAAAATCAGGAAAGCAATAACTTGAGTACTTGTTATACGTCCCGCCCCCCCTGAATTTATCATGTCAAGAGCTGACCATGTTGTTTTCCTGAGGGATGCTGTCCTTCTTCCCAGATCCTTCATTCATGGTCACGAGTCTGAACCACAACGACTATCACTCTTTGGATGAGCTCCACGGTTAGAGTTCTACATCCACACCCCAAATTTGTAGGTTTTTGTTTTGCATATATTATACATTTATCTACATATGTGTTGTTATCCTCAATAATTTATAATTGTTTCATTTTTGTCTTTCTATCTCCATCACCTGGCACAGTGCCTGACACATCGTGAGTGTTTGATGTTTGCTGAATTGAATTGAACCAGTAACCCAGTCCTATTGTTTCTAGTTCCTCCTTCAGTTTTAAGTCTATGAACTCTATGATCTTGTGATCTCTTAAATCTGCCCTTTTTCTCCACTTCCAAACAACCACCCTAGTTCAGCCCCTTTAGTTATAGAAATTAGATGGTACATTTTGGTTCTGAAGGCTTCTCTGAACAGATGAAAAGTAACCCTACGTAAGATCTGAAGCATAGTTACTAAACAAGGTCAGACTACTCCAAAGGACAATTAAGAGTCTGCATGTTGGCTTCTAGGGTAACGAATGTGTTTCACATTTTCCTTGGTGGTAGTAGGAGTCACCATGGCCTGCCAACTCAGGAAATTCTACCCGCTGTCCTGGCACCACCAAAATTTGTTCAACCTCTTTTGAGCAAGTTGCTTTGTGAAAGTTGGCTCCAGAACCCCTGTTAAGTTAGCTGTAATTTAGTCCCCAGGCATTGCTTTACATTAAGGAAATTAATAAATATTAAAAAAGAGAAAAAGAAGAAAAATCGTTTTTCTCTTCCTATAGTGATGAAAATGATAGACTGTAATAAAATAAGTTCCAGGATTGTTGTGATTTAGAAAAAAATCAAAGAAATTCTGAACAAATGTGTAGTAGACTTCAGTCTTGGGCCTTTTTTGATCCTGATATATTCTAAGGTGAACCAAAGGTTTGCAGTTGCCTGCAAAAAAAAATGTTTAATATCTCTGTTGCCACCATGATGCTATAGGCAAATGGAAAAGAGACTGCACTAAGGTCATGAGATTATAGCCCCTTAAAGAGGGTAAAAAAAACTCATTCAGGGACCCTAAGGCCTGCCACAGGAAGAATGCCAAGATTGGGTTTGATCATAGGTTTGCTGACTCCTTTCCTCTGTCCCCATCTTGGAAGGCTGGAAAGGGGAAGAAAGGGGTCTAATTCATGGATAGAGTACCTGGAATTTAAGCAGCCCCTCAGAGACTCATAGATTTAGAACTAGAAAAGACTTTGGAGGTGATGTAGTCCAACCTCCTCATTTTACAGACGAATAATCAGGGGCAGACTTCAATCTTGAGCCTCTTTTGATTCTGATATGTGCTTACTGACTGAATAGATGTCACCTAAGCTCCCTTATAGCTGTAAATCTATGATACTATGACCTGGAAGGGAAAATTTCCCCAAAATAAAATACTGATGATACTAAGAGAAACAATTCCTAGGAGGAAAGGGATAGGGGTAGATCTGTTTAAAGAAATTGATATTGATTAACTGGGTGATCATTAACCAATTTAGAGTTTGACAAGACAGGTACAGAAGAAGGGAAAGTAGCAAAGGATGAATACAAAAGCCTGGCACACCCCTATCTGAGCTTTTAGACAATGGAGAAAAGGGAGAGCAGCACAACCCTGAGTTTGCTTTTTTTCCGCCTTGCCATATAAGGAAAACAATCTACGGATTGTAAAGGACAGAACAAAAATCAATCAACCAACAGACACTTATTAAATGCCTGCTGTGTTCCAGGCACTGTGCTAAGCTCTGGGGATACAAAAAGATGCAAAAGACAGGCCCTGCCCTCATGAGCTTACAGTCTAATGGAGGAGGCAACACAAAAGCACATATACACAAAGCCAAATATAGTCAGGATAAACAGGAAATTATTAACAGAAGAAAGGCACTGGAATTAAGAGGTATATGGGAGGGTGCTTCCTGTAGAAGGTGGGATTTTAGTTGAGACTCCAAGGAAACTCCAAGGAATTCAGTAGTTGAGGCAGAGGAGGAGAACATTCTAGGCATGGGGGACAACCAGAGAAAATGTCTGGTGCCAAGAGGTGGAGCTAATAGGGAGCTGATACCCGAGATAATCAAAGAGATAGTAAGGAAGCCACTATCCTAGATTAGTTTAAGTCACCAAGTGTAGATGAACTACAACCCCAGGTACAGAAAGAACTGGCAGATATTACTGCTGAAACACTGTTGGTGATCTCTAAAAGATTGTTTGGGTTGTGCAAGATACCACAGGAGAGGAGAAGAAAAAATGTTCTTATTTTTAAAAAAGGAAGAGAATGAAGTCTACAAACTATAGACCAGTAGGCTTGACTTCGATCTTAGACAAATTCTAGAATCTTTTTTTTTGTTTTTTTGTTTTTGGCAGGGCAATTGGGGTTAAGTGACTTGCCCAAGGTAACATAGCTAGTACAGGCATCAAGTGTCTGAGACCGGATTTGAAACTCAGGTCCTCCTGACTCCAGGGTCAGTGCTCTACTCACTGTGCCACCTGGCTGCCCCTAGACTCTTTTATTAAAGGGAGGGTTAGCAATCATCTGGGAAGGGAAGAATGGTGCATGAAGGGCCAATATGGCTTCATCAAAAACAGGCCAAACTATTCTAACCCAATTGCCTTTGTTAATAGGTTCACTAAACTGGTAAATCAGGGGAAATATGTAGGAATAATTTAACATAGAACAGCAGAGCATTTCGTAGAGTCTCCCTTGCCATTCTTGTGGACAAATTAGAGAGCCACGGGAGAGATGTTAGTAGGATTAAGTTGATTTGATACTGGTTGAATGGCCAGATGTTTCAATATCAGTTTGGAAGGACATCTCAAATGGAGGTTCCTAGGGTCTATGCTTGATTCTGTACTGTTTAATAAATTTATTGATGACTTGAGTAAATGAATAAATGGTATGCTTAGCAAACTTGAAGATGATACGAAACTAGGAGATACGGTTGTTTTGGATATCACTATGTTCTACAGGAAGTCTTTCTCAAAACCTCTTAATTCTAGTGCCTTCCTTTTGTTAATAACTTCCTATTTATCTTGCATATAGTTTGTTTTGTATATATTTGTTTGCTTGTTATCTCCTCCATTAGATAGTGAGCTCCTTGAAGGCAGGGACTCCCTTTTGCCTTTCTTTATATCTCCAGCACTTAGCACTACTATGCGCCTGGCATATAGTAGGTGCTTAATTAATGTTTATTGGCTGACTGACTACTCCCCCCAATGGTGCTAATTATAGTTCATCCATGCCTTCTCAATCTAAGCTTACTCATCCATATCTTCCCACAAATACTCCCTAAGGTGGGGATGGTGAAGGGCCAACCAACATTTTGGGGGCTTCCCTCTAGGTCTCTGGACATTACATAGGTAACAATGATGCATACATGTTGTCTGTCTAGCTGTCATGACTCTCTCTTGCTATGTGACTACCCAATCTCCTTCTCTTTTAAAATATTTTGCATAGGACAACTCCAGGGGACTCACAATGGAGAATGCTATCTTCGTCCAGAGAAAGAACTGTGAAGTTTGAATACAGATTGAGGCGCACTACATGCTCGCCTTTTTTGCTTCTCTTTTGTTTTTGTTTTTGGGTTTTTTTTGGTTCTGTTTCTTCTTTCTCATGATTCATTCCATTGGTCATAATTCTTCTCCACAACTTGACTAGTGTATAAATTAATTCAATGTGAAGTTATACATGGTAGTTAAATGAGATTCCATGCCATCTTGGGGAGGGAGGGGAGAAAATCTGGAACTCAAAATTATGTAGAACCATGTGTGGTAAACTAAAAATAAATAAAATATAAAAAAATATTTTGCATGCCACTTTTGGTGCAAAAATCCTCTTTGGTGATATGCTGTAGCCCCTACACAGCCTCCATGTATCTCTCCATTGGCCTTTGGACAACTTGTAACTTGAATTTTTCAGAGACTAGACTAAGAAATTTCGTGAATTTTTAGCCATATTGCATTGCCTAAAGAATATTGGTGTTTAAAAGATGGACTTCTGTTTGGAGGAGATGTTTAGGATTGTTGATTTCCCGAATGCAATTCAGCACTTTTGCTTTTTCCTTTTCAATTTTGAATCCAATCCATCTCCAGTGTGGATCCAAGAGATATATACTGATGAATCAGCTCTATGAAATACCTATCCATCCAACTTCCTACCATAATCTAGACTACCAGTATTCTTTTAGAATTTCAAAAAAAATGTTAGAGTTTACTGGTGCCTCTTGTTTTTGACACCACAGATATTTCCTGCTAAACACCCTCCCCCTCACTCCTGACCCAAAGATCCCTCTGTTGCCACAAAGAAAAACAGTCAAGGAAAACCTCTTTAGTGCCATTTCTACTTCCTCTAGCACACCGGGAGCTGCAATATGAGATGACCAAATGCCCCATGAAATTATGTTTCTTGCTGCTTTTGGATGAGTAAGAAACCCAACTCTGCCAATTTCTTTATTTCTTTCTCCAAAGAAAACCTGTGAGACACCCTCCCATTCAGCTACAACTTCCTTTTACCTTCTAGTTTCATTTACTGTGAGAATGGCAATATTGATATAATTCCAATCTACCACTAGTTTGTCAACTTGTGGGTCTCTGGACAAAGATCTCACATTTGATCACCCAACATTTTGTTTATACACCGTCTAAAAGCCGGTGTATATGCCTGTGTCTATATTCCCCACCAAAAGTAGGAACATCCAGGGCTTGAATTCACCCAGGGGAACCTTCCTGTGATAAAAAGAGTATCCACATACTCTTCAGTTTGCTTGCATGAGCTCACTTTGACTGAAGCATTACCCTTCCCTTAGGACAGCAGCTATAAAAGTGGCCCTGGGTCCTAATAATAGACACTTTTTATAAATGTTTCTTGAATGGAATTGAGAAGTAAGATCCCCAGACCCATTCTAGCTTAGATTCTCTGTGAATTTCGCAAAAAGGGGAGTAGCTGGTAGCTGGTACTAGTAGCTGTTACTTGTCTACTAAAAGCGAGTCCCACAAAACCAAATGATGACACCAATCTGTGACATTTAAGGGACAGTAAAGTGTTTATGATTTTTCATGTGGTGATTTTATTTTGGGTGGTTTTGCTATTGTCTGTGGAGCTCTTGGTGTATTCTCAAATAAAAACATTTCCTGTTTATCACTGGCTGGCTTAACATCCAGTACTCAAAATTAAGTATAAACAAAGTTGAAAGCTATTCTTATGAAACGGTAGAGACTGTGTGTCTGTGGTTAGTCAATTCAGTTGGCTAAAGCATGGTGCTAATGAGGCCAGGGTCATAGACTACATACCTGAATAGGACAGAAAGCATCGTTTTGTTGCCATAGTAACAGACTATAGCTACCTCCTGGTTGTATAGTGACAAAAAGCACTGGTTTTGGAGTCAGAGGACCTGGCTTTCAAAACTGACTCTGCTACTTACTATCTGTGCAAATTTGGACATGTTTGCTTCATTTCTCCGTGCCTCAGTTTCCTCATTGATAAAATGAGGGAATTAGAACAGATGATTTCTTCATTCATTCTATGTTTTAAATCTTTTGCCCCTATTCCTGGCCAATCCTTTTATAAATGTGTGTCACTGATTAGAATATGAAACTCTATTTCATAACTGCAAGGGACCTCAGCAATCATCCGGTCCAAGCTCTCCACTTTGTAGATGAAAAAACAGGTCAAGGGAGAAGATATGAATTGGTCAATATCATACACTTAGTGGTCCAGAAGAAACTAGAATCCAGGCTTTGACTCCTGGGCCTAGGCTCTTTCCAATACAGCCCGTTGAACAGAAAAGGAGACTAGGCTTAAGATGGGATTAGGGCAGCACAATAGAATGGATTTCCATATTCGGTAGTGAGTGTCCTAACCCTGAAAGTACTCAAGCAGAGGAAGAATGATCTTTGTCAGGAATTCTAGAGAAAGCACTCTTACAATGGGGGAGGTTGGATTTTACACTCTGTGATTCTAAAATTTCATGAAACCCGTCACTCCTTTGGAACAGCAAAGACTACAGTCTAGGAGCCATGCTAAAGGCAAACATGATCTGGTAGCCAAAAAGGTCATTCCTTGGACTTTGCAATAAATAATTCTTATGGGCTTATAAAAAACAGTCAGTCCAGACTGACCTAGGCCCTTAAAGAAAATGAGTTCCTCTTAGAGTAATATTTAGATAGTGCTATTTAGAAAAGCTTGGAGATTTTCAGACAGGCTCTGGTGACAACTCAGTCCTGAAGGGAAAGTGTGACACGTTTGCAGATGCTGCAAGATAGCACAATTTACATGCACTATTTTCCAAACATCCGCAGCTCTGGTTCTTTCATGTCCCCGTAGTCGATTTCTTTGTGACTAAGGGCTAGGTGGCACCTGTTCGTTTCCCAGGTTTTAGATGCCCTGTGCAATTTCCTCAGTCTCAAAATATAAACAGTAAAATGCTGCTCAGATTTAGTCATAAAAGCCACTCAGAGTGATGTAGGAAACGTGAGAAACCAGGCAAGAATAGGTTACAATTAAACAACATCTAGGAGATATTCACCAGAGACCTAGCAGCAGTCAGCAAGCATGGAATTTCACCCTGGATATTTCCTAGGACTTCATCTGTTTCCTGGGTGTTCTGTACCTTGGATATTATGAGACATAGGCAGGGCAGTAGGGAGAGGGAGGAGACTGGATCTAGAGTCAGAAAACCCGAAAATGAACTAATTATCTTTTCTCCTAAAGCTTCCCTTCTTCCAGACTTCCCTATTTCTGTCAAGGGTACCACCATCCTTCCAGTGACTCAGGTTTGTTTATCTTGGCATTATCTTGGATTCCTCATTGCCCCTCACTCTGATTATATCCAATCAGTTGCCAAATCTTGCAGTTTCTACCTCCACAATAGGGCAGCTAGGTGGCACAGTGCATAGAGCCCTGGCCCTGGAGTAAGGAAGACTTGAGTTCTAATCTAGTCTAAGATACCTTTTAGGTGTGACCCTGGGCAAGTCACTTAACCCTGTTTGCCTTAGTTTCTTCATCTGTAAAATGAGCTGGAGAAGAAAATGGCAAACCACTCATATATCTTTGCTAAGAAAACCCTTCTTGACTCCAGGCCCAGCACTCTATTCACTACACTACCTAGCTGCCCTCTACAAACCAAATTTTGGGGCTAATTTGAAGAAAACAGAATAGGTGGGCACTTGCTGTTGAGATCTGAGGAATAGTCAAGCAGGTCCACTTTGCAGTCCCAAACTATCTCTTCTACCATCTGAAATTTGTTCTTTTGTGTATAGAACAGAGGCATTCAAATTTTTTAATAGTGGGCCACATAATCAGAAGTTCAAGGCTTTTTCCACTACATTAGCAGTTCTCAAAGAGTGGCCCAGGCTTCCCTGGAAGTCCCCTAAATCCTTTCTAGTGATGCACAAGGTCAAAACTACTTTCATAATAATACTAAGATGTTTCAATATCTAATATGACCTCCTGGTGTGCTGGCTAATTAGGTTTGAAAAAAGTTTCATAGTGATAAGGAGGTTACATGGGGGATCAGACAGGCTGCATTTGGCATTATGGACACTGGAGGACTATAAAGATTATCAGTGTTTAAGATTCCCCTTTTCAATGTACTAGCTCCTCTTAGGGAAGTGCTATATACTTCAAATCATTAATGCTTAATATTTTAGAATGGATTCATTGATTGATAGGTAAGAGCGAGGTAATGGGAGAAAGATGCAGAATTGGGAAGGTTAAAGGAAAAGTAGGAAGGAGAGAGTGGGAAAAGGAGGTCTTCAAAGGAGAAGTCAGAAGCGGTAATAGTGTACAGAACAAAACTGGACATAGCATTCCAACTACTCAACAACAGATATTTATTAAGTGCCTACTACGTGCAAAATGCTATACTAGGCACTAGGGAAGATGTAAAGTTTAGATAAGATTCAGTCTTTGTCCTCAGGGAATTTACAGTCTAGTTTGGGGGGAAAGACACAGGTACAGATAATTATAACTCACGATTACATGATAAGTGCATTAAAAATATACAAAAAAAAGAGTGCTATACAAGGCTCAAGGGTGGAAATCCTTACCAGTCTCTCTCCCATTGCTAATGACTTACCTCTGAGATTACTTTCCATTTACACTGTATATAATCTTGTATGTACGGTTATTTGCATGTTTTCTCTCCCATTAACATGTGAGCTCTTTGAGAAAAGCAACAATGTTTTTGATTTTCTTTGTATCACCAAAACATACCACAGTGATAAAAACTTGAAAAGTACTTGCTGATTGCCTCTGCCCCTCATCTACTGAGAAATGCTGTGGTTAGTAAGCCTCTCTCCAATAAGGAAGGATTATGGTTCTGTCAGCCAGCTTTTTTAGCCACCTCCATCAACCACTGGAGGAGATATCATTGTTAGCAATCTCTCATATGGGTGATTATAGCTTTTTTATCCAGCTCTTTCAGCCAATAGTTATGAACAGTAGTTCATACCATCTCAGTTAGACTGGACTACAGAAAGTAGCATACACCCTGACTAAGATGATATCTGCTCTTTCAAATTCACTGCCCCCTCTACTATCTCCTTTGATTCTTTTAGTTCAATTTTCATCTAACTTATGGTCAGAAAGCCATTTGCATTTTTATCATACTCCTGTCAATGGCAAGTGTTCCTAGGGCCCAACCTCAGGTACAAAAGTAAGTGAATGAAAATGTGATGAGGAAACTGCTTTTAAAGCCATCTCACCCTCACCCCCCAATTACAGTATTCTGTGACAATCAAAAGTACTTGGCTTATTAGCACTTTCCCCCAAGAGGTCCTCATATACTTGCATGGCACAGTGTCTACACCCTCTCTAGTAATCCTCTTTAAAATGTGCCTCAGATTGCTATCACCCTTCCCAGAAAAGAACACAATATTCCAGATGGAAAGAATACAGTGGACAATTGCCCCCCCCCCGCCCTTTTTCTGAACAGCACGCTTTCCTAACTTAAGATTGTATTTGCTTTTTTTTTTTTGGTTGATATTTCATACTGTTGACTAAAGTTGAACTTGTGATTCACAAAAACCCAAGATCTTTCTCAGAAGAACTATCAAGATCAACAAGAAAGGCTCCCAATGCATGCATTTGAACCCTTATGACAAACTTATAGGGAGTTAGGTGGTACAGCAGGTAGAGCACTGGGCCTGGAGTCAGGATGACCCGGGTTCAATTCTAGCCTCAGACATTTCCTGTGTGATCCTGGGCAAATCATTTAATTTATGTTTGCCTCACTTTCCTCATCTGTAAAATGGGGATGATAATAATAGCACCTCCCACCCAGGGTTGTTGTGAAGATCAAATGAAATAATATTCATGAAGTGCTTTGTAAACTTTAACATGCCATATAAATGTTAGATATTATTATAGGCAACTGGGTGGTGCAATGGTTAGAGTGTGGGACTCAAAGTCAAGAAGATATGAGATGAGTTTAAATCTGCTCAGACCTTACTAGCTCGGTGACTTTGGACAAGTCACTTACCTCTCTCACCGCCAGTAGCCTCGGCTCTAAAATGAGGATAATGATGGCGCCAACCTCACAAGGTTATTGTGAAGGTAAAATAGATAACATTTGAAAAATGCTCTGCACACCTTTAAAGGCCTGTATAAATGCGAGAACTGTTATGATTATTTGTATTCTATACAAAGCAGATCTTAGGTGCCAGACAGAAATTGTATCAGGTCAACTGTTCAATCATTTTTTAGTCGTGTCTGACTCTCCATGACCCCATTTGGGGACTTCTTGGCAGAGATACTGGAGTGATTTGCCATTTCCTTCTCCCACTCATTCTATAGATGAGGATACTGAGGCATACAGGATTAAGTGACTTGCCCAAGGTCACACAGTTAGTCAGTGCCCAAAGCCAGATTTGAACTCAGGAAGATGAGTTTTCCTGTCTCTGCCCCAGCATTCTATTTCTTGCACCACCTAGCTGCGCCTCATGCAAACTAAATTCCAAAGTATAAGTACATAATCCATAATAGCATTATGACTCCACTGGACAGTGTAAACCTTTGAGAATGATTCTTCCATATTTGTATTCATGTTTTTATATGTATCTTGAGCTAGATCTATGCAACCACAGGGTTTTGCTCAAATTACAAAGGCAGCTCTAAGCATATATTTTAAAAAGGGATGGGGCAGAGGTTCAAGTGAGATAATGCCTATTAAGCATTTTGCAAAACTTAATTGCTATGTAGTTGTCAATTATAATTATTTTTTTCACCTTCTATTCGATAGAACTCAGACATAAATGATCCAGAGAAAAGTCATTCTCCTATTATTGTTATTTTTATGTTTGATGTTTGGTGGACTATTACACAGATAGATAAAATTGTTTTTTGTTTTTATTTGTAATGGAATATAAGAAAAGTATTGGCACATGAACTCACTGAAACCATCTTTGCAAGACCCCCAGGAGAAGACAAGATGATGGGACTAACACATTATGTACTTCTTTCTGTTACTACATGGTTTTGATTTCTTCTGGGGCTACATTTTATTTTTAATTTATTTCAATTAATGAAAATTATTTTCTTTCCCTTTTATAACCTCTCTGATAGGAAGAAGAAAAAAGGAAAAAAACACTCTTGTAACAAATATAGTCAAGCAAAACAAATTCCCATATTGGCCACCCCCAAACACGTATGTCTGTTCTGCATTTTGAATCCACTTCCTTTCTGTCAAGACTTGGGTTACAAAGATGATCATCAGTCTTCTGTAATCATGGCTGATCGATGCATCGGTCAGAGTTCTTAAGTCTTTCAGTGTTGTTTGTCTTTATAATGTTGTTGTTATTGCCTAAGTTGTTTTCCTGCTTCAGTTCATATACATATTCCCAGATGTCTCTGAAAGAGTCCCTTTCATCATTTATTTTAGCACGGTAGCATTCCATTATGTGCCATTCCCAACTAATGGACACTTCCTTGGTTAACAATTATTTGCCACTGTAAAAAGAGCTGCTATAAGTATTTTTGTACATATGGTCCTTTTTCCTCTTTTATCTCTTCCGGGTATAAGCCTGGTAGTGGTAATGGCTAAGTCAAACAGTGTGTATATTTTGGTGATTCGTATGGCATAATTGCAACTTGCTTTCCAGAATGGCTGGACCAATTCATAACTTCACCAACAGTGCATTAGTATGTCTAGTTTCCACATAGCCCCTCCCACATTTGTTATTTTCCCTTTTTTTGTCAACTTTGCTAATCTGATGAGTATGAAGTAGAAACCTCTACATCCACATTTTGAGAGCTTTCTTTCTATTTTGTCTGAAGGTTCTGTGCAGTATTTGGTTTGGCTACATCTATTAAAAATAATGTTCTTGGAACTTCCAGGGGTGGAGTCAAAATGGCAGAGTAGAAAAAGCACTCAGAAAAAAAAAGCATTCAGCTGAGCTATCCCAGTATTCCCTTCCAAATACTTTCAAAATAATGCCTCGTATTGAATTCTGGACTGGCACAGCCAACAAAAGGTCAGAATGAGACATTGTTCCAGCCCAAGATAACATAGGAGGTTGGAAAGAGAGATCTATGATATGGGGGTAGAGGCTGGCCCAGAGCCCACATGGATGAAACACCAATGGTGGGACTAGGTGGTGCTGACAAAAGGAGAAGAAGCTTCAGGAGCTCTCAAACCAGAGAAGGTACAGAGACCTGGCAACTGGTCATAAAGAGATTACAAAGAACCATTGTGCTAGTGCAGGACACAGGACCAGATGCTATTTGGCAGCTCTATTACCAATACTCAAGGTGGAGAGGAGGATTTTTGGTCAAGAGGGAGTGGAAGCCACGAGAGGCAGCATCACTTTGGTCCCAAGGGGTCAAGGACCCCGAGGAATAATGTCATTTCTAGTCTCAAGGGAGGATAGGCCCTGAGGAATAGTATCAATTGCAGTTCTGAGGGATCCGGGATCCTTCCTGGGTAAGGGCCAGAGTACAGACCAAGAGAGCAGTGACCACACCTCTCCAGAGATTATACCACCTTGGAAGCACCAAAAACTTCCAGCCACCCAGAGCTGGCTCTGAAGACAAGTGGGAAAAAGCCTGAGACAGAACCTCCCCTACCGCAACATCCAATATACACTGAAGCAGAACCCAACATTAATATAAAGTTCCAAATCAAGAAATAGGGTAAACAAATGAGAAAACAGCCAACAACAAAAAAAAGAACCTGACCATAAAAAGTTACTATGGTGATAGGGAAAGTCAAGACACAAACTCCAAAGGAGACAACAATGTCAAAACAACTACAAACAAAGCCTCAATGAAAAGAAATGTGAATTTGACACAAGCCCAATAACAATTCATAGAAGAGTTCCAAAAGGATTTTAAAAATCAAATAAGAGAGGTAGAGGAAAAACTGTGAAAAGAAATAAGAGTGATACAAGAAAATTATGAAAAGAGAGTCAACAGACAGCTAAACAATTAGAGAAATATTAATTGCTCATAGGCAGACCAAGCCAATATAATAAAATGACAATTAATTTATTTATTCAGTGCCATACTAATCAAACTACCAACAAATTATTTTATAGAGCTAGAAAAAATTTAAAAATTCATCTGAAGAACAAGGTCAAGAATATCAAGGCAGTCGATGAAAAAGAAACGTGAAGGAAAGTGGTCAACTGTTCTAGATTTCAAACTATATTTCAAGGCAGTCATTAAAACAATCTGGTACTGGGCTAAGAAAAAAGTGGTGTATCAGTGGAATAGATTAGGTATACAACACACAATAGTAAATGACCATAGTGATCTAGTGTTTGATAAATCTAAAAATCCAAGCTTTTGGGATAAGAACTCATCATCTGACAAAAATTACCAGAAAAACTGTAAAGCAGTTTGGCAGAAACTAGGTACAGACCAACTTCTTACAAGACCAACATCTTACAATGCCAACATAAGGTCAAAATGGATAAATTATTTAGACATAGGGGAGTATGGAAAAATGTACCTGTCAGATCTATGGATAAGGGAAGCATTTATGACCAAACAAGAGATAGTGGGGATTACAGGAAGTGAAATAGATAATTTTGATTACATGAAATTAAGAAGTTTTTGCACAAAGAAAACTAGGCAGCCAAAATTAGAAGGAACACAGGAAACTGGCAGGGGAGGGGAAGGGAGTTTACAGCAAGTTTATCTGATAAAGGCTTAATTTCTCAAATGTATAGGAAACTGAGCCCAATTTATAGAAATATGAGCCGTTTTCTGGTTGATAAATGGTGAAAGGATATGAACAGGCAGTTTTCAGAAGAAGATATCAAAGTTATCAATAGTCACATAAAAATGCTCTAAATCACTACTGATTAGAGAAATGCAAATTAAAACAACCCTGGGATACCATCTCACACTTATCATGGCTACCATGACAGAAACTCTAGAGGGGACATGGAAAAAATGGGACACCAATGCACTATTTGTGGAACTGTGAATTAGTCCAGTCATTCTGGAGAACAATTTTTAGAACTACGCCCAAAGCCTCACAAAACTTTGTATACTCTTTGACCCAGCAATATCACTACTAGGGCTATATCCCAAAGAGATCAAGAAAAGGGAAAGGGCTTATTTGTACAAAAATATTTATAGCAGCTCTTTTTATGGTGGCAAAGAACTGAAAATTGAGGGGACAGACATCAATTCAGGAATAACTGAACAAGTTGTGGTATATGATTGTGATGGAATACTATTGTACTATAAGAAATAATGAGCAGGATGCTCTCAGAAAAACATACAGTTTCATGAACTGGTGCAAAGTAAAGTGAGCAGAACCAGGAGAAAATTGTACATATAACAGCAAAATTCTAAGGATGACCAACTGTGCAAAACTTAGCTATTCTGATAAAGATAATGATCCAAGACACTTCTAAAGGACCCCTGATGAAAAATAGCATCCACCTCCAGAGAGAGAACTCAGGAACTTTGAATAGAATGAAGCATAATTTAAAAAAAATTTTAAACATTTTTTATTATTTTATTTTGTTTGTGCCTTCTTTTGCAACTTGGCTATTACGGAAATATGTTATGCCTGACTTCATATGTACAATCAATATCAAATTGCTTGCCTTCTCAAGGAGGGGAGAAGGGCAGGAGTGAGGGAGACAATTTGCAACTTAAATTTTTTTTAAATTAATGCTAAAAATATTTTACATTTAATTGGGAAATATTTAATGAAATGAATAAAATAATTTTAAAATGCCAACAATATCCTTAAATTTTTATATGTTAATGTTATATCCAGGCAATTTTGGATAACAGTTTTGCCTGTTATGGTACTCTGATTCTGGCACAGATTGCTTATTGCATCCTCAAGGATATTTGGGTATCTACATTTGTAACAGGGGGATTTATCATCTGCCAGTTTAAAAAGGATAGAGAGCTTCTGGTGTGCAATTGTGGCCATTTGATTCTGTTTTTCTAGGTTGTTTGATGGGTGCTAAACCCATAAGTTTCTACCATTTCCTTTTAAAATCTTCATTGATCATTAAGTCGGGGCTCCTTAAGAATGAATTTTCTGTAATCCCTGGTTGCAGCCATTTGGCCTTATGTTGCTCTCATAAAACTCTATTTCTGTAAACAAATCCACATGATTAAATCATTTGTTCAATGCTTCTTTATCAGTGTTGTTGGCTGAATTAATGAGGATATCATCTATGGAGGCCGCTTGGTCCCATTCTGGGATCTAAGCTGTTTTATATGCTTCACCTGGAGGTAAATCAGTATCAGCTACATCTGAAAAACTCAACGCAGTATACCAATTGTCGGCTTTTACTATTCCTCCATGAAATGGTATCTGTTTGTTACAGAAATATTTCCCTAAGTTTTTAGCCTATTTTTCACATGATATGAGTACGTCCATAAATCTTTTTCCTTTTAACAAGAAAGTGTTACTCTTTCTATACGTGCTTTGGGGAGACGGACCCTGTGTTTTGTTAACATTTATTGTACTAGGTGTTATTTGGATATTTCATTGGGCTTAAAGTGTTTGTTGAAATATGCATCTTTTAAAGGTGTTAATTGCTCTAAATGCGCTCTTCCTAATGAGCTTTGAATTCAAGATGTCAACGAGTCTCTTGATATACACAAACACAGATTTCTCCTTGATCACTTTATGTTCAGTGTGTTTTGCCAGGAGAAGACCGCAGTATTTGGAAATATCGCCTTCATGGATCAGTTCTATTTGACCTCCAAATTCTTGCTCAAAGCCTTCGGCCTCTATCTTTCCTAACCATATAAAAATGGCAGACTTCTCTAAGCAAAATGACATTTTAAAAAAATATCGTGGGAGAAAGTTTCCGTGAAATGAAATTGTTTAACATAGGTTTTGGTGGAGCCATGTGACTCGAAGTCATCTATGTACAACAACAGATTAACACAATGTTTCCCTAAGATTCACTCTTTAGAGGGAGGGGAAGGGGATCAGGATCATTTAAACACCAATAGTGTGCCCAAACTGTGCTTCGTATTTTATAATTATCTTACTTGAACCTCACAACTATCTCGGGAGGTAAGGGCTATTATTACCCTCATTTTACGGTTGAGGAAACTGAGGCAGACCAGTTAAGTAACTTGCCCAAGTTCACATAGCTAGTAAGTGTTTGCAGCTGGATTTGAACTCAGGTTTCTTTGACGGGCCCAGCTCTCTCTCTCCACTACCCCATCTAGCTGCCTCTTTGACTTGAAACCATATTCAGGTCTCACTGTTTTATGGGTAGGCAGAACTTTAACAAGCTTAAATTGTCTCCCTGAAAAAATACCATGTTTTTATAGCAATTGTTCTTGACATAATTATGTTGGCAGCATGCTTCATGCAGAGAACAGTCTTCCACGTGGGCATCACCTATTTTAGCACTGTTACTATTTCAGAGGTTGTCTTATATATTTACAATACAGAAACTATGAGCACAAATCTCAGTCAAAAACCTTATCATAAACAATCAATTAGGTCAGGTCAGGTTAGGTTAGGTTGTTGTCCTTCATTCGTGAAGAGGACCAAAATGACATCATTATGTTAGAGTCAACTGTCCAACTGTGACTGATCAGACCAATATGAGCTCGGAATGCTCTACCACAGGTTGGACACAAATACTCCATGTGAATATTTGGTGTGGATTCTCTAAATCTGTACATCTCTTGTTTCTTTTGAGCTATCTTAATTTTCTGCTCAGAAAGCACAGCACCTTCTCTGATGTGGGTACACCATGCTGAGTGGTCCTGTGCCACTGTGTCCCATGTCACACAATTAATTCCAAAGTTCTTAAGAGAAAACTTGAGAGTGCCCTTGTATTGCTTCTTCTGACCACCATGTGAGCGCTTGCCCTGTGTGAGTTCTCCATAAAATAGTCTTTTAGGCAAGCGTACATTTGACATTCGAACAACGTGGCCAGCCCATCATAGTTGGGCTCTCTGCAGTAGAGTTTGCCAGAGCTAGCTCAGCGTTTGGGAGCCTCCAAAGGAAAGTGTGGGAGAGAAAAGGTATTATACTGACTATCAAACCGAAGGTCATCAGATCTGTTGTGCTGACTTCATTGTTGTATGCCTGTGAAACTGGGACAGTCAACCTGCACCATGCCAGGAAACTGAATCACTTCCATTTGAATTATCTTAGGAAGATTCTGAAGATCACCTGGCAGGATAAGGTACCAGACACTGAGGTCCTTTCTTGAACTAAACTGCCAAGTAAACAATCCATAAAAGTGTTATAAATGTTATGAAGCTTCCAGGAGGCTTGTTCAATAATTATCAATAGAGGCTCTTTACATAAGAGGTGTTGCAAACACTTCCTGCAAGCCTCATCTGGCCCACAACACTCCCAAGGGCAGCCTAAACCAGATGAAAATATAATTAGGGAATAGTTACCAAAATAAATAAAAATACAACAAAACAAATCATATTCACACATGGCTTTCTAAATAAGTATATGGCCTGCAGGGAGCTACTTTCTTTTGGGGGTTGAACACCCTTGCTTTACACCCTCTAGGACATTTTAACAAACAGACCCTTTTTGCTCCTCAAAGAAAATAGAGTTTTCTTGTAAGTGTTTATAGATTTGGGAAGAGGAATGTCAAGATTATTGTTCCCTTTTTTCTCATCTTACATTTGATGAAGCTCAATTAGAAACGGTCCTAGAGCAGGTTTTATGTTTTTATCAGGCTTTAATGTCAGAAGCAGCTAGGTGGCACAGTGGATGGAGCACAGGGCCTTCAGTCAGGATGATCTGAGCTCAGATCCAGCCTCAGACACTTACTAGCTGTGTGACCTTGGGCAAGTCACTTAATGTCTGTCTGCCTCAGTTTCTCCATCTGTCAAATGAGGACAATAACAATGCCTTTCTCAAAAGGTTGTTGTGGGGATCCAATGAGATAGTAGGCACTTAATAAATGTTTGTTTAAAAAAATTGTTCAGCAGAGTATTGTGCAGTTGGGTGAGATGATTGCTTTTTGTAATTGAATAAAATTATTAGGATGTCAGCTCATCTTCCATGGGCTCACTTAAAGTGTCTTTGGGACAATTCCATTAGTGGACAGGCCTATAGGGCTAATATATACTTAATTCTATTCCAACATTATTTTGATGTCTTGTTCTACCTCTCTGTATTTTGAGAGCATCAAATTTAACTTAGATTGGAGGTTATAAGTATTTGATATGGCAACATCTATTAAAACATTTTTTAATTTTTATGAGCCAGTCTACATGTAGGCAATTGTGGGCAAATTTTGACTAATGATCCTCCAGTTCTACTATATTTTATTTGTTGAATTATCAAGAAAATTTTAAAGTTTTGTATGTATACAATGGGATTTGTAATCTGCTAGCTTATGAATTAAGAATTTGTTAAGTGGAGGGGCAGAGCCAAGATGGCCACGTGAAAACAGCGTCTTACCAGAGCTCTCTCACAAGCTCTGTCTGATACCTATAAAAAAGTGAATCTGAGCAGATTTGAGAGAGTTAGAAGCTGCTAGCAGTCTATGTGGGCCAAATTTCCAAGCCAGGAAAGTCCGAAAGGTTGACGGAACAGATCTGTAGGCTGGGAGAGTGCTCAAAGTGTGGAGCTGCACTAGACAACACCAAAGCAGAAGCAGTTGAGGAAACCAGCCAGCGACCCAGGCTGGGAGAAAGCTGGGCACTAGAAACCGGTGAGATCCCAAGGCCTCCCAACACAGGACAGGAGCCTGTAGAAGCGGTGAGAGGCAACAGCACAATGCCACCAGCCGTGAGACATCAACTCCTGAGGCTTGCAGCCCAAAGGTTTGAAACGCCTTCTTGAACTTCCTGAACTTCTGAGAGATATAATGTCTAGGCAAATGGCTCTAATCCCTCTCTGCTGACCCAGAGAATTCCTTGGGAAAAAACACTGGAATAGAGGAGACAGAAGTGGAGCTTCAGTGGCCAAGCAGTGGGAGCTCCTGAGTCCCAGAGGGACAGAGCCAGCAGGGGTCAACACCAGGAGCCCAGGCATACCTTTGCACAGCCAGGGGAAGTGGCAGACACCAGCACAGACAACAAACAGCTGAGAGCATTGCTGAAGAGCAACAATGCTGGAGAGCCAGCCCCAGGGAAAGAGGAGACATCAGGCAGCCAGACCCCTCCCCCACATCTCAGGAAACTGAAGGCTATAATACACAAAGCCAACAACTAGACTCACAATCCCCAGAACAAGGAACCTGGGACAGAGAGCCCTGAGCCCCAAAAGCAGAAATTCACTGCAAAGCCAGGAAAAAAGCTAACCAACATGAAGAAGAACACAAAAAAACCAAGGACCATTGATTCTTTTTATGGAGACAGGCATGATCAAAATACCAATTTGGAAGAAGATAGCATTGACACTATACCCACATCTGATACCTCAAAAGGGAATGTGAACTGGTCTCAAGCCCAAAAAGCATTACTGGAAGAGCTAAAGGAGGATTTTAAAAACCAAATTAGGGAAGTTTAAAAAAATTGAAAAAATGGGGAAAAAACCCACTGACAAAATCAAGTCCTTAAAAAATAAGATTGGTGAAATGGCTATGGAGATTCAGAATCTAAATAAAGAAAATGACACCCTGAGAGGTAAAATCAACCAACTGGAAAAGCAGACTCAAAAGCAAAATGAAGACAGCAACTCATTAAAAATTAGAATTGAGCAAGTGGAAGCTAATGACTCTATGAGGCATCGAAAAGTAGTAAAACAAAATGTAAAGAATGAAAAAATAGAAGAAAATGTAAAATATCTGATTGGAAAAACAACTGACCTGGAAAATAGATCCAGGAGAGACAATTTAAGAATTATTGGTCTACTGGAAATCCATGATGAAAAAAAGAGCCTTGACAGTATCTTCAAAGAAATTATCAAAGATAACTGCCCAGAGATCCTAGAACCAGAGGGTAAAATAGTCATTGAAAGAATCCACCAATCACCCCCTGAAAGAGATCCCAAATTGAAAACACCAAGAAATATTATAGCCAAATTTCAGAATTACAAAGTCAAGGAGAAAATACTACAAGCAGCCAAAAAGAAACAGTTCAAATATCATGGAACTATAGTTAGGATCACGCTGGATCTTTCAGCTTCTACATTAAATAACAGGAGAAATTGGAATATGATATTCCAAAGTGCAAAGGAGCTGGGACTACAACCAAGGATCAACTACCCAGCAAAATTGAGCATAATTTTTCAGGCAAGGAGATGGACATTCAACGAAATAAGGGAATTCCAGACCTTCCTAATGAAAAGGCCAGAACTCAATGGAAAATTTGATCTTCAAATACAAAACTCAAGAGAGACATAAAAAGGCAAACGGGGGAACCCCCACAAACTTTATTAATCAATAAGGGCAAATTATTTATATCTTTATATAGGATTATATCATCTTACTCATGATATATATATATATATATGTATATGTGAATCTTGAGAATAGTACAGTTATTATGACAATTGAAAGGGATACGCATAGACTGTGGATGTCTGTATAAAATAACTGATATAAGGATAAAAAACATAATTAAGAGATGTAAAGGGAGGGTTCTGGGAGAAGAGGTAAGGAGGTAATAGAAAAGGGTAAATTAAATCAAATGAAGAAGCATAAAAACACATTATAGTAGAGGGAAAGAAGGGAGGGAGAAGAGCAGTATTTGAGCTTTACTCTCATCAGATCTGGTTCAAGAAGGGAATAACATACCCTGATAAGTACAGAAATCTAACTTGTCCTGCAGGCAGTAGGAGGGGAAAGGGGGGAAAAAAGGGAGGGAGGTGGTCAGAATGGAGGAAAGAAGTAGCAAGTGGAAAATGGTAAGATAGGGGAGGGGAATCAAGAGGGAGGGTAAACTGAGGAAGGAACAGCAGTCAAAAGCAAAACTGTTGAGGAGTGGAAGGGGAAAGGGAGTAATAAAAGCATAAAGAGGGGGGAAATAGGATGGAGAAAAAGATACAGATAGTAATCATAACTGTGAATGTGAATGGGATGAACTCTCCCATAAAACAGAAGTAGATAGTAGAATGGATTAAAAACCATAATCCTACAATATGCTGTTTACAAGAAACACATTTGAAACAGGGGGATACACACAAGGTAAAGGTAAAAGGCTGGAGAAAAATATATTGCACTTCAGCTAAAGTAAAAAAGGAGGGGTAGCAATCCTAATCTCAGACAAAGCAAAAGTAAAGATAGATTTAATTAAAAGAGATAAGGAAGGACAGTACATCCTGCAAAAAGGCACCATAAACAATGAAGCAATATCATTGTTTAACATATATGCACCAAGTGGTAAGGCATGAAAATTCTTAGAGGAGAGGTTAAGGGAGTTACAGGAAGAAATAGACAGCAAAACTATAATAATGGGAGACCTCAACCTCCCCCTCTGTGAACTTGATAAATCTAACCTCAAAATAAATAAGAAAGAAGTTAAGAAGGTGAACAGAATTTTAGAAAAGGCAGATATGATAGACCTCTGGAGAAAACTGAATGGGGATGAAAAGGAATATACTTTCTTCTCAGTGGTACATGGCACATACTCAAAAATTGACGATGTACTAGGGCATAAAAACCTCACAATCCAGTGCAGAAAGGCAGAAGTAGTCAAACCACACTTTTCAGATCACAATGCAATAAAAATTATTTGTAATAAAGAACCATGGAAAAATAAGCTAAAAATTAATTGGAAACTAAATAATCTAATTTTAAAGAATGAGTAGGCCAAAGAACAAATCAGAGAAACATTGAATAACTTCATTCAAGAGAATGACAATAATGAGACAACGTACCAGAACTTATGGGATGCAGCAAAAGCAGTTCTTAGGGGAAGTTTTTTATCTCTAAATGCTTACATGAATAAAATAGAGAAAAAGGAGATCAATGAATTGGGCATGCAACTGAAAAAGCTAGAAAAAGAACAAACTGAAAATCCCCAAATGAATACCAAATTAGAAATACTGAAAATCAAAGGAGAGATTAATAAAATTGAAACCAAGAAAACTATTGAATTAATAAATAAAACAAAGAGCTGGTTTTATGAAAAAACCAATAAAATTGATAAACCTTTGTTCAATTTGATTAAAAAAAAAGAAAGAAGAAAGTCAAATTACCAGAATCAAAAATGAAAAGGGTGAATTCACCTCTAATAAAGAGGAAATCAAAACAATAATTAGGAATTATTTTGCCCAATTGTATGGCCATAAATTTTACAATCTTAGGGATATGGATGAATATCTACAAAAACATAAATTGCCCAGGTTAACAGAAGAGGAAGTAAAATTTCTAAATAACCCCATCTCAGAAAAAGAAATTGAGCAAGCCATCAATGAATTCCCTAGGAAAAAATCTCCAGGGCCAGATGGTTTTACGTGTGAATTTTATCAAACATTTAAAGAGCAATTAATTCCTATACTTTATAGACTATTTGGGAAAATAGGTGAAGGAGTCCTACCGAATTCTTTTTATGACACAAATATGGTACTAATACCCAAACCAAGAAGAGTCAAAACAGAGAAAGAAAATTATAGACCTATTTCCCTAAAGAATATTGATGCAAAAATTTTAAATAAAATATTAGCAAAAAGTTTGCAGCAACTTATCACCAGAATAATACACTATGACCAGGTAGGATTCATTCCAGAAATGCAAGGCTGGTTCAATATTAGAAAAACTATCAACATAATTGATCATATCAACAACAAAACTAGCAGAAACCATATGGTCATCTCAATAGATGCAGAAAAAGCCTTTGACGAAATACAACACCTATTCCTATTAAAAACACTAGAAAGCATAGGAATAAATGGAGCCTTCCTTAAAATTATAAATAGCATCTACCTAAAACCATCAGCAAGCATTATTTGTAATGGAGATAAGCTGGATGCATTCCCAATAAGATCGGGGTGAAACAAGGATGTCCATTATCACCCCTACTATTCAATTTGGTACTAGAAATATTAGCTGTAGCAATAAAAGCAGAAAAAGAAATCGAAGGAATTAGAATAGGCAAAGAAGAAACTAAATTATCACTTTTTGAGATGATATGATTTACTTAGAGAATCCTAGAGAATCAAGTAAAAAACTACTTGAAATAATAAACAACTTTAGCAAAGTTGCAGGATATAAAGTAAACTCACATAAATCCTCAGCGTTCCTATACATTACTAACAAAGCCCAACAGCAAGAGATAGAAAGAGAAATTCCATTCAAAGTTGCTGTAGACACTATAAAATATTTGGGAGTCTATCTGCCTAGAAAAACCCAAGGCCTATATGAACATAATTGTGAAACACTTTTCACGCGAATAAAGTCAGATCTAAATAAATGGAAAAAGATCAGTTGCTCATGGTTAGGCCAAGCTAATATAATAAAAATGACAATTTTACCTAAATTAATCTATCTATTCAGTACCATACCAATAGAACTACCAAAAATTATTTTACAGAGCTGAATAATATAATAACAAAATTAATCTGGAAGAACAAGAGGTCTAGAATATCTAGGGTATTAATGAAAAGAAATGCTAGGGAAGGTGGCCTAGCCATACCAGATATTAAACTGTACTATAAAGCAGCAGTCATCAAAACTACCTGGTACTGGCTAAGAAACAGAGTCATGGATCAGTGGAATAGGATAGGTACACAGGATGCAGAAGTCAACGACTATAGAAATCTACTCTTTGATAAACCCAAAGAATCCAGCTTCTGGGCTAAGAATTCACTATTTCACAAAAACTGCTGGGAAAATTGGAAAATGGTAGGGCAGAAACTGGGCATAGACCAATATCTTACACCATATACCAAAATAAAGTCAAAATGGGTTCATGATTTAGGAATAAAGGCTGATACTATAAACAATTTGGGAGAGCAAGGAATAGTTTACCTACCAGATTTATGGAAAAGAAAAGAATTCATGGCACAACAAGAGATAGCATCACAAAATGCCCAATGGATAATTTTGATTATGTTACATTGAAATGTTTCGCATTAAAAAAGCCAATGCAACAAAGATTAGGAGGAAAGCAGAAAATTGGGAGAATATCTTTACAACTAATGTCTCTGATAAAGGCCTCATCTCTAAAATATCCAGGGAACTGAGCCAAATTTATAGGAATATAGGTCATTCCCCAATTGAGAAATGGTCAAAGGCTATGAACAGGCAGTTTTCAGAGAAAGAAATTAAAGATATCTATACGCACATGAAAAAATGCTCGAAATCACTACTGATTAGAGAAATGCAAATCAAAACAACTCTTAGGTACCACATCTCTCCTGTCAGATTGGCTAAAATGACAAAACAGGAAAATGATAAATTCTGGAGAGGATGTGGGAAAATTGGAACATTGTTACATTGCTGGTAGAGTTGTGAACTGATCCAGCCATTCTGGATCTATCATATCTGGAACTATACCCAAAGGGCTATAAAAGTGTTTATACTCTTTGACGCAGTAATACCACTTCTAGGGTTGTATCCCAAAGAGATCACACAGGTGGGAAAAGGACCCATATGTACAAAAATATTTATAGCGGCTCTTTTTGTAGTAGCAAAGAATTGGAAATCAAGGGGATGCCCATCAATTGGGGAATGGCTGAACAAGTTGTGGTATATGAAGGTAATGGAATACTATTGTACTATGAGAAATGGGGATGATACAGACTTCATAATAACCTGGAAAAACCTACACGATATAATGCTGAGTGAGTGGAGCCGAACCAGGAGAACATTATACACAACCACAGATGTGTGGATTCTGTGATGACTAACCCTGATAGACTTTGCTCTTCTCAGCAATAAAAGGTGCAAAGACAACTCCAAAGGACTCATGATGAAGAATACTATCTACATCCAGAGAAAGAACTATGAAGTCTGAAGGCAGATTGAGGCACACTTTATGCTCACCATTTTTTCCCTTTTTTTTTCTCTTTCGTTTTTGTTTTTGGGGTTTTTTTTGGTTCTGTTTCTTCTTTCTCATGATTCATTCCATTGGTCATAATTCTTTACAACTTGACTATTGTGTAAATAAGTTCAATGAGAAGTTATATGTAGAAAATGTATCGGATTCCATGACATCTTGGGGGGGGGGAGAGAAAATCTGGAACTCAAAATTATGTAGAACCAAGTGTTGTAAACTAAAAATAAAAAATCTCCAAAAAAAAAAAAGAATTTGTGATGCATCTGCTATGTGCCAGCTATGAGCTGGGAAGGCAAAAATAAAAAAAAGAACTATCCCTGACCACAAGAAGCTTCCAATCTAGCTAGGAAAAACAACATGAATTTAAAAAGTATACAGAACAGAGATACAAGATAATTTGGGGAGTAAGGTATGATTAGTTGGGAGGATTAAGAAAGACTTCATGTAGAAAGTAGCATTTCAATTGAACCACAAGGAAAACTAGAGATGGATTCTAAAAGGTGGAGGTGAGGAAGGAGTATATTATAGGCATAGGAGACAGCCAGGGCAAATGTATAGAGAAAGGAGATGGAGGGCTTTATATGAAAAATGGTACAAAGGTCATTTTGACTGAACTGAATAGTGTGCATGGCAGAGAGTAATGTATATTATTCATGAAGCATAGCAATCTTCTGGAGTATAATTCTGGTCACTTGAGCTGTCTTTCTACATATTTGGTAGGAGCTATTTTTTTTCAGTTGGCAGTGATAGGCTGCACAGTTACTACCATTTGTTGGCAAAAATCTGCATCTGTAAATATGCCAATAATTAAGAATATTATCTGGCTCTACCATTTTCCAGCTTTGCAAAGAAGCTAGTGTTTCAGTCACCTTACTTGGCATTCTACCATTGATCATCTTAATGGTGTGTGAGTTATTGACGGAATTATTGCTGCTGTCACACCCAGTAACAGCAGGGCCTAATGGAGAAACAGCCTACTTTTAGGGGGCAGGATTACTGGGGCCCTGAGTCATGCCTCTGATGTGCTGCCCTTCTGATCCTAGTCAGCTTACTCTCCCGGGGGCCATAATACAGTTTCAAAGATGTTGCCATCTTCCTTGATTCTGGAATCAGTTTCATCCATAGAGGTTTCCTACAGAAGCAGTTCTCAAACTTTCTGGTCTTAGGACCCCTTTATACTCTTAAGAATTATTATTACACCTTTACACATCACTGAGGCCCATTTTACACTCTTAAAAATTATTGAGGACCCCAAAAAGCTTTTGTTTGCATGGCTTATAGCCATTGAGTTTTACTATATTCAAAATTAAGATAGAAAAAATTTTGAAATATTAATTTGTTTTAAATAATAATAATCAACTCATTACATGTTAACATAAATAAGGTATTTTTATGAAACAACTATTTTTCAAAATTAAAAAAAATGAGAAAAGTAACATTGTTTTATATATTTTTGCAAATCTCTTTAATGTCTGGTTTAATAGATACAGCTGACTTCTCCTGTCTGCTTCTGCTTTCATTCTGTTGCTATGTATTATTTTGATTGAAGTGGATGTAGACAATCTAGCCTCAACACAGATATGCCTTTAGGAAAGGGAAGAGTATTTTAATAGGCAAATAATGTCTTAGTATTATTATGAAAATAGTTTTGACCTCACAGACTACCCCTTGAAAGGGAAAGGAGAAATAAGCATTTAAATAGTGCCTACTATGTGCCAGGGCTAAGAGGGGGTAACCTGCAGCCTCAAGGACACATGCAGACCTCTAGGTCCTCAAGTGTGGCCCTTTGATCGAATCCAAACTTCAAAGAACAAAGATTCCCATTGGCCTCAAGGCCACAGGTTCCCCACCCCCATGCCAGGCACTGTGTTAAATGCTTTACAAATATTACATCATTCTATCCTCACAACAAATCTTTGAAGAGCTACTATTATTCTCACTTTACAATTGAGGAAACCGAGGCAAACACATAGTAAGTGACTTGCCCAGGATCATATAGCACACAATAGGTGTTTGCGGCAGGATTTAGACTGAGGTTTTCCTGATTGCAGGCCCAGCACTCTATCCACTAGGCCACCTAAGGACCTCAAAAAGAGTCAGAGTCTCTGAAAGGGTCTCAGGGACCCCCCAAAGGTCTGGAGACCACTGTTTGAGAGCCACTGCCCTTCACCAATGAAATCACAGGTCTAGAAAAACAAAAAACAGAAACAAAAAAACTTGGTAAGCCTACTTTGGTTTCTATAATGTATAGCTGGGAATCAAAAGATTCCAACTCCCACAACAAAGCAAATAGCAATGAGAAGACCTGGATTCCAGTCCTGGATCCACCATGTCCTAGTTTGGTGATTATGAGCGAGTTGTTCTACTTGTCTGAAATGTTTGTAAAATAGGGACAATTATACTTCTGCTACCTATCTTATAATGTTATGAATAAAGGGATTTATGGATCTTAAAATGCCACGGAGCAGTTATTTTTGTAGCAAAATATCCAAGAGTTTCTTAAGATCCACCATGTGGCTGCTGGGTCTTTTGAACTGGCAGAGCTTATATCAATAATGTCTTTGAGCCACCCCGAGTCCTTAAAAGTAAAACTAACTGATTCGCATGGATCTGGCCATTTAAATTATCTATTTTTCTGTAAGGGAGAACTGTACTCAAATTGATATAATCCCCTTTGTTGTTACAAATTAATTTCTATGGAAACCGTCATCTTTCCTTGTTTTTGAACCCTGTTCTTTCAATTATACAAAGGTAAAGGTTTCATTTACAAGAAGGCACCCAGGTTTGGGGGAATTGCTTTTATGTTCCCCTTTATTTTATGAATTTAAATAAGGAAGGAGCTGCAGAATTCAACGCAATGGAAAAATCTTTGGCTTGTAGGGAGAAAGATTATCAGCACCATTTATGCACATGGGGGTGGAGAGGATGGGGAGAGGAAGAGCTGATTTGAAAATTCCAGGTGTTGAGGTTTTGTAGCCACCCAACTGTCCTGCCTCCGCCTCTCCTTTTCTCTACCTTCTGCAGCAAAACCAACCGGCTCTGTTGTAAGAACAACAGCAAAAGGTCTGCCATAGGCTAGAAGCAAAACATATTCTTTGCTCCCTCCCCCTCCCCCAAATCTGACCTTGGTGGCCACAGCACAGCTGGAATGTACAGTCAGTCTTACAAGTTTACAAAGCAGATTAATAACAGAAAGAAAATGGAGATATGTCGTATTTAGACAATGACTTTTCCTCCACATTAAATCTCTTCCCCCAGCAGTTTCCTCTGGATTGATGCATTTCAGTGATTACATGCCATTGGATTTGGACCTTGGATTTGGGGTCAGTGGACCTGGGTCTGATTTCTGGCTCTGCCACTTATTAACTGAATGACCTTGGGCAAGTCATTTAACTTTTCTGTAAATTGAAGGGTTTGAACTAAATTACCTCCTAAGATTCCTTCCAGCTCTAAATCTATGATCCGATCATCTCAGTCCCACTGCAATGGGACTTAGAAAAGGGAAATGACTTACCCAAGGCCACAAAGCTAGTGACAAAACCTTTTTTTTTTTTTGGTGAGGCAATCGAGATTAAGTGACTTGCCCACGGTCACACAGCTAGCAAGTGTCA
Source organism: Trichosurus vulpecula (assembly GCF_011100635.1). Classification (NCBI taxonomy): domain Eukaryota; kingdom Metazoa; phylum Chordata; class Mammalia; order Diprotodontia; family Phalangeridae; genus Trichosurus; species Trichosurus vulpecula. The sequence goes on along the minus strand of NC_050574.1, from coordinate 99,689,204 downwards.
GATGTCTGAGGCTGGACTTGAACTGAGGTCTTCCTGACTCCAGAGCCAGTGTTCTGTCAACTGTGCTACCTAGCTGCCCCTGAGAAATACCTTTCAAAAATTTTTTGATATACTTTTTGTTCAAAATTAATTTTGCAGTTATTTCCTGCTAGATGTAGTCTAGTGAAGTTAACAAAAGTAAAATTCAGTAAAGAAAGTCCTATTTTCCCATTAATTTTCATTATAGAAATAGAAATATTTTTACCTAGAAAAGAAATTGTCTAAGAAACCCAATTGAAAGCATTTGTGTAGTTAGCAGTTGAAATGATATCCAGTACTCAAACAATAGGTAACATTTTTATAAGATCTTTGTGATCCTTTTCAGGCCATAAGATTTCCCCTCATAGAATATGAGTTGGAAGAACTCTTAGAGATCATCCAACCTCCTCTCCCCCATTATTTTATCAGTGAGGAGAAAGAAGCCTAGAAAAATGAAATACCTCGTCAACCAACTAGCACGAGGCAAAGAAATGTTTCAATCCCAGATCATCCAATTCCAAGTGAAGGGTTCTTTCTTCTCTACCATGCTCGCACCCTTCACTTCATCTCTATTATCTTGACCTCACCCCCTTCCTAGACCATAGGAATTTCTCCCTTGGCTGAGGAATTCTTGACACCATGCTTGAATCGCCCCCCCCCCCCCACTGTACCTCCTAACTTAGTTATTCTCCTTTATCTTTTGTCTGAATATTTGCAGAATGAATAGAACCTAGCAAGTTGCTAGGCTTTTTACCCTGTGGGTCCTGCTATGAAAATGTTTGTCCTCTAGACCAGAAACTCCTTAAGTTGTTCCAGCCTCTATACACCAGGTTACATAAAAGGGATTTTTTTCTTTCTTCGTCAACACCAAACCTAAAAATTCCATGGAACAAGTTAAACTAATGAATTGCAAACGTTTTCCCTCCCTATATTTGACCTCCGTGTAGCATATGCTTTGCGGTGGGCTCTCTGGGTCAAAGCAAGAATATAGATATTTTAGTAACTTTCTTAGAATAATTCCAGAATAGCTGGACCAATTCAGGATGCCACCAATATTGTGTTAGTGTGCCAGTCTTTATACAACCCCTCCAGCATTGACAATTCCCATCTTTTGTCATCTTAAAACTAGGAACATCTGTACTTCAATTCCGTACATTCAAAGGGTCACCAAATTAGATACATTAACTGGGAAAGGCAGCGGCTTTGAAGATTACACTGGGGGGTCTTGTTTGAAGAAAGCATGTTCTTTAGGCCTAAAATTTTCTTTCTTCATTAAAGAGCTTAAATAGATTGTAAATACAGGACAGACAGAATCCACAGGAAACCATTAAAACAGACATCTATTTAAAAAGCTGGTTGGTTTCCAGTTAAAAGTAAAGTTTTTTTAGTTTCTTTAAACAGGGACGGAGTAAGGACATGACCCCTTTCTCAAGTATTTTGAAAGATCTTGTCCCAATAGCAAAAGTCAAGGGTCAGATTACCTCACTGGACAGAAGCAGACAAAAGAACGGCTTTCTCCTTTGATGTCCTGAGCAATATTGTGGGTCAGAGACAGAAGTAAATAAGACCTTCTCTTTAGCTTTTGAATTCAAAAGTAGTAATTACTGTAAGCAAACCCGGACTACCAACAGAGATATATCCATTGCCCTGAAACAAGTTGTGATATGCATGTCTGAGGCACCTATTTGAAAACACTCCATTTTTGCTTGAAAAGAATCCTCTTGGTTAAATGTTAGTAAGAAGATGAAACTAAGGCCCTGATTAAAATTTGGACAAGTTTTAATGATCCAGAGCCCTATTGTCTGCTCTGTGGATAAACCACACTGCCTGTACCCAGCCCCTCCTCCTTTTCCATCCTCGTTCAATACTTAGAGCTCATTCTCAGCTCCAACAGAGACAGAGGTGGATGGCCTGGGTAAGAGATTGGGAGAGTAAAGTGTTGAAATCAGAAAAGGAGCTCAGATAGTGATTTATTTCTGCTTTTAGGTCATATTCTCTTTCCCTACTCTTATCCCCTTCCTACACTCATTTTTGCTCCTGCATTAACGTACTATAAAAGAGCCAAGCCTCTCCGGTGTTTTGAAACATTCATTGGCTGTTGGTGTTCTGTAAACAGACTAAGGTATATGCTGTTGAGTCACTTGGAAATGATGGTGGCATGTCATATGTTTTAGGGAAGGCAGAAAAAAAGAACTAGATTGGAAGTCAGATGATCTGGGTTTGAGTCCTGGCTTGGCACATCTTGGGCGAGTTACCCTGTCTCTGGGTCTTGCTTTCCTGCTCCGTAAAATGAGGGGGTTAGACAAGCTGACCTCAAAAGGCCCTTCCAGCTCTTGATCTAGGATCCCATGACCCTTAAAGGGAATCTGAGGTTAGCCAACCAACTAATGGGCTGGATTCCATAGTCCTTTCTTTGACCCCTCAAATCCCAGGAGGGTGCCTGAGTTAAAACTAGAAAATTGGGTACAGCTCAACAACACAGATTCATTAAGCTCAATAATCCTTAATAGGCAGACAGGAAGAGGAGACCTCACTATGTCTAGTATATTAGAGTTCCTTGGAGACAGCAAAATGTGGGCATTAGGGAAATATACCAAATCAATGACTATTTTGCCTGATCACAATCTAAATCAGGAGACACAGATAAGAGTTATGTCTGCCCTCCAACACAGTGGCCTGATTCTCACCCCAGTAAGAATATTCCTTCCAAGGCTTATTTGTCCTATGCCATATTCATAAAGTCACTACGTTGCTGCCTTCACTGGGTTTTTTTTCTTTGTCTAGGGGGTAGGATCACTGTGGAAGTGTGGGACTTAATAGGAGCAACTGAACCTGTTGTTCTATTGATAAAATGGAAAAAAGGAGCCAAGTCATTCGGTATGCTGCTTGGACTGATAGGACACATTTCATTGATAAGGCAGGTAAAACCTTTCATTTTTTTTAATTGCCTTTCATTTTCAAGGAACATTGGACCAAGATACCTTATTAGTCAGTCTCTCTTCAGCCTGCACTCACCCTTTCCTCCTTAGTGCCTGCCACTATGGTAAACACTGCAGATACAAAGAAATGCAAAAATGGTACCCACTCTCAAGGAGCTCATGTGGTCCCACCTCCAAACCTGGAATGAGAAATCATCTTTTCATATCCTCTCCATTAGATTGTTAGTTCTTTGATAAGACTGTGAGCTCTTTCAGGGCAGACACTGTCTTTTTTCTTTCTTTGTATCCCCAAAGTCTTAGTATAGCACCTGGCACATAGTAGGCACTTAATAAATACTTACTGACTCACTGACTAACATTGTGGGAAGTCAATCCTCTCAGTTTCCTTAATTGAGGCAAACCCCAGATTCCCAAGACTCCATGTTTGCGTCACTGACTGCCATTTTGGATTATGTAAACTTTAGAAGAGCAAAGTTTAAATAAAATAGAGGCTGGTGAATTGTTTCAGTCTTGCTAGACCAGGAGTGATGAATCTACGGCCACAAGGCCACATGTGGCCCTCTAGGTCCTCAAGTGCAGTCCTTTGACTGAATCCCCTTGATAAAAGGATTTATTCTGTAAAACTTAGACTCAGTCAAAAGGCTGCACACAAGGACCTAGAAGGCCACATGTAGCCTCAAGGCTGCAGGTTCCCCACCCCTGTGACTCAAACAGCTAGAAAAGGAACCCTAGTAAGGAGTTAGTATGGCATAGGGGAAGAGTACTTGCTCTGCCAGAAGACCTGGGTTCAAATTCTGCCTCTGATAACTACCTGTATTACCTTGGGCCTCCCTAGGTTTCAGTTTCCTCATCTTTAAAATAAGGGGACTGGGCTAAATAGTCCCCAAGGCCCCTTCCTGTCCTCTATCTATACTTCCGATGATTCCCACGTTACCTGGCTTAATGTGAGGCATGCCTGAGAAACATCTATGACTGGATACTGAGTCCTGGAAAACAAAACTCTGCCAACTACTAATAGGAAATCACATCTGCCACAACTAATCTTCTGAAGTGGCAAGTTTCTTTCAGGATATGCTGTGCTAGGATTAAAAGGGGGGAAAAAAGTTGGGAATAAAAAGAAGAAAGTGTTAACCAGATAGCAGATTCATTCTCAGGATTATGTAAAGCACAAAAATGAAAGGGGCCATCACCAGGCAGGGTTGTCATGGGGACCGTGCTCTCTTATCTAACAGGAGAATAAAAATAGGGAAGGAGAAACTAAAGAAGGTCTCTAATCAAAGGGGATTCTTCCAGGACAAGGGCTTTCTCACTCGAGTGAGGATATTTTTACGCATGGGGAAAAGGTGATAATATTTTGCTACTCTGGACGATCATATTTAAAAGGTCTTATTTTTGCTGATGGTGCCTTCTGAGGCTAACATCTGGGCTCTCAAGGATTCCTTAATAAATCAGCCAGAGAAATTTATTTTTTAAAGTTGTCTCTCAATTTTTATTTTTTTTAGGAAAACTATTTCCACCTCACAAAGCTCATAGAACAAATGGTTCTCCTTAAGAAGGATGCAGCTTTCTTCTCCAACACATTTCTGCAGGATTAACTTGGCAGCCACTAGGTTTCCAGTTCAAAAACTGGCATATTCTTTTTGAATATTTATTAAACTTCCCCTCTGTTTCTGCTTCTTGGAGGAAAAAGATGAATTCATAAACAAAATGTTCTTTTCTCTTCCCTTCTATGCCCCCTTCCCCCTCCCCCAGTCATCTCCATAATTCCCTAATCCTCTGCTGACACTTCTCTTTACTTTATGGAAAACCATAATGGCCTTATAGACCACTAGGCTGCAGATTTCAAAAAGGGCCCATCTCCTTTGCATTTCACAAGCTGGTGGTAATTGTGGCCCCTGCTAGGCCCCACCCACTTCAAACAACACAGATTTGAAAAAATTTTGCTGCCTCTCCCTCCATATAGAGAAATCTACACCTGAATTTGTATGAGGTTATTTTCATCTTATGCACACATTCCAGGTAAAAAAAAAATGGACTTTTGACCCATACTTATCTCATACCCTGTTAGTATAATCATGGAAAGAAAGCATTAAAAACACCACATTGAATTCCAGAATTTCTCTCAATTCTGATTTTCCTGGCCAACAAGTAACCAGTATTGCAGGCTGGATAAACATATTTGCCTTTGATGAGAGAAGAAGAGTAGTCCACAGAACTCTGGTGAAGTATTGGAATCGTGAAACTGCAACTATTCTACATTTTGGGGAGGAGGAGGGATAATGGAATCATAAAAGCACCCACATGAGTTCTAAAACAGTGTAAGAGATACCTTTCGAGAAGTGTCATTATTTGACTTATGCACAGAACACCAAACAAAGGAAAGAGTAGAAACATGTTTTCTTTCTATGGATAATTTCACATTTCAAATAATACTTATTTCTTTTGATTTTTTAAAAAAACACTTTAATTAAGGGAGGAAACATTGAGGCAGGAAGATAAATTTTCATATAGTATCCAGACTATATTTTCATTGAAAACTATAGGTTTTTTTTCTCTGTGATGCTAATGGGTCGGGTTTCACTACTTAATTTTTCTTTAGACCCCAAGGTCCAACTTTAAAACAAGATTTGCGTATAACCCCAGGAAGTCCTTACCTAATAATATAGCCTTTATATATTAAGTTACCAATAACTTTGCCACTACCCAAATGGGTGATATTGGGAAGGCATTAGCCACAACTATTACAGCGGGCTACTTACATATTAGGAGGCAGCTGGGTGGCTCAGTGGGCACTGGGACTGGAGGCAGGGAGACCTGAGTTCACATCTGGCCTCAGACACTAGCTCTGTCACCATGGGCAAGTCACTTAACTCTGTTTGCCTCAGTTTCCTCATCTGTAAAGTGAACTGGAGAAGGAAATGGCAAACCACTCCGGTATCTTTGCCAGGAAAACACCAAATGGGGTCAAAAGAGTTAGATTCAACTGAAAAATGACTCAATAACAACAATACCACTCACATATTTAGAGAGGAAATTTAAAGATAATAGTATAGTATTAATAGCAGGATACATACAGATAATTGTTCATCTCTCGAGATTTTCCCCCAAAACTTTTCACAGCAGATGAAAGATGCATAACACACAATGTAATAAATAGCGAGCAGTATAGGTTAACACTGGTAGGTTTTGACCTTCAAACCTCTGTTTGGGGGAGGAGAATTCAATTTTCAAAGAATTTGATTACGAAGTGCAAATCAAACCCTTGACCCCCAAGATTCTCTTCTTAGTTCTACCAAGCTCGTTAGAGGTAAATCGCACGAGTCTGAGTGTAGGAAAAGTGGATTCTCCCAAACCCCAAAAAGGGATTTGTGTGTCCTATTCTTCCCTTCCTGGAGAAGAATCTCCAAAATTGAAAAAAAGAAGGCATTTCTCCTTAGTCTATCAATAAGAATCTTCTGTTGAGACACTGATAGATTTTGACCTTCAATCTTATACAGCATCATTATTTCACCACAGTAAGGAATAAAGTCCTGGACCAGAGGGCAGAGACTTGTCAAGATCTTAGCAGACAGGAAATCACTAGTTACAGATATAGCAGTCATTTCAGAGTCAGCTGTTTGGGTGCAGTCTGTTCATCTGCTAGTTAGAACAAAGGTCACAGCAAACACCAAATTAAAAGGGTTTGTAGAACTAGGAGAGAATTCACAGAGCATGCAGTCCAGCCTTACACATAAAGAAATTAAGGACAAGAGAAGAAATCAGTCAGTGTTTACTAAGCACCTACTTTATGCTAAACAGGGCACTAGGCTGTGGGGTTACAAGTACAAAGAATGAAATAATCTCCATTTGCAACAGGCTTTCGTTTTTTTTTTATTTTGGGGGAGGCAATTGGGGTTAAGTGACTTGCCCAGGGTCACACAGCTAGTAAGTGTCTGAGACTAGATTATGGACTCAGGTCCTCCTGGCTTCAGGGCTGGTGCTCTATCCACTGTGCCACCCAGCTGCCCCAAAGGCTTTTATTCTGTTGGGGACACAGATCCATATAAAAATAATACACATAGCATAAATACAAAATGAATGAATAGGCACATAGGCCTATTAATTAAATAGAACATAGTTTGGGAGGGAAGCCACTAGCAATTGGAGAATCACAAAAGGCTTCATGCAGAAGATGACTTCTGAACTGGGCAGACATAAGGAGGGAGTGAATTCCAGGCATAGTGGATAGTCAATGCAAAGATGGAACATCATGTATGAAGAACAGTAAGAAAGACACTTTGGCTTGCACCATAGTGTAGAGGAAGGAAAAGAGTGTGCCATAAAGATGGAAAGCTAGATTAAGGCTGTATTGTAAGTAGCCAAACAGAGTTTATATTTGATCATTGCCTTGGCACATTGACTCCCTACGATTTCATGCATTTTAAAGTCATTTTGAGTAGGACTTCCCTTCCTATTATTTCTTCCTGGATTTTGTTTTTCCTATATGGGAATTATAGGATTATCATTAAGAAGTAATTAAGAAGTTTTTCCTGATGTTGAACAGAAATCTATGTTTCTGTAATTTCAATCCACTGCTCCCAGTTCTTTGTCTGGGGTCATGGAAAATAATTTGAACTTTATTTTATATAACCGTCCTTCAAATATTTGAATATAGCTATCATACTGGCCCCTCCCAAAATACACACGTAACTAAGTTTTCCTTTCTCCAAGCTAAACACCCCTAGTATCTTTAGCTATTTTCATGTAATATGACTTCAAGTCTCATTATCATACCAGTTACACTCCTCTGTATTTGCTTTAGCTTATCAATGTTTTTACTAAAATTTGGTGCTCAGAAACACACTTATTACCCCAGCTGTTACATAAGCCAGGGCAGAGAACAACAACGCTGTAAGCATTCTAATCTAAACATTGTGTTCCCAGTAATGCCGAGGATATCACATTAACATTTTCAGAGCTCACATCACACGTTTTGCTCACGTTGAAATCCCCAGCTCTTGTCCATAGGGAGTCTAGCCACATAGTACCAAAGGGATTAGAGATGAAAAGGACCTTGGATATCATCTAGTCACTTCTCAGGCCCTTGTCATCTGTCATTCTTTTGAAATTGTTCTCCCCAAGGCAAGAGCGTGCTGGTAACTATTTAACAACCGGTTCTCTGAAAAATAAACATATATTTAGGCTTAATATGCATTATTAGTATTTTCTCCATCACTTTCTTAAGTCTAGACCAGTGGTGTCAAACTCAAATAGAAGAGGAGGCCACTAAACTGTACATAAGGATCTCTGTGGGCCATGTGTTGACTTAGAAAACCATACATGTTTATATATTTTTTTTTATTAACCCATCAGTACATTAAAATCAGTTAAGAACTACATCCAGTCAGTTCCCAAGTCTCATCTACTGTCCCTTCACAGAATTACTTGCATGCATCCCTTTCTTGCCACACACATGATCACTATTACAGTTAACTTCTTAATTGATCTCTCTGTCTCAAGCCTCTCCCCTCTAAAATCTATTATCCGCCTAGGATAACGATCTCCCTTATACTCCCTAAAAACTGCCAGTGTCACTTCCCCATTCAAGAAGTCCCAGTGACTCCCTATTGTCTCTGGGATAAAATACAGATTTCCTATTTGGCATTTAAAACCCTTCATAATCTGGTGCTAGCTTACCTTTCTAGTATGTATATGTTACTCTTCTGGAATTCTCCATTCCAGCCAAGCTAGATTACTCACCGTTCCTTCTACATAGAATTCTATCTCCTATCTCCATGCTTTCACAGAGGTGGGCCGCATGCCTGGAATGCATTCCTTCTTATGGGTTTGCTAGCTTGGGAGAGCCCATCGTTAACATTTCAGTGTGAGCACAGAAATCGGAATTAGCTACAAACCAGGTCTTAATTTATTGTTTTCTTTTTTCCTTTTTTTTTTTTTTACTGTATAACCTTAAGAAAGTGTTATTAAAGCAAATTAAACTTGACAGTATGTGCATACATTTTTTTTCCTAGAGAGCTCAGTTGTTAAACATTTACCAGCACACCCCTGTACAGCTCTGTAAACACCTCTTGAGCTCAGCAGGACTGCAGTAGAAGGCTCAGAAGATGCAATTATTACCAGACTGGAGGCTATTGACAATACCAAAAACAACAATAAGGATATTTATAATAGCAGCTGGCATTTATATGGTACACAAAGGTTTGCAAAGTGCTTTCCGGATATTATTGCGTTTGAGCCTCACCACACCCTCACACCCCAGCCCCAGCCCCTGCTTCTTCCTCATCTCCACCTCCTAGAATCCGTAACTTCCTTCAAAGCTCAGCTCAAGAGCTGTCTACTTACTACATGTGATCTCCCTGACTAGGCCCAGTTTTTAGTGCTCTTCTCCCCCACCATCAAAATTAATTTGTACATGTTTTATATTTATGTCTCTGTGTATATGTTGTGACCTTCCAGGAGGAGGTAAGCTTTATGAGTCGAGGACTAGCTTATTTTTGTCTTCATATCCCTAAAATATAGTAGGTACTCAATAAATGCTTACTGAACTGAACCAAATGAGGTATTGGTTGGCAATATATGTGGGCAATTTCCCTTCCTCCCCTTTTCAGTTTAAGTTCCTTTTAGGAAGATCCTTGAAGTAAAGATATTTTTGCTGACCCTCATGAAATATGCCCACTTTCTGACCAGGGTCCAAAAATCCTTACCCCATTTTCATGTACCAACTTTTTCACCATCTGTTTGCTTCCCAAATCACCCTCTCTTTAAAAGCACCCATATGCTTGAATCAGCAACAGCATTGAAAACACCAGCTCTGTGCCATCATCTATAATTTATTTCTTGGAATTTCATAATCCCTGGCAATGCTATGTTCCTTCTGGCCGTATCATTTGTCACCACATGAATCATCAGGAGTGTGTAGAAATCATCAAGCTTCCTAGGCAGCGAGGTGGAACAATGGTTAGAGGGCAGGACTTGGTGTCAGGAACACCTAAGTTCACATCTACCCTCAGATACTTACTACCTGTGTGATGCTGGGCAAATCAGTGAACCTCTCTCAGCCTCAGCTTCCTTATTCGTTAACTGGGGATAATAATAGAATCAAATGAAATAACACTTCCAACACTTCCAAAATGTTAAAGTGCTTTATAAATGCTATCTGTTATTATTTACAAGTGCTAAAGTCCCCTCACATCCCATACTCAAGAAAGCTAGCAAATATCCCCCTATTCATCACATCAAGATAAGGCCACCTCAGTACTGGTCAACAGGGGCTCCCCGACTTTCATGCCTCATCTCTTCTTCCTCTGAGCAGTACTGAGTACTGGATGGCATCTTTTCCTGATGCTAACTGTGGTTCCCCATCATCCTCCCTTGGAGACCATGAAACTGCTTCACCTTCACAGGACCTACCTCCACCACCCCTTATGTGAAGAGCTTCATACGTAGCTCTAAAATTTCATTGGCTTCTCTTCTTGCCTTCTGCTTCTGTGTCACATTCTTCTACTCACTAACCTCCTGGCCCAAGTCAGGATTCCCCTCTGCTTTTTTCCTCTCTGTTTCCCCATTTTCTCAAGGAACACTTTGTTCTCCCTGATTACCTGGAGACAAGAAAAGCCAAACTAACCCCCTCCTGCGGAAGGGAGGCCCACCTGCCTCTGTGTAGCTGTTACTTGGCAGTCTTCTGGTAATATGCCTCTACCTGCTTGCTAGCTCAGCTGGATTTAATCAGCACTTACAAGATTCTTGCCAAACCTTTAATACAAAGAGGAGCTGCCTCAGCTGTTATTGTTGTGAGAAGCTCTTCTGGACAAATCCAGCTTGCAGTTATTTCTTCCTTTTCCTTTTCCTTTCTTTTATCTCTTTGTACAGCTTATCAGTCCCTCCTGGATCGCTGCCTTGTCATGGTGGAGACACTTGCATAGCTCAATAAAACCACCAGCTATGCTGTGCAGGGTTACCCAAGATGGACAGGTCATAGAGGAGAGTTTTGATAAAAGATGATTCACTGGAGAAGGAAATGGCAAGCCACTCTAGCATCTTTGCCAAGAAAACCTCATGGACAGTGGGCCTGGTATGCTAGTCCATGGGGTCACCAAGAGTTGGACACGACTAAACAACTGAACACAGCTTGTCAGATTTGGACAAGGTCACTTCTTCACTATTGTAGCAACTTCTGTTCTCAGTGGATCCTGAGGGCTTTACTTCAGAGTAGACTATATGCTCTTTTTCTTAGGTTTTTCCTGATTTTTCTCCTGAAATATGCTTTTCATTTACTTGCTCAGTTGGATTTGATCCCTGTGCAAATTCTAATCAAAGCTTAGCACAGGGCTTGGTACATAGTAAGGATCTAATAAATGCTTAATGACTGACTGACAAAGCCCTAATACAAAGAGCAACTCCCAGCAGCGGCTGCCTGTAAGAAGGTCTCATGTAGAAATCCAGTTCCCAACCGTTTTCCATCTTTTCTTTTGTTGTCTCTGCTTTCTCAGGAGAGGCCATCAGAGTCCATCTAGCCACATCTTGCCTATTCATTGTCTCATCGGCTTCCTCATCTGATCCCCTGATCTAACCATCTAGTAAACTTGTCAAAAACAAAGGAAATAAGGTTGTTCCTGGATTCATCCAGTCAAAAATTATTTACTAAGTAACTACTGTGTACCAGGCATCATACCAGACAATGAGGATACAATGATGAAAACGAAACAGTCCGTCCCCTCAAGGAGCTTATCTTCTCCTGGCAGGACATGTATACATATAGACAGATGCGAGAATCAAAGCAAACTAGGTGTGATATGTTGCTGGAAGAAGAGGTAGAAAGGTTACACACACACACTCAGAATGCTATAGCCAACTTAGCAGCTGTTACTTGCATAGTCTTTTAGAAATCTTCAGCTAGCATAGCCATTGCCACTTAGCATGGAATACAGGGGCTACTGGGGTGAGGTTAAAAGTTTCTTTATTACATCTCTTTTTGTCTTCTTGATCTATTTTTATTTCATTAAATATTTCCCAATTACATGTAAATAAATTTTTAAAAAATCATTTTTAAAAGTTTTGGGTTCCAAATTCTGTCCTTCCATCTCACTCCTTGAGAAGGAAAGCAATGTGATATTGATTGTGTATGTGAAGTCATGTGAAATGTGTTTTCATATTAGCCACATTGCAGAAGAAAATATATACACAAAAACAAGAAAAACAAAATTTATAAAAAGAATGCTTCAACGTGCACTCACTAGAGAGACATAGCATCTTTTCATCCTCACCATTGGAATTGTCTGGGATCACTGACAATATTGCTGTTACTATATACAATGTTCTCCTGGTTCTGCTTACTTCATTTTGCATGAGTTCCTATAAGTCTTCCCAGGTTTTTCTGAAACCATCCTGCTTATAGCACAAAGTATTCTATCACAATCATATACCACAACTTATTACAGTGTCTCTTAATCCCTTTTCCACTTTAAGAAATGGGACCCTGGGAAGATTTACCTTTAGTGGGGAAGGAGGGTATGATAAATCTTAAATTTCTCACCATAAGTTGGGTGACAATTGAACTGTGAGGCCCAAAGAAGGTGGTAGGGAGTAAGGCAAAAGAGAATGCAGAATGTAATTGAATATTATTATGTTATAAGAAATAACAAATGTGATGAGTTCAGAGAAGCATAGAAAGACTTACATGATCTGATATGGAGTAAAGTAACCAAAACCTAGAAAATTGTATATACAATGACTCTAGCAATGAAAATGGGAAGAGCAACCACAAAACAATCAAATGTGAATGTTGCAAAATTACAAAGAACAAGCATGGCTCCCCAAAAGAAGTATGAGAAGATACCACTACTCCACTCTCTTGCAAAGGTGGGAGGGCCATATACTTTCAGACTTTTTTGATGTATTGATTGGTTTTGCAGATTTTTTTCTCTTTTTTTTTCTTTAAAAATATTATTTTGGCTGTATGGGAGGGAAGAGGATAAAGGATACTGAGAAAAATTTGGTGGATACCAAAAAATCAATAAAATCTTATAAAAATAAAAAAATTCAAGTGAATAAATTTTAAATAAAGGAATTCATCTCTAATGGTAAGATTCCAAACACTATCATCGGTTCATATAAAGATGGAGTTTTCACCAGCACCACAATTAATTTAATCATAGATGGACCAAACAGCCCAACTAAATCAATTAAAGAGTAAGCTAGGTGGGAATAAGTATTTAATCAGTTTGAGAGGAATAAAGTGCTTTGATTAGTGGATAAAGAGAGATGATATCTCACAGTAAATATCTTATGATTGGCTGAAAGAATCAGATATATTTCTGGACATATGGATAAAGCAGTATGCCGATTTGGAATTCTAAAGTCCTTAATTGTTGTTCAGTGGTTTTTCAGTCATGTCTGACTCTTTGTGAACCCGTTTGAGATTTTCTTAGCAAAGATACTGGAGTGCTTGCTATTTCCTTCTCCAGCTCATTTTACAGATGAGGAAACTGAGGCCAACAGGGTTAAGTGACTTGCCTGGGGTCACACAGCTAGTAAGCGTCTGAGGCTAGATTGGAACTTAGGTCTTCCTGGCTCCAGGCCTATCTCTCTATACACTGTGCTACTAAGCTGCCCCTGGAATATCATACTTTAAAACCCACTGTGCATGAATATGTGTCTTTATCCAGTGACTTGAAAAAAAGCATAGATGGCAGGTTTATCAAATTTACCAATGGCACAAAGACGTGGGAAGACAGCCAACATGAACATGGCTTAGTGTATAGAATATTGGTCTTGGAGTCAAGAAGAAATGAATGCAAATCCTGCCTCAGAGATATTCTAGTCATGTGACCCTTCTCCTCACTTCTCTCAGGCTCAGTACCCTTATTGTACAATGGGGACAGTGATGGCATCCATTTCACAAGTTGCTGTGAGGATCAAATAAGACAATATGTGAAAATTGCTTTGCTAACCTTCAAGTGCCATATAAATGGAGCTAATAATTATTAATATGGTGGATGACAGAGACAGGACACAAAAATATCTTGCCAGATTAGCATATTGGTCCAAATCTGAAAAGATGAAATTTAATAAGGATAAATAGAAAGTCTCATACTTGGCTCAAAAAAAAATCAACTCCACATGTAGGGAGGATGGGGGAGATAGAGCCAGACAGTAGCTCATCTGGAAGCAATCTGTGTGTTTTAGTGGACTGAAAATTTAATTTGAGTCAACCATGAGACAAAAAAGTAATGCAATCTTAGAGTGAATATTATATGGAACATAATATTATTATAATAAAAAGGCTGAAAGACATAATGAGACTTGTCTAGGGTCACATGCCTAGGAATAGGAATGGAGTCCAGAACCAGAAACACAAAAGATCTCTGTTCTTTGCCCTTTCAGACCATATACAGAGTATTGTGTTCTATTCTGGGATCTATGTTTTAGGAAAGACATTGGTAAGCTGGAGATTATCCAAAGGAGGAGAATGAGGACTGTGAAAAATCTCCAGATCATGCCAAGTTAAGATGAAGAAATAAGGGATAAAAGGAGAATTAGAGGGAACATGATAGTTGTCTTTAAGTATTAAAAATATATTGGATGAAGGTTTAGGTTTCTTCTACTACTTAACCCCAGAGGACAAATCAAGTAGTAATAGAAGTTTCATAAAGGCAAATTTAGCCTTGATTCATAGCATAATGTTTGAATGTTTTAACAATTAAGAGTTGTTCTCTGAGGTACCACCTCACACCTATTAGATTGGTTAATATGACAGAAAATGAAAATGACATGCTAGAAGAGATGTGGAAAAATTGGGACACTGATGCATTGTTGGTAGAGTTGTGAACTGATCCAACCATTCTAGAGAGTGATTTGGAACTATGCCCAAAGGGTTTTAAAACTACCATACCCTTTGAACCAGTATCTGTATCCCAAAGAGATCAAAGACAATGAAAAGGACTAATTTGTACAAAAAATATTTATAGTAGCTGTTTTTATGGTGGCAAAGAATTAGAAATTGAGGGGATGCCCATCACTTGGGGAATGGCTGAACAAGTTGTACTATATGATTGCGATGGAATACTTGTGCTATAAGGAATTACTAGCAGGATTGTTTCAGAAAAACCTGAAAGACTTATATGAATTGATGCAAAGTGAAGTGAGCAGAACCAGGAGAACATTGCACACAGTAACATCAATATCGCAAGGGCGATCAGCTATGAATAACTTAGCCATGCTCAGCAAAAAATGATCCAAGACAATTCTGAAGGACTTATGATTAAAAAATCCTATTCACTTCCAGAGAAAGAACTAATGGAGTCTGAATACAGATCGAAGCATATTTTTAAAAAAACTTTGTTTTTGTTTTTGGTCCATGTTTTCTTTTGTAACATGGCTATTATGGAAATATGTTTTGCATGACTGCCCATGTATAATGAAGATCTAATTTCTTGTCATTTCAGGGAGGGAACAGGGAAGTAAAGGAGATAATTTGGGACACAAAAATTTTTAAAAATGAAAGTTAAGAATTGTTTTTACATGTAATTTGAAAAAAATATAGACTGCCAGAAGAAAAAAAAACCCAACAATTAGAGTTGTCTAATAATGGAATGGGGGAGATAGTGTGAGCCCCATCCCTTGAGACTTTCAAGTAAAAGCTGTATCACTAATGGTCACACAGGAGTTAAAATATATGTCCTTTGATTTCCCTTCCAATTCTAATATGTGTGATTCTGTGACTTGGAGGAGGTGCCATTTTTTTCCACCCTGCCACTAATGACACTCTGCCCTAGACATATGAACATGATGCCCCTGAGTTGTTTTCCCAAACCACCGATGGTTACACCTGTTCACAGTCCTACCCAGACCTGCTTGTGACCAAAGACAAATATTCCCTTGTGAGACTGCTGTCCAGATTAAGGGGTAGCCATCAAATACCAGGCCCAGCTAAAAACTCAGATAAATTAAGGGAGTCCATAGCTAAATTGGCAAAAAAAAATATGAATAAATGCCAAGTTTGAGGATTAGTATTTGGTAGTAATAGATACAATTTTATTCAGTACCTAATTCATCAGAGCAGCAAGAATTCTCATGTACTGTCCATGTAAAGGAAAGGAGCCTGTGAACAGGTACAAATGTGTTGCCACATGTGTTGGCCCCAGGGAGAAAGTTCTTGCATGTGATTTTCAGCAGGAGAAAAGGAATCAGTGCTTGGCAGCTGAAATAACCAATGGCAATATAAAACTAACACATGCTGAAATCTGTCCCCAGACATAAAGTGGGCTAAATGTTGACTTTCCCCTTAGAGCAACGGGGCTCTGGCAAACTCTCCTAGCCTTGATCTGCCTGTCAAGTTAAAGAAGATTAGAACTGACTTCCTCCCCTTCACACAGGCACCCAGATCTGCTGATAGCCAGGAGAACCACCCACGGATAATTTTGACAGGGTACATTATGTCCTGTTTCTCTCCATCATTCCTTCCCACCTTACAAAATCAAAGCACTTTGTTTTATCACTGTTGTTACTATTATCATTCCAGTCACCATTTGAAAGCAGGACCCAAGAATCTTTTTTACAAGGCATAGAAGGAACAAATTTATGTCTGTGAATGGGAGTAAGAAGCTCCATAAATTCAAATATTGACTTCATGTCTTTTTACTATGGACTCTCCTTTTCAAGCCTTGTTTTCCCAGAAGGCATGAGGTCAGCCTCTTTAGTTTTTATTTTTAATAAAATTTCATTTATCTCCTTTGTTTTTGTATTGCCTAAGTTTCTTGCTCTAACCCTCTTCTTCTCTCTCACCAAAGAGCCATCCCTTTTATTTGGTATTTGATTATCCATATATAGTTATTTCTTTCCAGTAGGATATACAAGGATCTTACATCCTTGAGGGCAAGGGCTGTATTTTTGTCTTTGAATTCTCAGCACCTAACATAGTGCCTTGTACATAATAGGCACTTAATAAATGTAGATTGAATTGGTAATGTTGCAAGTCAGATTGCAAAAAGTGAACAGACAGTATGGAAGTAGGGAGAGAATTCTGGGAAGTAGAATCAGAATAGGTCAGAAAAATCCAGGTTCTCCAGATTTCCTCCACAAATAAGACAAAATAGTGCCTCAGGATGAATGTAGAGCAATAAAAATAAACTGCTGGCTGTGGGCATTTACAGGAGTGCAGAGTTCTTGGTTTTCATTCTAGATCAGAGGGGAGAACTAAAGGAGGATCTGAGGCCAGAGACATGATCCTCCATACCCTAGGACTTGAAGTGATTACAATAGCAAGCTGCTATTTAAAAAAATGAGCAGGAAAGGAGAAAGAACCCAACCATAGAAAGTTATTATGGGAATAAAGAAAACCAGAGTTCATCCTCAGAGAAGGATATTGAAGCAAAAAAGCCTCTCCTACCCCAAAGAGTAACATCAAATGGTCACCTGCCCAAAAAGAATTCATAAAAGAACTTTTAAAAGACTTTTAAAAATCAAATGAGAGAGATTAAGGAAAAAAATTCTAAAAATAATAAAATCTAAGAAAAACAAGGAGATGATGAAAAGAAAGTCAACCAACTAGAAAAGGAGATTCAGAGTCTTAAGGAAGAAAAGGACTCCTTGAAAATTAGAGCTGGACAAGGCGAAGCCAGTGAAGTGATAAGAGACCAAGAAACAACAAAACAAAACATAAAGAATGAAAAAATTGAAGAGAAAATGAAACATCTCATGAGAAAAACAACTGATCTGGAGAACAGATGAAGAAGCGAAATATAAGAATAATCAGACTACCCGAAAGCTATGATCAAAAAAGAATCTTAATACAGTAACATAAGAAATAATTAAAGAAAATTATCCTGAAGCATTAGAACAAGAGGGGAAAGTAGAAATAGAAAAAAATTCACTGATCACCACCTAAAATAGATACTCCAAGGAAAACCCACATGAATTTCATACTAGATGCCAAAACCCCCAGCTCAAGTATAAAATATTACAAGCAATAAGAAAAAAAAAATTCAAATATGGCAGAGCCATAACTAAAATCATGCAAGACCTACCAGTGGCTACATTAAAAGACCACAGGTCTTGGAACACTATATATCAAAGAGCAAAAGAACTGGGACTGTGGCTGAAAACATCATACCCAGCAAAGTTAAACATAATCCTGAATGAAAAAAAAATGGACATTCAATGAATTGCCAGACTTTCAGGATTTTGTTGCAAAAAGATCTGAAATCAATAGAAAATTTCACATATAAGATCCAAGAGAAATATAAGGTAAACCTCAAAGAACAATTACAAGGGACTCTACTTTTTATATGAGGAAATGTAAATCATATATCTAAGAGTGTTCATTAGTAATTGGGTAGTCGAAAAGAAAGACTGGGTAGAAATGAATATCATATGATACTAAAAAGTAAACCTTCTAGGAAAAGGTAAAAAGAGTAAATATCTTGTACAAATGAAGTGTGAGAGGAAGAATTCACACAGAGGAATTAGATGCAGGGGGAGGACTGATAGTTCTGGAATCCTTCTCTCATTGGGAATGGGTTAAAGAAGGAACAGTATATATCTAGAAGGGCATAAAAGTCTTCTAAATTCAAAAAGAAATAAAAGGCCAAGGGGCTAGGGAAGGGGGGAGGATAAGGGAGGGATCTTTTGGGGGGTAGGTTAAGTAATAGGAGGGCAAGGCAGCAGGGAGAAGCAAAGTAGTGGAGTCAGAAGGGATAGGAACTAAGAGATATACATAAACATAAACTAAAGATCAGGAATAGAATTTATTGGGGAAAAAAGCAGGGGTAGTAATCATGATCTCAGACAAAGTTAAAGCTAATATAGGTTTAATCATAGAGAAAAATAGGGAAGCTACATGATATGTCAGTTGTAATGATCAACATTGTTTTAGGCTATTTAAAATAACTAGACAGTATAAGGTTGGAATATTGCTGTGGTCTAGGAAATGATGAGTTGGTGAACTTAAAAAAAATGTAGAAAGACTTGGACATGTGAAGGAAAACATTATGCACCCTCAGAGATACAAAGGACAAACAAATAATGTACAGTCTTACATAGATGCACATAAATGAATATGTCTACATATGAGTGCAATTATAGATATCTAAGTATATGTATGTGTATGTAAGTGTATGTATGTAGGTTTATGTATGTATGTATATATGTTTCTGTGGATATGCGTGTGTATGTAAATATATCCATGTTTAATTGTAGCTTTCTTGGATGAGGGGAAGGGGGAAAAAGAACAAGGTAAAAAGTACACAGCAGAAAACAAAAGAAAACTTACAAGGAATTAAAGAAAAGATGAATAGCTTGGAATACAATGTGTAGTATTTATTATGTAGACTTTCTTGAAATGGAAATTTATTGCTGTATATTTTGAATCTTCTCTTTCATTCTGCTGTGCACACGGCCATGCTTTTTTTTCTTTTCTTATTTTGTATTTAAGTTTAATGTATTTAAGTTTATGTTTCTTTTTCTTTTCTTATTGTGAACTTCATTTTTCATATTTAAGTTTAAAATAAATTAATAAAAAAGTGTGGAAGGAGAGGCAATGAGCAAAGATGGATTTTTAAAAGAGTTTGATGAAAGAAGAGAGGAGAAACATAAGACAATGGCTTGTGGAATAAAAGGTTTGGGTTTTTTATATTTTAACTAGTCATGTATGTAAAAAGCAGGAAAGTGGCCATCAGATTAAAGTAAAAAATGAAGATTAGACAAGGGAGATGGTAGATGGGAAACACTAGTGGAGAAGATAGCAAGAGACAGAATAAAAAACACAAGTATAGAGACCAGCCTTGGCAAGGAGAGGACCAACCTCTTTATCAGAGGTGGAAGAAAAGGAGGAGAGAAGCGTTGATAACATGAAAGAATTTTGGATGTAGAACTGGAAAGAAGATGAACTCAACAATGGATGACATCTATATTCTCAATAAAGTAGGAGATGAGGTGCTCTGCTGAAAGGGATTTAGGAGGGAGTATCGCAAGTAGGGACAACTAGGTGGAACAGTGCATAGAGCATGGGCCCTGGAGTTAAGAAGACCTGAGTTCAAATGTGGCCTCAGACACTTCCTAGCTATGTGACCCTGGGCAAGTCACTTAGCCCCATTTGCCTCAGCTTCCTCATCTGTAAAATGAGCAGGAGAAGGAAATGGCAAACCTTTCCAGTATCTTTGCCAAGAGAACCCCAAATGGGGCCACAAAGAGTTGGACACAACTGAACAACAACAAGAATTGTAAAGGACTTTTGAAGAAGAGATTTGAAACAGCTGCTTTGGAGAGTTTGATGGAGAGTTGACTAGGAAAGAATAGAAGGATTGCTTTATTGCATCGAGGGTCCAGTTAAGCTCTAATAACATGAATTTGTAGTGGACTCAGTTGACTTGGTAGTGTGACTTCCTCCAGTGTTATTTGGCAGCTGACAATTAGGAGCAGAAGGTGGATGATGGGGGCAACCTAGTGCTGGGGTTTGGGATTTGGCAAGGTATTAGTAGATAAGACAAAGGGTGAAGTGCCTGAAGGTAAACAGCATAAAGCTAAAGTGGTTAACTATATGTTAACAATGTAAAAATGTAATGCCAGAAGAGGAATAATATATTGGGAGAATAGTAAGGAATGGAAAGGTCATGGTGAAGACAAAGAATAAATCTAGGAGGAATGATGCACAGGGAGAAATGGAAGGATGGAAGGTGTGGTCAGAAAGAAGACTATCAGAATTCTTAATGGTGGAAGAGGGACACTTATGAATTACAATAAGATTAAGATATGGCCACCTTCATGGTGTAGTAAAAGAACTGATTGTGATAGTGGAGCAGGTTGATGAGCTCTGCAAGAAGGGTGCTTCGGTGGATGTCAGTATGTATGTTGAAGTCCCCAAGTATGAACGAGGGGTTGGGGTGGAAATGATGAGGGTGATATACATGTTGAACTCCTCAAAAAGGGACCAAGAATAGTCCTGGGGGCCAATAGAAAACAGTGACTAAGATGCAGACAAAGTGATATAAACAAATGGAGTGAAAAGGGAAAGTTTCTGAGTTACTGAGGTTATTTTCTGACAGGGGGAGTAAGAAAGAAATAGACTGCCTCCTTCTCCTAGCTCTATGTGTGTGTGTGTGTGTGTGTGTGTGTGTGTGTGTGTGTGTGTGTGTGTGTGTTGTGTTCAATTAGTACTTCCTTGGGGGTAGCCAGATTAGTGAGTGCAAAGAGATAGGAATATGAAAGGAGAAGTCCTAGTATGAAAGACAGTTTGTAAATGAGCAGAACCAGGAGGAAAATGTGCATAATAACAACAACACTGTAAAAGATGAAAGTAAAAATAAAACCCTTTGAAAGATGTAAGAACACTGATTAACACCATGACTATTCACGATTTCAGAGGATTGATGATGAACCATGCTAGACACTTCCTGATAAAGAAGTGAAGGATTCAGGGTGTAGAATGAGACTGAAAAAAGTCAATGAGAGAATTTATTTTGTTTATATGTTATATATAGATATATGTATATATATTATGTATTATATATATGTATATATATGTTATATATGTATATATATATTATATATTTGTTACAAGGATTTTCTCCCCAAAGAGGTAGAGGATGGGAAGAAGAGAAAATAAAGGCCTGTTAATTTTTTTTATTTTTTTATTTAGAAAATAAGAGAGTATGGGTTCCAGAGGACACAATAGAAGGAGAAGACATGCTAACATAGGGATTATAGAGGGTTAGGGCTAAAGTGTATTAGATGAGAAATCCCTGAGGAATAGCAAGGAAAGGGATTTTTCACAAAAGCATTCCATGGCTTTGATCATAGGCTTCAGAGAAGAGGAGGGGTTAGTTAAGCATCAACTGGTTGATTTTCTCACTCTTACTACTAAGCAATAGCAGCTCTACACCTAGGCCTGCTCGGTGGTAATAGGCTTCTGAGGCAATATTGATTTTCTCACCCTACATTATGTCTAAAGTGTTGGTCCAGGGTTGGGTCCTAATGGTTTTAGAGGGCTCAAGTTTGGGAAAATAATTATCATCATCAATTGCTGGGATAGGGACTATACCTATGATTTCATAGAGGAAACTCCCAGATAAGAAAACTCCCAGCAATGCAGACTTTCACCTTCTTTAAAACTTATAGTAAAAATAAAAATAAATATTAAAAAAAAAACTTATAGTCTTGGATTGTTGCCTAGCATACTAAGAGGTTAAGTGACTCGCCCAGAGTAACACAGCCAGTATCTGTCAGAGGTAGAATTTGAACCTTGGTCTTCCTGACTTCAAGGCCAACTCAATGACTCTTAGTCATATAGATAACAATCATAACAACAATAACCACATGGTTATATCAGCAGATGCAAAAAAATCCTTTAAGAGAACATAGAACTCATTTACGTTAAAAACCTTAAAATACATATCATGGAGAATGGTAGCCTTCTTTAACATGCCCAAAAGCACTTACTTAAAACCCATAGCTAATATTATTTATAATTAAGAAATACTGGAAACTTTCACAATAAATCCAGGGGTAAAGAATACCTTTCTTTCTCCATTGTTATTTGACATAGTACTAGCGGTGCCAGCTATAGCAATAACACAAAAGAAATAAATTAAAAGAATAGATAATGTAGGGATACTCCAATGCACCAATGAACCTATGATTTAATTAATGTGAGTATTTTCTCAAGTGGTGCAGATCATATACCTATCTAGCCTGTGATGCTCAATCATGGAAGTAGAACTCTTCCAAAGGCACCTAGACTGGCCTTCCTCATGTTCTCTTCAAATCAATGGATATCAATGGAGTACGCAAGCTTTACATCATTGGTTGCTTTCTCTCACTACAATGATTGGCCCACCCTTTTTTCTCAGACCATCATTTGAAGAGATGCTTTAGACCATCTCTCTTGAGTGATACTTCATTCTATATTGCAATCTGCTCAAACTCACCATATACATTTCCATTGCACTATGTGCGATCCTCAATTTCAATTCTTCAGGAATTGTAGAATTCCACGGCTCACAGCTACACAACATTACTGAAAGAATTTTGGTATTGAAAAGTTGGATCTTTGTTTCAGGGAGAAGCTTGGGTTCCCTTCTCTGTCCATCCAGCTGTGTATCATGGTCTTTTCAATAGGCAGTCCTTCTCCACTTGGTTTTCCTTGTGTGGATAATCAGGCCAAACTCTACAAAATGATCACAGATCTCATTTAAGAGTCTCTTCAATATTCTGGGACTTGATATAATCAATATAATTTAGGAGGGGGTATTGCAAGTATGGACAACTAGGTGGAACAGTGGATAGAGCATGGGCCCTGGAGTTAGGAAGATCTGAATTCAAGTATGACCTCAGACACTTTCTAGCTATGTGACCCTGGGCAAGTCACTTAGCCCCATTTGCCTCAGTTTCCTCATCTGTAAAACAGGAGCACCTAGACAGCCTTACCATCCTCAGGGATATCATCTCTATCTTGAACTCTCTGTTGGACTTCCTTAATAACACTCACAAACACCATTAATGCGCCTATGTCTCTCTGTTTTGTACCTCACTTAATATTGATAATAAGAGTTTCATCTTGCAAAGGATCATGAGTGATTTTTCCATATGCAAAAGAAATCCCTTGTTGAACGAGAACCTTGAACATAGCTCTACCAAATAAAATACTTTTTTCTAATAATCCACAAACAATAAGCTCAGAGGGATCTTATGCCTGTCAGGCATTCATGTGGTTGTAAAGATGTGTCCTCCTGTGGAATAGCTAAGAAAACAAAAAACAAGACAGCTTGTTGGTCCCTTTCTTTCTTCCGTGAGGACAGCCAGCTTCTTATACCTCCCTAACCTTTCTTTTCCCTCTTAGTTCTTTAGATTTAACAAAACAAGGAGTTTCACCTTCTTCTGAAATCAGCAAATGCTCTACATTTAAGTTCTCCTCCATGGACCCTGAACTGAGCAAGAGGCCCCACCCTATGCTTTCTCCCTGCTTAAGACTGGGCAAACCCCAGTGAGGGAAAGTTATGCCCCTAGTAAGGGGGTATTTTGAAGAGGTAAGTCTGGAAATAGGTACAAAAGGAAGAATGCAAGAAAGTAGGAAATGAGGAGGATATGCATACATATATACATATATATATAATCTGTGTGTATATACATACATATATGTGTACATACATACATACATACATATATATGAAGAGGACCAGGATACCACCAGAGAAAACTGAACCCTACTAACTAAAACTATATTTCTATTTTTTAAATGTCATTGGAGGCAGCATGGCACAGGGTAAAGTGTACTCAATATGGAGTCAAAGAACTGTTGGAATCCCAGTTGTTCCACTGACTACCCATGTGACCTTAGACAAATCACTTAGCTTCTATAGGCTTTAGATGGGCAGCCAGGTGGATAGAGTGCCAGGTCTAAAGTCAGGAAGACTCATCTTCCTTAGTTCGAATCTGGCCTCAGACACTTCCTAGCTGTGTGACCCTCTGTTTGTCTCAGTTTCCTCATCTAAGATGAGCTAGAGAAGAAAATGGCAAACCACTCCAGTATCTCCTGCAAGAGAACCCCAAATAGAGTCACAAATAGTCAGATGTGACTGAAACGACTGAACAACAACATGACTAGTTTCTCATTTGTAAAATAAAGAGATTAGATTAGATGACCTCTAAAGGCCTATCCAGCTATGACACTAAAGTTCTGCCTCCAATGCCTTCTCATGTTGTGGCCATGACCCTGAACTCTTGAAGAACTTGGTATGTGCGTTCAAGTAAGAAAGGCTCAATGATCAATTCTGTGTCCCTCTCCCAAGGACCAGTCTAGCAAAATTCAGAAAAGCACATCACTAGACATTTGGCCACAAGTTAGGAATTATTTTTCAACTATAGTCACTCATGATAGCATCCACTAAGGCAGGAAAGGGTTGTATTCTGGTCTGGCAGTGCCTATGTGAATAAAATCGACTATTTCTTTGGAAGTATTGGAGTCCATGGAGTTAGTATGCTTTCTAATGCCTCCCTGTCATATAAAGAAATTGCAGCTTGACTGACTCCAAACATTATGTTTGTTTGGTAGTGTTTTCATATATGCATTTTAATGCTCCCATCTGAATATTACATTGGTCTTGATGCTGATTGCTAAGAGGAAATGTTTGGTTTCTTCTAAACTAAACATGTTCTTGTTTAGTTTTATGATGTTTAAGGCCATTTTAGCAAAATTATCACCCTGACTTGAATGGACTTGAACCAAAAAAGCAAGCAAAGAAAACAGTTGGAAATCAGAATCATGTTTGCAAGAGTTTTAGGCAAGTGGGTGTTAAAAGACTTCAGAGAATCCTGGGAGAATTTATTATTGCCAAGGATAAAGTCTACAGCAACATAAGGAAAAGACAGCTCTTTTAACAGGGGAAATCTGATCTTTGTTTTTGTTTTGCTTTGTTTTTCAAAGGAGAAAGGGTAAATGCTTAGCCTTAACTGAAAAATCAGCCCCTGAGATTCTTGAATCCTGTATTGTTTTCTAAAATTTCCTTTGTAAGCTAAAAACAGGAGCTGTAAGCTTCTTGAGGTCTTTATATGTCACAGCTGTAAGCTGTAAGTGTCTTGAGGTCTTTATATGTTCTATGAAGTTATTTAAATGTATAATAATAATGATGACAATCATTAGGCAAAATACAATTCTTTGGGGAGCTATGGGCAAATCTATCAGCAGTTCTGTTGCTGAGGTACCGATTATACCATTGGGGAGATATGTGTATGTATATACATATATATATATATACATATATACATACATACATACATACATACATATATATATATATATATATATATATATATATATATATATATATATCTTGTTTTTCCTCCTTTTCTTTCCTTGTGAAACCATTCATCATTTGATCATTTTGCTTCTCATTAGGACCTCTGCCAAATGTAGTCTGGGAAAATAAAAGGAGTCAAATCTCAGGCCCACTGGCTGTGCTACTATCAGCTCCCAAAGGACATGATGGTTTGAATTCTGGGTAGCAGCATCAGCTGCAAGCATCCATTGAATATCTACTATGTGCAAAGCACTGGGCTGGATGCTGGTATGAGACATCCCAGACCTCTCCACTGAGCACTTTCCAGCAGCCTGGCTTTACTTCTATCCAGATGATCCAGAGAAACTTTACTCCTAGCATCCTACCCGGAAAGTTGCAAAATGAGGCCAAGGACAATAGACTTCAAGGGTGGCCACGTTGCTTCATGATTCTTATGTAGAATCATGACTCTAGAAGGCATGAAAAGCCTTCTAGTCCTTTCAAATACCTCCTCCAGCTATTAGTAGATTACTAAAATTCCATAACTTAATTTCTTCACTAACTCCACTGAAGGTGGTGGCTATCTGGGATGGGTTCAAGACGATTGGGACCAATGAAGACCAACTTCTACATATTATCATCATTATTAGTAGTATTATCACTACTTTATATGTTATCATCATTATTATCAACCAGCATTTATATATCACTTTAAAGTTTACAAAATACTTTTACAACATTATCTCAATTAACCCTGACAACAACCCTTGGAGATAAGTGCTATTATTTTCCCATTTTACAGAAGAGAAAACTGGTACATACAGAGGTTAAATGACTTGCCCCACAAACAAGAGAGAGAGAGAGAGAGAGAGAGATACACAGTTTGACTCTGTAGTTTTTTTATTCAATTATGTAAAAACCATGAACCAGGTACTGTATTTTAGTTCAGCTTTGGGCGCTGTCCAGTGAAAGCTGGCTTTCAGAGGTGGAGGTCAAAGCCATCCTTTCCTGAGCAGTTGTTGACTGCTCGCTCTCAGATGCTCGGAGGGCACAAACAAACCAGATGGGGAGAGCCGCTTACTAGTACGGGAGATTTTTAGTATTCAAACACACAACTAAAAGTAGAGGTATTAGGGAATATCTGTTATACAGGGATCTCTTTTTTTTTTTTTATACAGGGATCTCTACAGAAACTTCCCATTGGTTTTTGTGTTTGTTTTTTGTGTTTGTTTTTATTCAGGTTTTACATTGTCCTTGAACTTCAGAAATATTCTGAGTATTGATATAAGCTGCTTGGTATTTTCACCAAGGTTTGTGAATTCATGCTTAGGTTATTTAACACAGTGCAAGAAACCTACAGCAGAAGTTCAATTAATTGATTGTGAAGCCTTTCAAATCCATTTTGTGTGTACAGGCTAGGAGGCTCCTGATGTCAGATCAAGCATTGGTTCCCGAGTCGATCAAATGCGTAAGAATCTGTTGTAGAAAACTTGATTACTGTATTCCCTTCATAAGAATAGCCTTATAGATGTGGAGCACTGCTTAGTCTTTTTACATGTACCTAGGGATGATTCAGCAGGCATGTGGGAGATTTTAGAATCCTAAGACATCAGAATAAAGTAAAAGTAGTCACGTTTTCTTTGGACAGTACGTTCTCAATATTATTTTTGTTTTAACATCTAGAAAAGAGGTCAATTTCTCATTTCAGTTTTTAGATGAAATATTTGGGGGGTAATAAGTCACTCATTTGCCTACGAACTTTTAGAAAAGTTGTAGTTTTGTTAAAATACTGTACCTTTGCCTAATCTAATTTTTGCATTTACTATGTTTTAGTGTATTTATAAATGGTGAACTCAGTTTCTGAAATTAAACATTTTATTTGCAAAAAAAAAAAATGACTTGCCCCAGGTCACACAGCTAGTAAGTATTTGAGACTGGATTTGAACTCAGTTCTTTCCTGACTCTAGGTCTAGCACTCTATCTACTACACCACCTAATTGCCAATTAAATATACTCCAGCTTCCATGGATGGAATTTTTAGACTTAGAGTAGAAGGAACTAAAGCCGAGATACTAAAGTGTGCTATCTTTCAACTCAAGGGGATCCAGACCCAATAGTTAGGGGTGAAGTTTCTTCCCAGACCAGACACCTTGACACTTGCAGCCAAAGACATCCAGCTAGGTGGTATAATGATTAAAGTCAGGATGACTTGGGTTCAAATTCCACCTTGGACACTTATGAGCTATGTAAGCCTGAGCAAGTCAGTGAAACTCCCTCAATTTCAATTTCCTCATTTTGTAAACTGTGATAATGGCTGATATGGTACTTACCTTCCAGTATTGTTGTGGATGGAGTCCAGTGACCTCATGCTCCAATATGGCTATTCATCATTTCTCTAAAGATTCTATTGTTCCAAACCTTTCTCCTCCTTCCCTCAATCAAAATTCTTACTATTAGTCTTTCAACTGCCAAATCTGATGGTTTTTCTCAATCCTAATCCTTCTTGAGCTCTCTATAGCATTTGGCACTAATGAGCCCTTTCTCTTCTTGGATATTGTCTTCCCCCTTGGTTTTCATGACAATTCTCTCTCCTGATTCTCCTTGTACTTTTTGACTTCTCCATCTCCTTTGGTGGTTTACCAACCTTCTTAAGGCCCTTCACCATGGATGTATCTGAGACTATCCTGGACCGTCTTCTCTTTTCTATATTCTCAGTGACCTCATTAAATTCCATGGGTTAATTATCATCTACCTGCAGATAACTCACACATAGATAGAAAAAAAACATTTATCAAGGACTTACTAGGTGCCAGGCCCTGGATTAAATACAAGACCATCCCTGTCCTTCAAGGAGCTTACATTCTAATGAGAAAGACAATACATAAAAGGGAGGTGGAAAGTAATGGGAGAAGAAGTGGTGTTCTTTGTTCTGATGGAGAAGGATGAGGACAATGGCCAGAGTGCAGAAGATATGACAGCTGGGGAGATATATATATATATATATATATATATATATATATATATATATATATATATATATATATATATATATATATATATATATATATATAGCCTGAGTCTCTCCTGAACCTCAATCCCATATCACCAACTGCTCATTAGACATTGCAAAATGTATGTCCCAGAGACATCTCAACCATAATACATTAAAACAGAGTTTATTATCTTTCAAAAAAAAACCCTACCATCTTTTGAACTTTCTTTCCTATTTCCATCAAGGCTACTACTAGTCTGCCAAGCATCCAGGTTGGTCACCTCAGTATTATTCTCAACTCCTTTGGCAGTCTGGTGAAGCTTGTGTACCCCCTTTCAAAATAATGTTTTTAAACACATAAAAGCACATACTTAGGATTACAATGGAAATGAACAATATTGGAAACTATCAAAATTTTAAAAAATAAGTTCATGGACTATAAGTTAAGAACCTTTGTCCTAGATCCAATGGGGAGCCACTGGAGTTTGTTGAGTAGTGGGGTGACATGTTCATCAGATCTATACTTAAGGAAAATCACCTTAGTAAGTACATGGCCATAGCAATAATCTAGGCAGAAAATGATGGTAACTCCACGAGTTGAAAGAAGAGGTTAAAAGTAAGAGATGTTGTGGGGGGGGGGGTAGAAATTACAAGATTTGGATACTGATTGGATATGTTAGGGGGGGGAATCTGAGGACACTAGCAAAATGCCCCCAAAATTCATCATCCATGTGGGTGTGGTATGGAGAAAGAAGTTACCCAGATGCTCTGTCTGAAAACCACTGGATCTGCAACCTCAGAGACGAGGTACAGATTCAGGGTGAGGCTCAGGGGGCCAGACCTCCCCAATTCTTCAGCATGGGATGTCTACCCAGAATGTCAGGAGCCAGAATACAGTCCTGGGTTTAGTTTGGTTTTGAAGGTTTGGCAGCCACCTCTAATGCACTATAGAGGTTGCCTTCATCCCTTCAACCTTCACTGACTTCCAAAGACCTGACTAAGGCAGGTCAGCCTCAGGTTCTAGACAGGAACCTGGGGGCAGGGAAGAAGACTGAGGCATATTTCTCAAGATGAAGAGAGAAGAGGAAAGGAGGATGTGTTCTAGTCCCCTTGCCTTCTCCCAAAGCCCCACCCCTCCAAAGCTGCTTAGTTCACCCTGAGTTTTACATCAATGGGTTCTCCCTCCTCCTTTCCATACCACCTACCTCAAAAATGCTTGGTTTTTACTTTGGAAAAACTGTATCCATTTCAGTCATTTACATCAGCTACTTATTCTATGGTACAGTAGTAATTACGCATCTCATCAAAGGGGTAAGATTAGTGGGTTGTAAGCCTTATCTGATTATACTAGTAAACTCTGTATATGTTCAGTCTTCATAACGTGTAGCTCATGTGGCATGGCCATTCACTCACAACTTTCAAAAAAAACTAGAGGGAACATTGCTTTTGAGATGGAATAACCTGTCCCACTCTACACCAGTGTCACAATTTCTACTCAGTCCTGAGAGTGATTCATTTTCTTGTTATATATAATGCTATATATAATGCCATAAAATGAGTTGGCATTTCTAAGAATACCTGATAGGAAAGAATGAAAGTTTTTCTTTCACTGTCATTTGAAACTCTTAGATCACAGGCAGAGTGTTGTGTATATAAGCCTAAAATACATACTCCCACTGAAGTTCTACTGTAGGCAACTAGCACAGTGGGCTTCCTTGGATTTTTCTTCTTTTGGCTGTCTAATCCTTTTTCTAATTCTGCTGAGCTTTCCCTTATAAAAGAGAGTGGATAGATATCCTTTTGCAACCAACAAAGAACTATTAAGTGCCTAAAATAAACATGCCTGGTTTCCTCTTTCCCTTGAAGCTTGCTTTTTGATCCTTTAGTTGAAATTTGGGGCCAGATAAAAAAGAAATCCAGAGTGGATTGTCATCACATCTGTAACCATTTTATTCCCTCCCGCCATCAACTCTCCATACACCTTGGAAAGGTGATGAAGGAAAGCAGGTAAAAATACATTCTTTTTTAGTAATAAAGAGGAATACAGAAAGGAATCAGATTTTAACATGGGATTTTTATCTAGGAAGCGCCTGTTTTGTGGGAGTAGAATAATAATAATAATCAGGAGTGACAATAGAACACTCTCTTGATTGGTTATGTATTCTTCTGGCTGGGTTGAACTACATCAACTGTAACCAAATTGGAACTGTTTTCTTGGGTGGCCTGAGCCTAGGGTTATACCCTGAAGTAACCCTGGCACCTGACAACCTAAAATCTTTGAACTTCTAACTAATGCAGCTTTAAATTGGCTAAGCAGCTAGACCACAGAGGGTTTTACTCAGCAGGACTGAAGGCTGTGGATGAGCTTAATCATTTCACTGAATAATTAACATAGAGTTGTCCTTTTCTGAGTATTACTTAGAAATTTCATATGTATTTGTAAATTAACTAGGACAAAATAAAATAATTAAATTTATTGGTGTATACAATAAACCTTACAGCTATTTACATCTTTCAAAAATTTTACTAATGCAAAATGTCTACCTTTCTGCTATATTCATGTTTTATACAATTTGTTGTTGAATTCAGTGACATAGTCTTTAATTCTTCATCATGAAGTTAGATTTTTGTCACATTGGTGATTAAGAAAACTTTTAGCCTATTTTTCTATGTCTAGCTTTGATGAAAGCCATATAAATTTTCTTTTTTTCCATAATTTTAATTCATTTTTCCAATTAGCAAACATTTGTTTTCTCTCCCTCCAATTTTCCCCCAGTTTGAAAGAAAAAAAGAAAAAAACCCTACAACAAATATGCATAAAGTCAAACAAATTTCTCCAGATCCAAAAATGTATTTCTCATTCTGCATTCTGAATCCATTACTTCTTTGTTAGGAAATCAGTAGTATGCTTTATCATTGTTCCTCTGGAGTCATGGTTGGTCATTGATCAAGAGATGTGAAGTTTTTCAAAGTTATTTTTCCTTACAATGTTGAGGGTTATTGTGTAAATTGTTCTAGTTCTCATTTGACTCAGAATCAATTCAGACAAGTTTTCCTAGGTTTCACAAAAGCCATTTCCTCAATTACTTCTTTTGGCACAATAGTACTACACTACATTCATGTATTATCATTTGTTCAGCCATTCTCTAATTAGCAGATGTCTCTTCAGTTTCCAGTTCTTTGCCACTAGAAAAAAAAAGCTACAATAAATAGTTTTGTATGTAGGATTTTCTCTTCTTTCTTTAATCTTATTGGTATTTGGACCTACTAGATATATCATTGGGTCAAAGGCTATATACAGTTAAGTGACTTTTGGGGTATAATTCCAACTTTCTTTCCAGAAGAGCAGGACCGGTTCACAGACCCACCAACAGTGTATTAATGTGCCTATTTTCCCATGGGCTCTCCAATATTCTCATTTTTGTTTTTTGCCAATTGTATGGAAATGAGGTGAAACTTCAGAGTTGCTTTAATTTATATTTCTGTAATTATTGTGATTTGAAACATTTTTTCATATGCTATGTTAGCTTTGATATCTTCCTTTGAGAAGTACCTGTTCACATTCTTTGACCATTTAGATACTGAGGAATGGACCTTATCTTTATAAATTCAAATCAATTCCTTATCTTGAAAATAAATTGGCTACAAAAAATTAGTTAACTGTTCCCTTCTAATTTTAATTGTGATGACTTGTGCAAATTTTTTTTAATTTAATATAATCAAAATTTTTATCTTCTGCTTTGCTTGGACATGAACTCTTCCTATATCTGTCAATCTAAAAGGAAGCTTCTTCCTTGTAAAGGATCAAAAACAGTAGAATTCAATAACCCATTGCCCAAAAAAACCTCAAAATATAAGCTATTTAGGAAAGTATTCCCCCTTTTAAAAGAACTGCTGGGGAAAACTGGAATGAGTTTGGCAGAAATTAGGCTTAGGCAAACATTTTATGCTATATGCCATCATAAATTCAAAATGGATAGGTGATCTTAATATTAAAAAGACCATAAGAAAGGAGATCATATACCTTTCACAGTTATAGGAAGAAAATGTTTTCTTAAATAGATGAAGAATAGAGGTAATCACAAGAGATAAAATAGCTAACTTTGATTACATGAAATTGAAAAGCTTCCACACAAGCAAAATTAGTGAATCTAGCATAAGAAGGAAAACAGTCAAATGGGGAAGGAAAAAAATCTGTATCAAATTTCTCAGATAAGGTTTTGGCATCTATGTTGGTAAGCAAAATGGGCTCTTAGCACTCAGTTGGCTTTTGTTTCCTTTGAGTAATTCAGCGTATTTCATTGAGCCTTACTAGGTGCTAAGCCCCAGGCTCTAACCCCTGTTAGGTGTAAAACCTATGTGGGTGTGGATTGGTAACTAAGGTGGGGCCCAAGGTGGGGCTAACTCAAGGGAGGGCCTAGTTTACACATGAGTTTGAGTGATAGGTTTGGGACATCAGAGGCTCTTAGACCACGTCACCTCTTTGTGACGATTCTAGGTCATGTGGGTGAGTCGCATGTGTGACTCACCCCTGACCCTGAAAAAGATATAAAACCAGGGGTTGGCTTTCTCTCTTTGGAGCTCTTACCCACAGCAGTGGTGGTTCGAGTGACTCTGGGCCCGCCCATGTTCTGAGCTCCTGGGCTGAACCTAGATGTTGGTAACTATGAATCTGTATTTGGTCTGTCTGTTGACGTTTGTAATTTGTTTAGGGCTCTCACTTGTGCTGGTGTGCTGATGCGGAGACTCCGGGCAACTGTAGCTAAGGGCCCTCCAGCTTGTAACCCGGATGCTGGGACTTTGTTAAACTCTGGTAACTATGTATTGGGATTTGAAACAGATGAGGTCTGTCTGTCCATGTTTGTACTTTGTATTTTGCTCTGAAGTTCATGGTGCTGGTCTTTTCCCCTGAACTAAGTGAATGATATTTGTATGCTGGATTAAAGTAAGCTTGTCAACCCCTCAAACGTTGCTTTCCTTACTAAACCAGATCAAAAGAACCTGTGCTTTCCCAGCATGCCGGCAGCTTTCTGGGTGCTGTCTGTTGGTGGATCTTACACCCCCACAGAAGCTGCTATCTGGATTGTTGAAACAGCATCCAAGCTACATAGACAAATAATGGGTATATAATACTGAAAAGTTATTCTGTAGTATATAAGTAGCCAAAGGATATAACCAAACAGTTCTCAAAAGAATTGCAAACTATTAGCAGCCATCTGAAGCGATGCTCTAAATCACCAATAATAAGAAAAATGCACATCAAATTAATCCTGAAGTTTCATTTCACGTCCTGCTACTTGGCAAAGATGATAAAAGATTAGAATAGTTAAGTTGGAGTAGTTATGGGAAGATAGATACACTTGTACGTTGTTGGTGAACTGTGAATAAGTGCAACCATTTTACAAAGCAATTTGGAATTATGTAAAGGAAGTGACAGAAATGGCCATATTTTTTGACCCAGCAATTCCAGGTGAAATCAAAAGGCCTTGGCAACTTATTGGATATAGGGTGGTGGGGTGGAATGGATTAAGAGCTGGTAAGGAGTCAATGAAGACAATAACTAGGTTGCAAGCCTGAGTTCCTGGGAAGATGATGGTGTCCTCAACAATAACAGAAAATACTGGGTTTGGGAGAAAGACAAGTTCAGTTTTGGACATGTTGGGTTTAATATGTGCACAGGACATCTCAATTAAGAAGTCCAATAGGCACTTGGAAATACAAGTCTAGAAGTGAGGGGAGAGGCTGGATAAGAGGGTCTGAAAATCAGCAGCAGAGAGATAATCATTGAATCTAATAGAGTTGAGATTAACAAACAAAATAGCATAGAGTGAGAGGAGACGAGGGGCCAGGACAGGACTTTAGGGAATATTTATGGTTAGTGAGTATGAAGCCTCCAGTGAAGGAAACTGAAAAGGAGTTGTAAGACAGGTAGGAGGAAACCAGGATAGGGTAATGCCACAGAAACCTGGAGGGAAGAGATTAACAAGGAGAAGAGGAGTAATTAAAGTGTCAAAGGCTTCAGAGAGGTGAAAAGGGATGAGGACTGACAAAATGTCATTAGATTTGGCAATTAAGAGATCTTTGATAACTTTGGAAAGAGCATTTTCAGTTGAATGATGAGGTTGGAAGCCAGAATGTAAAGAGTTAAGTAGCAAGTGAGACAAAAGGAAGTAGAGGTTTGATTGTATAATGCTTTTTCAAGGAGTTTAGCCACAAAAGGGTGGAAGGTTTGGGGACAATAACTAATGGGGGAAAAGTGAAAATGGAGATGCTGGAGAGGGCAATTTCCTGGATAATATGGAATGGAATGGGGTCGCTTATGTGTCTATAGGGGTTTGTTCTGGCATATGAGACAGGGGTGAAGGAAGGGATTATGGTGGAAAGTATCTAATGGAGAAGCATGGAAAGTCCTACATGAACTGATGTAGAGTGAAATTAGGCAAAGCCAAAACGATATATACAAAGACTAAAATAATACAAATTGAAAGAACAACCACTACAAAATAATCAAAACTGAATATAACAAAATTACAAAGAATAAGCATGGCCTCAAAGAAGTGATATGAGAAGACATTCCCCTCCCGCCTTCCCCCACCCCACCCATTCCACTGAACAAGAGAGAGATACACAGGTATAGAAATTTGCATACACTTTCAAACTTTTTTGGTACTTTGATTGGTTTTGCTCACCTTTTTCTATTCTTTCTTATTTTTCTTTTCCTTAAAATAAATGTTTTGTTACATGGGATGAGTCTTTGAAATTTGAGAAGGGTTTTTCAAACACTAGACTACTAAGGTTTTTTGTTCGTTTTTGCTTCTGTATATTCTGTATGTGATCCACTTCATTGATTGACCTCTCTATTTTTAAACCATTGTTAAGTAGTTTTGATAACTGCTATTTTGTAGTACAGTTTGGAGGGCATAGATTTCAAGGGGGTTTAAATTAGGTGAGTTCCCAGGCTGCAATCACATGATTATCTCTATCTCTTTAATAACCTCCTTAACCTTTCTCATGTGGTATAATGCAGCTCCTTATACCAGTGTTCTGCCTCCATTTGGGAATTTCTGTTATTCTGTAATCATGAACTCTGATACATATTGATTACTGGTAGTAATATAGAGAAAGGCATAGAGACAAACCCAAGGGGTCATTGACTTGCCTATCTAACCTTTCATATGTATATATGTTTCTACCTGTCACCCAACTCTCACCTGTGACTCCAAGAAGCTGTAGTATGTGCAGTAGCCACACCCTGGTAAAATCATCTAGGCAGATGGGTTAAACCAGGTTGAGGGTAATCCACTGATGAGTTAGGGAGATGTCTACCCCAAACATGTGAAGACTCCTCCCTCAGAATGGGCCGACGAGAACAATTTGTTCCAATGGCCATAAAGGTTGCTGAAGCAGGTGCTGTGGAGGGCTTAGAGCGTGGTAAGATATCAAAGATGCCACGGTCATCCACTGAATCCCTGGCCATCACCAGTCATCTTGACTTTTGTCCTGTCACTGGACTTCAATGGCTATGGAAGAGAGAGTGAGGCTGATGACCCTGTACAACTCTACCTCACTTAAATCCACTTCATGCATGAGTCAAGACATCATCCTGTGAGGTCATTGTCCTCTTCAAAAAAGAACAAGATGCATATACAGTCTTTTTCTCATGCACTCATCCACAGGGAAAAATAAAGCACCCTGAATCCTAGAGCTGATTCATAGTTATTAGCAAATGGCCTTTACATGGAGCATACAGTGAAGTCTATGATGGTAGTCCAGCTTACAGAAATTTAAATTGGAAGGCATAGAAAATTGGAGTGAGTAAATCTAGAGTGAGATCTCAGATGTAGAGGTTCAAATCCAGTAACTACGAAGTCCAGTCCAAAGAAAAGACTAAACCTGAGAACATTAGCTAGCTGGGAAGACCCTGCTTTGTATCCTAACAAGCTTGGCACCTAAGAATCTCCCGCTGAAGATAAAAGACCTACATTCTCAGAAACCCCAAGAATCTCACTGCATATAAAAGGAGTTGGCATTCAAATGATGACTTAGACGCATAAAGAAAAGGTTAAATTATGTCCAGCATCTTCTTATGAATAAAGCTGCAAAACATCTGATGTTTTTTAGAAAATAATGTTTTAAAAAAAATTTAAGCATTAGTCCTTATAAAAATTTATCTTCAGTTATTTGGAAGATTGCTTATGTGGAACATCTCATTCCCCTTCAATATCAATATCATTTAAAAGGCCCTCTAGTTAGTCCAACCTACTTATTTTACAGGTGAGGAAACTGAGACCCAGAGATATTAAGTCCTTTGTTCAAGGTCATATAGGTAATAACTGGAAAAAAACAAGGTCCTCTGACTCTAAATGCAGGGCTCTTTCTACAGTAGTATATTACCTTGCTGAATCCTGTGTTTCAAACCTTTCAAAATACAGTAAAGCCTCATCATTTATCAGCCATGTGTAGCGTGACTTCGTCTTTCCCCAAGAGAAAAGAAGGGTGTGGGGGTGGTGGAGCTGAGAGAGCCCTTTTACTTCCTGCCTCTTTCCCTTTGGTTTATAATAAGCAATAAAGAAAAAGAAGAAATTTTTTAGAAAACCCTGGAAAAGGCTATAAAAAAGGCTTTGCACCATTCTCTACAGGGCCAGGGAAAGCAAGAAAGAATCTATCCTGAGAAGTGATAGCTGATGATTATGGAATGGGAATCAAGGAGGATCCTCTTTAGTATCTAAGAGAGGAAAAAAGTGGGTAGTTAGGGAGTCTGCCAGCCTGAGAAGTACGCCCTGGGGGTTTACACCAGCAAGGAGAAAGGAAGAAAGGAGACAAGCCTTTATTAAATACCTACTATGTCCCAGGCATACCATTAAGATATCAAATATCTTATTTGATCCTGCCAACAACCCTGAAAGGTCAATGTTATTATTATCCCCATTGTACAGATGGGGAAACTGAGGCAAACATATTAAATTACTTGATCAGGTTCACACAGCTAGTAAGTGTCTGAGCTTAGATTTGAACTCAGGTCTTCCTGACTCTAGACCTAGCACACTATCTACTGTGACACCTATCTTCAGGTTAGGAATAGAACACTTTGGACCCACAGTTCTTCTTGAACCCCCTTGCCTACCACTGACATTCTCTCTAGCCACCCACCCAGGAAGAGCCCCTGTCTCAGGCCCCAGGTATCATCACCAATTGCTTGGAGCTGTAGAATTCTTTGACAATGAGGTATTAACTGTACAAATGTGTTTCTTGTATTGGTGAGAACCTTCTATAATACTTAGTGATTCCAAAGAACGAGTTATCAGGCTTGTATTCTGTGGAATGACATTCCCAGAGCACCTTCATGTCAGATACCTAATAGGATCAGGAAAAAGCCTGAGATGCTGCCTCAGGCAGTTCCCTGAGGAGATGGCATGTTATATGTAACAGACAGCTTGGTTTTGTGCAAGGAATCCTGGCTTGGGTATCAGTAGATCCAGGTTATAGTTAATTCAATTCAGCAGATGTTTATTAAGTGCCTACTATGTACAAGACATAGCACTAAGGACTGGGCACTATATACCAGTTTGCTGTATAATATGGAGCAAGGTACTTGACCTCTCTGGGAACCATTTGTTTCTTCACCTGTAAAATGAAAGAGATAGAGTAGATTTTTTTTCCAAACTCATTTGTCTGTAGAACACTTAGGACCTTGAAATATATGGACAACACCCATAAGTGTTGGTACTGGGGGCTGGGGATATGGAATATGCTTATGGTAGAAGAAATTTTAGAGCAAAATTGTGGAAATTAATTCGTTTTAATTACCCCCAAGCTATGCATGTTTTTTATATTTATATAATTTTATATTTAATATTTTAAAGGATAAGATACTGTTAACATAGACATTTTACATCATGCAAACTACAAGGATTCTAGGGAACATAATTTGGAAAATGCTGAACCAGATAATCTAAAAACTTCTTCTAGTACAAACAGTCTCTGGCTCTATGGAGTTTTTACTTTGATTGCTGAAGTATTAAATAAGCCCATCTTTAAAACGCGACAGTCATGGCTAAGAGAGAGTAAAGGTTATTGCTCTAAGCAAAGAGAGAAACACATTCCTTCTCCTCTGCTAGTTTTAAGTTTGTGGTAATCAAAATGTCATCTATATGTGGTGTATTTGTGACAACTCATATAAATAAAATTTAGTTCACATGTGTCGTGAATCTCATCTGGGACCTGGTCTACCTCTCTCCAAAGGACATTCCAATTTTCAACTTTGGAGAGAGAAGGTGAGAGCCATGACTAGGACCCTACTCCTTTCTTTGACTATTTCCAAAAAGAGCATTGGGCTATAATTTCATCTATCTACTACACCACAAATATTGGGTGACTAGGGTGATGATATTTTGGGGCCCAAGATAAATGCCCACTTCCCTGATCTTTCTCAAAGGGAAAGTAACACTATCACCATCTTATGTCCCTCCCTGCGAACACTAGTTATACAAAAGACCATCACAAATATCTTGTTGTTTAGTTGTGTCTGACTCTTCATGACCTCACTTGGAGTTTTCTTGGCAAAAATACTGGAGTGGTTTGACTTTTCCTTCTCCAACTCATTTTACAGATGAGGAAACTGAGAAAAGCAAGGTTAAGTGACTTGCCCAGGGTCACACCCCTAGTGTCTAAGGCTGGACTTGAACTTAGATCTTCCTGACTCACAAATATTTAATTCATCTCTTTTACCAAAGCATACAGAAAATAGAAATTGGAGAAATTATACAGAATAGTAAAAGAACTCTTTGATTGGGAGTGAGATAAAAGACCTCAGATCAACCAAAGACAGACAGAACAATCTCACCAAGAGCAGTCTGCTCCCAGAAATCTCAAAGGTTACATGTGCTGGAAGACAGGGGATCTATTGGGAGCCAATTCTCTACGTGCCAACAGTTTTGGGGGGATTCTCTTGTCTAACAGTAAAAAGTCAAAACTTTCCTTTCTCAGCCACTTCTCACAAATTGAGAGGTATAGGTCCCTTCTCCTTCACACAGTGTTCTCTCAATCAGTCAGGAGACACATCCTGCCACATACACCCAGCAGCATGGTCACAAGGCTGTCATTCAAGGCAAACAATCCAACTAGAATAGGAAGAGATGTTGCAACAAAAAAACCCCAAGAGGATTTGAGGGGGTTGGAGCCAAGATGGCAGCTGGAAAGCAGGAACTAGCGTGACCTCCCTGCCGAGTCCCTCCAAAAACCTATAAAAAATGGCTCTGAACCAATTCTAGAACTGCAGAACCCACAAAACAGCAGAGGGAAGCAGGGCTCCAGCCCAGGACAGCCTGGATGGTCTCTGGGTGAGGTCTATCCCACACAGAGCTGGGAGTTGGGAGCTGGGAGCTGCGCAGACCAACCAGACCAGGAGCCGGGCGGAGCGGGCCCTAGCGCCCTGAATCAGTGAGCTGTGGCAGTTACCGGACTTCTCAACCCACAAACACCAAAGACAGAGGACAAGGTTAGTGGGAAAAGCTGCAGGAGTGGAAGGAGTTCATGGTTCGTGCGCCCCAGGGCAGCGGAGGTGGGGCAGCTACAGCTGCAGTTGCTTCCGGCCCCAGGCCCACCTGATGAGAGGAATTAAGTGGCGGATCAGAGCAGGAGTGCACAGCCTGCTGAAGATCTAAGCCCAGTCCGGGTTGGGGGTTCTTGGGGAAGGAGGAGTGCTGGTGTGGCAGAGCTGGTGCATCCCCCCCAAACGTGGAACATAGAACTCTTTAGTCTACAAGCAGTCATACTCCACTGAAAAACTCAAGGGTCAAGTTAGTTGGTTGGGAATGTGGCCAGGCAGCGAAAACACACCCAGATTCAGTCGCAGACTTTGGATTCTTTCTTTGGTGACAAAGAAGACCAAAACATACAGACAGAAGAAGTCAACAAAGTGCAAGAGCCTACACCAAAAGCCTCCAAGAAAAACATGAACTGGTCCCAGGCCATGGAAGAGCTCAAAAAGGATTTGGAAAAGCAAGTTAGAGAAGTAGAGGAAAAATTGGGAAGAGAAATGAGAAGGATGAGAGAAAACCATGAAAAACAAGTCAATGACTTGCTAAAGGAGACCCAAAAAAATACTGAAAAATACACTGAAGAAAACTACACCTTAAAAAAATAGACTAACTCAAATGGCAAAAGAGCTCCAAAAAGCCAATGAGGAGAAGAATGCCTTGAAAGGCAGAATTAGCCAAATGGAAAAGGAGGTCCAACGGACCACTGAAGAAAATACTACCTTAAAAATTAGATTGGAGCAAGTGGAAGCTAGTGACTTGATGAGAAATCAAGATATTATAAAACAGAACCAAAGGAATGAAAAAATGGCAGACAATGTGAAATATCTCATTGGAAAAACCGCTGACCTGGAAAATAGATCCAAGAAAGACAATTTAAAAATTATTGGACTACCTGAAAGCCATGATCAAAAAAAGAGCCTAGATATCATATTTCAAGAAATTATCAAGGAGAACTGCCCTAATATTCTAGAGCCACAGGGCAAAATAGAAATTGAAAGAATCCATCAATCGCCTCCTCAAATAGATTCCAAAAAGAAATCTCCTAGGAATATTGTCACCAAATTCCAAAGCTCCCAGATCAAGGAGAAAATACTGCAAGCAGCCAGAAAGAAACAATTTGAGTATTGTGGAAACACAATCAGAATAACCAAAGATCTGGCAGCTTCTACATTAAGAGATCTAAGGGCTTGGAATACGATATTTCGGAGGTCAATGGAGCTAGGATTAAAACCTAGAATCACCTACCCAGCAAAAATGAGTATCATGTTCCAAGGCAAAATAAAGACTTTCAATAAAATAGAGGACTTTCAAGCTTTCTCAGTGAAAAGACCAGAGCTGAATAGAAAATTTGACTTTCAAACACAAGAATCAAGAGAAGCATGAAAAGGTAATCAAGAAAAAGAATAAGAAAAAGAAATTGCAAGGGACTTACCAAAGTTGAACTGTTTTGTTTACATTCCTACATGGACAGATGACATGTATGATTCATGAGACCTCAGTATTAGGGTAGCTGAAGGGAATATGCACATATATATGTTTATGTGTATGTATATATATATGTGAATGTGTATGTATGTATATATGTATGTGTATATGTGTGTGTGTGTGTGTGTGTGTGTGTGTGTGTATATATATATATATATATATATATAAAGAGAGAGAGAGAGTGGATACAGGGTGAGTTGAAGATGAAGGGAAGATATCTAAAAGAAATAAAATCAAATTAAGGGATGAGAGAGGAATATATTGAGAGAGGGAGATAGGGAGAGATAGAATGGGGTGGATTATCTCACATGAAGGTAGCAAGAGGAAGCAGTTCTGTGGGAGGAGGGGAGAGGGCAGGTGAGGGGGGAATGAGTGAATCTTGCTCTCATCAAATTTGGCCTGAGGAGGGAATACCATACATACTCAATTGGGTATCTTACCCCACAGGGAAGAAGAGGGAAGAAGATAAAAAAAGGGGGGAATGATGGAGGGGAGGGCAGATGGGAGTGGAGGTAACCAAAAACAAACACTTTGGAAAGGGGACAGGGTCAAGGGAGAAAATTCAATAAAGGGGGATGGGTTGGGAAGGAGCAAAATATAGTTAGTCTTACACAACATGAGTATTGTGGAAGGGTTATACATAATGATACCCATGTGGCCTAGGTTGAATTGCTTGACTTCTTAGGGAGGGTGAGTAGGAAGGGAAGAGGGGAGAGAATTTGGAACTCAAAGTTTTAAAAACAGATGTTCAAAAACAAAAAAAAAGGTTTTTGCATGCAACTAGAAAATAAGATACACAGGCAATGGGGCATAGAAATTTATCTTGCCCTACAAGAAAGGAAGGGAAAAGGGGATGGGAGGGGAGTGAGATGACAGAAGGGAGGGCTGACTGGGGAACAGGGCAACCAGAATATACGCCATCTTGGAGTGGGGGGGAGGGTAGAAATTGGGGAGAAAATCTGTAATTCAAACTCTTGTGAAAATCAATGCTGAAAACTAAATATGTTAAATAAATAAATTTAAAATAAAAAAAAATTTAAAAACCCAAGAATTGTGGTGTTTGACATGGGAAAACAACTGTTGTGATACCTGGAATCCTTCATAACAATTCCTAAGAACACTGAAACATCTAAATTAATAAAAGAGATAAGGGCTATTCCTGCTGGGAAATTAAACCTTAAACCTCTCTGAGACTCAGTTTTCTTATCTTTTTTTAGTATTTTAATTTTGTTTTCCCCAATTATATGTAAAAACAACTTTTTTTACATTTGTTTTTAAAACTTTAAGTTCCAAATTCTCTCTCTTCCTCTCTCCCCACCTTCAATCCCCACTAGGAAGGCAAGCAGTTTGATATAGGTATACATGTGTAGTCATGCAAAACATTTCCATAATAGTCATATGGGCATCCTCTCAATTTCTAATTCTTTGTCTCCCAAAAATGAGCTTCTATGAATATTTTTGTACATATAAGTCCCTTTCCTTTTTGTTTTTTATCTTTTTTGGGATATAGATCTAGTAGTGGTATTACTAGGTCAAAAGGTACACATGGTTTTATAGCACTTTGGGCACAGTTCCAAGTTGCTCTACAAAATAGTTGAATAGGTTCACAACTCCACCAACAATGCATTAATGTCTCATTTTCCCCACAGCCCCTCCACCATTTGTCATTTTCCTTTTCTGTCCTATTAGCCAACCTAATAGGTATGAGGTAGTACCTCAGAATTATTTTAATTTGTGTTTTTCTAATCAATAGTGAGTTAGAGTATTTTTCATATGGTTACAGATAGCTTTAATTAGTTCATCTGAAAATTGGTCATATCTTTTGATCATTTATCATTTGGGAAATGGCTCTTATTTTTATAGATTTGACTGAGTTCTCTATATATTTAAGAAATGAGGCCTTTATCAGAGAAACTTTCCTCAAGTTTTTTTCACAGTTACTATAGCTTACTGTATTTCAGTCCATTCTAGCCCCCTCCCCATTTATTCCATTCTCTCTCCTTTCACCCTGTTCCTCCTCAAAAGTGTTTTGCTTCTTACTACCACCTCTCCCAATCTGCCCTCCCTTCTATTACCACCACCCATATTCTTATTCCCTTCCCCTCCTACTTTCCTGTAGGGTAAGATAGATTTCTATACCCAATTGAGTGTGTATGTTATTCTCTCTTTGAGCTAATTCTTATGAGAGTAAGGTTCACTCACTCCCTCTTATCTCCCCTCTGCAAAAGCTTTTTCTTGCCTCTTTTATGGAAGACAATTTACTCCATTCTACTTCTCCCTTTCTCTTTCTCCAAGTACATTCCTCTTTTGCCACTTTATTTTTTAGATATCGTCCCTTCATATTCAACTCAAACCTGTACCCTCTGTCTATATCCTTCTAACTATCCTAATAATGAGAAAGGTTTTATGAGTTACAAATATCATTTTCCCATGTAGGAATGTAAACAGTTTAACCTTATTAAGTCCCTTATGATTTCGCTTTCCTGTTTACCTTCTTATGCTTCTCTTGAGTCTACCTAGTATTTGAAAGTCAAATTTTCTATTCAGCTCGGGTCTTTCCATCAAGAATGCTTGGAAGTCTTTTGTCTCATTGAATGTCCATTTTTTCCCCTGAAGGTAGTTGATTATTGTTTGTAATTCTAGCTCCTTTGCCCTCAGGAATATCATATTCCAAGCTCCTCAATCCTTTAATGTGTTATCTT
The DNA here is from genome assembly GCF_011100635.1 of Trichosurus vulpecula. Classification (NCBI taxonomy): domain Eukaryota; kingdom Metazoa; phylum Chordata; class Mammalia; order Diprotodontia; family Phalangeridae; genus Trichosurus; species Trichosurus vulpecula. The sequence continues at coordinate 99,644,762 of NC_050574.1, read as the reverse complement.
GCCTGTGGCTCCACCATACTTGAATTGTTTCTTTCTGGCTACTTGCAATATTTTCTCCTTGACTTAGGAACTCTGAAATTTACTATAATATTCCCAGCAATTTTCATTTTGGGATCTCTTTCAGGAGGTGATCGGTGGATTCTTTCAATGTCTATTTTACCCTCTGGTTCTAGAATACTGGGGCAGTTTTCCTTGATAATTTCTTGAAAGATAATGTCTAGGCTCATTTTTTGATCCTGGATTTCAGTTAGTACAATAATTTTTAAATTATCTCTCCTGGATCTATTTTCCAGGTCACTTGTTTTTCCAATGTGATATTATTTTACATTGTCTTCCATTTTTTCCCTCTTTTGGTTTTGTTTTATCACTTCTTGATTTCTCATAAAGTCATTAGCTTCTATTTGCTCCATTCTAATTTTTAAGGAATTTTTTTCTTTAGTTAGCTTTTGGACCTCCTTTTCTATTTGTCCAGTTCTGCTTTTTAAGGCATTCTTCTCCTCATTGGCTTTTTGGATGTCTTTTACCTTTTGGCCTAGTCTGTTTTTTAAGGTGTTATTTTCTTCAGTGTTTTTGTGTGTGTGTCTCCTTTACCAAGCTATTGACTCATTTTTCATGATTTTCTTGCCTCACTCTCATTTCTCTTCCCAGTTTTTCCTCTATGTCTCTTCCTTGATTTTCAAAATCCTTTTTGAGCTCTTCCATGGCTTGAGACTAATTCATATTTTTCTTGGAAGCGTTGGATGTAGGAATTTTGACTTGGAAGCATTGGATGTAGGAATTTTGACTCTGTTGTCTTCTTCTGAGTGTGTTCTGATCTTCCTTGTAATCATAGTAACTTACTATAGTCATAGTTTTTTCCCATTGTTAGCTCATTTTCCCAGCCTATTTTTTGAGTTTTTCCTCTTTGTTAAAGTAGGGCTCTGCTTCCAGGATGGAGAGCACACTGTTCCAAGCCTCAAGGGTTTTGTTCAGCTGTTTTCAGAGATATTTCTAGGGATCTGTCAGTTTTCAGTCTTCCAAGGTGATATGATCTAAGGAGAGGTGTTTACTACTCTCCTGGCCTGTGCTCTGATTTATGAGTGATCACAAGCACTCTTTTCTGCCCTGGAATTGTGAGGAGGAATCCCCCTCCACTGCCTCCACTGTGCCTGCAAGCTTTGCTATGATAGTGTTCCTCCTTTCCCTGGAACTGCCATCCAGGACTGGGACCTGGATCTGAGTATGGTCAAAGCAGGAGTCCTGCCTCAGTGCTAGCAAACAAACAAACAAACAAAAAAACCTCTGTAATCTCATTCTAACCAGTTGTTCAACCCCCTTGCCATCTATGGGCTGAGAGCTCTGGAAACAGCCACTGCAGCTACTGATTCAGTCACTCCCAAGGCTTGCTCCTGATTTGCTGTGGCTGGGGCTGTGCTGGCATGGCCTGCTCTGTATTATGCTCCACTCTTACCCTGGTGTGACAGACCTTTCCTGCTGACATTCTAAGATTTCTTTGGCATCTGTGGGCTGAGAGGTCTGGAAACCACAATTGGTGTCAGTGATTCAGTCACCCCAAGACCTGCTCTGGGTTTGCTGGGGCCCAGTCTACATTGGTGCGGCCTGTGCCAGACTGCGCTCCTCTCACCCTGGTGCAACAGACCATTCCTGCTGACCCCCCAAGTTGTCTTGGGCTGGAAATTTGTTTCACTCTGTCATTTTGTGGGTTCTGTTGCTCTAGAATTTGTTAAGAGTCATTTTTAAAGGTATTTGGAGGGGTTTGGGGGAAAGCTTAGGTGAGTCCTTGCCTTTACTCCATCACCTTGGCTCTGCCTCTCTTCAGTTTCCTTATCTTTAAAATGGGATAACAGCATCTGCCTCACAGGGATCTTGTGAGATCAAATGAGATATTGTTTGCAAATCTAAAAGTACTGTCTAAATATCAGTCATTGTTATTGTCAGTGCCATTAACTTGGGCTAACCTTTCTAAATTAAACATCAATAAAGATCATAAATAAATGGAAGCTACTAATATTTCCTGTGTTATGGGTTTTTTTTAACATATTCAACATGTTCAGTCCTATTGAGTCATTTTTTAATCATGTCCTACCCTTTGTGGCCCAATTTGGGATTTTCTTGGCAAAGATGCTACAATGGTTTGCCATTTCTTTCTCCAGTGAATTAAGGTAAACAGGTCACACAACTAGCGAGTGTCTGAAGCCAAATTTGAACTCAGGTCTTCCTGACTGTAGGCCCAAGGCTCTATCCACCAAGCTACTTAGACAAACAGAAGTTAAATGACTTGCCTGGGACCACACTGCCAGTAAATGTCTGAGGCTGGATTACATTCTTATATTCAATGCCTCCACCATTAACAGTGCATTCAGTATGAGCAAGATTTCTGTAGCTATCACAAGTGCATTTAGTTACTGTAGAAATATCAGCAGATTAAAGATTAGGGTATTTACTCTAAAATACAGGGTCCTAAATAAAACCCACTGTGGACCTAACTCTGTCTTTCACTGAACTCGGTCTCTGAATATATAGAGGGCTTGGTTTATTTAAGCTTAGTATTCTGGTCTAATCTGGCATTACCTTTCCTGACATACTGAGACCCTCTCTTCCAGGGTATCCTTACAGTGTGCTCATCTCTAGTCAGCCACACTTCCTGGAGGAATAGCCTGATTTTTCATTCCATCTCAACAGCCAGACATAGATTTTTCTCAGGAAGCCTGGCCATTGACTTCAGACCATCTATAAATAGAAGATGCATGCAAAAAGATGAGAATTGGATGTCGTGTGATGAGCCTTGAATGGCTAATTCTGTTACAGTCCTTTTGCTTAGCCCCTGACCTCTATCTGGGTGACATTTGGGATATCTGTACAGATTGGTGGGTAAATTATGAGAGAGGAACACAGAATTAAAATGTCAGCTCAAAAGCATCCAGACCTTTAGTAAATGAATATAGATTCTTTATCTCTGATGCTCCTCTTTATCCACCTTTAAAAGTGAGAGCTAATAAAAAGAAAGGATCTTTTGTACAAATGGGGAAATGAGGAAGTGAAAGAGAGAGGCATTATTTAATGTTAGTATTGTAGAATGCATGCTCTGGTGGACAAGGACAGTCTCATCTCATCTCAGTTTTGTATTTGTAACCCCAGTGTCTAGCAGAGTACTTTGGCACATAGCAGACTCAAGAGAAGTGTTTCCTGTTTAAAATCTATCTGCAAATTTCTTTTGCTATGCTATCCATTTTTGTAACAGAGGATTTTGCTTTTCTTCTTGCTCATGGGGGTTGAAGAGAATAAAAAGAGGGGAAGAAAGGTGGGAGGGAGAAAAAATGGACCTTTATTTGAAAAAAAAATTAAAATAAAATAAACCTCAATGCCAACTCACAATATACTTACTAGAAAAAATAGAAAGGATTCCCACAACCACAACCAGCAGGTTAATCCTAAAAATTATTTCTCATTAGCTTCTTCTGTAGTCATGCCAGTAATGCACTGGAGTACACTGCTAGATTTAGAGGTATGGGACTTGAGTATGGGACTCCATCACCCGTTAGCTCCGTAGTCTCAGACAAGTTACTTAACTCTTCTGAGCCTGTTTCCTCATCTGTGAGAGGAAGGGATTTTGCTAGATAGCTGCTAAGGTACCTTCTAGGTGTGATCCTATGATCCCCAAGGCTACATTTACTCCTTTACCTGAACCTTTATTCCCCACCCCACTCCCACTCCAGAACTAATGGCAATGCTGTTGCTAGGGTAACTGCTGGGACCAACTTGATTATTTTTTCTTTTAAAAAGATACTATTGATACTACAGGGGGCATAGGAGCGACAAGATGTCAGACTAGATATTTCCTCCAATGCCCTCTCAAACCTCTCCAAAACAGAAATCACATCCCAAAGATAACATAACTTCAGCTGTTTCCATGGTCTAGGACATTCAGAAAAGGTTAAAAAAAATGCCCCCAAACCCTAGAGATGATACTTCCTGACCCTGAGCTCACTCAGCACCACCCTCCCACCTTCCACTCTATCAGCAGCAAGGCCACACTACCAGATCCAAGGACATTAAACAGGTTTGTATCAAAACCCCCTTCTGTACCCCATTCCCCCTTCCTTCTTTCCAGTGCATTGGGGACTCTGGCTCTGGCCTGTGGAAGTTTGTTTGGGTCTCAATAGCAGTTTGGCCATTGACCTTTAGAAGCAAAAGCCTGCTTGGGGCTTGACTCAGAAGCACCAGGGCTGGAAATCTCTGAAGATCTGACACCAGGGAAATCAGGCTTTGAACTGCTGGTGCTGGGCCAGAGAGGGAATGGGGCAGGTCATCAGAACAGAATGCAGTGCTTACTTATAGCATGCTGTGCAGCGCTCCAGTAAGCGTAAGGGGAAAACAGCATCTAACTGGGGCTAGTTCTGACTCAGGCTAGGGAACCATGAAAAGTCCATCATGAAAGGGGGCTATGACACTTTGAGATCCAGCCCCTAAGGAAACCACAGTCAGAGGGGAGGGAGTAAGAAAGTGAGTAACAAGGAAAATAAGGGGGAAAGAAGACTGAAAGTACCAAAGATTTCAGGCAAAAGAAAACTCAAAAGCATTGAACATAAACAGATAAATCAATAGGAAAAACAGTAACAACAGAAGGAAAGGTGGCATCTAGATCTAGTAAACAAGTTTAAGCATCTATGAACAAATACAGCAAAAAAGGAAAATGATCCAACACTTGGTGCAACAGAGAACTGTAGAATTTGAGGACAGCATGGAACCCCAACATACTATTTAAAATAGAAATGAAAACTGTGAGTGCAGAATTTATATCTTGCACCAAAAAAATATAATGAACAGAATAGAAAAAATTGTATCTGCAATGGCAAGCCTCAGCAAAGAAACAAAAGGGAAAACAGAAGATTGAGGATGCCAATAGACAGAAGTAAAGAACAATCGAGAAGAAGAGAAACAAAAAACCATAACATTAAAAGAAAATATGCTCACTATGCAAGCAAAACATACTCATCTTGAAGACAGGATACATACAGACAACCTAAGGTCTCCCAGTAGAACATGTCAGGTCAAAAAAACCTTAAAACCATTATGAAGGAAAAAACAGATAAGAACTACCTAGAACATCTAAACATAAAAAAGAAAATCTAATTGAAAGAATTCACAGATCACCTCCAGAAAGGGGAGAAAAATCAAGGCTGCAAACTCCAAGGCACATAATGGCTAAATTTAACAATTCAATTCAGAAACAAGAAGTTCTATAAGCCATCAGGAGAAAGACTATCAAATACAAAGGAGAGAACATTCAAATAATACCAGACTATTCTCCGCCCACAAGAAAATGAGGAGGGAATGAAATAATGTGTTCTGAAGAGTAATGAAGCTCAGAATACAGCCCAGGGTGACCTATCCTGCAAATCTGAGTTTAATCATATGAGAAAAAAAGATGGATGTTCAAAAATAAGGGAGATTTTGAAACATTTTTAGAAGGAAAACCAGAACTGAAGATTTGCCTCTCAAAGACCTTAAATAACAGAAATACAGGAGAATTAAAAAGTACAGCAGGTAAGGACAGTAATAGCAGCACAGTGAAAACAGAGAGACCAGTGAGAGACTTCTTAAATTTATACAAGGAGACAGGGGTGAAGGCAGAAATCTGGTAGCGGTAACAGTGAAGAGGCAGACAGGGGGCATCATGGACAGAACGTGACAACACCTTGCCTACAAGAGAATCAATGCTTCTTTTGTGAGATTACATTACAACATTGGAAAGTACATGAAAGGGGGGAGAATAGTAAAGGGATAGAGAGGAGTGTGCAATGTGCTGGGGTCAAATCAAGGGCTAGCAATGAAGGGAAGGTGATCTCTGTGGTCTCAGAAAGAGAAAAGCCTACAGGGGAGTGGGGGAGGAAGAAAATGGAAAGATTGAAAAGGAGGGGAAAGAAAGATGGCCTTACTTTGGAGGTGGGAGGGGGTTCCACTGGTGAATGTTCCTGTGAATGAAGAGATGGGTGGTGAAGAGAAATGAGGACCTTGCCCTAGATGAGGTCTGAGGACTTGGTACCTGAAAAGTCTACTTTTTCTGAGGGTAGAGGGGTGTTCCAAACTCAGGGAGAGGGGCAGAGCCCTACCATGGGTCAGTGCTAGGTGTCAGAAGAGATTTGAGCCAGGATGACCTGAGTTCAAATGTGACCTCAGATACTTATTAGCCCTGTAACCCTGGGCAAGTCACTTAACTTCTACTTGCCTCAGTTTCTTCATCTGTAAAATGAAGATAATAATTCCTCCTACCTTCCAGGGTTATTGTGAGAATCAAATGTGAGATAATAATTGTAAAGCACTTAACATAGTGCCTGCACATAGTAAGCGCTATATAAATGTTAACTATAATCACTAGCACAACAACTGCAATTACTACTAATGCTGCTACTACTACTACTACTACTACTACTACTACTAATAATAATAATAATAATAATAGTTGTTCTGGAAATGAGGCATAATGGAAGAGGGGAATCCATAGAATGAGCCCTACAAGGCAGGGGTAGAGAGTGCCTAGAGAAGACAGCCTGGAATGGATATCTTGGAAATTTTGATGGCATCAAGAATATAGAAAAGAGAGAGAGGTGAGATAACTATAGTAGTTATGAATCAGAGAATGAGGGTTAAGTAGGCAGAAAGAGAAGACGGATAATGAAAAGAAAGAGAGAAATCTTTTTTTGGAAAAGAGCACGTGAAAATTAAAAACTAAGGAATGGGACTAACTGAAGGGGAGAAGTGGAAGGAAGAGCATCAAAAGAAAGAGGGGATTAGGGCTAAGGGGAATAGGGTTACCTCAAAAAAAAGAATAAAGTAAAGTAAACAAAGGAACAGCAGAAGAGGGAATTTGAAACTAAAAAGCTTCTTCAGAGACATTAATGCATCTAGGATAAGAAGGGAAGTGAACAAATATGAAAAAATCTTCGTATCAGATTTCTCTGATAAAGGCTTGGCATCCCTTAGCTATTCCCCAATAGATAAATGGTCAAAGGATATGGAAAAACAGTTCTCAAAAGAACTGCAAAGTATTCACAACCACATTTTAAAAATGCTCCAAATCACTAATGAGAAGAGAAATGCAATCAAAACAACCTGAAGGCTTCACCTTGCACCCCACAAAATGGCAGAGATGACAAAAAATGGCATCACTCAATGCTGGAGGGGTTGTGGAAAGACTGGCTAATACATTGTTGGTGGAGCTGTGAAATGGTATAACCATTTTGGAAAGTAATTTGGAATTATGCAAATAAAGTGACTAAAATGTCCATACCTTTGAAAAAGACTCCATTATGGAGTTTATTCCTCAGGGAAGACACTGAGAAGAATAAAAGTCCCAATATATTCCAAAACATTTATAGCAGCACTTTTCATGATAGCTAAAAATTGACAACAAAGTAGATGCCCATCAATTGTGGAATGGCTAAACAACTTGTGGTACATGAATACAATGGAATACCACTGTGCTATGAGAAATTATGTGTGTGATGAATACAGAGCACCCTGGAAAATTATATATGAACTAACACAGAGTGAAGTAAGTGGAGCTAAGAAAACAATATGCGCAATAACTACAACAGTTTACATGGAAAGAACAATGGCACACCAAAAAATTGGAAATAAAAGTAATAAAATTATAAAGATCAAGTAGGTCTCAAATGAAGATATATCAGGAGACACCCCCAACCTACCCTTCTTGGAGGAGGGAGGTCCACAAGTGTTACACATTGTACTTGTTTTTGAACTTTTTCCACGTATCAATCATTTATGCCGGCTCTTTGTTTCCCTTTTTCCACTCCAAAAAATATTGTCACATGGAATGGCTCTCTGAGAAGTGGAAGGATACATAGGGATATTAAGATGATGTAAGAACAGAAAATGTCAATTAAATTTATTTAAAGTAATAAAAAATAACAAAAATAAAAAAGATACATTTTGGGTTGTCAGCTAGTGTCACAAAATGATCTTGGTTCTGAACACAAGGTCACTGACTGTCTCAGCCCAAAGTATATTTTTGACAGGACATAGTATCTTTCTTCAATTTTTAAAAGGAAGAACAAGAAAAAGAAACAGAAAATGTGGAAAGGAGCCCAGGCCCTGGTCTGATACTCAATCAGATTTTTTAATGTGCATGGATCCCATTGTCCTCTGAATGAAGACATCCCTCCTCCAGGCAGGAGTTCTTCACACATGCTTCCAGAGCACTGAACTGTTCACACTCAGTCTTTTGACTCCCTTCTCATACTACAACTTCTATTAAAACCCTTCTCTCCAAGGTTGCCAGTGACCTTTTAATCACTAAATGCAATGATCTTTTCTCAGGTCTCCTCTACTTCTCGGTTTTTGAATTATATCTTTGAAGGCAGCTACAGTACTATTATTTTTGTTTGTTTATATATTCCCAACACCTAAAATTCTACCTTACACATTATACATGCTAATTAAATCTTGCAAAAATGAATGAATTATGTGCAAGTATAACAGGGACTGAATTGACCTACGGTGGTTATCCCCTGGAGCACACTCAGAGGTGTCTTCCCTGTTCCAGCTGACCAATGGGAGCTTTTCAGCCTAATTCTGACCCCCTTGGGGGGTGCCCTGGAAGGAAAATAATGAGTACGTATCATTGGATGGCCCCATATGCCTCTTTTACATTAAAAAAATCTATTCTGATTTTTCATTGGCAGGTTGAGAAGGAGTAATCAAGAGATGCACTAAAAACACAAATTTTATCCATAACCATATTTCATTCTTAGGGTGTTGGTTTCTAATGCCTTCCTTTATAGGCAGTGGAAGAGGTAGGTAGTATGGTGGATAGAGTGCTGAATCTGCTGTCAGGAAGACCTGAGTTCAAATCCAACTTCAGATACTAGCTGTATGACCCTGGGCAAGTCACTTAACTTTCGTCTGCCTCATTTTCTTAAATTGTAAACCGAAGATAATAATAGCCCCTACCTCCCAGGTTGTTGCGAGAATCAAATGAGATAATATTTATAAATGCACTTTGTAAACCTTAAAGTGCTATTTGAATGCTAGCTATTTTTACTACTTTAAATTTTCGGTTCTCAGAGTAAATTTATTAAATTCTAGAACTCTCTCATTACCCTAAAAACTGTCCTCATAGAAATAAAGACCTAATGCATCATAAAAATGTGAATTTTTTGCATATATATGTGTTTGTATGTATATTTACATACATACATATTCATGCTCATGTGTATGTACTTATACATATACATACATACACACATCTACCTAGCTAGCTATCTGAAAGGATCAAGGTCTGAAATTTTATCCTCAGTCTCAAGGCTATTTTACAAACATTTCAAAACTTACCAGGTCTCTATCATCCATAAGCCAACCAATCTTGCACGTCTTTTATGTGTAACAAAGCAAAATAAAGCTAAAAGATAAATGGTTTTCAGATTGTCATATAAAGCTTCTTTCTGAATAGCTCATAACGTGTATAGACATTAACTGGCTCATCTCCTCCAGCATTCTTATATGTTCAAATGATAAAATCATGGGACTGGAAGTCTCTCCAGGAAGTCACTCTGCCTAGTCCCTAACACTCAAGCAATACTACTTTCTAATCTATTCTAGACAGATGGCTATCTCATTTTCTCTCCAAGACAGAGGTATGGAACCAGGGAAAGTGTGTTGGACGTGAAGTCAGGAGAGACCTGGACTCAAATCCTGCCTTTTCCAATTGTTTGGCCCCCTTTTTTAAGTTAACCCCCCCAATTACATGTAAAGACAATTTTAAATATTCAGTTAAATTTTTTTTGAGTTCCAAATTCTCTCCCTCCTTCCAACTCTTCCTCCCTCTCTGACACAGCAAGCAATTTGATATAGGTTATACATGTGCAAAATATATTTCCATATCAATCATGCTGTGAAAGAAGATACAGAGGGGAAAAAAGAAAAGAGAGGGAAAAAATAAAGAAAGTGAAAACTATTATGCTTCAATCAGCACTCAAAATTCATCAAGTCTTTCTCTGGAGAGGGATAGCATCTTTCATCATGAGTCCTTTGGAATCGCCTGGATCATTGTATTGCTGAGAAAAGCTAAGTCATTCACAACTGATCATCACACAATATTGCTGTTACTGTGTACAATGTTCTCCTGGTTCTGCTCAGTACCTTTTGCATCAGTTCATGTAAGCCTTTCTAGGTTTTTCTGAAATCATCCTGCTTGTCATTTCTTAAAGCACAATAGAATTCCATTACAATCATGTACCACAACTTGTTCAGCCATTCCCCAATTGATGGGCATCCCTGCCATTTCTAATTCTTTGCCGCCACAAAAAGAGCTGCTATAAATACTTTTGTACAAATAGGTCTGTTTCCCTTTTTAAAAATCTCTTTGGTATCCAGACCTAGTAGTGGTATTACTGGATCAAAGGGTATGCACAATTTAATAGCCTTTTTGGACATAGTTCCAAATTGCTCTCCAGAATGGGTAGATCAGTTCACAACTTGCATGGACCTTTCTGTGTCTAAATTGCCTCATTTGGAAAAATGGGAAGAGTAGTAATACCCATCTGTATTTACTTCACAAGATTATTATGAGAATCAAATGAATTAATATATGTAAAGGCACTTTGGAAACCTGCAAGCATATAAATATTAGCTATTGTGACCATTATTTTTATTTACTTGACAAAGTTGTTGTGAGGATCAAATTAGATAATCTATGTAAAGTGCTTTACAAACCTTAAAGTGCTGTATAAACGTCAGCTATTTTTATTATCCTTTTTAAATTCTACAACTTCTCTGTTCCCTGATCATTTTCCTGTCAGAAATGCTTTCCTATGCCTACACTAGATTGTTGGGTACTTCTGTGGCTATTAGACAAAGAATCTGAGTCACTGAAGGGTTGAGTTGTCCAAGGTCACATTGCAATTCTGGTCCCACGTGTAAAAGCACTCAGGCTTCCTCAGCTTCTATTCCCTCCCGAACCAATCCTTCAACTGAATCTATAGACTATGTGTTAGTCACTTCCCAAGTCATTCCTATTGAGCTCAGTGAAAATTCTCTCTAAATAAGGAAAGAAAAGCAGCCCCAGGTATCAACTATATAGGAAGAACACATATGAAAAGACCTTTTTTCCCACATGAGTAATGAGTCACGGCCAAGAATATTTGCTCAAATATTGCAACATAAAATGAGAGCATTTCCCCCAGCTGCTACACAATCTAAACGTTCCATTTTGTTACTAAACAATTCTTTTAACACCCAAACTAAAAATAAGTCCCTACATTAATGCAAACATCTCACGAGCCAAATAAGAAGCCTCCTGCCAAATTTATCAGAGTTAGAGGAAAATTGTGTCAGACCTGCCTGCCTGAGAGAATATTGGATCATCACTCAGTAGGCGGTATAAGTAAGGGTACCATCCTTTGCTGATGCAGAATGGGGGAAAAATGAGTAATCACTCAGAAGCTTAGGAAATACTTTTTTTCTTCTATAGTTAGCAATATATGACTCACTCCAACTCTCCAGATACTTGCTGTATGAATGATTCAAAATTCCACTGAAAAAGGAGACACAAATCAATCCTTTCCCTGCCGGTCCATCTTATCCAAATCATCCCCTTATATCCCTTGCTTACTTCAAAGAAGAGAATCTTGGTCCATTCTTATTGCACTCTTATGGCACCAGGATGCGTTTTTAAATTAACCTAAGTATTGGCATGCCACAAGCATTCTGATACTGTATATAGTAATTAACTCTGAAAACAACTAAGAAACAACTATCCCCTCTAAGAAACACTATGAGGTCTCTAGCAGTACTTGAGAACAGGAAATAATCAATACCTAATCTCTGTAACTGTTAGGGAAGCTGGTTTAGGAAAATGAATTTGTTTTATTATCAACCCAGTGACTCTTACTCAATTAATGTCCTATTGGAATATAAATCGGCTGAACAGGAATGACTCCAGGGATAAGGATGAGCACTTAAAAAAAAGGGTACATTCAGTCAGTCACTTATTCGACAAATTTTTATTAAAGATTTTATCTTTTAAAATTTATTTTATTAAAGATTATAGATTATTAAAAATTATAGAGTGCTCTGCCTGGAGTCAGGAAGACATAAGTTCAAATCCAGTCTCAGACACTTACTAGCTGTGTGACACTGGGCAAGACACTTAACTCTGTTTGCCTCAGTTTCCTTATCTCTAAAATGCAGATAATAGCACCTACCTCCCAGGGTTGTTGTGAGAAGCAAATGAGATCATATTTATAAAGTACTTAGCATAGTGCTTAGCACATAGCATTCTATAAAAGTTATTATTATTATTATTATTATTATTATTAATTCCCTTCAAAGTTCAGGTCAACATTACCTTCTACATGAGGCTTTCCTGACCCGACCCGCCCCTCCCTCCAACTGCAAGCAGCTGTAGTTTTGCAGTTATTTTCTGCATATTCTGTGTATATTGATATATGTATAGCTCTATCTCCTCTGACAGAACATAAGCTCCCTGAGGGCTGAAACTGTCACTTTTACATTTCTTTGTATTTCCAGTGCCTGGCACATAATACATGTGTGTGTGTATCTATATCTATATCTATATCTACATATACATATACATATACATATACATATACATATACTTGTTGATTGACTATGTGACTGATACATGCAAGGCAGAGTCAGATTAATGGTCCATCCTATCTAGTACTACTCTCTGGACGTTTTAGGGGAATGAATAGTGGTAGTTGCCTTTCATAAGGTTAGGAATATATTCCAAACACTCTAAAATTCTCTTTGATAATCCATCATATTATAAGACCACAGGATTTCAAGAAATAGAAGGCACCTCAGAGGTCACCTACTCCAACACATACTTGGAAAAGATCTTTTATGGCACACCTGAGAAGTGGACGGTAGCCATTATTTAAAGAGCATGAATCCACTCTCTCCTAAAGCAGTCTATTCCATTTTTTCCTAACTCTAATTGTTAGGAAGGGTTCCCTTGATGTCAAGCCTAAATTGATTTTTTAACGATTTCCACCCGTTGCTCCTAGTTTTGTCCACTGGAAACAAAAGAATGAATCTAATCTTTCTTTATGACAGGGTCAAATCCTTGGAGATCATTATGTCCTATCTTCCCCCCAACCCCCAAAGTCTTCTTTTCCCTTAACTATGCTCAGTTTCTTTGTCTGACACTCACCTGGAATGAATTGTTGGCCATTTGCCAGGCTTGTTGCCCTCCTCTGGATAGTCTTCATTGTATCAATGCCAAGAACTGAATGTGATAATCTATATGTAAATTGAACGGGAAGAAGTATAGCCAAACTATCACTTCCTTATTCCTTGAAGCTGTATCTTTCTTAAGGCTGTCTAAGATCTCATTAGTTTTCTTGGTTACGACATCATACTATTGACTGAAACAGCATTTGTAGTCAACTAAGACCACCAACCTGATTCCTTCTAGATAAATTTATATCCAGCCACACCTCCCCCATTTTATACTTGTAAAATTGACTTTTTTTGGACTCGATTGTGAGACTTTATATGGAGTAAATCCTTGCTTGAAGATACTCATATATTCAATCTATTTCACCTCTCAGGACCCATTTTCATCATCAATAACATCTTAATACTCAATGTGCTGAGGAAGTAAAAATTGAGCTTAAGAAGAGAAATTCAGAAAGAATTTGGCTGGACAAGATCAAGCGAACACAAGAAAAAATGCTCAAACACAGTCTCTGCCCTCTGGGGAATGTGTGAGAGGTGTGTGTGTGTGTGTGTGTGTGTGTGTGTCCAAGACTAAAATGGAGGAAGTGTTGGTGCATGATTTTTTGTTGCAGATGATTGTGCACTCAATGCAGCCTCAGAGGCTGAGGAGTCACAAAGTATGGGTTGATTCTCAGCTGCTTGTGCTAATTTTGGCCTGACAACTAGCACCAAGAAAACACAGGTGCTCTACCAGCCAGTACCACACCATCCATATGTGGAACCATCGGTTACAGCAAATGGAGAAGTTCTGAATTCTGTGGATGAGCTCACTTACCTTGGCAGTATTCTTTTCAGGAATGTACACATTGATAATGAGGTTGATGCACACATTGCCAGAGCTAGCTCAGGGTTTGGGAGGCTCTGAAGGAAAGTGTGGGAGAGAAGAGGTATTAGGCTGACTACCATACTGAAGGTCTACAAAGCCATTGTTGTATGCCTGTGAAACCTGGACAGTCTACCAGCCTCATGCCAGGAAACTGAATCGCTTTCATTTGAATTGTCTTAGGAAGATTCTGAAGGTCACCTGGCAGGATAAGTTATCAGATACTGAGGTCTTTTCTTGAACTAAACTGCCAAGCATTCAAATTCTACTGCAGAGAGCACAACTCTGATGGGCCAAAACATACACTTGCCTAAAAGACTATCTTAGGGAGAACTCACGCAAAGCAACAGGTCACACAGTGGTCAGAAGAAGTGATACAAGGACACTCTCAAGGTCTCTCTGAAGAACTTTGGAATTGATTTCATGACATGGGAGACACTGGCACAGGACTGCTCAGCAGGGTGTGTCCTCTCATCAGAGATAGTGCTGCTCTATGGGAAAAGCAGAATTGAAGTAACTCAAAAGAAACATGAGATGGACAAATTTAGAGAATCCACCTCAAATGCTCACATGGACTATTTGTGCCTTACCTATAGTAAAGCATTCTTTGCTCGTATTGACTCTAACTTGACTCTAACATAGTGATGTCATTTTGGTCTTCTTTGAGAATGAAGAACACCAATGAGCAACTAGATAGATAGATAGATATAGATATATAGATATACAGATATAGATATAAATGCAGATGATTTGCACTCAGTGCATTTGTGCATGCACACACATATATTTTACACATATATATGTACATATTTTATATATATACATATATTTTATATACATGTAAAATATATGTATGTATATAAAATATATGTGTGCATGTAAGTACAAAGTTATAGTTATATAGTTATATATAATTATGCACACATAATATATATACACATACACACATACATATATACATATGTGTGTATGTGTATATATATATATATGTGTATATATAATAGATGGAGGGTAATCTGAGAAGGGAAGGTATTAGTAGCTGAGGATACCAGGAAAGGCTGCTTGGAGTAGGTGGGATTATTTGAGGTAAGTTTTGAAGGAAGGATGGGAAACCAAGAGGTGGGGCTGAGAAAGTAACCCTTAACAAATGTCGACTGTGCTGAGGGTGACACAATTTTGAAGATGTTGAGGAATCCGTTTTCAGGCTGTCTCAAAGAGGGAATGACACTGAATACTTGAAAACATCACAGATGATATTACCCCCAAAATAAGTGATCAAGAGGGCACTAACAACTATGAGTTCATATGCTTTATTTCTCATCTCTACAAAATCTTTTAAAAATAATCCACATGGTTACCAAAGGAAAAAAATTTGTTTGAAGGTATGAGAAGAGAACAGATAGGTTTTAACTAATGGTATTTTACAGCCAATCCCATCTTTATAGTCACACAATTACCTGAAACGTACAGAGAATGCAAGATCTCACTGTGCTTACTTGTTGATTATAGAAGGGTGTTTGATTTAGTAGAGAAAAATGTCACCTTAAAGCTTTTCTCCAAGTGTCTCCCATGCACATGTAACTGCTGTGTTGCTCTGCTGTGAGTGTGATAACACTATTCGAATATCAAACAAAACAGAAAGCAAGAAGATATACTTCCCACCATCTTGGAGAATATCCAGTACGGAGTACAAATGGAAATGGTGAGTTCTTCCAGGTGTTCTCTCACATATGGTCCTTTCTCTCTTCTGATGCTGCCACCACTCTGACACAGGCCCTTATCAACTCACACCTGGAATATTGCACTAGCCTGATGACTGGGGACCCTGCCAAAAGCCTCTCCCCTCTCCAATCTATCCTCCACTCAAGCTGTCAAAGTGATCTCAAAGCACAGGTCTGATAATGTCATCATTCTCCTCAGGAAACTCCATTTGCTCCTTATCCTCTCCAGGATCAAGTATAAAATCCTCTGTTTAGCATTCATAATCCTTTATAACCTATAGCCCCCTCCCAACCTTTCCAGTCATCTTACACCTTACCTTCTCCCCTCCCCCATATACTCCAGGATGTAGTGACACTGGCTTCCTGGCTGTTCCTCAGATAAGATATTCCATCTTCCAACTCTGGGCATTTTCACCTTCAAACGCTCTTTCCTCACCTCTGCCTCCTGGCTTCCTTGATTTCTTTCAAGTCCCAGATAAAATCCTACATTCTATATGAAAGAAGCCTTTCCTGATCCTCCTTAATTCTAGTGCCTTCCCTCTGTCAATTATTTCCAATTTATCCTGTATGAAGCTTGTTTGTACCTAGTCTGCATGTTATGGCTCACCTATTAGACTGTGAGGGTAGAGGCTCCTTGAGGGTAGAGACTATCTTTTGCCTTTCTTTATATCCCCAGAATTTAGCCCAGTGCTGGCACATAATAGTCACTTTAAAAAAGTTTGTTGACCGACTGACTAAAGACAACATCATGTTGAGTGCATAAAACCTGGAATATTACAGTCTCCTAAATGAGAACCTTCATGAACTTTCAAAAGAGGTAAACTTAGCTATCCACACAGGAAAAATCAAGTGGATGAAAAATGCCTATTGTTTAGAATATGATATGAAGTTGAATGGACAGCCCATAGACCTAATCCATCAGTATATATATCTTGGCTACACAAAGCAGACTTGACCTTAGAAATGAAGAAGTATAGAACAGAGTCTGGGAAATTTTTCAGTGCTTGGAGTAATCCAAGGTTCTCCTTGAAACAACGTCTCATCTTTTTAATATCAATATTCTTCTAGTGTTGCTGTATGACTGTGAGTCATGGAATACTGCAGTTTCTGAAGAAATGTGGTAGGGTCACCAAAAGGACAGTAGAAAGGGGCATGATTTCCAAAAATCATCTGCACAATATTATTAATGGAGAATTTCCAGGAAACTGCATAAAGCTTATAATCACAGATCTGTGACTGGCGAAGGAGATGAGCTGTTTAAGTAGAAAAAACAGGGATAACTGCTGAAGAGCCCACATGAGCCATTTGGTACCCATGTGATTTCATGAAATGTAGAGGACCTCCGAGCATGTTAGATGCCCCCCAGCACTCCATCAGAGAACATTCATGGGAGAACGTGAGCAAACATCACCCACAATGAGAAGGCATACATGGATTGCATCTGCAGCATCAGAAGGAGCATTCCCATTGATGAGATCACAGATCTATCAAAAAAGATTTTATATGGCTACAAATCATGGACTACCTCAGCTGCCAAAGAATCAAAATTGAATGTCACACAGACAACAAGGAAAAAGGGCATAAGGAGACTGCAGTATATTACCAATAATGTTTGCAAACAAGATAATATTTAATGATAGCTAAAATTTATAAAATACCTACAATGTGCCAGGCACTGTGCTAAGCACTTGACAAATATTATCTCATTTGATCCTCACAACAACACTAGGAGTGCTATTATTATTTCCATGAGGAAACTGAGGCAAACAGATTAAGTGACTTGTCCAGGGTCACATAGCTAGTAAATATTTGAAGCAGGATTTGAACACAGATCTTACCAACCCCAGGTCCATCACCTAGCTGCCATAAGAAGTGGAGATATCATTTGGGAAATGTATTATTAGAAGAGGTGGGCAAATCAGGTATCGGGAGCAAAAGTTGACAGACTGAGTGCTGCATCTGCCCATATAATGTCAAAAGACCTAGAGAAAGGCCCCCAGCGAGAAGAATTGCTCAGGATAAGAAAGCGAAGATGGGCTGCTCTCTGAACTGTTGGAACAAGAACCCAACTTGAATCAATGAGTTCATGACTCCATTAAAATATTCATGTATTTTATATGGCAACGTGAATCCTTAATATCAAAAGGTTTTTTGACATGTAATGTATACATGTATAAACATATACGTATCTATGTATGTAATATATGTGTAATATGTACTGTTAATGGAAAAATGCTATATATTATTTATGGAAAACATAGAATCTTAGGTTTGGATGGATCCCTAAGAGATTAACTAAAACAGTACTCTAAGACCTTGAAATTGATTAATACATTTCCAAGTAAATAGAATGAAGTGCGCTGGCTATCTCTCTTTGTTCACCCACCACCATATCTCTCTTTGGACTTTCCTTTGGAGAGGAAACTGATGAGATGCACAGTCTGATAGCCTCAAAATCCCAAATACCCTTTCACTAGATACTTTACTTATCTCGAATCCAGCTTGTACATGTAGGAGATCTCTGGGGGGTCTAAGTTCCACAGGGCACCGACGGGGCTGGGTTGGTTCTCCCAAACACCAAGTTCAATTCATGGCTCCTGACCAGAAACTCAAAATTTGTCATTGTTTACTCTTTTCTCTCCCTTGGCCCCGTGTCTAGTCAAACTCAAGACATCATCCTCGTGTTGTCATCGGTCCTCGTCAAGAACAAACAACAAGCAACAATAGTCAGCCTCTAGGTCCGTCGATTTTTCCTTCTCAGTGTCTCTGCTATCTATTCATTTCTTCCCACTCCTTAATTCTGGCCT
Organism: Trichosurus vulpecula; assembly: GCF_011100635.1. Classification (NCBI taxonomy): domain Eukaryota; kingdom Metazoa; phylum Chordata; class Mammalia; order Diprotodontia; family Phalangeridae; genus Trichosurus; species Trichosurus vulpecula. Next base: position 99,626,145 of record NC_050574.1, on the reverse strand, counting down.
TTATCATGTCATGCCTAGACTATGACAAATGGCTTTCAGCCGGGCTCTTAGCTTCTCGCCTCTCTCCAGTTCAATCCATCACAGAAATCTTAAAGCACAACTTTGATCACATCACCTGCTCAAAAACATCTGCTGGCTCCACATTACCTGCCAAACAAAGCCCACATTCCTTAACCAGACATTCAAGGCCCTCTTCAAGCTGTCCACAATCTGCTTTTCCACATCTAGCTCCCACTTCTCCCCTACACAAATCCTCAACTCCAGTCACACAGAACTACCCATTGTCATCCGTGTACACCCTGCATTCTTCAGCGTCTTTGCCTTTCTTTTCATCAGTACTCTCACCTAAAAAATAACTCCCGTCTTCCTTTTTGCACAATAAAACCTTATAATCCCCATCATAAATCTTATTAGATTAGTTCTGGAAGATAGAGGTCGGTGATAATGATGATGGTGACGAATAGCATTTCTACAGCTTTTTAAGATTTATAAAGCACATCTCTTTTTGTCTTCACAGGAACTCAGGAAGATAGGTGTCAAAATTATCTCCATTTCAGAGATGAGGAAACTGAGCCAGAGATTAAGTGATTTGAATCACACAGCTAGTAAGCGTCTCAAACTAGATTTGAACTCAGGTCTTCCAGAATCCAAGTCCCATGCTCTATCCACTGTGCCACTTATCTCAAATGAGAAAATTTGTATAAAGCACTTAGCAGAGTGCCTGGAACACAGTAGGCATTTAATAAATGCTTGTTCCCTTTCTGTTTCTAGCTGCCTAATTAGCCAACATCTTCATATTATAGATGAGGAAACAGAAACCCAAGGAGTTCAGGGAAAAGATTCACTATCGCCAAGGGAGAACAAGGCAAAGCTGTATTTCAAACATATTCTCTGAGTTTAAATCCAATATTCTTGCCCTTATTCTATGCTAATTCTCAGGGAACCTCTGACTATCTGGAAGGGCTATCTGCCCCTCAGAACTCATATCACGTTCATTGCGATGGTAGTCATTTGGCATCCTACTACATTTTTTGTAGTAGTATTTTTTTAGCAGCAGATAGAGTGCTCGGCCTAGAGTCAGGAGGATTCACCTTCCTGAGTTCAAATCTGGCCTCAGATACTTACTAGCTATGTGACCCTGGGCAAGTCACTTAACCTTATTTGCTTCCATTTCCTCATCTGTAAAATGAGCTGGAGAAGGAAATGGAAAACCACTCCAGTGACTTTGCCAAGAAAACCCCAAATGGGGTCATGAAGAGTTGGACACAACTGCAACAACAAATACAATTGCATTTACTATAGTTTCATCAGAATGTGAGCTCCTTGAGGAAAAGGACAGGGACTATGTGTTTGCCTTTCTTTGTATCTCCATCGCTTCATACAGTGTGTGGCAGATTAGAAATACTTAACATACATGTTGACTGGTATATGTCTTATGTATTGGACTAATTATAAGCACTTTGAGGACAGGGATTAAGTTTTTTATTTCTCATCACCTAACATAGGGAATGATGCCTCATACACATTAGCTATTCATGTTGAGCAACTGCTTATAGATTGATCAAACCAAATGTCATCACAGGATTGACTCTCCATACCTACCTAGGATTGGTTTCACCCATTCAGCGTATCTTTGGGAGCCCCTGAATTTCCTGTGCTGGAGGTGTGAAGAGCAGAGCCTTCTAAAGGTCACCTACCATCCCTGTGTCCCATTCATAGGCATATACCCATTAAATGATCCCTTTGGAAGACAACAAACCACTCTGCAACATAGCTAGTCACTTGTTATGATTAAATCTAGTCTGAGGCAGTGATTTTTAATGTATTTTGTGCCATAGATCACCTTTGCAAGGCTGGTGAAGTCTATCGATCCTCTTATCAAAATATTGTTTTAAATCACTTGAATAAAGTACATAAGGTTACAAAGGAAGTCAATTATATTGAAATACGTTGTCAAAAAGAAAAGGTTTTAAGTTTGGAGACCCCAGGTTAGGAACCTCTGGACAAGACTTACTACTTTTGTGAAGGCTTTTGAAGTTTGGTTTGAAAGTTATCCAAGTTATGCTCCATTATGATGCCATTTTGCTGAAAATATCAGACACAATGTTTCTAAGACAGGCTAAATTACAAAAGAACTGTGCTTTCTTTCTCTGTTAAAATTACCAATTGATGGCGCTGCTGAAATCAATGCTTCCTCTTTTCATAAACAGAAGTACTCAGTTACTAGGGAAATCTGAAGAAAAAAAAGAACATTTCAACCTAGGAATAGATGGATACATTCAGCAAGTCTAAAGCAGAAGTTGCCAAGACACCAATCACACAGCCTCCTCCTAGATCTCTTCTACCACTCCCAGGATCATTTGCAAATAAGATGCTGTTGTTTGTCCTTCCTTCATTCTTGAAGAGGACCATGACATTAGGGAGATGATGTCATGATGTGCAAGTGAACTGGATTGAAGTGAGAGAGGGCTGTACAAAGTCACCGGCCTCAGTTTCTCTTCTGGAGCCACCTGGGGTCCAGTGGCAAGGGCAAAGGACCCAACAATGCTGATAAGGGAAGGAGCAGGTATGAGATAATATAATAACATTTGAGAGCTAGAGGAAACTTTAAAGATCAAATAATCCAACTCGTTCATTTTACAGATAAGAAAATTGAGGCCCAGAGGGACGACATGATTGCTCAGAGGTCCCATGTTGTAGTTGTTTGTCCTTCCTTCATTTTCAAAGAGAACCAATGACATCAGGGGGTGATTTGCATATGAACTGGGTTTGAATGAAACAGGGTTGCATAAAGTTTTCAGCCTCATTCTCTCTTTGAGAACCATCGAAGTTCAGTGGCAAGACAAAAGTCAAGATGACCAGCAATGGCCTGGGATGCAGTGGATGACCTTAGCATCTTCAATTTCTAACCAAGCCTGAAGCACCTGCTTCAGTGACCGTCATGGCCATTAGAACAAATTTTTCTCATCAGCCCATTCTGAGAGGGAAGTCTTCACATGCTTGGTGTAGACATCCCCCTAAATCACCAACGTGTTTGAGGCTTGTCAGTTAGCCTCAATCTGATTTAGCCCACCTGACAAGTTGGTTTTAGCAGGGTATGGCTGCTGCACACTTCTTGGAGCCACAGGTGAGAGTTGGGTGACCAGTTGGACACCAAAGGTGGACGAGCGGCCCTGAAAAGGGTTCAACAAGCCCTCATATTTGAGGTTCTAGTACTCCCTGAACACCTCGTACACCCCATAGCCAACTAGACACAGAGCCAGGACTAGAATCCAAGCAACCTAAATTTTAAACTCATGCTCTTTTCTCTGAAAAGTATGAATCACTGCATTATGTAAAGTATAATGATTATAACTCTTCATTTGCAGTAAAACCTAGCAAAACAGTATATGCTATGCTCTTGTTGTTAGCAGTAAAGGAACAGGACAACTCCTGCATTTTACTGATAAGGAAGTCAAGGCAATGAATAGCACTACACTCAACCAGTCTTTGCTTCAGTTTCGTTACCTGTAAAAATGAGGACTTAAACTAACTGATTTCTAAGATCCTTCCAGTTCTAAGTCTATGACTCAGAATGAACAAAAAAGCAAGGCACCTTCAGATTACAAGACCTCAGTTACTTACAGCATCTCTTTTATCACCCATACCCTCCACACACAACCACCATCACCACTAGGGATCCTTGAACAAGAGAATCTCAGCATCTAACTAATCTAAATGTGCTCAAGCAGATTAACAATTTATGTTCTTACTCTGATTCAATAATCTGGCTGGGTATAGCCAAAAGGGGGACGTTTCTAAGTGTTATGGGAGCCAGAATACTGGATAAATGATTCATAAGTGGCTACTTGGAAGGAAGACTTAGTTCTGTCTCTATGGCCACAAGTCAAGGACCAAAGAGGGAAGCCTCATAACTAGTTAATCCTCAAGAAATCCTACATTCAGTGGGACACCCCTGGCCAGCAGAATAGAGAGTCCCCGCTATATTGGGATCAAAATAATATAGAACAAGAGAAACCTCTTCCAATCTCTCAGTAAGCTCTGAGAAAAATGAAGGTGTCTAAGATGTTCTCCCTTTCTGAATTCAATGATTTCCTTAGCCCAGAGCTCCCTTTCTCGGCAGGTGGGAATCTTTACTCTCCAGGGCTCAGAGAAACCCAGTTCCTTCTAGAATAATAGGGATCAGGGAATACCCACTTGCCCAAGCAAACACTGGTACACAAATATTTCAGCATCCCCTTGGTTTTTTTTCCATCTTCATTCTATGCCAGTCTACTAGATATAAATATCTAATCATTGAGCTGGCTCCAGGAGCAACATTCAGCCACCAGGCAGCCTCTTTATAAACATATAGCATCATTATCCTTGTCCTCGGGAGACTTTGCCATTTGGATAAATTTTTATGCAGAAATGTTTGCACTGACTGGGATAAATCTAGCAGTCACTTCTTAATTTGCTCCACCTCAAATAGATCCACCTCTGCAGTGCTTAGATCTGTCCAAAGAGAGCAGGCACTGCCGGATTTGTCCTCTTTTTCTCTTTCATTGGAACCCTACGATCATTTACTGTGCCAGGAAAGGTTTCTGTGTAGGTGGAAGCAGTAGGCATCAATGTGTCTGCTGCGCCACTGTGTCAAATACATGGAAATTTCAAGTTCAACCAGTCATTTACACAGCATGTAAGTGGAAGCCCTGACCTTTGGGACTGCTGAGTGAATGAATGGATGAAACCAGCATTTAAAAAATATTCCAGAGGTGAATATCAAACAACAAAAGACTTCCGGGGTATGCTTTAATCATATCAATGGTTTTGTTTCAGCATTGCTTTCTTGAATGCACCATATTCCACATGGACTTGAAAACTCAAGCATTGGAAAAGGAAACTCTAGAAACGGTGAAGGCAAATTTTCCACAGCGAACAACTGTCCCTGAAGCTGAGAGTAACATCAAGGATATTCGGTTCAACTGTAACTTATGGAGCACATATTACATGCCTAGGACTGTCTCTTGTTATTCATTTATTCTTTCAAAGAAGTATTTATTAAAAGTGCACTATGTGCTAGGCTCTCTGCACTGGCAACACAGAGACAAACTTCAAATGGTCCCTGAAGTCATGGAGCTTGCATTTCCTACCGGGGGGATAAGTCAATATGAAACCAGGCTTCCAACTAAGCCTGGGATGTTTGCCCGTGACTAATGAAGGGGATATTGCTCCAGATTGGTGGAGAGAAAGCTGAGAATGATGCCATAAAAGGGATGAAGTTGATTTTTTTTTTGTAAGAAGGACATGTGTAGTTCCAGAGACTCTTCAAGAGAAACCCATGGTTCCAGAAAATCTTTGAGAGTGAAGGAGGAAAAAAGAGACAGAGACAGACAGAGAGACAAAGAGACAGAGACAGAGAGACAAAGACAGAGAAAGAGAGAGATAGAGAGCTTTTACCCAACTCATTGGCAAAAATGTTAAAAAGCACCAATTCAAGCGTAGATCCCTGGTGTACAACTGTATATCCTGCCAAGCTGATATTAAATCACTAACTTGACATCGATACTGACTCATTAATTTGAGTCTGACTGTCAATTTCTAAATCCATGTGATTGCATTATCATCTAATCCGTATCTCTCCACTTATTCTACAAGAGTAGAATGAGATGCATTATCCAAAGCTAAAACCCAGGTAAACTATAGACACATTATTCCCCTCACTTAGTAGTTTAGTAATCCTGTCAAAAAAGAAAGAAAGAAAGAAAGAAAGAAAGAAAGAAAGAAAGAAAGGAAGAGAGGAAGGAAGGAAGGACGAAAGAAGGAAAAAGAGAGAGAGAGAGAGAAAGAAAGAAAGAAAGAAAGAAAGAAAGAAAGAAAGAAAGAAAGAAAGAAAGAAAGAAAGAAAGAATGAAAGAATGAATGAATGAAGGAAGGAAGGAAGGAAGGAAGGAAGGAAGGAAGGAAGGAAGGAAGGAAGGAAGGAAGGAAGGAAGGAAGGAAGGAAGGAAGAAAAAGGAGGTTAGTCTGGCATGACCTATTCTTATTGAAGCCAAGCTAGTTCTTTGTAATCATCAGTACCTTAGCTAAATGTTAACCAAGCATCTCTTTAATGATCGGTTCTGGAAAGTGTTGAAAACAAAAGTAAAACTAGGAACTAGGTTGTAAAGAGTTTTCCATGCCAGATGGAGGGAGTTAACATTTCATTCTTGAGGCAATAAGGATCTGTGGAGCTTCTTGAGCATATGAGTCAGACCTGGGATCTAGTAATATCAGTTCAGCAGTTATGTAGAGGATAGACCCCTGCATTTTTTCTCTCCCCCCAGACTCTACAAATTTTCATTTATCTCATTATCTCATATGCTTTTATCCATTTTATTGGAGTACTATTTGAGTACTTCTCCCTTGATTCATACTCCCAAGTCCTAATTGTAATTCAATGAAATTCAGTAAAATTTTAAGTAAATATTTTATTTCTGTTTTTTTTTTTGTTTACTGTTACTTAACAATGATTCTTCTCCACTCTCTGCCCCACAACCCTTGTAATGCTCCCTTGTTACAAGAAAGTATAATTAAGGAAAACAAAGCAATGCAATGCCCGTATCTGACAACGTATGTGTCGTTCTACGCCTATAATCCACCACCTTTCTGCAGAGTGGAGGGAGGTATGTTTCCCTATCAGTCCTCTAGAGTCAAGATTAGACGGTAAATTGATAAAATTTATAATGTTTTTCAGTGTTATTTTCTTCCACATCATTTTGATAATTACATAATTGTTCTCTTGATTCAGCTTCATTCGCTCTTTAACAGTTCATACTGGTCTTCTCAATACTAGTTTTCTTATTTGTCATTGTTTATGGCACACTAAGATTCCATTAAATTCATATTCTACAATTTGTTCAGCCATTCCACAACTGATGGGTACCCACTTTGTTTCCAGTTTTTTGCTATCCCAAAAAATGGCATGAGATTTTAAATATATATATATATGATATATATACACACATATATATGCATAATATATGTGTATGTGTATATATGTGTATTATAGGTGTGTATGATATGTATACACATATATACATGTATGTGTGTGTGTATATATACACATATATGAACATATACATATATAGGCATATATAGGACTATTCTCTCTCTCTTTGAGCTCACTGAAGCATATGTCCAATAGCAATATATCATAAAACATTTATTAAGCATCTTGAACAGGCAGAGTACTCTCCTCAATTCGAGGAGTTATAAAACAATAAGGCACAGACCCTGCCCCGCTAGGGCTTCCAGTGGATCCATGAGTGTTTAAATGAAGTACAAAGTGCTTTGTGAGGTTACAGGTGAGGAAGATCCTTCCCAACTAAGGGAAGTTGGAAAGTATAGTTAGGAATATCACCAAGGAAGACCTTGCAGAGGAGCTGACACATACCCGGATGGTAAAAGCTGAAACTTCACCAAATGGAGCTGGAGGGGAGGAGGAAGAGGGCATTGCTGTGGTAGAGGATACCGTGAGTAACAGCGTGGGAAAGCAGGGAGTGTGTAAGAGGAAGGACACGGCATGTAGGCCAGGTTATACAAAGTAACAGCAGTTTTACTTAAAATGGTATTTGGAGCATGTAAAGGCATTTCTGCCTCCTCTAAAGAGTTTCTCTCTCAGCAAAAATCTCTTCTCTATACCCTACCCCTCACCGCTCAGTTTAATTCAAAATTTATCAATCTTCTACTAAGAGTAAAGCACTATGCTAAGTGTTGGGATACAATAAATGAATGAGAGTGAATGAATGTATGAAAAAGCATTTATTAAGCACTTATTATATGGCAAGTATTGAGAATACAAATATTAAAAGTGCCCTCAAGAAACTGACATTAACTGAGGGACCAAACATATAAGAGAGTTCAGCTGAAGGGCAAACGGAAAGGCCTGGAAATCCTAAGAATTCACTGAGTGGGATGTCTGGCAAGAGCCAGGATCCTTAGGTCTCATCAGCAGGTCAAATGGCCATACCTGGGCGTCTGGAGGGGGTATCATGGAAAGGACATGGTAAGTACCCAGAAGACCTTAGGATGAAGTGGGAACACAAACGTAAGCTTCCACAGTCTTCCATCTTGTCAGAAAGGCTGCAGTGGCTGATCCCCAGCTCATCCAAGCAGGGTGAGTAGCTCTTAATAATAGCTAGCATTTACACAGTTCCTTAAGGTTTGCAAAGTGCTTTATGGACTTCATCCTCCTTCTCATTTTAACCTCACAATAACTCTGGGAGTTAGGTGCTATTATTATCCCCATTTGACAAATGAGAAAACTGAGGCAGAAAGAGGTTAAGTGACTTGCCCAAGGTCACACAGTTAGTATCTGTGGTCTGATTCGAACTCAGGATTTCCTGACTCCAGGTCCAGCACTCTATCCACTGTGTTACCAATAACCTACATACAAATAAGTAAATGCCAGGCATTTTGAGGAGGGAGAGAGCATGGACACCTCAGGGGATCAGGAAAGTTTTGCTATCCATAGAGGATAATAAATCATGCATTTTTTTTCTTTTTTGTTTTTCCTTAAAATAAGCACAGAAACTTTAAACTCAAACTGGTTAACAGATCAGTTTCTGAGGCAATAATCACACACACTCAATGTTCCCATTTGCTTCCAGGAATAACCTGCCCTGAAATTAGCAAGAGAAGAAACAGGTAGGTGTGAATGAAATTACGAGACCTATGTGTTTTGACTCCACAGTAGTCGGGAGTAATTCATACATCCTTCCTGCATCCCACACACTACCGGGTTTCAGAAAATAACATCCAACTGGGCTCTAATAAACGTAATGCTCAGAGGTCATAATGCAATAGAAAAGTGCTTTCCCCATCATCAGCCAATTTATTTTACAACTTATGCCAAGAATGACCTACATTGAATTGTAAAATTGGAAAGTTTTGAAAACCTCTTTGAATCCTTGAAACTCCTGGATCAGAGGGATTGGGGGAAGGAGTGGGAAAGAATTTCAAAGCCCCCAGAGTCATCTGTGCTTTGATTACTTTCTGACTTTACATGTACCTGTTCCTCCATTCAAGGCCACCTCCGATGCCTCATTATGGCCCAGAGGGGACACTGGATTCTCAAAGACTATGTCAGCAGAGCAAAACCTCTGGAAAGTTCTACCACTGACTGCAGACTGTGGAAAAGAATCAAAACACTCTTTACTTAAAGAACTGGCTCACAAGTGAATAACTTTTTTTTTGAGCCACAGTAATTCTGAGGATCATAGATCTAGCTCTTGGAGGGGCTTTAAAGACCACCTAGTCCAACTCCCACATTTTACAGATGAGAAAACTGAAGCCCAGAGGAATGAAGGACTTTGCCCAAGATTATAGATCATAAGCCCCAGAGTCAGGATTTGAGCTCACGGCTTCTGACTACAAGGTCAGTACTCTTGGTACTAGACCACCCTACCTCCATAATTCATGAAAATTACCTCCTGAGGGATGGGTGGATTGTGATCTGCCTGCATGAGGGGAGCGCCCACACCTGTATAATCATGCATCTTTTGAAATGCTCAAGTCAGAGGACCTGGATTCAGATACTAGTCCTGTTACTTACAGGTTGTGTCACCTTGGGAAAATCCTTTAACTTCTCTGGGCCTCAGTTTTCTTAAGTGTAAAAAATGAACTGGATGATCTCTTAGATCCTTCTTAATCCTAAATTAGATTATCATTGAAGTCGATTGTGTTCATTTCCGTTGGAATAAGAACAAGAGGAGAAAAGATCATTATTAGAAAGTGTCAAGATCAAAGGGAGGGATGGGAGGCAAGAAGACTCTTCTTCCTGAGTTCAAATTCAGTCTCAGACACTTCCTAGCTGTGGGACCCCGGTCAAATCACTTAACCCTGTTTGCCTCAGTTTCCTCATCTGTAACATGAGCTGGAGAAGGAAATGGTAAACCACTCCAAAATCTTTGCCAAGAAAACCCCAAATGGGGTTGTGAAGAACTGGACACAACTCAACAACAACAACCCAGCTGTCTACCAATGCCACCACCATCAGGGTTCCTGAGAAAAGAGATATGGACAAGTCGTGATTTGCATAGGCAGAGGGAATGCCCAGACCTGCACAATTATGGATCTTTTGAAGTGCTAAAACAGAAAAAGCACCAGATTTGGAGTCACAGGAGTTAAGGTTCAAATCATGGTCCTGACCCTTTCTACCTAGGTAACCTTAGGAAAGTTCCTCTTTGGGCCTTGATTTCTGTCTGTGTAAAATGAAGGGGTTGGACTAAGGGATGATCTCACAAGAGAATTTCCACTTCCACCACCAAATGTCTTGAGTTTCCTTCCCTCAGGTTGCCCCTCTCACCGCCCCTCCCACCAAGATTTCTGACATTTCATTGGTTCTACATGATATGTCCAACAATAGGACATTCTAGAACAGCTTTCAGTCCTTTCTTATTAGATAGAAAATGTTTCTCTCCCTTTTCCCTTCCCTCCTCACACCTTTTTATTAATATTTTGCTTGAAAGATGGTTATTTTTAAAATTAAATGCAGAAGAGGAAGAAGATGCTGGAAGCTAAGCAGCAAATGTCATCTCATACAACAGTGGAAATGGTGAAAATTTATAAAATTTTATAGAAATTTATAGAAAGTTTAGTAAGACACAAATTTCATTTAAGGATGAAACTGATGGGAGGACAACAAACAAAGGAAAAATGGAAAAGATCTGTCAAGATTGGTATAACAAACCATCTTTTCCATCAATAGTGGAACCACGACATTTTAACTTCACATCATAGTTGCAAATGTGTTTTATGAAGTACACACACACACACACACACACACACACACATACACACACACACATCAGAGGAAAAGCCTCTGGACTAGACAAAGTATATGTGGAGGAAATCTGTACTTCAAGAAGCACAATTCCAGTGGCATTGAGGGACTGCTTCTCAAGATATCTGAAAGAGGAACAGATGCTCCCTTCCTTTTCCTCATCAAATTTTCAGTTGACACAAATAGCTAATGTATGACATGACCAAATCGGGATTCAAAAAAGACCTTGATGGGTTCAAATATTGGGCCAAGAAAAATATTACGAAGTTTAATAGGGATAAATGTGAGAGTCTAACACATGGGTATGGAAACTCAGTTGCACAAATATGAGAAGGAAGAGGTGCGGCTAGACAACTGATCACTTGAAAAAGATGAGGGGTTTCAGCGGACAACAAGTTCAATGTTAATTACGTTGTGACACGGCAATCAAGAAAGCAAATAAGCTACATGAAGAGAGGAAAATCCAGGAGATGATACTACTATGTTCTGGGCTGGACAAACCATATCTAGAATATCATGTTTAGTTTGGAACATCAAAAGAAAGAGGTTCATTTGGGAACCAGCTGAATGAGCTGTAGTACATGAATTTGATGGAATACTACTGTGCTGTAAAAAATGATGATGGGGACAGTTTCACAAAAACATGAGAAGACTTATATGAACTGACACAAAGTGAAGTGAGTAGAACTAGGAGAACAATTTATAGAATAATGGCAACATTATAAAGACAACTTTGACAGACTTGGGAATTTCGATCAGCCCAGTGATGAATCACAAGTCCAGAGGACTCAAGATGAAACATGTTACCTGTCTCTTGATAGAAAGGTGATGGATTAAGAGTATAGACTGAGAAATTTTTTTGGACATGGCCAATGTGGGAATTTGTTTTGCTTGACTATACATTTTTTGAAATGAGGGCTATATTCTTCTTGCTTTCTCAACTGGAGGAGAAGGAAAGTGAGAGGCAGAAAATGTGGATCTGAATATATATATATGTATATATATATATATATGTATATATATGTATATAATATATATACGTATACACACACACACACATATATATGTATATGTATGTATGTATACTTAAAAGAAAGAGAAAGAAACAAGAATTGTGAAAGTTCTAAAATCTATGCCACATGAAAGTGAGATATATGAAACAAGAATGGAAAAGAGACAGAGAAGACATGATTTCAGCTATTTTCAGATATGGATCATAGAGTCATAAAATGAAACCTTTAGAACAATGAGGGTTCAATTGAAAAAGAAATATTTTAAAACTTTAAACCAAGACAATAAAAAGGGTATCACTCTCAAGGATATTAAAAATCACACAAGATTCCTTGAAAGATAGAACAACAGGTTGATTTGCCCACCCTTTGTTTACAAATATCAAGGGAGGCATAAAAATTAATACATGTATCCTCACTGTAGAGGTATTTATTATTTCTATGGAGAACATGTGCACAAAGTTCAAATGGAAGAAGGTTTGATGATGGGGTTCTACAGTTGATGAGGTCCTGTTTGGCATAAAGTTATGTTGAAGGCATTAATGCATAGAAAATTGCAAAGTCTCAGAAATGAGATCCATAAGCACTCTTAAGAAAAGGAGTCTTAACTCTTTTTGTATTGTGAACCCCTTTGGCAATCTATTGAAGCCTATGGATCCTTTCTCAGATTGATTTTCTGATGCATAAAATACATAGGAATACAAAGGAAAACAATTATATTGAAATAGTCCATCAGCACATGTATCTTTGAGAGTTACAGATGGGACAATGAACTAGACCCAGAATTGAATGGGAGAGAGACAGCGGTTTGGACTGACTGAGAAATTAGAGTGCACCTAATGAACTCCCAAATCCCTGAAACAAAGGCCTATCACTTTAACATCAGTATTTTTTCACTGAAGCATGGAACACCATTTTCTCCAAAGAATGAAAGAAAGTTGTATGACAACAGAGAGGCACGAGCAGGCCAAAGGGCATTACCAGTGAAGAACTATGCAGGAGTGGCATGCTGAAGCCAATTTGAACTGATTGTTAAATTATTATTGTAAGTATTCGTACCTCAAAACTGGCAAACACTGCAAATCTGGGTTTGATTTAGTGTTTTGTTGATTGTCTCTAGACTTAAGAAAATGATGAAGAAAATGTTAAAAACAGACTGAACTTCAAAGTATGTGGTAGGTAGAGGATTATCAAAGGAATGAATGACCACAAAAAGAGATGGGCTGGTCATATCAAAAATACAAAGGAAAACACATGGTAGTCTGTAATGCCATAGGTACCCTTGTAGTATCAAAAGATCTACACTGGAGGTTCTTAACCTGGGGTCCATGAATAGATTTCAAAGAGTCTATGAACTTGGATGGAAAAAAAGTTAGATCTTTATTTTCACCAGCCTTTAACTGAAATTCAGTATTTCCTTCAATGTGGAATGTAGGCTACAATTATTATTCTGAGAAAGAGTCCATAGGCTTGACTAGACTTCCAAAGGGGTCAGTTATACAAAAAGAGGTTAAGAACCCATGCCCTATGGGCAGCTAGGTGGTGAAGTGGATAGATCACCAGCCCTGGAGTCGGGTGGATCTGAGTTAAATCTGACCTCAGACACTTAACAGCTGTATGATCCTGGGCAAGTTACTTAACCTCGATTGCCTCCCCAACCTCACCCTCCCCCATAAAAGAACTCATGGCCTAGAAGACAGTCCCTAGCAAACTTGTGTGATCACTCTAGCCTTCTTGCTGTTCTTCACTCACAACATTAATCTCCTAATCCCCATGCCTTTGAACTGGCTTTCCCCATGCCTATAATGTTCATCATCACCTCTGCCTCCTAGATTCACTGGCCTCTTTCAAGACTCAGCTCAAATCCCAAATTTTCCTTACCCTTCTCTCCTCCTCCCCATCTCTATCCCCAACTCTCCACTGCTATGGTTTTCTCTCTGAGTTTATTTTCCATTCATATGAATGGAAATCTGAAAGTCTTGGTGCAGTTCTAAGTTTTAATTGCATAGAACTGCACTAAGACTTTTGGAACACCCTATATATCTTATATATGCATAATAGTTGTTGTCTCTCCCATTAGAATGTAAGCTCTTTGAGGGCAAGAACTCTCTTCTTGCCCTTTTTATTTTTTATATTCCCAGTGCTTAACACACTGTCTGGCACATAGTAGGCACTTAATAAATGGTTATTGATTGATTGTTTAATTAATAATGCTTATCAGCAGACTGAAGAATTTGTAGGAGGATACAGACAAGGATCCCAAAGGGGGAGAGGGGAGAGTATGCACCTAATAAATGCTCGTTAACTGATTGGTGCATAGAGTCCTCCCACAGCAAAAAACACCCACATAAATGAGATGACAGATCTCTCAGCTATGGAAGAATACCTAAAAGTGGCATGGTGGTGTTACAAACATCTCATCAGGAATTCAGTTTCATATAGTGGAACATTACTGAACAGCTGCCTCCAGGAGCGGCAGGTCTGTATGGGTCATGATCCAAACCCTGGAGAGAATACGCTAATCAAGGAGATCCCATATCCATTTGAGTGATTTACATACATTATTTCAGTTAAGCCTAACCTGTGGCAAAGGCACTTCAGCTATTATTATCAGCCCTATCTTACAGATAGAATTATCTTAATTCTGGAAAATTAGAAAATGGATAATAAAAAGATTCTCCATGGGAAACTGTACCCATCTGGAAAGTACTTCAGAGCATCCTCCAGCTTGATGAGCCTCCGAGGGTTCATTTCTCAGCTCAGCCTGAAATTGAATGTAGTCGTGTTCTCCTCATCCCCCTCTTTAAGCCCTTGAATCATCATTCTGTTATCGCAGAACTTGCTCTATCAGTGTCCCTGAGCCCTCCCGCTGATTAAACAACAAATACCCTTTTATCCCAGTAATGGAATGACATGGCAATAAAAGGGAAAAAATAGAATCTAGGGTTATGAGTCAGGGTTTGGGAAGACATTGGCAAAGAAGTGGGAGTGAGGAACATACTAGAGATTTCTGTATCTTGTTGGAGGTTTAAAAATACTCCTGAAGGCCATTATGCTAATTCAATGTCTAAGCATCTGTCTAGTTCTGAGACTTCTTCTCGGGGTTTTCTGAGGATTGAGCACTTTGCTATTATAAACTGCTATAGGGGACTAATTGAATCATGAACATTTTTATTCTGACCCCACCTATGAGGAAGGAAATAAACTCATGGAATTCACTTTATCTCAATATGTATTTAAGGATGATGATGGTAACTAATGTTTAGAGTTCCATATTTATGCGTGGGGCAGGCAATAAAAAGGCACCATGAGTTGGGCCCAGAATTAAAAAGGAGGAGGGGGAGAATGGACTGCGATGCCTTCACAGAGATGTACAACTCCTCGAATGACCCCAAGAAATGACCTCAAGCTTCTTTCAGATATGAAGGCTCATTTCTTTAATACCAACAGTCTAGTGTTGTTTTCATATGGCCGGTTGAGAGTTGTGGGACACAACAGTTTCCAAAGAATTAAAAACTCATATCACGCATAGGGCAAATGTAAAGCATGTAGCCAGTCAGCAAGTATTTATTAATTGCCTGGATGTGCCAGGCATTGTGCTAAAAACTGGAGATGAGTGGGCCACAACAAAAAAAAAATGAAGAATTTTAAAGAACAGAAGGAGTAAAAGATGTTATTGCGGAAGAGAAGAAAGGCTAGTCACACGGTGAGGGTGAACAATGACGGGTGACGGCCAAGACATATCCTCATAATGTCAAGAGAAATCAAGAAACCCCCTCTAACATTCGGCTGAACTCTCCTCCCCTGTCAGGTGGGTACTTTAGCTATTATTATCCCTGTTCAGACAAGAAAATTGAGTTTCAGAAAGGTTAATTAGGTGACTTGCCTATGGTCATAGAGCTAGTGATAATCAGAGACAGGATTTGAACCGAGCTCTTTCTGACTGCAAGTCCAGCACATCCTTTCTAAACCCACCTACTAGGTCTAGTGGCGTGGCAGACCTGATGAAGGAGGAGCTAAATAAATGTAAAACCTGGTCATTCCATGCCTGGAGCTGTATTAGCAAGGCAGTGATCACAATATAGACAATAATTGTCAATATGCCTGTGTAGTTCTGTATCACAAAATATGAGAGACTGTCCACGTAGAAGGTAGAAGTAAACCATTTATTCAGACACCAAAGAACCAGATCCCAAAACCAGTAAGCCCAATCTATCACAACAGCAAAGAATCTGATACATAATATCACCACAGGGAGCCTCGCCACCCCCCTGCTGGGGCCTTCCCACAAATATGTTCACAGTACACCACATGTCTGCACTTTCCCTCGGCTCTAACTGCTCTCTCTCTCCATTTCCTGCTCCACCCTTTCCTGTTCCTCTCATTCAGCAAGCTCCTCCTACCACATGTGACTTAGGCTTCCTGTGATGTAAGCAGGTCACATGGTCTATTAATGGGTGGGAAAGATTTTCAAATCTAGGTTGCTATTACTTATGGTCTACCTGGGGAGATAAGAAATACACACATGAAACAGCCAGGGAACCAAGCGAGTATTTGATTAAGTGGTACAAGTAGGGAGTACAGACAGTAAGTGCTGGAGGAAGTCAGAGAAGGAGTATTTGGAGTGGGGGAAGGAGACAGGGGCCTTGGAAGAGACGTATCCCATGGGAACATAACTAAGCATGGATGATTGTCTATGCCCTCCACTCTGAATAGGCTCTAGAACAGTGACCTCAGATGCAGTGTCTATGCTCACCTCCACCCCTAATGCCCCCAAAAGAGAGATGTGACCAAAGGTAGAAGGTGCCAGATTCTCTGTTCTACAAGCTCTGGCTCCTCATTCCTCCGTCCATGGCTTTCCCTAAGCACTTGAAATGTATTATAGGGGCCTTTCAGTTTACAGCTACAGTATAAGCAGTTGGCAATTCCTGCAAACAACCAATCCGTTCTCTCCCGTGTCAGACCACAGGCCAGGGCAAATGGAAGAATCCAAATGGGGAGGGGTGGTCAAAACTACACTCGAAGAATGTCCATTCCCCAACTTGAAAGGCAGAGTCTGTCCCTGTAATTGATCATTCTTTCAGAAGTAGCAGAGTATGCAAAATGTGGTTTAAACACTTACAATTTCCCTTCCTATGTAAGTATACTGTGGCAACATATACAAATTTTAAAGGCCTTTCAAAGGTTTAAAAATTTCATTTAAAATCAAATGCCCCCCGTGCCAGTTTGGTGTGATCGTGGCACACAAATCTCCCTCAGACCAGGCAAACATGAACTCTTGTCTGCCTTCTCCCAGGAATGCCCCTGAAGCATGTCAGATCAAACTCACCCTTGGGAAAGACGATCTTGGATAGGAGTGAGGTTCTTTGTGCCATTTTTTTCTCTGGAATCTATCAACTACTTTATATAAAGGGAAAGGATAGAGAAAGGGGGGAGGGGAAGTGAGACAAAGAATGCAATGAAAAAAAGCCCATAAACAATAACTATTTAAATGATACACCACAAATCCTCCACTATCCTGAACCCTTAGGGAATATATCATCCAGGGTAGATGAGTTTTCTAGATAATGATATTCTGTCCTTTTAACACCAAACCTTTTTTCATTTTAAAATAATTTTCCACAGAAATCATAGTGCAACATATCATTTCCCTACCTTCTTAATATATTAAATTGAAAATATATTAAATGGTAAATATTTAAGTAAAGTAAATTTAATTTAAATTTAATACACTAAAATGTAATAATTATTAATTAGATAATATTAATTAGCTATTAATTAACCAGTTGTTTGGGACACAACAGTTCTTAATTTAAAATGAATATCACATATAGGGCAATGGGGAAGCATGCAGTCCCTCATTCAGTCAATGAGTATTTATTAAGGGCTTATACGTGGCAAGTATTGTGCTAAATGCCAGAGACATGAGACGGCTAAAATGTATAACCCGTGGAGAATTTTGAGGAACAGAAGTAAAAGATTTCACCAGGAAAGAGAGGTGAGGCTGGTCACATTAAGGTTGAGTAGTGACAGGTGATGGCCGAAGGGCTCAATTCATACCCTTCTGAAGGAAAAATTGAGAAACTCCTCTAACAGCTGGGTGGACCTCCCATCCCAGTAATTAATTATTAATAAATCATAATGAATAAATAATAAATGATATTTGGTAATGAAAATTAATTTATTAATTTTAAACAAGTATTTAAATTATATTTAAATATTCAATAAAATAAAATACATTTAATATTAAATTTAAAACATTGAAATATATTAAACATAGGCATTTCCCTATTTTCTTAAATGATGTATTAAACTTAATTCAATCTTTTCTTTAAGTGGATGGGATAACTTTGGACTAGTAAAGTCCTCCTGAATCCTTTCTGTTTCTCCTACCAGTGAGCCCCTTGACAAGGTTGACTCGTTGTTATAAAGGAGTCACAAATAAGGTCCTTATTCTAACACTAAGATATCTCTTGACTAGATCTCCCTCTTGCCTGTCTTGTATCATTGAGTTAATCCCACAATGACTATGAAGTTCAAAAGTGCTGATCCTTCATCTAATACCTCAATTGCTGAAGAAGTTAGTACTTGAGCTTATACCTTTGGACTAGGCCTTTTGAAAGCTGGAGCAAAGACAGAAGAGCTAGGACTGAAAAAACCTGGTCAGATGCACAGAGATTCTAGTTTTCCAGAGGTAGCCCTGCCATTGGGTCCTGGGGCCCCTCTCAGAAATCTTGTGGTCCTGGGTAAAGAACCACATGACTCCAATGATAACAGAGGGCAGAGATGGTGGGGAAAAAAGAGCAGTAACATGAGTTCTTTTTAGTTTATTATCTTTTATCTAGTAAAGGAAAGCCTGAAATATGTTCAATTTATTTTTTCTGGCTTCATGGTCTTTCCTCTCACATGACCCTCCAAAAGGGTCACATTTGAAGACCAAACTATCCTCAGCCATCCCTATAAAGATTCACCCTTGCATACCATGTTATCTCTTTAACAAGGAGCTAGATAGGAGCTACATAGCCAACCTAATGAGCAGAGAGAGCTCATAAACCAAACCCGGGAAAAGCTTCTCCAACACTATGTATCCTACTTTCAAAATAACTTGGCCATTCTACTACCCACCAAAGAATTGCCTAAGAACTTTGTCAGTCCTCTAGTCAACCCAAAACGTGTCATACAAAGTGTGCATTTCACCTGGAAAGGTCCTTAGAGGTCATTGACTCCAAAGTCCTCATTTTACAAGGGTTTTACAGTTAGTATTTGAGGCAGGATTTTAACCCATCTTCCTGATTACAAGTCCAGTGCGCTACCTACTACATGATGTTGCCTTGCACTTATCCCCACAGTTCCCATTTTTAAATGAGTTTTCCCCTATGGCTGGAATGTACTCCCTTCTCACCTTCATCACCTCTTTTTTATATAATATTTTTTAATTTTAAACTTAAATATAAAATGAGAAAAGGAAAAAAAAACAAATCATTGCTATGTACACAGCAGACCATAGGAGACGATTCAATATGAAACAAAAAATTTCCACTTCGAGAAAACCTATATAATAAATACTACACACTGTTTCAAAGCTTCCTGGCTTTTCTTTACTTCCTTGTTGGTTTTCTTTTGTTTTCTACTGTGCACTTTTTACTTTATTTTTTCCTTTCCCTCTCCCCCTCCCCACCCTAAAGAAGGCCACAATTAAGCATAGATATACATACACACATATGTATATATGTATGTATACATGTATACACACATAGATATATACATAGATATCTATAAACATATACATACACTCTCATACACACATATCTATAAGACCATACTATGCTTATTTCCACCTGTCATCTGTTTCTCTGAAGGTGGATAACATCTTCCTTCATAGGTCCAAGTCCATGTTTTTCTAAATCAACCAGCTCATTATTTTCTACACCACAGCAATATTCCAACCCAACCCCATCCTTTCTGAGAGATTGTCTATGAAAGTTTTCCCCCAGTTTTCTGCATTGCTTCTATTCTTGGCTACATAAGTTTTACTTATAGAAGAAAATTTTAATTTAAAATAATTGAAATTATCCTTTTTATACTTCAACAATGCTCTCCTTTTTAAGTTAGTTTAAGTTCTGATGCTACTGAATCTACTTCCTCTACTTCTTTTTTCCTGGTTTCTTTGAAGTTCCTGACCTTCTGTTCTTCCAAATGAACTTTGTTATTATTTTTTCTAAATCAGTAAAACAACTTTTTAGTAATTTAATTGGGATGAAATTGACTAAATAGATTAGTTTGGTAAATTTGCCATTTAAACAATTACATTGGCTTTACCTACCCATGAACAATAAATATTACTTCAATTATTGAGATCTGAGTTTATTTGCATAAAAAATGTTTTATGTTTATGTTCATATGGTTTCTGTGTCTGTTTGTGCAGGTATAGGATGAGGTATTTTATACTGTCTAGAATTTTAAATGGTCTAAAGCTATATTAAATAATATTGCTGACACAGCGTAGTTTCACTATTTTTTACTTTTGATTAACTCTATTTAACTTTAACATCATGATTAATGTCCCTGCTTTTTTACATAATACATTTTACTCCTGCCCTTTATTTTATCTTTGTGTGTACCTCTCATTTTTATAATGTTTTCTGAAGGCAACATACTGTTGAATTCAAAGGTTTAATCTGCTATCCATTTCTATTTCATGGGTAAATCTGTCCCATTCACATTTTAAGCTACAATTTCTTGTGTATTTTCCTCTTTCCTATGTTTCCTCGCTATCCTTCTCACTCTATTTACCCTATCTCTCTTCACTCCTCTGCCCTCCTATTCCATAACCTACCCACTCCTGTAAAAGTCTCTCCCTTATCCTCTCCCCCACCTTGTCCCCTTGTCCTCTTATTTCTTTCAGAATTTAGAAGACATTTATACCCTTCTAGATACACACACACACTCATACATAAACACACATATACACACACTCATATATACATACACATACACACTATAATTTTCCTCTTTAACCCATTCCCTATGATTCCAGCACTACCCACCCTCCCCCTACTATGTTCTTCTGTGTTGATTTTTCCTTTTATGCTTTATTTGTATAATTACTCCTTTTTATCTCTTCCTATTTTTTAGAATCACCCCATCATACTCTGCTCAGTCCAAGCCTTTTTTTCAAGCTACCCAGATATAAATGACAGTCATAAAAAATTGATAATATTTTCACATATAAGAAGTAAACAATTTGACCTTATTAAGTCCCTTATATTTGGTCTTTAATGTTTAACTTATATTTCTCCTAGATGTTATATGTTGAATTTTCCCTTAAGTTCTGGGTTTTTTGTCACAAAAACCTGAAAGTCTTTCGGTTCATTAAATATCCATTTTTTTTCATTCAGGATTGTACTTAGTTTTCCTAGGTAAGTTACCCTTGGTCACAACCCCAGTTCTTTTGTTCTACAAAATATAGTATTCCAAGACCTACAGTTCTTTGACATAATAGCTGCTAGGTCTTTTGTAATCCTTATTATAGCTCGATGATATTTGAATTAGTTTTTTTTTCTTGTTGCTTCCAATATTTTCTCCTTAACCTGAGAGCTTTGAAACTTAGCTATGCTATTCCTTTAAACTTTCCTCCTGGGGTCTCTTTCAGGTAGTGATCAGTGGGTTTTTTTTCTATTTCTGTTTTGCCTTCTTGTTCTAGAACTTCAGGGCAATTTTCCTTGATAATTTGTTATGATATTGTATCAAGATTTTTTTTTAATCATTTTTCAGGTAGTCTGACTATTCTTATATTATTTCTCCTTCATCTGTTCTCCAGATCAGTTGTTTTTCTGATGAGATGTTTTGCTTTCTCTTCTATTTTTTCATTCTTTTGATTTTGTTTTATGATTTCTTGGTGTCTTGGAATATCATTAGCTTCACCTTTCCCAATTCTAGTTTTCAAGATATTATTTTCTACCTTAAGTTTTTGATTCTCTATTTCAAGTTGGTTGACTTTTTTTTCATAATTTTCTTGGATTGATCCTAATTTTTTTCCCTAATTTTTCCTCAATCTCTCTTATTTGATTTTTTTCTTTTTTTTAAATTTATTTTTATTTTTAGTTTACAACAGACGGTTCTACATAATTTTGAGTTCCAGATTTTCTCCCCTCCCTCCCCCCTCCCTCCCCAAGACGGCATGGAATCTCATATAACTACCACGAATGACTTCTCATTGAATTAATTTATACACTAGTCAGGTTGCGGAGAAGAATTACGACCAATGGAATGAATTCTTATTTGATTTTTAAATTTCTTTTAAAGCTGGTCAAAGAACCCCTTTTGTACTGGGGACCATTTGACATTTCTCATTGAAAAGGGAGTGGCTTTCTTAGCTCCAATTTCTTCCTCTGAATATGAAGCCAGATCTTCTCTATCCCCATAGTAACTATCTATAGTTGGGTTCTTTCTCCTTTGCTTACTCATTTTTATTTATTTATTTTTTGTTTTATTTTGTCTTCAGCAGCTATTAGTTTAACCAAGTTGTAGCTCCAAGGTATGGGGGATGATGTCCCAAGTCTAAGGTCCTTCTTACTGTTATCTTCTGAGGTCTGTCTGGGGGCCCAAACTTGAGCTCTCTCCTCCACTCCTAAGTCACAGTTAGGGTCCCCAGCTACATTGTCCAGCAAATGATCTTGCTCCTTGTGGTCCCTCCAATGACTGCAAACTACAGCTGTCCTCTCTGCCCCAAAACTGAAACTGGGGACTCTGCTCTCCTGCAGGTGACCACAGCCAACAGGGTCCCCACCCCTCGCTGATGCACTCACCAGGTATGTGCCAGCTCCTTCTCCCCATAGCCACAGCACTGGACACGTCTGGTCAGCATAGCTGTATAGCTGTGCCTCGTGTCCCTCAACAATGCTTCCACTTTAATCTTCTCCTACTCAGCCATCAGACCCCACACTGTCCCTGAGATAACAATTTCTAAGACTGTGGCTGCCTCCCAACTCAGCTGCCCCCAGGGCTCATCATTTGTTGATTCTGCAAAGTTGTCCTGGAGGTGTTTGTATTTCTTTCAGGCCAAACCTCTGCCCCAGGAGGTCAGTTCTTTCCCTGGGTCTTCTCAAATTGCCTTAGGAGGACCACTGCTTTACCTGGTGTTTATTTCTGCTCCTCTGAGGCAATATTGTCTTGTTTTGTGGAGGAAATTTGGAGAGTCAAAAGTTTTCTGACCCACACCCCTATCTCCCCAGAATCTTCTCCCTTCATCACCTCTTAAAAACTTTAACTGCTTTCAGGGCCCAGTTCAGGGCCCAACTTCTATGGGAAGCTTTGTCTAATCTCCCATCCATCCTCATCCCAATGCTCTCTTTTTCCTCAAATTATCCTGCATGTAAGTGTTTACATTTTGTATCTCCTCCCTCTCACTCCACATCTCCCCTCAAATGAATGTAATTTCCTTGAAGACAGAAATTTACATTTTTGTCCTTGTATTGCCAATGCCTAGCACAATTCCAGGCACATAGAAATATTTAGGTTGAGTTGAGTTGAAGATCACACAGGCTGACTTGTACCACACCTTATGAGGTGCCCGCCTAGGAACAGCCAAAGTGTCATACAATCAGGCAACCAACATGGCCTTGGACATCCTTCACAGAGGAACATCTGTGTTGTCTTCTGTAACTTCCATATGAAAGGACCTTCCTGGAAACTGAAAGAGAAGGCAGTAGACCTTTTCCCTATCGTTTGGAGGGTATGTCCCATGATCTAGAAACTAGCACTACTCCTTCATACCCTGCGATCTGCTCTTCTTTTTTAGCATCACTTTGACCTTAAACTATAACCTTTGAGCCATGTGGATGGGCAGGGAGAATACAACATTTCTAAGATGACAGAGCTGCTTTTAGTACTCGAGAATTTTAAGGAACTGAAAAGAGGCTACGGTAGTTGACCCAAAGTATTTAGTGCCCCAGAATCTGTAGACCTTCTGGAACCACTAGCCCATCCTATGCTAATCTTGAAATCAATGCAAATGTTGGGGGCAGGGATGGCTAAGCCCATGATATTCCTAGAACTACAAACTGAGTCATAAGCAAATCTAGCCCATGACCAAGTTGGTGTATTACAACACAGTGAGAATAGAGAATGCAAGCAGCCACAAAAAATATCTAAGCCTTGGATGGAACCAGACAAATGGTCAGTGCCTATGAAACACCCTGAATCTTGACTCTTGATCTGCTACTTCCCTCCCAACCTGAAACTCTATTTTGTAACTGGTTTCTTGCCTCCATCTCAGTCTCTGGGATTTCTGGGCTTCCTAGAAACCCTGGCACCAACTCGAGTTTATGTTTACTAGGCTGCTAAATTGGACTTTGCTCTTTTTCCCAGGAGTTTTTTGCATTTTCCATGCCCTAGTATCTTGGGGTAGGGTAGGATAAAACAGACACTATAGCTTTCTTCAACAACTAGGTGTTAACATACAGAAGAGAGATTAACCCCAGGGGCAGACACAGGAACAATGGAGAGAAGTTGTAGAAAGGTAGATTTTTGCTTAATATAAGAAAATTTTCCTAGAAAATTGACCAGCCTAATAATAAATAGGATGAGTTGCCTCAAGAGCCAGTTAATTCCCTATCCCTAGAGGTCTTTTGGTAGAGGCTAGATGACAGGTCATTGGGAACATAGGCATTGGCCCAGTGGACTGCATACCATGGATATAGCATTCTCACTGGCCCTTCCTCTGAAATCTGGCACATATTACCCACTCTCTATGCATAACTATGGCTGAAGATATTGCAAAATGGACTCTTCAGATATGGATGGGGATAGACAGCTTCTGAGGGCTTTTCTAACTTTCATGCTTGTGATTCCAGGCAGCAAATATTTAGCAAATGTCAAATATGTGTGACATATTATGCTAGGTATCAGGGACCCAAAGATGTAGAACTCCCTGATTTGAAGAAGTTTATGATCTGACAGAGGGAATAGACACCTACATGACTAAGAATAATAAAGAGTAGAATGTGAGATGGGCAAAGGAGAGATACAGATCAATTCCTGGAAATAAATTGAGGAGCGAACAAGTATATAACAAGCATTACCATAGGCATAGGGGAACATGCACATTGAGGCCTCAACCTCAAGCTCTTTGCCTATTAATAATGGGCATTTATGCAGCAATTTAAGGTTGGCAAAATAATTCTACATTATGTTATCTCAATTCATCCTCACAACAACCCTATGAGGTAGGTGCTATTATTAGACTTATTTTACAGATAAGGAAACTGAGGCTGAGAGGAGTTAGGTGACTTACTTGCTCAGAGGTCACAGAGCTGGAAGTCTGAAATAGTATTCAAATTCAAATCTTCTTGATTCCATCTATTACTCTAACGACTTAACTACCTAGTTGCCTCTTAGAATCACTCTGGTTAAATTGATTTAAAAAAAAACAACTTGGGGCAGCTAGGTGGTGCAGTGAGAAGAACACCAGCCCTGGAGTTAGGAGGGCCTGAGTTCAAATCCAGCCTCAGACACTTGACACACTTACTAGCTGTGTGACCTTGGGCAAGTCACTTAACCCAAATTGCCCTGCCTTCCACCCTCCAAAATTTTTTTTTTAAAAAAAGACCAACTTAACTAACATGGATTAAAGGTCCATTGGAGAAAAACTAAGGCAATCCCCATTAAGAAATGAGAAGGGAGAAAATATAAGGGATAGTTGGCTCAAGAAGCAGAAATGGGAGTTTTAGGAATAGAATAACCACCTTATCCTTCCAAAAACATAGTGGAGAGGAAGATGTCACAATGATGGGCAAGGCATCTTTCTACTCAAAGGAAAAGTCCCTCTTCTTTCCACCAGAAGTGCAGCACTGCCATGCAGAAGCAGTCCTGCCTCCTATGTGGACAAAAAAGCCTGCAGGCAAGGGGCTGAGCCAAGATGGTGGCTTGAAAACAGGGACTTGTTTGAGCTCTCCCCCAAATCCCTCCAAAAACCTGTAAAAATGACTCTAAACAAATTCTAGACCTACAGAACCCATGAAATAACAGAGAGAAACGTCTCCAGCCCAAGGCAGCCTGGATAGTGGTTGGGAAGGATCTATCGCACCATGCTGGGAGTAAAAGCGAGTCCAGCATGGGCCATGCCAGGACAGATGGGGCCGGAGTAGACTGGATGGAGCAGGCCTTGGGGCCATGAATCACTGAGCTGTGGCAATTACCAGACTTCTCAACCCACAAACACCAAAGAGAATTGAGCAGGTCAGTGGGAAAACTGCTGGATCTGGGTGAGGGAAGTATGTGGTCTGGCCGCAGCCCTGGGGTGGTTGAGGTGGCTGCAGTGGCAACAGCAGCAGCAGTGGCAGCTGCTTCTGGCCCCAGGCCCACAGACAGTGGGAGGAATCAAGTGGCTGATCAGAGCAGGAGTGCAGAGATCTCTTTGCTGATGCTAAGGCAGCACTTTCTAGCTTTGCTCTGCTTGGATCTGGGTCGCAGTCCTGGTTGGAGGTCCTTGGGGGAGGAGAAGCCCTAGTGTGCCAGAGCTTGCAGTGACTGTGGAGAGGGAGTCTTCCTGGTGGTTACACAGCTGAAAGGAGTGCCTGCATTCAC
The DNA here is from genome assembly GCF_011100635.1 of Trichosurus vulpecula. Taxonomy (NCBI): domain Eukaryota; kingdom Metazoa; phylum Chordata; class Mammalia; order Diprotodontia; family Phalangeridae; genus Trichosurus; species Trichosurus vulpecula. The sequence continues at coordinate 99,599,745 of NC_050574.1, read as the reverse complement.
AGACCAGAGCACAGACCAGGAGAGGAGCATCATACCAGCTCAGAATAGAAGCAGCTCTAAAAACAGCAATGTGAAACCCCTGAAACTTGGGACAAAGCTCTCTCAACTCTGGAAGCAGTCATACCCTGACAAAAAGCTCAAGAGTCAAGTAATTGGCTGGGGAAATAAGTAAGCAGCATAAAAGGACTCAAACTATAGACTCTTTCTTTGGTGACAAAGAATATCAAAACATACAGCCAGAAGAAGTCAACAAAGTCAAAGATCCTACATCAAAAGCCTCCAAGAAAAATACGAGTTGGTCTCAGGCCATGGAAGAACTCAAAAAGGAATTGGAAAATCAAGTAAGAGAAGTAGAGGAAAAATTAGGAAGAGAAATGAGAGTATTACAAGAAAATCATGAAAAACAAGTCAATGACTTGCTAAAGGAGACCCAAAAAAATACTGAAGAAAATGACACCTTAAAAATAGACTAACCTAAATGGCAAAAGAGCTCCAAAAAGCCAGTGAGGAGAAGAATGCCTTAAAAGGCAGAATTAGCCAAATGGAAAAGGAGGTCCAAAAGACCACTGAAGGAAATACTGCCTTAAAAATTAGAATGGAGCAAGTGGAAGCTAATGACTTTATGAGAAATCAAGAAATTATAAACCAGAACCAAAAGAATGAAAAAATGGAAGACAATGTGAAATATATCATTGGAAAAACCACTGACCTGGAAAATAGATCCAGGAGAGATATTTTTAAAATTATTGGACTACCTGAAAGCCATAATCAAAAAAAAGAGCCTAGACATCACCTTTCAAGAAATTATCAAAAAAAACTGCCCTGATATTCTAGAACCAGAGGGTAAAATAGAGATTGAAAGAATCCGCCAATCACCTCTTCAAAAAGATCCCAAAAAGAAAACTCCTAGGAATATTGTAGCCAAATTCCAGAGTTCCCAGGTCAAGGAGAAAATATTGCAAGCAACCAGAAAAAAACATTTCAAGTATTGTGGAAACACAATCAGGATAACACAAGATCTAGCAGCTTCTACATAAGGGATCAAAAGGCTCAGAATATGATATTCCAGAGGTCAAAGGAGCTAGGATTAAAACCAAGAATCACATACCCAGCAAAACTGAGGATAATACTCCAGGGAAAAATATGGAATTTCAATAAAATAGAGGACTTTCAAGCATTCTTGATGAAAACACCAGAGCTGAGTAGAAAATTTGACTTTCAAATACAAAAATCAAGAGAAGCATGAAAAAGTAAACAGCAAAGAGAAGTCAGAAGGGACGTACTAAAGTTGAACTGTTTTGTTTACATTCCTACATGGAAAGATGATATTTGTAACTCATGAGACCTTTCTCAGTATTAGGGTAGCTGAAGGGAATATACATATATAGACAGAGGGCACAGGGTGAGTTGAATAAAATATCAAAAAAAAATAAAATTAAATTAAGGGGTGAGAGAGGAATATATTGGGAGAAGGAGAAAGAGAGAGATAGAATGGGGTAAATTATCTCAAATAAAAGTGGCAAGAACAAATAGTTATAATGGAAGGGAGAAGAGGGTAGGTGAGGGGGAATGAGTGAATTTTGCTCTCATCAGATTTGACTTATGGAGGGAATAACATACCCACCCAATTGTGTATCTTACCCTGCAGGAAAGTAGGGGGGAAGGAGATAAAAAAGGGGGGACAATACAAGGGAGGGCATAGCTGGGAAGGAGGTAGTCAAAAGCAAGCACTTTTAAGAAGGGACAGGGTCAAGAGAGAAAATTGAATAAAGGGGGACAGGATAGGATGGAGGGAAATATAGTCTTTCTTTTATGGAGGTGTTTTGCATAATGATACATGTGTGGCCTATGTTGTGTGGCTTGCCTTCTTAGGAAGGGTGGGTGGGAAGGGAAGAGGGGAGAGAATTTGGAACTCAAAGTTCTAAAAACAAATGTTTTTTTTAAAAAGTTGTTTTTACATGCTGCGATAGCTAAGTTGCTGGAGGTCTCAAGCCAAAGATGTCGGCTTCCCCTAAGATGAATAGAGACTTTTTTTTTCTGGGTACAGGAACCTGAACTAGACTCTTCATTATATGGCCTTTTCTGCCAAGATCCATATAGCCCAAAAGAGAAACTGTTATTCCTCCACAAGCTGCTCTCCTGACTCTCTCTGCAATGCCTCAGAAAACCTCACCCTGAAAACTCACTCCATCTTTGGATTTCAGACACTAGAAGAACCTCCTCTACCCCTGCAGCATCTCTCATATGTTCTTCCTAAAACCTCCATTTTTAAGGAGGAAGCCCAGGTCAGCCATGCCTTCATAAGTCCCCAGGCTGCACTCCTGTGACTCTATTGGATTTTCTCTGTAATGCTCCCTAACCCCAGCCTGCTTCTTTCATCTCTTTCCCCTCCCCTCACTAGGATTTTAAGCTACCTTGTTGTCTTCCCCCATTAGAATGTAAGGTCTTTGAGGGCAGGGACTACCTCTCTTTCTCCTTGTATCACCTTGTATCACCAGGCTTAGCACAGTGCCTGGGACTAAGCACTTAATAAATACTTATCAATTTGATTTGACTATCACAAGGAGATAGATTGGGAGGACAGAGAAGTAGAGGGAAGAAAGGGTGAAGGTGAAGAGCTTCATTTGTTATAATAGAAAACACAGATAAATACCTTCAACATTTCAATATCTCCAAAATCCCTAATTTTATCACTGTTGGTACTCCTTCCTTACCAGGGTTCCCAGACACTCAGTGATTTTGGAGATGATGGCCAGGAGATTTTCTAGCTAAAGAATTAATCACGGAATCATAGAAAAAGAGCTAAAACAGATTTTATAGGCTATTGAGGGCAACTTCTTCATTTCACAAATGAGGAAACTGAGGCACCAAGAGGTTAAGTCATTTGTTCATGGTGACATAGTTGGCAAGTTTCTGAAGTAGAATCTGAACCCATGTTTTCTTATTTCTAGGTTCAGTGCCCACTCAAATACAAATGGAGAACATGACTATGCTAATCCCTGGACAATAGGCATACTATCCCTCCCAGGCCCATACTTGATACTTTTTCAACTTGAGAGGACCTACTTAGACCTTACAATACAGGAGGAGTCCTTCAAGATTCCAGGGTCACCTTCATAACATGATGAGGTACTGCAATAGCTATAGAATGGAGGAAAATGACATCCTATAGATTTAGATAAAGTCTAGTAGTAGTAGTAGTATCCTGGGCAGGATAAAACAGACATTATAGCTTTCTTCAAAAACTAGGTGTTAACATATAGAAGAAAGATTAACCCCAGAGGGCAGACATGGTAGCAATGGAGGGAAGTTGTGCAGATTTTCGCTTAATATAAGAAAATTTTCCTGGAAAATTCATCCTAATAAATAGGATGAGTTGCCTCAAGAGCCAGTGAATTCCTTACTAGAGGTCTTTTGGTAGAAGTTAGATGGCCAGTCATTGGGAATACAGGCATTGACTCAATCTATGATCTCCAAAGTTAGGTCCCTGCCCTTCTAGCACAGAGTGAATATGAATACTAAATAGTAATTGTTTCTCTTTTGCCCAGGAACCCCAAGGGTCTTCCCCTCCCAGTTAGATTTTTTTTTTGAGTTTTTGATTAAAGGGGCCATCTCTTGATTAACTTCTTAAAGAGGCCTATTCACTGAATGGGAATTACCCCACTCAAAGTGAGTACATGAAAAGGCCTTGGCCTGAAAGGGCCAGGGTCTCCTAATACATCCTGGTGAATATCAGGCCACTGGACTCAGATGGCTCTGGAGGAGAAAGTGAGGCTGGTGACCTTGCACAGCCCTCCCTCGCTCAAATCAAAGTCAAGTGCAAGTCACATCATCATCTCCCTGATGTCATGGTCCTTTTAGAAAACGAAGGACAAACACAACAAGGCATTGACCCAGTAGGAGCTAAATGAATATGACTGGGACAGTGCATATGAAGGACCTCTTAATAAGTAGTAAAGATAAATTCCCATGGTCAGTTCCCACTCCCAACCAGATGTTTCAGTCAGCTAAATGTCCCTGCAACATGCCCTAGAGGGTGACTTCTGAAGAACTAGGTTATAATCACTGTCCTGTTTCCCCCACTCTTGAATTTCAGTAAAATAGAAGTGTTATACAAATTGGCCTCATACGATTTCTGAACACACACTATAAGACCTAGAAAGCTAAGGCCTCTAATCAATAAATAGTAAGATCTTTCAAAAAATCATAGTTTTTTAGATCTAACAGGTGTATTTTGAAAATGTTTCCTCCAAACTTATACCTATCAATAGAATATTTCAAAGGGAATAAAATAAGAGAAAAGGACATGTGTTCAGATTTTGCATAGCCCTCCCTTACTTAAATCCAATTCATTTACATGTCATGGCATCATCTCCCTGATGTCATGGTCCTCCTTGAGAATAAAGGACAAACAGCAGCAGTAGCAGCAGCAACCATAACCAGTTGCTATAGCTTACCCAGCCTCAACCAGAAGTGATTAAAAGTTACTAGCATCCAATGTGCTAATAGTACAATTGTGTGGCTTGTATTAGTAGTTGTCATTCATGAACATCACCCCTTCCTTGAGAGAGAGTGGAGTAGGGGAGAGGAAAGGGACAGAAATATTCATGTTATGACCATCAAACCAAGTAGAGTCCACAGATATTAACTTGGAGTTGAAGATAAATACCCAAACTTCTGACCCCAATTAGATTCTGTCTTAATTATGAAGCAGCCAAGACCATTTGTCACCATTACCCTGGAGAACATAACTGAAAGTCAAATATTTTTCTGACCTACAAATAATAGTGCCCCTTGCTTAGGAATGAAACTTAGTTACAGAGTAGGAAAGAAAGAAAAGAAAAAGAAAAAAGGAAGGAAGGAAGGAGAAGGAAAAGAGAAAGAGAGAGAGAGAGAGAGAGAGAGAGAGAGAGAGAGAGAGAGAGAGAGAGAGAGATAAATATAATTGGTATCAAGGTACCAAAGAAACAAATTATTATGCCCTTTGGGGACATTACTTGAGATCAAAAATTTCTTAGCACCATGGAAGTTGAGCCCAGATGTAGCCAGGGGATTAGAACATTGGAGTAATGGGGTAAAGTCATGATGTATGTGCATGGTGGAAGTGATGAGGGCTTAATAAAGATGATGGGCTGCCACTGAGGTATGAATGGACTCGGACTATACATGCACAGCAAATTCATTCCATGGATATATAGGCTTAATAAAGTCATGGTGCAGTGGGAAGAATAGCAGAGAGCCAGAAGACTAGGGTTCAAATCTCAGCTCTTCCACTAAAATGGGGAAGGGGAGAACAACCAGATGATGATCTCTAGTTGTTCAAGCACTTAGATAAATCCAAGTATCTTCTAATTACTTCATGACCCAGGCAGGCACAAGTAAAGAAGAGAGTCCAGGCTGTAACAGTTTCCCCTTCTACTGAGGGGAAATCAAGCTTTGTAATGGCCACATTGGCCCTATTTCTTTTTTCTGGGACCAAGAAGAAGTCTAATCTGTCTTCCATATGACTAGGATTGATTAGGACATGCTATGCTCCTAGCAAGCTTAATTTTCCATTTGAAAATATCTTTGAGGATATTTTTGTGTATTTCTGTAACTACTTTGGTTGTCTCAACACCATATCCTCTGCTATCTTAGTTGACATTTTGATCACAATCCATTCTCTTCCACCAACATTCACTCTATTCATTAGATATCCCTGGGGCAAACATTTATCTGGTTTTCTAAATAAATACCTGAAAAGTACATTCTGTCTCCTTGGAATGGACTTGTGTGGGAGGCTCTGACGTTTCCATCCCTGGAGATCTTTTTAGAAAAGAAGAGACAACCATATCCTAGATAGTTATCTTCTAAAGGCAAGTGGTGGACCTTGCTTTGTTTTAGGGGGTGTTCATGCCAGCCATGTAGAATTCAATCAGCAGGTGGTGCTACCACAAAGTCCCTTATAAGCTGATACAAAGTGATGACTGGCAAATGGGGTAGCAGAATAGAGGGAGTTAGGAGTTAAATGAATGTGACTGCTTCAGGTATGAAGAACCTCTTAATAAAAGTTGGATGGCATGTGTTCTACTGAGAAAAGAGGTCAGTCTCAAGGAGTTCAGATCTACTAAATTTTAAGCTCCATGAAGGCAGGATCCATGTCTTCATTAACTTTGCTTCTCCTCAAGCACTTGACACAATACTTTGTTAGGTGCAGTGAATAAGAGAAGGCAGAAATAAAATCTGAATAGTTTATAGAGAAGTGAAGTCATGGTGACTAGATGTGGTAAAAGTCATTACCAGGGTCCCAAGGGTAAGGTGGGCAAGCTGGATTAGGATCAAAGGTAACATACAAACAGTTGTTCATTCTAGCAAGTTGTGTCATTGGGGTCTGTTGACAGAATTTGCCATTTGAAATACCATGAATAACAACTACACCCCTCAAGGACAGCTCAAAAGGTAATCTCCTCAATTTATCCCCCAGTCCTGATCTCTCTTCCAAACTCACTCCTCATTGCCAACTACCTTCTAGACTACTGCCTATGGATGTCCTCTCTAAATCTCAAACTTAACATATCCAAAATGGAATCCATTCATCTTTCTGTTAAAGGAACCATCAGTCTTCTGGGGATACAGATTTATAATCTTGGAGTCATCCTTGAATATTCTCTTTTTCTGTCTACCCTTCATATTCAATTAATTGTCAAGTGTTGTTAAGCCTACATGCTCAACATATCTCTCATCCATGCCCTTCCCTCTACTCGTACAGCCACCACTTAGTTCAGTCCCTCATCACGTCTCCTATGGACTTTTGCAGTAACCTCCTAATTGATCTCCCTGACTCTTGTATCCATAGAGTCAATAAAAATAACCACCCTAATGCATAGGTCTGACCATATTGCTCCTCTATTCAAAAACCTCCAGTGGCTCCTTTAACTTCTAGAACAGCTTGGCTTTTAAAACCCTCCACAACCTGGCTCCAACTTACCCTTCCAAACTTATTTCACATTGTCGCACTTTCATTGTCAGCCCAAATTGGTCCATTGGTTGTTTTCCGAACTGGCATTCCATCTCCTCTATCTGTCCTATCTCCTCCCATCTCATCCAGTAGATGTCCTAGGATCATCCAGTGAACCCACCCTATTTCATTCATGGATGCATCCCATGCCTAGGATGGATCACAAGATCATAGATTTGGAGCTGGAAAGGACCTTAGAGGCCGTCTGGGCTGGCCTCCCTCCCCATTTTACAGAAGAGAAGCTGATGTCTACAAGTGATACGGTGGAGGAAGTGCTAGACTTGGAATCTAGAAGACTCAGATTCAACTATTGCCACAGGCACTTAAACTGTGTGACTCTGGGGAAGTCACTTAACCTCTCTTGGCCTCAGTTTCCTTATCTGCAAAATGCGGCTAGTAAGCCAGCAGAGTAGTCATGAGGATCAAATAAGATAATATGTATATAAAGTACTTTGCAAACAAAGTGCTGCATAAATGCTAACTATTATTCCTATTAAATAACTTGCCCTATGTCATATAAATAGCCCGCCACATAAAGTAGATTATTGGGAACTATTTCTCCCCCAAAGGAGATCCCAAGGGATTAGGAATGGCTGTCTTATCCTGGGCAACAAGTGGGGCCAGTGGATTCTTGAAGTTCTCTTTTCCAATTTTATGACTGAAATAATCATCCCCAAGACTGTGAAAAGGAAGAGAGATTTAGGATGATAATTTGAGAAAATAATAGGGTCAAGTGAGGATTTTTAAAGAATGAAGATGTGTGATAACATGGAGGGGCGGAGCCAAGATGGCGGCTGGTAAGCAGGGAATAATGTGAGCTCCGTAGGGAGACCCTCCAAAAACTTATAAAAAATGTCTCTGAACCAATTATAGAACGGCTGAACCCACAAAACAGCAGAGGGAAGCAGGGCTCCAGCCCAGGACAGCCTGGATGGTCTCTGGGTGAGGACTATTCCACACGGAGCTTGGAGCTGGCAGCTGGGAGCTGGGAACGGAGTGGAGCAGAGCCCAGCCTGAGCGGCGTGGACCATCCAGACCAGAAGCCGGGCGGAGGGGGCCCTAGCGCCCTGAATATGTGAGCTGCGGCAGTTACAAGACTTCTCAACCCACAAACACCAAAGACTGCGGAGAAGGTTAGTGGGAAAAGCTGCGGGAGTGGAAGGAGTTCGCGGTTCTGCTTCCAGCCCCCGGGGCAGCGGAGGTGGGGCAGCTACAGCTGTTGTTACTTCCGGCTCCAGGACCACCTGGTGGGAGGAATTAAGTGGCAGATCAGAGCAGGGGTGCACAGCCTGCCGAAGATCTAAGCCCAGTTCGGGTTGGGGGTTGGGGAAGGAGCAGTGCCGGTGTGGCAGAGCTGGCACCTCCCCCCCCAAACGTGGAACATAGAACTCTGTAATCTACAAGCAGTCGTACCCCACTGAAAAACTCAAAGGTCAAGTTAGTTGGCTGGGAATATGGCCAGGCAGCGAAAACGCACCGAGATTCAGTCTCAGACTTTGCATTCTTTCTTTGCTGACAAAGAAGACCAAAACATACAGACAGAAGAAATTAATAAAGTCAAAGAGCCTACAACAGAAACCTCCAGGAAAAACAGGAACTGGTCCCAGGCCATGGAAGAGCTCAAAAAGGAGTTGGAAAAGCAAGTTAGAGAAGTAGAGGAAAAATTGGGAAGAGAAATGAGAAGGATGCGAGAAAACCATGAAAAACAAGTCAATGACTTGCTAAAGGAGACCCAAAAAAATACTGAAAAACACATTGAAGAAAACAACACCTTAAAAAACAGACTAACTCAAATGGCAAAAGAGCTCCAAAAAGCCAATGAGGAGAAGAATGCCTTGAAAGGCAGAATTAGCCAAATGGAAAAGGAGGTCCAAAAGACCACTGAAGAAAATACTACTTTAAAAATTAGATTGGAGCAAGTGGAAGCTAGTGACTTTATGAGAAATCAGGATATTATAAAACAGAACCAAAGGAATGAAAAAATGGAAGCCTATGTGAAATATCTCCTTGGAAAAACCACTGACCTGGAAAATAGATCCAGGAGAGATAATTTAAAAATTATTGGACTACCTGAAAGCCATGATCAAAAAAAGAGCCTAGAATGAAGATGTGTTTGTGTAGTCAAGGTAGTCAAGAAAGCATCTGGCAAAGATTGTTACCAGTAAGGGCAGCAGTAAATGCAGGACAGAGAATTCATTAAGAAATTCTAAGCCTAGGCAAGAATAGGAGGACAGAGTGCTGATGGAACTTTCCCCAAGCTAGGAGGCATAGAGAAAGAGAAGTGAAGGATTTCTAAAGTACAGAATCCGAGAAAATAGCTAGTGTCGCGTTTTTATAGGTAGCAAAGAACAGGCACAGTATTGACCTGGAGCTATGGATCAGATCTGAAATGCAGTTTAAAAGGACGCAGTGTTCCTGATGGTAAGGGCTAAGAATTAGTAGGCTGACCTGGTGATGAAACAGGTTAGAATTCAAAAAGTCAGATTGGCATTAAGCCATGTCAAGTGAAATTTATGACTAACCCTGTCATTTATCTATCTGTATAGGGTTTGTGTCCTGGGATTCCTGACACTACAACTAAATGATTTTTGTTTTGTATGTGGTTGGGTGAATATATGGTGTCCTGATGATCTGCTGTGGAGGACCTATACTATGGAACAGGAGTATGAACCTAAGATTTATTCCTGGGGCAGCCCCTAAAGAAGAGACACTTGGTCAATGAAAGCAGAGAAGGGACTGATGTTAAATGCAAGTAACCTTTTATTTGAGGATGCCATGAGTAGCTTGTCACACAAAGGAAAAATGTGCTTGATGTTTGGGAAGTATAACTGAGTCATCTGGCCCCATTTAAAAATATTCCAGTGCAGTGTCTGGGCACCTTTTAAAATGATGAATGTTCTTGCTATTCTACAGCTTAATTCAATTAATATTTGTTGAGCAGGATAATTGCATTGGACTTAGTTCTATGAAAGTGGAGGCATGAGTGAAACCTGCAAAGCACTGGAAAAGACTAAGTCCTAGTCGTTGTCCTTGAGTTTACAATCTAGACTAAAAAGGTCCACAAGGTCTACCATGAAAGTCTACGGCAGGCAATCAATAATGGTCATCGATGGCACTGACTGAAATACTGCTCCTGGGCTGCTGCTCCAGTGCTCACTGATCAACCCTCTGTCTCTAAGCTCCTTTTGCATTTATTTATTCAGTGCCTTATAGCTGAGAACCTTATTGTTTTAGGTAACCCATCAATCAACAGACATTTATTAAGTCCTACCTTTGTTGATGACTAGCTATGGGACTTTGGGCAAATCATTTCACTGGGCCTTGGTTTCCACATATGTTTTCCAAATGCGTTGCTGAGGGCCTTTTCAGCTTTACACGTATGATCCTATGACTTTCTATGTGCCAAATACTGTTCCAGGTGCTGGGGATACCAAAGACAAAAATAAAACAATTCTTATCTTCAAGGAACTTACAATCAATATAGGGTGACAACATGTACACATATGAATAAGTAGAAAAATATGTATAGGATCATTTTTTAGGAGTTACTAGTAGCTGGGAGGGAGTGAGGTAGAGTCCTGAAAAATCTTATATAGGAGAATGTATGTGAGCTGAGCTTTGAAGTAAACTAGGGATTCTCAGAAATGGAGGGGAAGAAGTATATACCACACGTGAGATACAGACAACCTGTGCAAAGACATGCAGATGGGAGAGTGAATATTTTATTTGAGGAACAGTAAGAAGGCCATTTGACTGGGTTGTAAAATGTGAAAAGAGGAGTAATGTATGATAAATCTGGAAAGGCAGGTTGGAGCTAGGTTGTAAAGGGCCAGGGGAGTTTATATTTGATCCTAAAGGGAATAGGGAGTCACCCTTGGAACCTATAGAGTGAAAGAATGACGTAGTCAGATGTGTGCTTTTGGAATATCACTTTGACCTCTGTCTAGAGATGGATTTAAGAGAAGCAAAGACACCAATTAGGGGTCTATTAAAATATTCTAGGCAAGAGATGATAAGGGCTTGTACTGTGATGATGGCACCCTCCTCAGTGGAGAGAAGGGAATGGATATGAACAATATCATGGAGGTAGAATCCACAGGACTTGGCAACTGATTGGATGTGTCTGGGAAGGAGGGGAAGGAGTCAAGTATGAGTCTAAGGCTGTGATCCTGGTGTGGTATTGTCCTTGAGAAAAACAGGCTACCTCAGAAAAGGAATGGGTTTGGGGAGGAAAAGAATGAGCTCTGTTTTGGGCACTTTGAGTTTGAGATGTTTATGGGACATTCAGCTTGAAATCTACAATGAGTAGTCAGAGATGTGTAACTGGATCTGAGAAGGGAGACAAGGAGTTATCTTTATAGCGATGATAACTGAACCCATGGAAGCTGATAAGGTTGATGCGAAAGAGAGAGAGACAGAGACAGAGACAGAGACTGAGAGACAGAGAGAGACACAGAGACAGACAGAGACAGAAAGACGGAGAGAGCAGAGGAGGAAGAGAAGAATCTCTGGAGTAGAACCTTTGGGTATACCCATCATTAGGGGCCATGATATGGATGATTAAAGGAGACTGAGAAGAAGCAGACAAACAGGGGGATGTGTGAGCATTTGGCTCACTTGGTCCTGTTTTCCAGCCTTTTCCTCACCCTTCTGATCTTCTTTTTACCCATTTCACTGTCAGAAAGTATGTCTACAGCTTCTTATCTCATAGAATTTTAGAATTGGAAGGGATCATAGAGGCCATCTAGCTTAACCTCCCCATTTGTAGATGAGAAATCAGAGCCCTGGAGAGGTGAAGAAGTGACTTGCCAAGCTGGTTAGCTACATATCTGGGTCTGGAACCCAGGTCTTCTGATTTCCAATCCAGTTGTGCCTCCTTTCCTTCTAATGATCTCTATCACCCGGCCGACTGTCTTTGTCACCTATAAATTGCTCCAGGCTATCACAAAATTCCTTTCAGTCTAAAACCTGCATCACTTATGTCATATCCCAAAAGCAATCTTCTATCTACAGCAGAAGGGGTACATTAAGAATATATATATATATGATGCTGGGTCAAAGGAATTCTCCTCCCAGCCTGCCTTTCAAACTTCTGTCCAAAGGTATTAAAACAAACAAACCTTAAGATCTTTCAAATGTTGGAAATAGCCATTTTCTTATTATTTGAACCAGTGAATTATTTTTCTTATGATTTATGTGTCCCCTATCTTCCCAATATGACTTATCAACTCAGCTACTTAATTAAACTTTCTATATGGCTCATCTTCCTTGCCTATTTGTACCATTCTCCTGAATACTTAATGCAAATTTAACACCACCGCATAGCAAAGATCCCAAGTCCATCTTTGACACTAAGATCAAAGACGACGTGCTGAAGTGATTCTTGGGAGACAATCTTAGAAAAGAGTCTAAAGACAAAAGTCTAAAGGTTCAAATTACAAGATGCTAGAAATTATTACACAAGAGACATACAGATCCAAGAGGTATATGTTGAAGGCTACACAGACTCAGATGGAAACAGCTGTCCTGAGGTTCAGTTTCTCTCAGAGGCAGAGTGATGTAGTGAATACGGTGCCGAACTTAGAGTCAGAAAGATCTAGATTCAAATCCCTCCTCAGATACCTACTAGCTGTGGGACCCTGAACAAGGCATTTGACATCTCTAGGACACAATTTCCTCATATGAAAAATTAGAGTTGGACTCTGACTTCTAACGGCTTTTCTAGCTCTGAATCTATGATTCTATGAAAGCTCCAGTGGACTGGGACTTAGTTTCCTATGTTGTAGAGCAGGCTGCAAGCCCCGCTGATATAAAATAAATAACAGCACACAGTTCGCCGCATTCCGTGGAGCCAGGAGCTCCAAGGGGGCAGTTTCAGTGAAGCAGAAGCATCCTGCAGGGAAGAATCACCTAGTCCGGTGCATCTGTTCAGTTCAATTCAAAAAAGATTCATTAAGCACCTACTGCATGCTAGGCACTAAGGAGATTAAGACAAAACAAAAGAATACTTCCCTCTACCACCACCACAAAAACAGGGCTTACATTCTACTGGAAGGACACAGCAGGTACATAAATAAATAAATTTTAAACTATATACAAAGTAAGGCAAAATAATTCGAAAACGGAAAGAAGGCTAATAACTAGGTGGGTCAGGAAAGCTCTGAAGTGGAAGGTGGCGCCTGAACTAGGAGGTAAGGAGGACGTGCACCCAGACAAGGAGACTCCAGGACGTGGCATACAATCAGTGCTTCGCAAATGCACGTTGACTGACATCTGGGTAGCTGCATGGAGTCAAGAAATGGAAGATTATATAGGGTAAATGGCTAATAGATGGGAAGGAAGGAAGGAAGGAAGAGAGGGAGGGAGGGAGGGATAGAGGAAAGAGGAAGGGAGACAAGAGGGAGAGAGGCAAGGAAGGAAAGAGGGAGGGAAGCAAGGAAAGGAGGGAGAGAGTCAAGGAAGGGAGGAAAAGGGGCAAGGAGTCAAGGAAGGAAGAAAGATTGATTACATGACAGGCACTGTGTTAAACACTTCATAAATATTATCTCATTTTATGCTCACAATAACTCTGGAGGTAGATACTATTCTTATCCCTATTTTGTAATTAAGGAAACAGAGGCAGACAGTTAAGGCAGACAAATAAATGACTTGCACACTGCTATTAAGTGTCTGAGGTTAGATTTGAACTCAGGTCTTCCTGACTCTAGGCTTAGCACTCTATTCACTCCCCCCACCTAACTAGCCAACCAACTAACTCTAACAGAAAGTTGATGAAGAGAAACAGTATGAAATAATATACGTGGGAACCATTTGTGGAGGGTTTTAAATACCAAGTTGCATTTTATCTTTGAGGCAATAGGGAGCCAATGAAAAATTTTGAGTAATGGAAGTGACATGGTCAGATCTGTATTTAAGTAATATTAATTTGGCAGCGGTGTGTAACATGAATTGAAGAGGGAAGAGAATGGAGGCAGGGACATTAAAGGCTGTTACAAAAGTCCACATGAGAGGCAATAAGGAACTGAACTAGGGTAGAGGCTACACGTGAGGAAAAGGTGATGGATGTGTGACGTGGTAAAATTAGCATCGTGCAGTGTGAAAAGTAAGAGCTTAATAACTGTTTGCTAAGTGAATGACAGTGAGAAGAGAACTGGATTGGAAGTCAAAGGACCTGGGTTTGAATCCTGTGTCTGCTCTTTGTGACTTTTGTGACCTTGCGTAAGTCACTTTCTGCCTCCCTTTCCCCATCTGTAAAATGAAAGGCTTAGATTAGATGTCCTCCAAAGTCCTCCATGTCTTTAAATCTATGACCCTATGAATCAACTAGCTCTAAATCTATAATTGACAAGACCTGGCAATTGACTGGATGTGGGAGTTGAGAAAGAGTGTGAGTCAAAGATGGCTCCAAGACTGTGAAAATCGCGTGACTGGAGAGATACCATCAAGGACAGTGATGATTAGTAAGTCTTTAAGGAGGCACTGTCTCAAACAAACTGAGTATTCTCCTGCTGACTATGGATTAGGCCTGAACCCAGTGGGTCTGATGATCTTCATAAGGGCCAATGAGAAGAGATGGGCTCCTTTCCCTATCTCTTCTGGGCAGCTGGCTCAATGAATACTTAAGTTAACATGCTTTGCTATTTCTAACTAACAGCATGGGAGCTCTCTAAGAAATAGACGTGCTGCATATTATGAGAGAGAGGATTGTCTGATGCTTTGTATTTGTATCCTTCACACCTAGTCCATGCACATAGCAGGTGCTTAACGAAGGTTCATTGATTGATGGATGGATCACACCATCAATCATGCCAAAAAGGTTTACTGCCTATTTTAAAAGCCAGGCATGGGTGCCAGTAAACCCTCCTTAGACTGAGTTTATGATTTATTCCGCCTTGAGACAGTCTTACAGAGTATCTCTAAGGGGAAGCAACAAAGAGAAGTCAAGGAGAAGTGAAACATGTCTTTTATCTCAATATGGATTGGGAGGTAGGAACTATGGGAGACTTCTTCCTAGAAAAGACAAACCTAAGCACAAAAGCATAGATTTGGACATGAAATTTATGTCTTCCACATAGAAGGTCACCTAGAAGTCAGTATAGGATTTGGACTTTTTGAGCCAAATCACTAAGTCTTTATCCACATGGAGTATAAGGTCCCAGGGTTTCTCTGTCCGCCACCCTCAAAACTGAATTTTTCTTTAAAGATTAATCTTAGGGCACATTCCATACCACTAGCACCAGCAACTGTTTGTGGCTCTTGCCCCAGGCATCAAAATTGCTAGTTATATTTCTGTCATCTAGTCCAACAGGGACCTAAACAAAATTCCTTTCTATAGCATTCCTGATAAGTGCTTATCCAGTATTCACTTGAAAAGACTTTCAGTGACAAGGAAATTTTTCCCAGAGATCTCATGGATTGAGGGAAATACCACTCCCCACCCCCTCCCCCCGCCAACAACTTCTATCTGCTTTGTACATATTTTGCATTTGTGTAAGAGGAAGGAAAAGAAACAAGCATTTATTAAACTCCTACTATGTGCCAGGCACTGCACTTTATGAATAGTATCTCCTTGAGAGCAAAGACCATTTTCATTTTTGTTCTTGTATCCTCAGCCCCTGACATAGCACCTGGTACATAGGTGAAAGAGTCATCATATTTAAGGGTTGTTCAGGACTGAGTTTACTTTATAGAAATCCAGAATCGTCTTCCTAAGTCTCTTAGTAGACAGTAAGGCAATTTATCTTTCAGGAAGTTATTGGTACAAAATACTGGTTGACTGAATGATGGGTTGGTTCACAGAAAACTTAGGGATGGATTCTCAACCACAACATTCTCTCTTTCTCCTACATCTAGCAGAGCATTGAGTTTTCAACTTCCTGAGAACAGAGGATGAACACGTATGTACCGTTTGTCTTCATTTGAGAATAAGTAGTTCTTACATTCTTGGCAATGGTACGTTTAAAAAAAAAGTCTATTAGCCTGCATTGATATCATCCTAAAAAATGAATTGCCTTACTGTCCACTAGGATCCTTGGGAAGAGGACACTTCTTGATTTCTGTAAAGTAAACTCAGGCCTGAATAACCCTTAAGTATGATGCCTTTTTTCATTTCCTTAATCACTGGTTTAAAACCACCCATGTGTTACACAAAGCATTTACCCCAACATATGAAGATAAACTTTTTTTTTGTAGTTCTTGTTTTTCTGGATTAAGTTTAAATGTCAAACATCCCCCATCCAAACAAAAATCATTGGCAGACTACCCACCCGGTGCTGTTAAACTTAACTGTTCACATGTGATTTATTTGGAAGTGGAGAAAATTGCACAACTTGTTTATAGGAGCTCTGTCAGCAACCAAATAAAGCTATTTCCCCCTTCCCCCCCAAAAAACCATATTGGCATCTGGTACCTCAGCACTACAGTGCTTAAATCTGACTGAAAGATGTCAAGAAGTACCATCTGTGTTATGATTTATGGAACTACTAAAACATGTTGATTGTTGAAGACAAAAAGCCTATTAGGCTGCTTTGAAAACCATATGGGTACATGTTGGTGGCTAAGAACAGCATTCTCCAGTGTTCCATTCCTGGAGCAACTTATAAGATATGCTTGTGACAGATGCATACATCATATATGGCAGTTTGGGGACCGATTGTTTCTAAACTCAGATTTGTTTTGAATGAGGACTTGTAAAGTCATCGGGAAATTTGTGTTGTTCATCTTATTAAGCCAAAAACCCAAATTCAGAGCAGTTTAATTATAGAGAATCTTTGCAATTAGACCCTGTAGGAAACTTAGCCCTGCCTAAAATGTTTCCATATTTTAGTCTTTCTTTTTAAAGCAGATTTCTTTAGGAATAAATCTATTATGATATACTGTGCTGAAACCAATGGCGCTTAAATAAAAAAGAAAGGGTCCCTCCTTTGAGCAATGAGATTATCCATTAAATTCTAAATTGGTCTTTACAAAAAAAAGTTTTGTTAGAGCAAAAAGTGTCTTTAATTAGAATCTGGGCTGAGAGGTCAGTAGAATGCCAATTACTCCATTGGCAGAGCACAGAATAAGAATACAGACCAACTACATGTGGTACTAAGTTTTGAATTCCATTCATCTTCATTATTTTCTCCTTTAATTATTCCTTTGACAAGCATTTATTAAACATCTATTCTGTACTAGGCCCTGTGCTATGTGCTGAGTATACAAAGACAAAAAGACCTCAGTCCCTGCCCTCAAAGAACTTATATTCTATTAGAGGTGAAACAGCTTGTACAGAGATAAATATATACTAAGTGTAATACAAGACAAATACAAAGTAACAGGGGAAGGCATTCATTGGGGAGAGATCATATATAGAAGATAGCACTTAAACAGAACCTTCGAGGAAACTAGAGATTCTAAGAGGCTGAAGAGAAGGAAAAAATGAATTTGTGAAGCACCTACTATGTGTGCTGGGCACTGTATAACTATAACCTCATTTAATCCTCACCACAACCCTGCAAGGTAGGTGCTATTATAATCCACATTTTGCAAATGAGGATGACAGATGTTAAGTGACTTATCCAGGGTCACACAGCTAGTAAGTGTCTGAGACTAGATTTGAACTGAGGTCTTCCTGACTCCAAGCCCAGCGCTCTAGCCACTGTGGCACCAAAGAAGAGAGGAAAAAAGGAGATACATGCCAGCCGTGCGAATGAAAGGAGAGATGGAATGTCATGTACAGGGAACAAGAAGTACTCGTTAAGCTGGAATATTAATGTGTAAAAGGGAATAGTGTGCAATCAGCCTGGACAAGTAGGCTGGAGGCTAATAGATTATGAAGGCTATAAATGCCAAACCTATACTTCCTTCTTAGAACTCTCATTCTCTTTTGCTTTGGAGGGAGAACGGAATAGGGACTCATTTCTGCTTTCAAGATCTCTGAGACACATTTTTTTGGACATGGCCAATGTGAAAATTTGTTTTATGTGACTGTACATGAAGCCTTCCCAACCTGTCAACTCCAGAGCCTTCCTTCTGTTGATAATTTCCTATTTATCCTGTGTAGAGCTTGTTTTGTATATATTTGTTAGCATGTTGTCTTCCCCATTAAACTGTAAGCTCCTTTTGGGCAGACGCTGTCTTCTGCCCTTTATTTGTATTCCCAGAGCTTAGCACAGTGCCGAGCACATAGTAAGTGCTTAATATATATTGATTGATTGATTGATTGATTACAAAAATTTTGTTTTCCTTTTATTTTTCTTCCACTGGGGGTAGGGACTGGGAGGAGGAGAAAATAAATGCTTGTTCATTGAAAAAAAATAAATTTTAAAAAAAACCTCTTCCTAAAATGTCTCTTCTTTTTGTCTTTCTAATCTAATCTACTGAGCTGGACTCTGTTAAGTAAGGTGATAATTATTTCTAGGGGTTTGTAAATAAACTTCCCTTCAGCTACAGTACCCTTTAGATTCCATGCAGTAAGACTTTGGGGAAGAAGGAATTGGGATTGAAGAAAGTCAAATATGGGGGATTAGGCAAGCAGATCATCTGGGATGAAAGGGGCACCCAGAAGAAATGTCCCCAACTTCTCTTCCCACCAACCCCACAGACGTGGCAGGCTGTAGAGAAAGAGCATGGGTACATACAGTATGCTTTCATATAGATCTGGAGTTGGGAGGCATTAGTGGGGAGGGGAGTGCTATTATTAGGAAGGGCAAAGATTTGTAATGGATGATCATAAACCTTTGTCTGGAACAACACTGCTTTAAGGGAAGTTTGTGTTATAGATATGCAAAAACAATTTTCACCTTGCCAAGTAGCAAAATACTATTGCTAATGCGATGTAACTCAAAAAAGCTAGAGGGATGTCCCAGAATGTCACCTCTTTCAGCAGGTAAAAATTAAAATGTAAGGTAGATACTTATCTCCTTCCTCTCTCTCCTTATTGTTTAGCTGAGATTTCTTCTACTGTTTGCTCCTAGAGATAATCTCTAATGTCCCCTTAAGCTCTACATCTATGACCCCATTGTTCTGAACCCTCTCTTCATCTTGTCCCACTATCACAATACTATTAATAGACCTTCCTTTACATTAAAAAAAATTGATGAAAATGTCCATATCCTATTACCCAAAGATTCCACCACTAAACATATCCCAAGGAATTCAAAGACAGGAAAAAAAAAGGTCTCATATATACCAAAATATGTGTAGCAGCCTTTTTTGTAGTATCAAAGCACCAAAAACAATGTAGTTGCCCTTTGGGCTAAACTAATTGTAGCATTTGAATGTAATGGAATACAACTATACTGTAAGAAATAACAAATATAAAGAATTCAGAGGAACTATGGGCACTTATACAAAGTGAAACAAGTAGAGCTAGGAAAACAATATGATGATACCAACAACAAAGACCTGGAAGGAATTCAGAAAATCAAACACTATGTCATTATAATGACCAAGCCTGGCCACAGAGAATTCCCTTTGACCCAACAATAACACTTCCAGGTAAATACCACTAGGGGGTCAAAGAAAGAGGGAAAGGTCCTATAAAATTATTCGTATACACATATATGTATGTGTGTATACATATGCATATACATATATACATATATACATACACACACACACACACACACACACACACACATATATATATATATATATGTATATATATATATATATACACACACATGCAGGAGCACTTTTTGAAGTAGTAAAGAACTTAGAAGAAAAATGAGTGTCCATAAATCAAGGAACGACTAGGCGAATTGTGGCATATGAAGGTAATGAAATATTAGGGTATCCTAAGAAATGACAAATGTGGAGAATTTAAGAAACTTAGGAGGGTTTATATGGACTGATGCAGAGTAAAGTAAACAGAACCAGGAAAACAATTTACACAAGGTCCACAATAATATAAAGGAGAACAACACTGAGAAACATCAGAACTCTGATCAATACAATAACCAATCATGACTTCAAAGGACTGATAGTGAGAAGCCTCTTCTTTACAGTGGCACACCAGAGGTCTGGTATCTTCAGACATGACCAATGTGTTCACGTGTTTTGTCTGACTACACTTATTTGTTACAAGAGAGAGTGCTAAAGGTTGGGGGAAAGGGGGTCCTCATGAAGTGACAGTGATGTTTTGAAAAAGAGGATCAATAAAATATTTTTTAAAGAAAAAAAAGAAAATGTACCCCTTTCCCATCATTGCTAAGATAAAGGACTGTGGGTATGAAGTGCAGCATCTACAACAAATATGGTTGATGGGTTGGCTGAACTACTTTTTATTTTTCTCTTTAAAAAAAAAGTTTGCTGAAAAGGGTAGCTTGGTGGGTGGGATATCAGAGAGAGTAAATTCAGAAATAAATTTAAAGTGAAAACAAAAAGCATTAATTTGGGGGGGAGGAGAGAGCTCTTGTGGCCAACACTCTAGAATGCTCCTGTATATAGGAAACCAATAAAAATAACACTGGTCCATTATGGGGGAGGGAAATAAACATTTCTATAGCTCAGAGATCTATAAATATTACTTCATTTGATCCTCAATGAGGTAGATGCTGTTATTCCTATTTTACAGTTGAGAAAACTGAGGCTGACAGAAGTTAAGTGACTTGCTCAGGGTCACACAACTAATAAGTATCTGAGGCTACATTTGAACACAGGTCTCGCTGACTCTAGGCCCAGTGCTTTATTCACTGAGCCACCTAGCTACCTCTAATTATAATCATTATAATCATAACAGTCTCATTCTTCATGAAATAATGACTGGTCCTCCTAAGCAAATGAATCAACAAAGGAAACCACAGGCCACTGGGGAAATGTACGCTAATAAAAGGGAGAAAATAGAATCACAGAATTTTGAGATTAAATACATTTTAGAAGCTCTCTCGTTTGACCCATACCCAAAAGAAATCCCCACTGCAAGTGGTCAACTAGCCTTTACTTGAAGACCACCATTGAATAAAAAACATCTGCTTCTCATAGAAGTTCTATATAATTAAGAAGCAGCCTTAATTCTAAGTTTTTCCTAACAATGAGCCTATATTTCTCTGTAGCATTTCAACCCATTGCTCTGGATTCTAACTGCTAAGGCCTAATCCTTTGTAGGGGAAAAAAAGGTCCCACATGTAAATGGATTTATTAGGCTAGGTACCACAACCACCACGACCACCATTACTATCCCCACCCTGTCCCATGGAAGAAAATGATGCTTTAGTGAGGCTACTGCATAATACATAAAGGCCTTTTGTTTTAATATACCTATTAATCGTATGTCCCTTATGTGGACACAAGAAGAGACAGATGGGTAGTTGGGCATCAGTGACCAGGAGCTCTTCTGTATCCCCGCCTGTAAGGGCAAGCAAAGTGGGACTTTTTACTGTTTTTTCTTATGGAGTGCTTCTCAGCACTAAGGCAATCAAGTTCCTTTGAGGGAGTCTTGCCTTTGTTTGCAGAAAGGCCCATACCCTTTTGCTAATTAGGTCATGTGAAGTGTGAAGCCCTCTGACCCCAAAGAAGTGTATATGTACTCTGAGGTTAGCGTTTTGTTTGGGGCTCACTCACTGGAAGAGTGTCAGGTGATTTGACTAGATGGGACTCTGGGTAGCTGTTGGAGCCTCCCAGATTTGAAAAACACAGATGTTGGTGTTTCTCATTCTGATAACTCTGAACGTATAGCTTTGGTCAGATAACTAGAAGCCTGTCTGCTGATTTGTGTTATTTGCTCTGTTTATATACTTTCTGCTTGTAATTTCTGTTTGTGTTTTCTCTGAAGTTCAGGGTGCTGATTTTTTCCCCTGAACTAAGTGAATCATATATGTCTGTTTAATTAAAGTGAGATTGTAAACCCCTTCAAGTTGCCTTCCTTAGAAAAGCAGATCAAAGAACCTGTGCTAGCAGCCCTCCTGTGTGCTGGTGTTATTGGCCTTTCATAGCCACAGTAATGGCAAGTAGCATTGTTGTTACACCACCTCTCAGTGCCATGGTACTGAGGTTCGTCTGAGCTTAGTCTGAGGTTTAAAATATGAAATCATTCACATAACAATATTTTGTTAAAAAATTTTCAAATATTAACTCATTTGCCCCCATCCAGGATTGAAAGCTCTGGAAAAGTTTCTGAATATTGTTCTGTTCTAATGCCAGTGATTTACATGGAAAATAGTTTAGAACACATTTGCTGCATAAAATTGAAATTAAAAGCATTAAACTACAGCATTAAACTCCTAGCCCTTCCATGTTTCCAGTAAGGAAGGCTCTGAGGCCCTCTCTAGTGTTCCATCCATGGGGCCACCCTCCTTCTTACAGAATGACCTCTGTGGTTGTCTCTAGCACTTGAACTTGGTAAGAATAGCTGAACAAGCAGCAATGAAAGATCTTGACTGTAGATAGTGTTTAGATCTCTTGAGACATTCTTAGCAAGTCTTCAGCAGCTCCTCCAATGGGCAAACTGAACTCTTGTCAGCTGCAGAGCTGGGACCAATTGTCAGGCACAATTTTTCTTCACTACTTCTCCTCCTTCTTGTGAAAAAATATCTGTTTGAGTAAAGGTCAGATGAGGGCCAAATTATTCTAGTAAATATAATATTGGTCCTCTTGAATATGAATTGGAATAGAAGTCGAACGTGTTGACATTTTCCTGGATTTGTCCTAATGAAGGATAGAGACCAGATCTATGATTTCATTGGTCTATGGAACCCATTAGCCTGCGAGCTCCCCGAAGGCAAGAACTAATTTATTTCCCCCTTTTCTTCATACTCCCAATTCTCAGCACAGTATGCTAGCTTACTGACTACTGGAGGAAGAAACTCCCTCTACCAACGTTATTGGCCTTCATACAATCTTAGAAAATTGCTTAGAGCAGTGAGAAGTTGAGTCACGTCCCCAGAGCCATATGGCCACTATTCATCAAAGACAGAACTTGAAAATGGGTCTTTATGGCTCACAGACCAGCTCTCCATCTATTCTACCATGTTGTCTTTCAGTCCTAAGGAAATCTGATTGAATGGAGCTTTGCTATGGCTGAATGGTTTGTCTCTCGGAGGAGTAATCACACAGTGTATATAGTTGGTATTCCTATTGCAGAGTTGTCCCTGACAGACTATTTCCTCCTTGTCATTACCATGTTCCCTTTGATCCCACACAATCTGTTGTTTTTTTAAAGCCAGAAACCCAGAGCAAATTACTAATTCAACCAGGAAAGAAATAACAGAGTTAGGTATGGTCAGAGCCCCCTCTACTAATGACATTAAATAAATCAATACCGGACTTTGATACTATTGATCAAAAGACAGAAGGAGCCCACTCATGGTTCCCTCCCAGTGTTTCTGTTCTGATCTTTCAGGTATATCTTGACCAATGATTTTAGGCAATTACGATGATTCCCTCGGAGTTTCCAGGGGAACTTCCAGGAAGAAATGAGTGTAGTGACCACAAATAAGGTGTCCTTGCTGATTGACACTATCTGAGTACCAGGATGTTGCAGATTCACAGATAAAATTTGCCTATTCAATTGTGTTGACCACAAAAGGAATAAAGGTTTGGGAGAGTGAGAAGAGTCTGTAGAAGGAATAGACTTTTGTTCTTTTTTCTGAGGGTTTATCCTTAGTCGAAAATAATTTGTGGATTTTTTTTAAAAGTTTAAGGTGGGTCTGTAAAGTTATATAGTCTTTACCTTATCAAAATTATTTTTCATATCTGTATTACAGTATCAGAATATTTAGAGTCAGAAGAGATTACCTAGTCAAGAGGGTTTTAACGTGGAGTTTACCTGCTTGTTTGGTTTGTTTTTTAAATATCTTGAAAACTGTATTTAATTCTAAAAGTAATAGGGAGCCACAAGAGTTTATTGAGGAAGGGATGGAGGAGATAGGGTCTGCACTGTACTTTATGAAAATCACTTTGACAGCTGTGGATGGATTGCAGTGGGGAAAGACATGTGGTAGGAAAACTAATTAAAAGACCATTTAAATAGCCCAGGCAAGAGGTGATGAGGTCTTTAATTAAGGTGATAGCTGTGCGGGTGCAGAGAATAAGAGAGATGTGACAGGTGTTATATAAAGGTAGAAATGATAAGATTTGGCAACTGATTGCCTTATGGAGTAAGAGGATAGGGCTGAGGATGACAGAAGTTGTGAGCCTGACTGACTAGAATAAAGTGTTAAAACGATTAGGCAGCTAGGTGACTTAGTGGACAGAGTGCAGGCCCTGAAATCAGGAAGAACTGAATTCAAATAAAGCTTCATACACCAGCTGTGTGACCCTGGGAAAGACAATGAACTCTATTTTCTCAATTGCAAAATGGGGATAATAGCACCTACCTCCCAGTGTTGTTGTGAGGATCAACCGACATGATGTTTATAAAGCACTTTATACAGCATCCGGCACATAGTAGGTGCTACATAAATTTTAGCTATTATTATAAATTACCAAGAAGATGGGAATTAATTTAAAGGTCTGGTACTCTGGTTTGTACCTGTCATAGATGTCAGAGACTGGTACAGATGATTGATTCTCACTGAAACTTGTATTTCCTATTCAATTGAGAGACTGCCCAGTCCTGTACCATGTTACATCAATGAGGCATTATACTATCCTTCAGGGAGTTAAGGAGTGTCTACCCCAAGTATGTGAAAACTTCCCCTGGTGAAATGAGAACAATTTCCTCCAACAGCCGTGAAGGCAGCTGAAGCAGGAGCTGTGTGTGAGTGCTAAGAGCTTGGTCAGATACTGAAGGTGGCAAGGTTATCCATTGCTTCCCGGGCCATGGCCAGTTGTCCTGACTCCTGCCACTGAACTTCAATGCCTCAGGAAGAGAAAATGAGGCTGATGTGTGACTCTGCCTCACTTAAATCCAATTCATGGGCAAGTCAAGACGTCACCTTGTGGTGTCATTGATACTCTTCAAAAACAAAGGATGAACAACTATTATAGATCTTCTCCAAGTACGTTGTGTTCATGACTACATTTAAGAAACTGGAGCTTGAAGCGCTATCCTGAAACCCTTTTTCTGATCACAGGGTAACTGATTTAGAGCTCAAAGGTACCTTCAGGGCCTTTCCATCTAATCCTCTCATTTTATAAATGTGGACTGGGGCAAAGGGAGGTTAAGTGACTTGCCAAAGTTCACACACAGTTGTTGGATTTGAACCTACATCCCCAGACTCCTAAACCAATATTCTTTCCACTGTACCATGTTTCAACTTTTAATATATTTAGAATTTTTCTTCTCAGTTAGATGTGAGCTCCTTAAAGGTAATGAATCTATTATATAGTTGTTTATGTAGAAGACACAAGGTCTGAATTTTCTAAGTTGTTTTGAACTAAGGTAGCCCAATTCAATGAGGGGAAATTATTTATGGACTGCATTTCCAAAATACTGTGTATGAACTTTGCAGAATGGCAATGCCACTCAATAAATACTCTTATTACACAGGCATGTATCTGGCATGAATAGTTTAAAAAGAGGGTGGAAGCCTTGTGGGTGGTGGAAAGGCACAGGGTTGCACTAAATAGCCTAGGAGAGCCCAAGCAGAAATAGAGGAAAATATAGAGAGACATAATGAGAGACTTCCCATCCAATTCCCCAAAGGTCATCAACATTCTCTAATATTCAGTGATAAGAGAAGTGCACACTCCCTAGCAACTGAACAAAGATTAAAGGGGAAGGGATCAATTTGCAAGTTTTTGGTATGGGTGCTACAAAATACTTGCTGCTTCGTTCTTTTTGTTATAGCAAAGAACTGGAAATTAAAGGAGTGCCAATCAGTGGGGGAATGGCTGAACAAATTATGGCATATGGATGACATGTAATATTAGTCTGTACAAATGACAAAAGGGATGAATTATGGAGAAGCCTGGGAAGAATTGTATGAGCCGATGCAGAGTGAAATGAACACAACCAGGAGAATAATTTATATAACAATGTTGCTAAGAAAAACAGCTTTGAAAGATTTAAGAATGTGCAGTGATGATGCAGGATTTCCGAGGGCTAATAATGAAACTCCTCCTGACAGAGAGGTGATGGACTCAAAGTGCAGAAAAAGAAATATTTTCAGATATGGCCCGCACTGAAATTAGTTTTGCTTTACCATGCTTAATTGTTGCAAGAATTGGTTTGGTTATTTTTTTTCCAACAGGAGTAGAAGTTGGGAGAGTTGGGAGAGAGAGGGGCATTAGTTGTAGTTGTTAAAAAAAAAAGTGAAAAGAGGGTCATTCTCAAAGTTCAGATACATATTTTTTTGGACATATCCAACATGGGAATTTGTTTTGCTTAACTATTCATGTTCCTAACTGAAACTTTCAAAAAAAAAAGAAAAAAGAAAAGAAAGTCATTGAAGCATTTTTAAAATGCACAGAAGGAACAGAAGGAAGACCAAAAGGAAACACAGACAAGCAGGAGAGTTTTGAAAGTTAAATGTTGAATTTATTATATGCTTAAGAAAGAAAAACTGGCTATATATAATACAGATTCAGATTGTCCACAGTTACACTTTTTTTCATTCTGCTTTGTCTATGGAAGTGCTCATTTTGAGGGTGTAAATTGCATTCAGATTTTTTAAAAAGGGGAATGTTTGCTACCTGACTCAATTCCGCTTTAATTAAATGTCTTTGTGCTTTAAATTCATGAGCTAGAGATTCATTAGAATTGAGTCTCAGAGCTGCAGATATCAAAAGATGCTGTTCCAAAATGACACCCCAATGTAGGAAGGAGCAGAAGGTCCCAGAGTCATACGGAGGACTTGAGGAAGTCCATTCTGTATTTGTGTTCTTCCATCCCCCATTTGTGCTTTGTACAATTCACTACTAGGAATCATCTTTCTCTGTGTACCCTCACTCCACAATCTAGCTAGCTTTACTATTTGCTTTAATTGGGGCTCAAGTCCACTTCTACTCATGGACAAGAAGCATATAAAGATCACCTGTCTCAGAGAGACTTTGGACTCAGTATTCTTGTAACCAGTGACTTGTGCCTGTTACCTAGACCTCCTTCTTTAGATCTTGGGCTCTTGTTGCTCATCTTCTTCAGCTTGGATCCCGACCTCATCTCACTGAGAATCTCTACTTGTTTCAATGTGTTTTCCCTTCTGTTCGCCCTCTGGCTCTCTCAGGACTTTGGAAAATTCCTACATTTTAAGATAAGGCTAGGAAGGTAAGCTGGTACAAGATGATAGAAAGCCTGAAATGCTGTCAAAGGAGTTTTTATGTTCCTCATTGGACAATGGGCAACCATAGATAATTTTTGAACAATGGAATTTCACGCACCTAGGGGTTCCCTTTTTTGTGGGCCCCCAGAAAACCTATATCCAATTCTAGGTACTCTGCTAATAAGCAACTACTCAAAAATATTGCTCATGAGGTCCTCATAATATGTTTGTTTTGACTACCCAGTTAGAGGTCATATCAGTTCCAAGAAAAAGACGTATCAAATAGCATACTGAAAAAAGGGAAAAAAGTCTACATTTAGTAATGGCTGAGAAGGGGAGGAGGAGAAGCCAATGACAGAGACAAAAGAGGTGTCAAAGAGGTAGAAATAGAATAAGAATAGTTCCAATGTCACTTCCATACAGGAGATTACAGATCATAGATCACAACCCAAGTAATTACCATAACTCAGAGATAAAGACCTGGAAGGGACCTTAGACATCATCTATTTCAGTCCCCTGGCTTTATGGAGGGGGGAACTGAGGCCCAGAGAGATTGAGATTTGCCCAAATAGTTTTCTTTAGATCATCAATGAAAGCAAAATGAATGAACAAATCTGGAGGTAACACATTGTGGACTAGATCCACTTGGGTGGAGGGGAAGGATTAAATCGATAGAATATATACCCTGGTGACAGGGAGCTATGATATCCATAGAACATAAGCTCCTTGAGGGCAGGGATTATTTCATATTTTCTTTGTATTCCCAGAACCTAGGCCAGGGCTTAGCACACATAGCAGGTGTCTCATAAATGTTTGTTGATTGATTAATATCTTTCATTTTTAGATTGTGAGTTCCAAGAGGTCTAGAAACAGTCCTTTTATGCTCTTCCTATTTATGTATGCTATTATCATTAAAATCCCAAAGAGAGCCAGAGTTCTAATTACATCCAGTTTCTGAATGAACTAAAGTTGCATGTTGTTTTCTGCCTGACTTCCACCCTGTCTGGAAAGGATCAAGTCACTGTGTGGTCTTCTACAAATAATTTAACCTCTCTGAGCCTCAGTTTCCTCACCTGTTAAATGAGGGAGCTGGAGTAGATGACCTTTAAGGTTATTTTAGACTGTCAGTCCCATAATCCTTTGCTGTTTCACACATAACAATCTAAACTAAACCTTAGAAGGCCATAGAGTACAGTTGATAGAGTCCTGGATTTGAATCCTAGCTCAGAGAATCCTTGCTTCATTATTGTGGGGAAGTCACTTTATTTGTCTGGGTTTCAAGCCACTGTATAAAGTAAGGGGACTGAACTAGATTATTTCTAAGGTCCTTTCCAGCTCTAAAATTATAATTCTCTCTCTCTCTCTCTCTCTCTCTCTCTCTCTCTCTCTCTCTCTCTCTCTCTCTCTCTCTCTCTCTTTCTCTCTCTCTCTCTCTCTTTCTCTCTCTCTTCCTCCTCCTCCTCCTCCTTCTCCTTCTTCTTCTATCTCTGTATCTTTCTCATTCTTTTTCTCTCAGTCTCTGTCCTCTCTCTCTCCCCCTCTGTCTTTCTCTATCTCTTTCTTTCTCTTTCTCCTTCCTTCTATCTCTGTCTATCCCTGTATCTTTCTCACTCTCTCTTTTTCTCTCATTCTCTGTCCTCTCTGTCTTTCTCGGTTTCGGTCTCTGTCTCTCTGTGTGTCTCTCTGTCTCTATCTCTCTCTGTTGCTGTCTCTGCCTGTTTCTCTCTCTATCTCTGTCTCTCCCTCTCCCACTATTGGAACCTTTCAATGATATATTTTTATTCCGAGTCATTTGCCAACAAATAACTAAGATTTGTCTCTGGGCAAATACCATGACTAAAGACTAAATTCAGGCTAATGCTCAAAAGCAGAGAATCATTAGGAAATTTATTAATTGTCATGTTTATCCTTCTACTGTAAATTCTAAATCATTTATCTGCATTCCCAGTTATTAGGGCCTTGGTGCTTAAATTTCACAATTATAAATGGGAGTTTCACAGCTCAGTTTTTTTTCTAGTCCAAGATAGCTTTCAAATGGCAATTGTAATCTAGCTTTGTTCTTTTCTTATGATAACAAATAATTATACTTGACAGTGCAAATAAGAAGAATAATCTTTTTTAGGATCATAGCTTTAGAGCTAGAAGGCACCTTATCTAGTCCAATTTCCTCATTCTACCAACGAGAAAACTGAGAAGCCCAAAGAGAAGTGACTTGTTCAAGATCACACAGAGTAAAGGTAAACAACAGCAAATGGATTTGAATCTAGGTCAAAGGTTCCCAAACTTATTTGGCTTACAGCCCCTTTTTCAAAAAAAAAAAATTACTCAGCAACCCCCTGGAAATCTACTTTCTTTTTCCCTTTAATGTTTTTTTAAAATTTACATCATTTCAAAAAATATATAAAATATTTTTAAATGACACATTTTAAACTTAATAATTTATGGTAAGCTTGTGGGTTTTTTCCTGCATTGAAATTTTGATGATGCAACATTGCGTCATGTAACTGTATAGTATCATATTGTAAACAAGTCATTACATGCACTTACTCCTGCCAATGCATGCTGGACTTCCTGACAATGTGCAGACAGTTGCCTGACAACACTTGCTTGTTAAGACCTATCAGTGGACTTGACCACTGATGGGTTATAACTTGCACTTTGTGTTTTTTTTGGGAAAATAATGTAATCACAATAACTTTAATTCTGTTACACAACAGATGAAACCTGTACAAACAGCTTTTCAAAATTCTCTTCTCTTCTTTCCTTATATTTCCATCACCCCCTTATTTTTATTCAACAATCCCCAATTGCACCTGAGGCTATTCCTGCCCCTCCATCATTCCAGCACCCCCATTTGGAAATCTTTGATCTAGGTCTTCCTCCATTTGTGTAGACCTCTGAGGTTTATAAACAACTTAAATTCATTCTCACTTGAATTCATAGCAATCCCATGAGGTAAGGTTTATAGGTTTATCCTCTTTTTTTTTTTTCTATTTCTATTTTTTTGGAGGGAGAGGAGGGAATATGGGAACTGTGATTTCAGATTAGCCAGTCTTAAGGTTGCCTGGGTCACCAAGAGGTTAAGTGATTTGTCCAGGATCCCACAATCAGTGTTCACTGACTGAAAACTTGAACACAGGTCACCTTAACTCCAAGGTCAGCTCTCTACCCTCTAAACTCCCTCTCTTCCCCATTTTTACAGATGAGGAAATTGAGGAGCAGGTAGGTTCAGTGACTTGCCTGTAGTCACACAGCTCATCTCAGAAACAGGATTCAACGCCAAACAACAGCTCACATTGATATAATGGATTTGGAATATAGCGCGTATGAGGTTTGAAAGGCTTTAATGTTTGTTTCTCACAACAACACTATCAGGTGAATTAGTATTGTTATCCTCATTTGGCTGGTGAGGAAAACCGAGAGTTGGGGAATTGGTCACTCAGCTGATAAATGACAAAGCACAGATTAGTACCCAGTTCTCCTGATTCTATGGTCAACACTTTTTCTGGACTTTAATTAAATGGTTGTGTTGACTGTTTTTAACTTGATCATACACATTAGTTCCTTTCTTACCCAGAATAAACAGAATAGGAATTTGTCTTGATAAAGTAGAAAATGGCAAAACACTGATTTCATTTCCTTTTCTCTGTGGTGTAGTAAATAGAATATTGGGCTTAGAGTCAAGAAGAACTGAATTCAAACCCTTCCTCAAACAGATAATACTTGTGTGACCCTGGGAAAATCACTTAACATTTCCCAGCCTCAGTTTCCAAAATAGCAAAAGGGCATAGCAGTAGCACCTAGTTACCAGGGTTGTTGTGAGGATCAGTTGAGATTACATGTGACAGTGCTTTACAAAACTCAAGTAAATGATAGCTATCATCCTTTTCCTCCTCCTCCTCCTCCTCCCTTTCTTCCTCCTCCTCCTCCTCCTTATCATCATCATTAGTGTTTTCAAAAGATAAGTCAGCATGTTTTGTTTTTTAAAAGCAAGCTTTGACTTTGTAAATTTTTCAAGATTGAAACATAAATATGGATGACTAGGTAGGTGTATGGTCACCAAATCAAACCAGAACCACATGTGTCCATTTAAACTAGTTAACCATTCCAGTCTGTTAGAGTTCAGATGGGCAAAGGGTGGCACATATCACAATTGACAGGATACCAAAAATGAATTTTAAGTCCTGGTTTGTATCTGTCATGGGTTGCCAGAGGCTGGCTCAGCTTACTCATTCTTATGAAAACTTATATTTTCTGTTAAACTAAGCGGCCACATATAGATCAAACAAATGTGAAAGAGGCAGAAACTTCTGCAGAAACTCACTCTCTTCTCTCTCACTCTCTCTCTCTCTCTCTCTCTCTCTCTCTCTCTCTCTCTCTCTCTCACACACACACACACACACACACACACACAAGATATCTGAAGTCTGAGAAAAGACTCATATAAGCTTTTTTTTTTACAGAAAAGGAGGTAATGTTATAATTCACAGACCTTTAAGCTCTACATCTGAGAGGAAATTACTGTAAGGCAAGAGCCCCAAATATTAGAAAAAAGGAGAGTCAAATATCAGTTTATAAACACCTTGAAATGACTAAAATGCTGGGCAACAACCAGACTTTGGAATGAATATATCCTATTAAGTTAATCTCCTCCTCTTACAGTGAATGACTAGCCTGGTTTTAGCACAGCTATTGACTCTGACCCTCAGGCCTCAGAAAGAAACTCAAAAATATGGTATATCCTATAAAGCCAAATTTGGTTAGAGAATCAAACTCAGGAAGTGGTATTGATTATTTGTGTTACTAAGGAAACCTAACCACTGGCATTCCGCAGATGTCAGTGATGGACTCAGTGCTAGTAAGCCTTCTCCTCCATCTACTAGGTGATGGGATACATTACATTTAGTTGAAGTATGTTGGTTGTAGGATAAGAATTCAATATTCTTGAGTGCCTGAAATTATGTAGGATGGTCCTACCCAAAGGCAAGGGAGTGAACTAGATGCTACATATGGGCCTTTTACATTTATCTCTGACAGCTTGTGAAACCTTCAAAAATTTGGAAGCCGTTGTCATTTACCTTTGTCACTACTGGTTGTACCTAGTTTGCATTAGGGAGAGATGTTTGCCCTCCATTAAGCTCTCCATTTATCTCAACCTCCATTTTCTTTAACCTTCTGCTTTCTAATGTGCGTATCCTCCTATTCTCTTCTTCTTCCTCCCAATCTCCAAGGACTTTGCCAGTTCAATACAAATATCCTCAGTATTCATTATCTTGCATGATTGTATTAGGAGGGCAGAGTTTATAATCTCAAAGAGGATCATAAACATGTCTGAAACGTTCGGAACTGCCGGATATAAGAAACTCTCAAAGTAGAAGGCAGAAGAATCAAAACATTTATTTAGGCTCCACAGTAACCAACCCATGAACCAGCAACCCCATTTTGATATGTTGATCAAAAGCTTCCAGGCCCAATAAGTACGCCTTGCAAGAGTAACCAGGAGGCTACAGAGAAGCATGATTGCGTAAAGCAAAATCATGCTTCCCCCTCGATGGTAATAAGATTACCCACTGGCCTGAAGTCTTTGTTCAGCTTTCTCCCGTAGGTCAGCTCTGCTACTGGCAGCTCCTGCTTCAGCTGTGTCTGTGGCTGTGGCTGTAACTGACGTAACTGTCGTAACTGCCTCTGTAACTGCCTCTGGCTCCAACTGTCGCTGTAACTGTCGCTGTAATGGCCTGAAGTCTTTGTTCAGCTTTCTCCCGTAGGTCAGCTCTGCTACTGGCAGCTCCTGCTTCAGCTGTGTCTGTGGCTGTGGCTGTAACTGACGTAACTGCCGTAACTGTCGCTGTAACTGTCGTTGTAACTGTCGCTGGCTCCAACCGGAAAAGGAAAAGAGAGGATCTTCAAGCTGTCCTCTCCCCTCTTATAGAGTTTTTTGACATCATCAAGCACTGCCTGAACGACCAGGGCCGATTGGTTCTTGACTTGGCCCCTCCCCCTAGCGTAGCCGTTAACACCTCCCCTCAGCCAGCCCCATGACTCCTCACACAGGAAGTTCTGGTCCTGCCCCGGAAGAGCAAGCCCCAGCGTCCAGGGAAGCTCAATGAGGTAAGCTGAGTCATTCAAAGAAAACAAAGGCCATTCTGGTTACAATGATCAAGCATAACTTTGTTGAGGGGTGTTTTCTTGTGTCTGAAAAGATAAAACAGTAGAGCCCCACTCACAAATCAGCAACCCAAGCTCAAAGTGCTGAAGACACTATAATAGCTAGTTTTCAATGGCCCCAGCCTATATTCTGCAACATTACATAGTGTTACATCCTTCCTTTGCTTCCAGAATCACTCTATCACCCTCGGGGGGCCCTTTTCTTCCATTCCCTAAGGAATCTGTTGCTCCTCAGACACCCAAAGCTCCCATTTTGTAATCACATCAGAATCACCCTCCCCCCAAAAAAACTACTACATGTTCTCTACAATGGATTTAAAGTCAGAAAAAGAGGTCAAGTCACTTAACTCCTCTGGGCCTCAGTTCCCTGACAGCCTCTAAGGTCCCTTTTGGCTCTAAAACTATTATGGTGTTACCCCTCTTTTCTTCCATCTTCCCCAAGCAACACTAGAAGTCCCTCCAAGCGACTGAGCTCATCTCCCTCGAAGTCAAACCCTGATGTATTTTACTTTTAAAAGAAGAACTTGTTTGTCCATCCAGATTGAGAGTGGGAAGAAGAGAAGGATGTTCTTGGTATCTCTGAGCTGTCCTTTCCCACACCAGTACCAGAAGAACACAAGGCCAAATTTGCTGAAAGTTTCCTGGCTTCTGGGTCTGATCTGTTCCAGTATCTCTGCTCATTGGGACTACATTATGAATTTAGGACAAACAACATGGCAGCTGAAAGTGACTTCCTCCAATTCAAGGTCAGGTTAGGGAAACTAATTGCAGAAAGATGTGACACCTACCAACCCAGCCTTGCCTAACCAAGTCTGCCTTGGCTAGGAACCAGACAGGACTGGGCTAGCAGACTTCAAAGATAAGAGGCAAAAGCAGAGGGTCATTTAAGCAAGAGCGAGGGGGTGAAGAAAGGTGGAGGCCTAGTCCCCCTGAAATTTTGCAAATAGGACCAAGATTAGTGGTTAAAGACTTCTATAAACTTGGAGCCTTTTCACTTTGTTTATTGTACACGCTGATTCTGCTTTAAAACGAAACAGAACAATCTGCTACAGTACAATATTACCCACCCCACGAGACAAGATGGTATTAACTAGAGGTGGCGAGAGCCAGAGTCTTGACATGAAGTAATATTTCTTTCCACTGCTACAGTAAGTACATCAGCCAGCTGATTCTGTACCTTTGGACAAGCCACTTGAGCAGAGCGAATTAGAGATGAGGGATGATCTAAGTCCATGCACAGAGTTTATTTGTACAACTTAGGCCAACGTCCTGTTGTTTTTCCTCAAGAGCAGCTTCTTTGGCCTGAAATACTGCAACTTCTACATTTTTTCTGACCTATAGGGAAACATCTAACAAAATAAAATACTGTGCATAAATAAACTTTAAGGAAGCTGTTGAGGGTTAAGGGAGCCAAGGTTCAGGAACCCCAAGACTGGAGTTCCCAGACAGGGTTGTTGAGGCAGGAGTACCCCTCAAGGACCTGAATACTGGAGAGGGTCGGGGCCATCTGGAATGAATTCATGATCTCAAGCATTCTTTAAGTCAAGGTGGCAAAGATTTATTACCCTTTTCAGTGGGCAAGAGTTCTTAGGGAACCTGCAAGCTTACAGGGGTACAGGTAAAGTTTTTATGGGAGATTTTGGAGTAAAACATGTCAATTAGGTGTTTTGGGATGGGAATGGTTAAGGGGTGGTCAGTTCTTAAAGGATCATTCACATTTTGTATCTACTGCGCAGGTATCTTACCCAGAGTTCACTGGGAAATTGCCCAAGGTGGGGGGGGGGGCTACAAAGAGGTGTGGTTTTGACTGTGAAATGTCACTAAGTCAACTAATGGTCAGGGCTGACTGGAAATATCCAGGTTGTTCTCATCAACGTCTTGTTAGACAAGATGAATGTAAGGGAGTATACATTTGACTATATTTGGGATAAATATCAGTAAGGTCAGTCAGTAGTAAATATCATTATGGCCCAGTGCACAGCCAATTAGTATGTACACAGGGAGTCCAAACTAATAAATTCTATAGGTGCAGAGATTCTATAGGTGGAGAGATAAGTGTTTTGCTAAGGCATGCTGCTCTTGAACTGGAGACAAACTGCCTGAAACAGTATTTTGAGGCTAGGGAAAGATGTGATTTTAGAACTGGATGTGATTTTGGAATTGGGGTCCAGGCACAAGCACCCAAGCAGAGGCTAAGGAAAAATGTGATGTTAGAATTAGAGTCCAAGCACAAGCACCCAAGCACCCCATCAAAGCCAGAGCCTTCACAGTTTAAAAGTGCTCCAGGATCATCCCATGAACAAGGCCTGACTATAAGATATTAATGAGCAACCAGATGACTGCTCTTCTACTGAAATCCTACTCATAGGCCTCATTATGTCGGTGGTCCCCAAAGCAGAAAGGGTCAACCTCAGTTCAATTCCTACCTGGCTGGAAAGGCTTTGTAAGTGGGCCTATCAGAGAATCATTCAGTTAACAAGCATTTTATTAAGCCCTTATTATGCATATGTCAAGTACTGCCCGAACTGCTGGAGATAAAAAGGCCAAAAAAAAAAAAAAAGACCCAACCCACAGTTCCTGCCCTCAAGGGTTTCATTTTCTAAAGAGGGGGAGGGTGATAACATGTAAATAAATAGTCATGTAAGTGCAAGATATTTAGAGGGTAAACTGGAGGTAATCTCAGAGGTAAGGGAAAGAAAGAAAGAGAGAGAGAAAGAGAGAAAGGAAGGAGGGAGGGAGAGAGGGAGAGAGGAAGGAAGGAAGGAAGGAAGGAAGGAAGGAAGGAAGGAAGGAAGGAAGGAAGGACAGAAGGAAGAGGGAGAAAGAAAGAAAAAGGAAGGAAGGAGGGAAGGAGCGAGGGAGGAAGGGAGGAAGGAAGGAAGGAAGAGAAAGAAAGAAAGAAAGAAAGAAAGAAAGAAAGAAAGAAAGAAAGAAAGAAAGAAAGAAAGAAAGAAAGGAAGAAAGAAAGAGAGAGAGAGAGAAAGAAAGAAAGAGAGAGAGAAAGAAAGAAAGAAAAAGAAAGGAAGGAAGGAAGAGAAAAAGAAAAAGAAAGAAAGAAAGAAGGCAAATGAAGGAAGGAAAGAAGGAACAAAGAAAGAAAAAACAGAGAAAGAAACAAGCTTGAATTGGTAACTTGGTTATCTTTTTCATCTTTTCTTAGGAGTATCTCTGATTTGTCCCCTAATTAATTGCTATGACTAAAAAAAATACATTAATTAAAGCTACCGTTCTCCCTCTTTTGCAATGGTAAGGTACTATGGGTGTGGAACATTGCACATACTTGGTTTATGTATTGGTTAGTTTTGATGAACTGCTTTAAAATTCCTTTAAAAAATTGTATAGC
Source organism: Trichosurus vulpecula (assembly GCF_011100635.1). Classification (NCBI taxonomy): domain Eukaryota; kingdom Metazoa; phylum Chordata; class Mammalia; order Diprotodontia; family Phalangeridae; genus Trichosurus; species Trichosurus vulpecula. The sequence goes on along the minus strand of NC_050574.1, from coordinate 99,563,117 downwards.
TTACTGGGTGAGTGGAGGGGCAGATATATTCAGGAATTAAGGTTGTAAAAAAAAAAGATTTCAACAGGTTTTCTTTTGAACCAATTATAAAGAATATGTTCAGAGAGGCAATATGACTTAATGCAGCAGCATCCAACGCACTTCCATGGGACATGTTCCATGATAATCCCACATGCTGCTAAACCAGATTAAAATATAATTGAGAAATAATTAATAAAATAAATAAAATACAAGAGAACATAAGAAATGTTAATGTGTTTTCTAAGTCAATAAGCAACCTTCAGGGATTCTTATATATGGTTTTGGTGCCCCCATTTCTATGGGGGTTTGACACCACTATAAAGAGTTGGTCTCAAAGCCAGGAGGACCTGGATTTAAGTCCTACCTCTGACCCATACAATGTATCCCGTACAACTTGGGTTCAAATCCCAGCTCTGCTACCAGCTCTGTGTCTTTGGCAAAACACCTTAATTTTCTGGGCCTTTTTAAAAATAAAATTAATGGGTTAGAGTAGATAACGTCAAATGTTTGTTTGTAGTTTCTATATCCTTCCTCACTGACCCTATCATTTTTTTATTTGTTCGTTTATTTTGTTTGGACTGGACATAGGATTTCATTTGTATAGGGAATTCCCAGGAAGGAAACTACCTTTACCAATGGACAACTAGACAACTCAATAAGACTATATAAATTGCTGACCTACATTGTTAGTCAGTTTCCTCGCTTGGCAGTTCTTCTCTAGGGAAATGCCATCACAGGTCCAGTCCCTATACCTATCTTATCAGATATGTTCAATCTATCTGAAGTTACTTACCCTCTTTGGCCAAGGAAAGAATGAAAACTAGTATCTGAAGTTAGGTCCTGTGTTCAGAACTAATTACATTCGTTCAGTAGCTGGAGCTTAACAATTATCTAGTTAAATAATGAGGGCTTGGGTTTTTTCCACAGAAAGTCTTCCATCTCATTTAAAGACCAGCTCTTTACCACTCAGAGATTACTTGGGAAGTCTCTGGCACATTATTCATCAAAATGACACCCTAAAGATAAATTTCAAGGCTCCTCTTCACTGTCATTAAAACAGCTTCATCAATCTCTCCAAAATTACTTGAGAAAAATCATCTTGGAGATGATGTACTTTGAGGAGTCAGCACAGTACTAGACAGTAATAACATGTTTTATTACAACAGATGCATTTCTACCCCCAAACTAGTTTTTTGGGCTAAAACCAAGTCCTCTGCAGAACTGGGTGGTTTCATTGCTAACCTCTCATATTCCAGTATGGCGAGGAAAAAAAACTCCAATTTGTCATTCTGATAGACCTTAAATGGTACTTTTCAGAATTAATGCTATATGTTTCTTTCCAATGAGATGATAACAAGCTAAATAAGGCTCTGACAAGTTTTAGTTACAAAAGCCCATGACACTTTCCCAGAGCAAGAATACAGGCTCTCTCTACTTCCAGTTTCTTAGCCTGATTGCAAATTGGGTAATTGAAGCCTGCCTCCATAGACTCCCCCTATCATTTCAATTGCCTGAAAGATTCACTTCTCATCTTAAGTGCTTCTTAGCATAACTCTGCACTGTTACATAGTTGCTACCTAGATCCCCGAACAGTAAAGAAATTAATTAATAATATAGTTTGGAGTCTTATTAAAAGGCATCCCTCTATATAGGATTTACAGAAAGACAAGTGGGGGGGTGGGGGTGGGAAGAGAATCACATTGGATAAAGTGGAGAGGGATTAAGTCACGCCAGTGACAGCATGGAGCCATCAAAAGATTGAAATATACTTGAGTTTTAAGGCTGGGATTCCTACGTAAAGCCATGGGAGGTATTACCATGCATTTGAATGTCCTTGGATGGGCAGAGCAGAGCTCCACACGGTAACTATTGGTAACCAAGCATCCAATTTGTTTTAATGAAGGGGTTCATTTTGGTTAGCAACCCAACATTAAAATTCATCCTTTATCTAAGCCTTTTGTCAGCCTATAAGGAATAGCATTATCCAGCTGGATATAGACAGAGCCCTATTTAGACATAACTCAACCATTACCTTCTTTAGGAGCCTTTCCTTGTGTTTCTCCTCTCCCTCCAGCTGCTAGTGTCTTTTCACCCAAGGATATTTTATGTCTGCTTTGTATGCGTGTGTATACCTGGATATGGACACATGTTCCGTTAGAACATAAGCTCCTCTAGGACTGTTTTGTTTTTTAGATCCCCAGTGTTTAACGCAGTAGCCAGAACATTGTAGGTGCTTAATAAATGTTTATTGATTGAGTGCCTGATTGATAAGACTGATGAGAATCCAGAATCAGTGCCACCCTCTGAAGCTATTAAGGAATTAAGATATACATATGAAAAGTGATCACATATCCAAAACCAGAAATCAAAATACATGGTTTAACATCTGTGGCAAAGAACATGTTCAGCTAAATTTTACCTTCAGAGAAAAGCTGAGAAAATGCATCTCCCTCACTTCATCCAAGAGGTGGGGGACTATGTGTATGGTATACTACATAAGGTATCAGACATAATTGATATATCAGTTTTTTTTCTCTGTCTTTTAAAATATTTCTTATAAGGATGGCTCATTGGGTAGGTGGAGCAGCAACCACATTGGCACACCCAGGATAGCCTGCTAGCACAGATTCTTTGATCTGCTTCTCTAGGAAAGATTACTCAAAAAGGGGCTAACAATCCTACTTTTAATTACATTCACTAGTTCAGGGGAAAAATCAGCCCCCTGAATGTCAGAGAAATACAAGCAGAGAAAATACAGAGATAATACAAGCAGAGAAATTAGCATAAAGACCAATAGACAGGACTTTTACTGCCTGAATCAAAGCAATACTGCTATATACTTTACATACATCCCTCGATCAAGAGAGCCCTTACACCTGAGCAATCACGGGGTCTGAACATATGGCTACTCAGAGTTTCAACCAGGGAATCACAAGATGCTTCTCATAAGCAAACCCCCAAAGCAAAACACCAACTCAGAGTATATATACACTTCTCAAAGCCAGAGGGCATCACAACCCTCGTGACTCAGTGCCGAATTAGAAATTATCTAAAGGTGTGAGAGCCTTCCTACAAGCAAGCCTCCCCTAAGTAAGCTTCCCTCCCCCAATGGGCTCTGTGATGTATCAGGATATATCACAGCTATGAGTTGGGCCAGAGCTCAGAGCAGGTCACACAGGCCTATTAAAGGGCGGGGAAGATCTTCCTATCCCATTAACATTGCAGTAGGAGAGGGAGGAGAGATAAATTTGGAACTGAAAATAATGTAACAACAAAAAGCATCAATAAAAATAAAAACAGTACAATTCTTTTTTTCTTTTTCATATAACAGGGAGGCTGGAGAGCCTGCTTCCGGAAAGGCATGGTTATGTGTAGAAGTGCCCTGATCTTCCTGATTTGAGCATCCTCAGATGCTCTGTAGCTGTTTCCATTCTGCTAATCATATGATAAGGAGATGGATTGTTGACTGGCTGCCTGATTGCTGTTGGTTAAACAAGTACTAGGGTGCATTTGAAAGGTACTGACCAGCCACAGCAAGTCTCTGGCTTTCTTCTGATGCTTTTCTGTCTCTGCTATTCAAGTGAGAGAGACAATGCTGTAAGAGGACAGGCCTTGAGTTCTCACAATTCAAAACCAATATGTGGTGATGAAGAGGGTCTCTGTTCTCTGCCTCTTTGCATTTGGTTTTTTCTTGCTTTAGATGAAGGAGACTAGAGGTGGCTACAACCTTGTGAGCTTTGAAAAGTCAGAAGAGCGAGCCACCAGAATTTCAGGAGCAGAAGTTCATGACAAAATTGGACTCCAGATGGTGGGGAACGACTGCTTGACCTAAACCAGCAGTAGCAGAGATGCACTCATCCACTCTTCTGCCTTGCTCCATTTAGAAAGGAGCTTGGTGAAGCCGATGCTATATAGAAACTGTCTGAGCACACTCTGCTGAGGGACTGTGGTGGCCTTAAGGGAGAGTGTGTGCCCAGGTGTTGAGCAGAAATTGTCATTCGTGTGTTTTTGCTGTATATTAACAGATACTTTGTAAAGGCTTTTGTAAGCTCTTTGTAAAAGCTAATTGATGTTAATTGGTTAAATGGATTTGGGATTGGTGGTTAACAGTGGCCAGAACACACTAGAACTGGGGCTTGAGCTAACAGCATCAAAGAAAGTCACCCCAACCCCTCAGGGGTATCTCTAGAACCATGAAGCGGAGACTTAGATAGATTTGCTCTACTTGAGTGAGTTCAGAGTATTGCTACATTCAAAATAATGGAACATATGATCGTGGTGGATAGAAGGCAAGGCTTCCAAACTGGAAGTCATGCAATGACTGGATCCCTCCTCTTCTATAGAGACCTTGATGGCATCCCCAAGGAGTACTGGAGTAGTGCAGAAAATTTCTCCTTCCTTGAACTGCTTCCTCACTGCCTCACTGCCCCATCTCTATCCCCTCCCCATACACACAAATGTTTCCAAAAGCAATGGGAAGTACCCATTCTGCCTCCTATTTGCAACATCAGATCCCATTTTATTAAACGTTTTCAGGGAACTGGCAGCTATCAGGTCCCCATAATCTCAAAAAGAAAAGGTCTGGAGATAGCACTAAGATAAGAGCCAAGATAAGTTTATTGACAACCCCATTACTACTCCTTTTAGAATACTTCAGGCATGACATAACCTGGTTAGTGGCCAGTTCTGAAAAGACCACAACAAGGCCAACTCCATTGCTACTCCTTTTATAATACTTGAGGCATGACATAACCTGGTTAGTGGCCAGTTCCAAAGAGGCCATAGCAATACCTCTAAGTTTTCAGCATCTAAATAAAGGCACATTCCACCCACACAACCCACATCTTTGTGAAAGCACTCTTATCATAATGGAACATCTGATCTTAGGATATTCCTGGAGGATGAAAGTCAAGTCACTAAGCTTGGAACTCCTCAATCTTAAAAAGTTTGCCTTTGACACTTCTATCCCATCCAGGTACCATCCATCTCTTTGCTTTTAAATTTTACTGCTAAATTTCTTGAAAAAGTTGACTATAGCCTATGCTCCACTTCCTCATTTACCCCCTTGAGAGTGGACTTCTGTCCCTACCACACTACCAGAACTATTCCCTTTAATGTCACCAATGACTTCCTAACTGCTAAATCCAGTGACCTTTTTTAGTTGCCATCTTTCCTGAATTCTCCCAGCTCGTAGCTTCTTCCACTTACACTACCTTGTATCTATTTTGTATATCCCTACATAGGTACCTATTCCCTGGGAAAACTATAAGCTTCTTGAGGGCAGACATTGTTTTTTCCTCTTCTGTTTCTGAATCCCCAGAGAGCCTAGACTGGAATATAGTAGGTGCTTAATAAATGCTTATTGATTCACTGAATCTTTATTTTCCTATAGCTTTTGACACTGTTGCTCACCCACTCCTACTGCATACTCTCTCCTTCTTTGGTTTCAGAGACACCACAGCTCTGGGTGTCTCTGAGCCTCTTTACTGGCTCCTCCTCTATTCCTTTCGCTAGCTCCTCGTCTTCTTTTGAACCTCTCAATCAACATGAGTGTTCCCCAATGGCCAATAGTTGGCTTTCTGCTTCCTGTCTCTGTATACTCTCTCTCAACTTTGCCAGGTCTGATTGTGTCACCCCTCTTTGAGGTGCAAATGCAACATTTTCTTGTTTGGCATTCAAAGCCCTTTGTAACCTAGTCTCCCTGCCTCCCCACCCCAATCTCTTCGGCTTTTTACACCTTACTCCCTGATACAAACTCTCCAATCCACCAACACTGGCCTTCTGGCTGGTCCTTGAACAAAACACTCCATTTCTCTGATCTGGGCTTTCTCTCTGGCTGTCCCCCACACCTGACATGTCTTCCTTCCTCTGCTCTGACTACTAACTTCCTGGGTTTCCTCTAAGCCCCAATAAAAATTCCACCTTCCACAGAAAGTCTTCCCTAACCCCCCTTAATTTTGGTGCCTTCCCTGTGTTAATTTTCTCCTGTTTATCCTGTGTATAGTCTCCTTTGTATATTTGTGTTTGCATGTTGTGTTCTCTCATTAGATTGTAAGCTCCTTGAAGGTAAGGGCTGTATTTTGCCTCTTTTTGTATCCCCAGTACTTAATACAGTGCCTAGCATATAGTAGGCATTTCATAAACATTGACTGATTGATTGATTAAATCTCCTTCAGTTTTAACTGCCACGTCAATGCAGATTACTCGCAAACCTACACCTGCAAGAATAATCCTTCTTACTCGTAGATCTGGTCACATCACTCCTGAAATTAAAAATCTTTAGTGATTCTCTTCCCCACCCCCCAAATTGCCTACTACTACGTTTCCAATGTCTCCATCTGGTATTTGAAGCTCTATGAAAACTGATACCATTCTACTTTTCCTGCTTTCCCAATATTCCATGGACTCTATGCTCCAGTCATCATTTCTTTATCTGTAAAATAAGAATAGCAACTAGACCTGTGATTTCACTGGTATAGGAAACTCCCAAGAGAGAAAATTCCTTAGAGCAATGCAGGTTGGCACCTTGACTGAAACTTGTGGTCTTACAGAATTGCCTAAAACACTGAGGTTAAAGTGACTCATCTAGGGGCATGCAGCCTGTCAGCAGTGGAACTCGAATCCAAGTCTTCTTGATTTTGAAACTGGCTCTCCATCTGCTGTGCTGCATTGTTTCTCATCTATAAAAAGAGAAATCATAAATAAAATCTTTCTGTAATAGGGGTGATCAAGGGAAGCCATAATTTTCAGGACTAGGGAAATCCCCTCCCTACCACTTTGCTCAGTCCAAGGAAGAGAAGGTATTAATTCAAGAAGGGTCTAAATAGAGGCGGACCCATTTCTTCTCACTCTTCCCATAGACCACAGAGTGGCTGACTCCTCTTGACTTCCAGCTGCAATTTATTTCTGGCAGCAACCCTTGTCCTCCTCACCAGGGACCAATCAGGAGTTACAGCATAATCTCAGCAAGAAACAAGTCACTCAGCAAAGCTCACATCACTCAGCAAAAACCCGGATCTCACACCCACCTCCCTGGGAAGTGTCCCAAGCAAATCTCACATGATCATTGTGACGATCAGATGAGATATCCATATAAAGGATTTTACAGTCTTTACAGAGCCTCACAAAGGACTTTACAGGCTTTAAAGGGCTTCATAAATATCAATTGGTATTATTATCCAGCCAGTTTTCATTAGTCTAGTGGCATCTCAAGATAAAACTTTGGCTGGCCTATCTCTTGGCTTTTTTCTCTCTTCCCTGTCCTTCTGACAGTTGTGGGGAAAAGGAAGGGCATGTTATTATTCCCACATAAGCTAATTCAAGTATAGTAAGTATGGCTGGGGCATGAATGTCTGGGATGGTTTGCTCACCTAACCTGCACTCACACTGACAAGTCTGGGGATCCAAGATGGCAGTGTATCATGCAACCATTTTTTCACTAGTTTCTCTCAAAGTCCTAAATATAACTCTAGTGGGTATGAAATACAGTCTTATTACTCACCATTTCAGTTCCTGAGACCCCACTGGTATACTTCTCATTTACACAGAATCAATCAGCATGACACCACTTATTCTTAAACATGAAACATTTATTTAACAATAAGTCAAAAGCAAAAATATTCATAGCATTAACTCAATGGAAGGCAAAATCAGGAATAATCGTGACATTTCTTCAGGAGAAAGCAAGAGCAAGAGTAATTAAAATAGAATATTCTCCCCCATAAACTTAAGTCATATTCTACCTAATTATACACAGTGTCCATGGGGGAGAGTTAACGCACCACCACAGAAAACTAGCAGGGAGGCACAAGAGTAGGGAAACCTGTGTACACAGGGCAACTTAAGACTCTGAGTGGCAGGTCTTGATGTCCCAAATCTCTTCAGAGAACAGTATGTAACATATGTCCCCTGCTTGGCTAAACTGCTTCTCCATAATCTGCTCTACTTCTGGTCCTCACAGCCCTCCTGGTAGGCAAAGCCACTGCTGTACTACTTTAGAAACAGCAACAAGCTATTTTAACACAGACCCACAGTCAAGGCACTGAGAAAGTGTCATCCTCTTTCTCTGACAAGCAGTTTTCTTAAGTTAGAGAGCTGCCAAATCCCTCAGATCTGATTAAGGGCTCTAAAAAGTTTCTCCCTCTAAGCAATTGGGCCATTCACCCTTTCCCCAGCCAGCTCTCCAAATAGCACAGGATTCTGCTTTTGTCTAATTAACTCTCAGAAAAACCAAGCTTCTTCTCACAGAAAAACAGATACAAATCCCCTTCCCTCCTCTTTTTCTCCTTCTCAAACAAGACAAGGAGGTAGAGGACAATAAATGTTCTCTCTAATTCTCAATATGCAGACAATACTAGGGAGCAATAAGCCCTGATTGTTCTCCAAAAAGCAGGAAGATTCAGCTCTCAGCAAAGCAGTATCCCTTTTCCCAATCAACACAGCTCCCAGCATAACTCTGAAGCCTTGCTGTTGGCTTAGCTCCTGTCAGCCTCTGTATTGCTTTTTGTAAATAATTTTACTAGTTGCTCTCCATCCCCAACTTCTACACTCACAGCTTCCTCCTCTTCTTCTCTCTTTCTGTTCTCCTTCAACCTATATCTCTAATATCTCAAATTAGTGCCTCCTCATAAGCAGGGATCCGTTTCTAATTTATGATGGGAAACTCAAAAGATCTACCTTTTTGTTAGGTGTGAACCTCTTATTCTTTCTTTCTCTCTCTGAGATATATATATATATGTACATATATACATATGTATGTGTTTTACATTTATATATTATACATATATAACTGTTAGAAATATTTACATTGTAAATATGGTATTTATGTCAGTTATACATAAATATTAATATCATGTTATATATAAATGTAAATTTTATGTGTTTGATATGTTATGTTGTATGTTATTCATATATAAATATGTGTTATATATACATATATACATACATATATCTATGTAACTTCGCATAATCTCCAAATAGTTACTTGGCTTATAATTTCTCAATTACAGTTCTTAAAACTCTGAAATCAGTCACATGCAAATGAGCTGATGGATCACAATGTCCTGTAGCCATCATTACCTCAGACATTGCTCTGCCTTCAGACAGATCCTTTTATTACATTTACTTTATGGTCAGTCCTTTTTTAGGTCTTCTGAATTATCTGTATGTAACATTTGTCTGAGAGTCCATATTTCTTCTCACGCCAATTTTATCAGTTGTCCTTAAACAAATGTTCTTTCTCTGCTCCTTTCTGCAACCAAAATGATCACATATGAATAGGGTACCAGGGTGTGCTCAAGAAACTCATATTGGTTTATAAGAGTTGATTGTTAAATTTTCAATGTGTGCATTCACACCTTACAAATCAGGGATTGATTTATTATTTTGTTACTTGTCGACTCAAGAAAGTGATGGAGAAAAATGCTAATAATGCATATTAAGCTTATAAGTGTGTCATGTGTTTTCAGAGTGCCTGTTTTGAAACTTTTACCAACACATCCATGGGTAGTGCCTGAGTATCATTTGCACAACTTCTGTGTGAGATCAAGCTTTTATTTTTTTCAGGATAGATTCTAGTATGGTTAGCGAGAAGTTCCTTTTTTATGTATGGTAATAAGAAGCCAGGCAAGAATTCTTGATTTTTATTCAAGTACTATGACAATGCCTATGTGTAGGTATATTCTGGCCAATTTGTTAACTGTTTTCCCCCAAAATATGTTATAAAAGTCAGTTGGTTTCAAAAGTACAATAGTTTTAAAAGTTATCAAAGAGACAGTTGGAAAAAGACACTGTATCAAGGTGTTGAGACTTACTCTTGTTTGGAACTAGGTTGCTTTTAGGAGGTTTTTGATCCAGACCTACGATTCCGTGCTTTCAGGGAATTCCTGGTGTGGAAACTTCCTCTCCAATGCATACTTCCTCCACCATTCAGGATCAACAGATCATCTGTAAAATATAGTACAAGATAGTTGTCTGTGGCACTGAGTTGTTAAATGACTTGTCTGTGGTTAACACAACTATTATGTGTCAAAGGTAGAACTTGAACCCAGGTCTTCCTGACTCTCTACTATGCCATACTATCTCTTGTTTGGTTGTCATTTACAAATGATGCTATTTTGAAATTATGGATAGGGCCACCTTATGCAGGGGGTTGGTATAGATAAATAAAATATTGCAAGGAGATGTACACATCAGAAGGGCCCACCTTAATTGTTTTTGGAGCAAAACAAATTATCTCACTTTCCACCAAGATGTTGTCTTTTCCTTTAAAAAAAATGATGAGTGGAGAGCTTTGGAAATCTTTGGCTGTCTTATCAGTCCCAAATAAAATATTGACTCCAGTCAACAGCAATTGTTACCTTAGATTCCATTTTGAAATGTTTGCTGATGGTGCAAATGCCCTTTCTTGGAAAGTTGCTTGCTGTCAAAATAATGCCAAATAAAACATTTTCTGTGCATGTGGAACTTTTTATTTTGAAAATCCTCACAAATGCATGCAAAGCCCGTATTGTTTAAAAAAATGTATTCAATCACACATCCTAGGCAGAACAGCTCAGAACTATTAGGTTCCTTTTATAGATAAGAACACTAAGAGCTAAACAGGTTAACTTAGGATTGCAAAATGTTTTGAAAACTGCCAAGTGCTATAAAAATGCGAAATATATAGGGAGCACAATGTGAGCTACAGTTGGCAAGGGACTAATGGACACCAATTGTAAACTAACAAGCAGGAAGAATTGATATTTTTCATTTCAAAAGCTTTCACAGCCAATGTCAAAGGAGACATTGTTCTCTTGAGTTACGTATAGCTTTCCTTCTCCATTTTGAGACTCCAACTGCCTTTATTTTTTGAAATCAAGTAAATACCTCGTATATTTCTTTCAGTTTGCCTGGAAAGCCCTCTTCTGATAGCTCCATCAGTGGAAGACCTATTAATTTCCAAAGCCCAGTTCAAATGCTGCCTCTTCCATGATGTCTTCCTTCCCTGATTTCCCAGCTAGAAATGACCCTTTCCTCCTGTGAAATCTCTTGGCACTTTGTCCCCATTATCTCCCAATTTTGTGGTGGATATCAAATATATCACTAGTACACTTTCATACCATGCTTTGCATTGAATTTTGGTTACAGGTTTTCTTTCCCTCCTCTCCCCAAATACAGTCAATTGGAAGACACTTGGGAGCTTACCTTATTCATCTTTGTATTTTTCTCAACACCTAGTACAATGCTTTGCACATCAAAATTAATAAATTTTGGTTAAGTTGAATTCTGTTGAATTCAAATGCCTTTCTCTGAAGAATACAACAAACAGAGAAAAATTTTGGCCGTGTTATTGCTGTCAGTGCCATTCATAGTCAAAAAAGACACCAATGTTATTTCTTGTATAGCTCTGAAGAATAAATTACAATGAAACCACAATAATTAAACAGAATTCCCAGAAATGGGTATTCTAATTAAATTACGTCTCTAATTAGCTAAGAAACACATTTAGGCATCTACCCTGATTGAAAATCCTTCTAAATTGTATTTGTTCAAATACACTTCCCTCCATAGCAGAAACAGTAGAGTCAGAGTTGTAACTAGACCAGGGGGAACAGCACTTTATCCCAGGGTGCCAAAATCCAGAGGGGAATTCTTTTTTCCTAGGGAGTAGATACGTCCTTCACTGGAGGGCACCTTTCTTCCCTGTGGTGACAGCTATCCCCACACCCTGTCTTTCAGTCCTACATCAGGTTGTGCCACCATGCAGCAAAACCACCTTCAAGACCCTGTTGATATGATGCTTCTCTCCCAAGGCCTACCTTTTCCCCAACAATCTTTGTGAAGGTGAGAGCTGGATATCCTTGGGGATTTGCCATGGTTCCCCTCTCCTATCATGAGTGTATATGCAGTCAGATTATCCTCTAGGCCAGCTCTTTCTCCCTTCCATTGAACTGCCCTCTCTGACACCATCCTCTCAAATATTTTTGCTCCAGATTTAAAAATTCTTCATCACAGCTCTGAGTATAGTCAATAGAATTGATACTTTCTGTGACTGAGCATCCTCAATTACTTTAGCATCAGTATTGTGAGCTTTAAACATTATTGTATAGAACTCAATATGTAGATGTAGACAGGGTAGGAAACTACTATATTGTGTACTCATACCAAGATAAATTCTGGAAGTTAGTTTGATGATTAAATCATTATTACCTTTTTTTCTTATGAATTGCCTTTTTTTAATTGATGGTTCTAGTAAATCGAAGTTTCATTTTAGAACAAATGATAATAATGCATTATATTCGTATAGCACTTTATAGCTTGCAAAGACCTCTTTTTAAAAATTTTCATTGGTATCTTTTTATGTAATTTGATTTTTTAAATACTTTCATTCCTTTTCTTCTCCCTCCAAAAGCTACCCCTGAATGATTAAATGAAAGAAAAGTAGGAAGATAGAGAGAGAAAAAGGAAGAAGATGAAAAAAAGAGAAAGAAAACAAATATTTATTAGGCCCTTACTGAGTGCATTGTGCTATGGAGACAAGTTCAAAAGAAAACATGGTTACTGCTATCAAAATGCTTACATTCTTTAAAAGGGGATCCAACACCTAAAGGTAAGTGTTGACGAAGGAAAGGGTTTCTTTGGTTTGTAAAATTATAGGGATGGTGTGTGCATGCATAGGAGAACAGATCTGTAATTACGCAGCTTAAAATTAATTATTTTCTTCATAACTGGAAAACTAATCACTTTACATAATGGACAAGACCTGGCGGCTCCTACTATGGACTAGACTTTGTAACACAGAAAATGAAAACAACTAATACCTTACCTGATCAAATGAAAGAAAATGACTCAAGTATTCCTAACTCCACTAATATGATTTTCCTTTTGCATTTACAACATAGGATGGTATTATTTTCATGAGTTATTAGAAGCTTCGTTGTAATCTAATTTTTTCTTCTCATGTTGTTGTTGTTTGTCCTTTGTTCTCAAAGAGGACCAATGTATATCTGTCTCAGTTGTTATCTAGTCCTTAGTCATTGAATGCACATTGCCTCAGGCATACCAAAGCTTGGGAGAAACCTTGGGAGCCAAGGTCTCCCACTGCACCCCAGGCCATCGCCAGTCATCTTGACTTCTGTCTTGCTGCTGGAATTCAATGACTGGAGGACCGAGAGAGAGGCTGACGAATTTGCCCAGCTCTGCCTCACTTAAATCCAATTCACAAGCAAATCAAGACATCATCCTTGTGATGTCACTGGTCCTCTTCAAGAACCAATGAAAAACAGTAACAACATGGGATAGATTACAGTGAAGTTTCTAATAGCTCATGAAAATAATAGAAATGAATGAGGGCTTACACCTCTAAAACTGCAAATGGTACAAATTGGACCTTGATTTATTGTTTTGATTATCTAGACTAAAGAAAGTGATGGAGAAAGAATAATTCAGATGAAACTTAAAAGTTTACACAAGCAAAAAACCAGTTGTTTCAGGAAACCCCTGCATCAGACATGAAGATTTCAGTGAAATATGGGGAGACTTATATGACTTGGTGCAGAGCAAAGTAAGTCAAATGAGCAAAACAGCATACGTGATTACAGCAATGCAAATGAAAAGAATGAATAAAAAGAAACTGAACACTGTATAAAGATAATGACCAGTCTCAGCAGCTGGGTGGCACCATAGTGCACAGAGCTCTGGGCCTAGAGTCATGAAAACCTGAATTCAAATCCAGCCTCAGACATTTTCTAGATGTGTGACCCTGGGTAAGTCATTTCACCTCTGTTTCTCTCAGTTTCTTCAGCTGTAAAATGGGGTTAAGAACAGCATCTACTTCCCAGGGTTGTTGTGAGGATCTAATGAGATAACCGTAAGGTGCTTAGCTCAGTGCTAGACTATGTAGTAGGGGTTATAGAAATACTTCTTCCTCTCCCCTGCCCCTACCTCAGAGAAGAGAAAATCCATCCGTCGTTGGAGAATTGGGAGACTGTGGGCATGTCATGCCGTATATGCTATGACAATTGGTATATTCACTGGTTTTGTTAAATTTTTTTTTCTTTTTAAACCTCTGTTACTGGGGAAAGTCTGCTGGGCAGGAAAATGGGAAGGTATGTTCAGAAATGAATGTGTTACAATAAGTATCAATAAAAAAGTCAAAAAGTAAAAAAAATCATCATCACAGCAATATCACAAGAAAATGTGGCAAAATATAAAGAGGAACCTTATACATATATGAACATCTCTAATTCATTTGGTCCAAAGTATTTTGCTCCCATTAAGCCTAGTGCTTTTATCCGAAGCAGACAACATACCTAATTATCTTAACATATTTAGTTCTAAGTCTGATATTTGGGAGCTAAGAACTACTGAGGTCATACCTCTCTTGAAAGGACAAATGCAAGGTAAGCTTCCTTGGGTTCCAGTTATAGGGGGAAATCATCATCACATCTCAGACCATCTCTTTCAGCAGATTCTTGGAGAATTTTTCACTTGGGTATTTTGGTCAGCTGAATTAAGAGGAAGAAAAGAATATGTCACTACTTTGAACCAAGGGAAATTGGACCCTAGGCATTTTGTCTGGGCAAAAGAGCCATTTTATAGCTATTTAGGTCTCTGGAGACTGAAAATAGTCTGTAGACTGCATTTTTGTTCACAGTACCTTGAATTAAGTGTGTATAAAACCAACCTATCTTCGGACCTAATTTCTCCATATGGAGTTTCCATAACATAACAACAAGAGTTTCTATAACGTAACAAACATAAAGTTTGTGTGAGGAAGCCATATAATTCTGTGACTTTAATAAAATAGCTCTTCTAGCTAGCACTTTGTCTTAAATGACCTATGATATTGACTAAAATTGTGCCTGGTGTATTATGTCACATGAAAAGATTTTCCAGTCACTTGAAGGTCAGAGTTAAAAAGGCCTCAGAAAAAATTTGGATTCAGTGGGAATAACATTTATTTGTTCATGGCTTCCTATGTGTTGAACGCCATATTTATAGCTAGGACTGAGAGATTTCTAAGAACAGCTTCAGGACTTCTTGAGTACTTCTTGATTTTCTCTTTTTCCCCCCCTCAACATTTATTAAACATTTACACATTAAACAAACTTTCGTTGAATGACTGCTGTGTCCATAGCAGCCCTAGAGGCTGGGAGTGGGGAAAGAGATACACCAAAGGATAAGAGACACGCTGCAAATGAAACAATTTAATAATCCAAGGCAAACATTAAAATAATATATTTAAATAAAACAATGCCAGAATTGTCAGGATAGACAGTAAATGTCATGACAAGGTAGAACACCGATGGGCCATTACAGGGCTCAGGAAAAGCTTCATGTTCAGAGGCAACCCTGGATAAAACCATAGAGACAGTTTGTCTCTAAAAGGTCAATTCGATTCAACAAGAATCTATGCGTCACTATGGTGCTAGACGCTTGAGAGGCAAAACCAAAAATGAAGTTGGATTCAGGCACTGTGTGATCTTGAGCAAGCCGCTTCAAGCTAAGCCTCCGTTCCCTCATCAACACAATGAGGGAGTTAGACTAGACCAGAAGTTGCCCACCTTTTGGGTTTCCCATAGGGCCTTGGCTTTTAGAAAACCTTCCAGTACCTCCTTTTCAAAATGAAAGGAAATAAATTCTAGAGTTTACCATGCATATGCATATGAGAAATAAATTAATTTATAAATGGAATTAAAGCCACATAAAGAGCTTTAGTAAAAATGAGATAGGCTTTTAGAAATGTTTTTTGGACAAGACTCATCTCCTGATTCCTTGCATTTTCACTGGCTTTCTCTGATGACTAGAATTTTCTCCCTCCTCATTTTTCAATGAATCAGTAAACATTTATTAAATGCCTACTATATGCCAAGTGCTAGGGACACAAAAAGAGGCACAAAACAGTCTCTGCCCTCAGGGAGCCTATAATCTCATGGAGAAGACAACACATAAAATGAAGCTGAAAGGAAGGGAAGTGGAGGAGGGGAGATGGTAGAGAAATGCTGGGAGTTGGTTGGGGGGGGGGGGGCGCAGGAATGAAGAGAAGGTTGTCTTGGGCTCCCTCTTAAAATGAAGGTTCTGGGAGGAGCCCTCTACCCTCCAATCAGAGAAAGGGGCCCCAAGTGAAGAGTGTACTTGTAAAGTGTGGGTTCCTGGGCTGACGTGGTCTTCTAGGATGAGGAGTTTCTGGGGCATGACGGAGAAGTGCAGAGGAGGGCAGCCTGGTCAGAAATGAAGTCTTTCTTGATACCCCATAATGCTAGTGCCTTGATTATTTCCAATTTATCATCTCCATAGCTTGTTTGAGCACAATTGTTTGCACACTGTATATATCTTGTTTGTAAGTGAGACTTTACATTAGACTGTGAGCCCACTGAGAGGAGGGACTGTCTTTTGCCTTTCTTCATGTGCCCAGGGCTGAACATGGTGCTTGGAACTTAGTAGGTGCTTGGAACATAGTAGGTGCTTAATGTTGCTGACTTGATCAAAAATTTTGTAATTTCATTGATTGGAAATCAAGTCAAAATACAAACTATTCCCATATAGGTTTAACCTCTACCCCTTAAGGGAATGCATAGCCAAAGTTGAGGACTCCAGGGATAGATGACCCTTAAGGTCCCTTTTAGTTCTGGATCTATGAAACTATGGAAGAATCCCTGCCCTCCTAGACCTTACTATCAGCAATACAACACATATACTATGCTCACACAGTTGCTTATGCGTGTTTTCTTCTGCTCACAATAACTGACAAGCTGTAACCCTAACAATATATACTTCCACGAGCAAACGTCATGTCTTTGTGAAGGTAAAATACCATATTTTGTGTGTATCTTCTGATGCAAGAGTAGCTATAGGGAGAGGAGGGCTGATCCACATCCTTCAAACCTTGACCTCCAGCCCACCTAGCTTGCTAGTCCAGGCCCTAGGAACCTGGCACAGGGCCAGGCACATGCCAAGGCTACTGCCACTATTTGTTGTAGTGTTCCTAAATTTCTTGGGATTTACAGGCTAGATTTCTTTCTTATAGACCATGCCTTAAACCCAAATCACTCTGGTTCTCACTGATTAGCCAACAATAGGTCCTAGCCCAAGCCTCACTAGGTTGTTGTTTATTCTCTCAGAGCCAGTGTAAATAGCAACTGTTTCTGTTTTGGCCAGAAACCTTACCCTCTCAGATTGATTTTTTTTTAAAGGTAAAAGAGGCCATTCTTTGCCCCATTTTCTACTTAGCCTTAATCACTTAATGGGTGTTGCCTCAGTCAAGCTGAGACCTGGGAAAGACCTTAATTTAAAAAGGCCGTGGTCTCCCACTGCATCTGGGGCTATCTCCACTAGTCCTAACTTGTATCTTTCCACTGGACCCAGATGGCTCTGGAGGAGAGAGGCTGGTGACTTTGCACAGCTTTGCCTCACTTATATTCAATTCCCTTGCAAGTTATGACATCACCTTCCTGTTGTTATGTTCTTAGTAGAGACAGAACGACAAACAACAACAAGCATACAAATAAGTAAATACTAAGAGAGGATGTGGCTTAATGGATAGAGTGCTGGCCTTTGAATCAGGAAAACCTGAGTTCAAGTCCTACCTCTGGCAATGTGACCTTAGGCAAGCCTTAACTTAACCTAAGAGGCCCTAGGCAACTCTTTAATCCTATAAATTGCTTAACTGTAACTGATATGCATGAAGAACAGGAGTTTCCTTATGGGAATTACCTGTCTACACCAAAGAAATAACCTACCTACACCCTTACCTATAGGACAAAGAAAACAAAATGATTTCAAGAGAGAGAGTGTGCTAATAACTGGGAAGATCTGGAAATGTAGGAAGTGTCCTCTAAGCCGTGTGTCTAAAAAAGTTAGTTATTCTTCCAGATGGAGGAAAGGAAGGAACATTTTCCTGACATGGGGCACCAAATGAGCAAAAGCATACATTTGCAATAGAATATTGAGTAAAAGGTATCATCTATGTGGCCATTTTGACATGAAAAAAGAATTTATTCACGTGCAATAGGCCAGAGGGGTAGGTAAGAGCTAGATCCTACAGGCTATAGAGAGCTATTGAAGATTTTGAGTAGAGCCCTCTACTTTGTTTTAGGAACATCAGTTTGGCAACTGTGTAAAGGATGGATTGGAGGGAGAAATGATTGTAGACAGGGAGACCAATTAGAAGGTTATTACAATGGTCTGGAGGAGAAATCATTAGGACTTGAACTAGAGTACATGCTATGTTAGTTGAGATAAGGGAAAAGACAAGAGAGGTGTTAGGATCAACATATGTTGGTATAGGACAGGATAGGATCAACAAGACTTGATATTTGATCAGATATAGAAATTGATGGAAAAGGAACCAGAGTTCCAAAGGAAGGATATAGGGGTAGCGGCTGTGCAGATTATACATTTAAATTTTTTAATAATATTTTATTTTTTCCCAATTACACGTAAAAATTATTTTTAATATTTGTTAGGATTTTTTTTTAGTTTTGAGACATTATGCAGTCTGATACAGGTTATACATGTGCAATCATGTAAAACATTTCCATATTAGTCATTTTGTGCAAGAAGGAAGGAAGGAAGGGAGGGATGGAAGAAGAGAGGAAGGAAGGAAGGAAGGAAGGAAGGAAGGAAGGAAGGAAGGAAGGAAGGAAGGAAGGAAGGAAGGAAGGAAGGAAGGAAGGAAGGAAGGAAGGAAGGAAGGAAGGAAGGAAGGAAGGAAGAAAGGAAAAAAAGAAGAAAGGAAGGAAGGAAGGGAAAAATAGTTGTGCTTCAGTCTGCATTCAGACATCATCAGTTCTTTCTCTGGAGGTGGATGGCATTTTTCATCATGAGTCCTTTGGGATTATCTTGAATCTTTGTATTGCTGAGAATGGCTAAGTCATTCCTATCTTCATTGTACAATGTTGCTGTTACTGTGTAGAATGTTTTCTTGATGATTTTACTTACTTCACTTTGTATCCGTTTGTGTAGGTCCTTCCAGGTTTTTCTGATATCATTGTGCTTGTCATTTCTTATAACACAATAGTATTCCATTACATTCACATACCAAAACTTGTTCAGCCATTCCCCAATTGATGGGCATCCCCTCAGTTTTCATTTCTTAGTCACCACAAAAGGAGTTGCTATATTTTTGTACAAATAGCTTCTCTCTCCCCCCCACCATTTTAAGATCTCTTTGGGATACAGACCTAGTAGTTGTATTGCTAGATCAAAGGAGATGCAAAATTTTAAAGCTCTTTGGATTGTTCTAAATAGCTCTCCAGAATGGTTGGATCAGTTCATAACTCCACCAAAAGTGCATTAGTGTGCCAGTTTTATATAATCAAAATGATCCATTTTATATTTTGTAATGGTCTCATTATATCTTTTTTGGGCCTAACCATGGGTCTAAGAGGCAAACTATTCCATGCTTTCTTAATGTGCTTATGGTGTGGTATCACCCTTTATGTCTAAATCATGTACCCATTTTGACTTTATTTTGGTATGTAGTTTGAAATGTTGGTCTATACCTAATTTCTGCCATACTGTTTTCTAGTTTTTCCAGCAATTTTTGTCAAATGAGTTTTTGTCCCAAAAGCTTGGATCTTTGAGTTTATCAAACACTTGATTACCATGAACATTTACTATAATGTACTGTGTGTCTAAACTATTCCACTATATTAGGAAGGCAGAATTTATGATTTCAAAGAGAATCTCATATGTGCCTGAAAGGTTCGGAACCGCAGGATATAAGGAATTCTCTAGGCAGAAGGCAGGAGAACTAAAGCATGTATTTACACTCCACAGTAACAAGCCCACAAGCCAGCGTCCCTATTTTGATATTTTCATCAAAAGCTTCCAGGCCCGATAAGTCCGCCTCACAAGGGTAACCAGGAGGCCACAGAGAAGTGAGATAGTATAAGGCAAAGTCGTATACATGCTTCACCTCCACGGTAAGAAGATTACCCACTGGCCTCCAGTCAGCTCTGCTACCGGCAGCTCAGCTTCGGCTGTAGGGATCTCTGGCTCCAACCGGAAAAGGAAAAGGGATCTTCAAGCTGTCCTCTCCCCTCTTATAGAGTTTTTGACATCATCAAGCGCCACCCGAATGACCAGGGCCGATTGGTTCTTGACTTGACCCCTCCCCCTAGCGTAGACCAGGTTAACACACTTCCCCTCAGCCAGCCCCATGACTCATCACACAGGAAGTTCTCTGATTCCTGGCATGGTCGTTGGGCTTCCTGCCCCAGAAGAGCAAGCCCCAGTGTCCAGGGAAGCTCAATGAGGTAAGCTGAGTGATTCAAAGAAAACAAAGGCCATTCTGGTTACATCCACTGATCCACCACTCTATTTCTTAGTCAGAATGTTTTGATAATTACCACTTTATAACACAGTTTGAGATCTGACGTGGCTTAACTACTTTCCTTCACATTTTTTTGTTTTCATTGATTCTCTTGATATTCTTGACCGTCTATTCTTCCAGATGAATTTTGTTATTTTTTCTAGCTCTAAAGAATAATTTTTGGACATTTGAATGGTATAGTACTAAATAAGTAGATTAATTTAGGTAGAATTTTCATTTTTATTGAGCAATTAATATTTTCCCCATTGTTTAGATCTGACTTAATTTGTGCGAAAAGTGTTTTGGAATTTTTTTCATACAGTTCCTGGGTTTGTCTTGGCAAGTGGACTCCCAAGTATTGTCTACAGTTATTTTTAATGGGATTTCCCTTTTTATCTCTTGCTGGTGTACTTTGCTGGTAATATAACATGTTCAAATTTAATCTGTATTATCATCTCCATCACTTCCTTAGTCTAAAATAATGACTAAAAAATTGGCTGGAGGTTTCAAGACTCTAAGGTTGTGAACCTGGATTACTGGAAAGATGGCATTGGCATAAAAAGAAATAGTGATGTTTGGGAGATGGTTGGATTTGGGGAAAAATATTATGTTACATTTTGAATATGTTAATTTTGAAATGCCTCTGGGACACTGTTACAAATATCCAGCAAGCAGCTGGTAATATAGGACTGGAATTCAGGATAGATATCAGATCTAAATATATAGATATTAGAGTTATCTGCATAGATCAATAAAAAAAATTTATTTAGCACCTACTGTGTGCCAGGCACTGTGCTAAGTGCTAGAGACAACCAAATCATGTGAGCTTTTAGAATCAACTTAGCAGAAAGTATAGAACTAAAAGAAAAGGGAGCGCAGTACTGAGCCTCCTGGGACACATAATAATCCAGCAAAAAGACAGAAAAGGCATGGTCAGATGAGGATCAAGAGAAAGCAAGGTCACTGAAACCAAGCATTTTCAGAGAGCAACTTCATGCTAATCTAAAAGACTGATCAAATCTGACTATTTCAAGAATTCCCTGAGGCAGGGTAATGGGGGAAGTATTGTGTGTTGGGGGGGCAGGGAGCCAATCTCCTGATGTCCCTCAAATCGCCAAAAATAGATGGCTTCCTACTGTGGCTTTACATAAGGACATTAGTCTTCATATTTCACATACGAAGAGGTAGACGGGGAGATAGATTATTTCCATTCTACAGATAAGTAAACTGAAGCCCAGAGATTTTATTTGAATATTAGACTTCCTACGTTCAAAGGGCTCGCAGGCATCATCCTTTAATCACAAATCTATATTTGTATTGTGTAATTAATGAACTTCAATTACTGTATTGTTACTGTAATTCTCTTTTTTAAGGATCCCATATGAGAGCAATATAGTAGCATGAATTCCTAGATTGTTCAACCAATATAGGACTATTCATCATCCTGGAGGATTATATTAAATATTTAATTTGTCATTTCTCCATTGCTGTAACAGTAATATGAAGGTAAAGTAGAAGCAAAGATCTCAGAACGAACTGTTGTTTTTCAGCTTTCCAAATATTCTGGGGAAAATCACCTTTTTGCTGAAACATCACATGCTTGGTCCTAGCCCGGAAAAATTTTTATCCTTCTGGAAAGTTTTGTAAACATCTTCCCAATCAGTTGTGAGTGATCCAGATGTGAAGTGAAATAAAATGATTCATGGTTGACTCCAGAGTCATAAACTCTTCTACTCAAGACATTTAAAAACAAATTTTTACACTTTCAATTTAGCATGTGCTATGTGAGGAATATATGTCCCAAATGGGGCCTGTGTGCCTAGCATGATACGAAAAAATTTGTTTTGAAAATAATTAAATGCTTAAAAATAACAGTTGACAAACAATGATCTATTTTTCTTC
Source organism: Trichosurus vulpecula (assembly GCF_011100635.1). Classification (NCBI taxonomy): domain Eukaryota; kingdom Metazoa; phylum Chordata; class Mammalia; order Diprotodontia; family Phalangeridae; genus Trichosurus; species Trichosurus vulpecula. The sequence goes on along the minus strand of NC_050574.1, from coordinate 99,540,898 downwards.
ATTGCAGAAAAGTGCCAACATTATTCCTTGTGTTCTTAGGAATTTTATTTTATTTGTAAAGGATAAGGAAAAGTTTTCTAGTATCATGGACTGAAAGATGTTTGCTTACTAATGAAGATGAACTCTGTTTATCAAGTCTTGTTTATGTGTGTATGTGTGTGTGTGTGTGTGTGTGTATATATACATATATATATATATATACATACATATACATATATACAGATATACACACTAGTTGTCCCATTTAAAATTCTACATTGAGCTAAATAACTGGATAATTGTTCAGCCCTTCACCTTTCTGTCCACAGAGGAAACACCTAACAAATCCTCCATAATGCTGTGAACATCAATCTTGTAAATTTCTTGGTCTAAATGGACTAAGTGGTCTGTTTTCCCATATAGCCTAAGTGGAACCCATGAGCCAAGAGAGTGGAAAAAAATGCCCCAGAGAATAGCTGGGCCTTTTGTATCATGTCACATGAGCTTTTCTTCCCTTTAGTTTATCTCTTCTCTTTCAGGTGCCAAATTTTTCAAATGGGTAGCTGATGAAAAGACTCATTGAACTGCTGCCAGTTCCATAGTCACCAGCCTTCTTAGAGCACTATCTCCATAGGGTTTGGTATTGGCTTCCCTTCTCATCTTTAAATATAATCTTTGCCAGTATAGTCACATCACTTGTTCACACTAGATTATTAAGTTGTTCACAGGTCAAAACTTTGGCTACTCAATCTATTCACACAAAATTCTTGGAACAAAATATAATTTAAAGAAAAATATCTATTTTTCTGTAGCTACATAACTCTAAAATGACACTTGTAGGTGTTTGGAAGCTTAACATTTTTCCTCTGGTAATACAACTATTAATACTGAATTTTCTTTGGGGGAAAAATTAAGAGTTGAAAATTTGGAATAGGCTGGTTTAGTTACTAAATGAAGTCACATCTACTACTTCATAATTATGTCAGGTTGATAGACTTTACTTTTCCGTAACTCTTCATAAAAACATTTTAGCATATAAATCTCCATTTAATCTCTTATGAACCCTGTGGGGGTGTGGGTAGGGCAGGTATTATTCCCATATCACAAATGAGGAAACAGGTTCAAAGAAATTAACTTGCTATGATATTAAGTTGGGACTTTCTTACTGTTTTAAAATGATTAAGTGTCTTTGATTAACCCCTATCTACTAGGTGCTAAGCCTATGTGGGTGTGAAGCCCTCAGGGTCCTAAGGGGAGTTGCTAAGACCAGAGCCAATAGTAGGAGCCTAAGTTCTGGTCACTCAGATGACATTTGATGACGGCTAAAGAGTGTATAAAAAGAGAGAACAGAGCTATTTGCTTAGGGCTCTCACTTTTGACAGTACGATGTGGAGACTCCGGGCAGCTGTAGTTAAGAGCCCTCGAGCTTGTAAACCCAGATGTTTGAACTTTGTTAAAACTTTGTTAAACTATGCATTGAGATTTGAATCAGACAAGGTTTGTCTGTTGACACTTATAATTTGTTTGTATCTGCTCTGAAGTTCAGGGTGCTGGCTTTTTCCCCTGAACTAAGTGAATGATATTTGTATGCTGGATTAAAGTAAGATTGTTAACCCCTTAAGGTTGCTTTCCTTAGTAAAGCAGATCAAAAGAACCTGGGCTTGCAGTGTTCTGTGAGCTGGTTGTTGTTGGTTTTACACCCCCACAGCAGCTGCTAGCCAGATTGTTTCAACACTGGCCCAGTGTCATACAGTTACTAAGATGATCACAACCTAGGATCTGAACCTATGTTTCCTTTCTATTAATCCAGACCTTTTCCCATTGTACTATACTGCACCAGTGTGTACATAAATGCCTTTACTTTAAACTGAAAGCTCCCTCTCTGCATAAAATGCAACTATTTTATTGCTTATTACTAAGGCAAATTAGAATATACATATATATGTGTGTATATATATATATTATGTATATACACACATGTGTATATTGTATACATGTATGAGAATGTCAACCATGAGGCAGCATTTCCTTCCTAGCCCCAAGAACTCTGGTCTCACACTGACATGCGTCTAGGTAGGGGCCGATTCTTGGAAATCTAAATGAAGCTTAGATATACTTCATGCACAGGTCTTCCCAAAAGTGGGTAACAGGGTCCCCAACTCTTGCATAAGCACTCAGTATATACTATGGGTATCAGATATGAAGCAGTCCTTATATCACTGACCTCACAAAATGCATGACACAAAGGCACCCATGAACAAACACGGAAACATAAAACACTCAAACTATATTATTAGATTCCTCCCAAAAAAGTAAAGATACTATGTGGGAGTGCTGAACAAATATTCCCCATTTACCTTGGACCTGCACTGTGTGGGCAATTTAGTGGTATAATGGAAGGTGAGATCTCTTGGATCCTCCCCAGACAGCTTTAGTCATTTAGCTTCAAGATGACCCTCTGTAGAGGGACCCTGTCCTCTCTGGGAAGCACACTATTAAGAGACTGTGAATGAAGTGTGCCTGACGTGAACTCAAGAGTTCTTAAACTTGGGAACTTAAACACAAGACTACCCATGAGTTAACTCCCAAAGCTAGCAACATCCATCCTCAGAATTGCTAGTCTTTAACCTGTGGTCAGTAAAGGAAACAGAAAGGAGAAATGCAGATACAGGAAATCCCTCGGGCTTCCCTGGGGGAAACATAGGCTACTTGCCATGAACTTGGGCATGTCACCATTTTCTGCTCCTGGGGTGGAGGAAAATGTCCCTTCTCTTGCCCTCTTCCCTACTTGCTGCACTCTGGTCTGGAGTCCAAAGGAGGCAATGAATAGAAAAGAAAAAAAGGAAAAGTCATTTTATGGATTGCTCTTATCACAGAATTCATCTTCCTGGACCTCAGTCAACCAATCATCAAGAAGCAGGCCCAGTTAGGGATGTAGGAGGAGCAGTGTAAGCAGAGAAGTTTCCTGTGTCTTCTCAGCAAGAGCCTAAAGAATAATATTACGTCCAGGGAAGTGCCTTTCTGTCTAAGGTCTATTGGAAGACTTATCAAATCGACCAAGAGATCCCTTGAGTATTGCCATTACACATGAGCACATGCTGCTAAAATGGAAAAAGAGGTTTAAAAAACTCACTAAAGAAAATAATTCCTTAAAAACTAGAATTGGGCAAGTAGAAGCTAATGATTCCATGGGATATCAAAAATCAATAAAACAATAACTGACATGGAAAATAAATAGAGGAGAGATAATTTTAGAATTATGGGACTGCTTAAAAGCCATGATCAAAAAAAGAACCTAGACAGAATCCACTGATCACCTTGTAAAAGCAATCTCAGAATGAAGACTCTCAGGAATATTATAGCCAAATTCTAGAGTTCTCAGATGGAAGGAAAAGATTACAAGCAGCAAGAATAAAATAATTCAGATATGGTCAGGAGTCAGAAACTTCTACATTAAAGGTTTGAAGGGCTTGGAATATGACATTCTGGAAGGCAAAGGAGCTAGAATCACAACCAAGAACACACCTACTAAGCAAAACTGATTATAATTCTTCAGGCGGAAAACAGACATTTAATGAAATTGAGGACTTTCAAGAATTTCTGGCATGAAGCCAAGATGGCAGGAGTGGAGCCAAGATGGTGGAGAAAAAACAAGGATTTGCCTTAGCTCTCCCAAATTCCCCTCTAAACAACTTTCTCAACAACAAAAAATTATATGATTATCTCAACAGAATGCAGAAAATGCCTTAAAATACAATAATCTTTCCTATTAAAAACACTAGAAAGCATAACAATGGAGCCTTCCTTGAGATGTTAAGTATTATCCAAAACCAAGAGCATTAATTTATAATGGTGATAAACTCGAAGCCTTCACATTGAGATTATGAGAGAAGCAAGGATGCCCATTATCATCACTATTCAGTATTATACTAGAAATGCTAGCTATAGCAATAAGAGATGAAAAAGAAATCGAAGGTATCAGAATGGGGAATGAGGAAATAAAATTATCACTCTTTGCAGAGATGTGATTTTAACTTAAGAGAATCCTAGCAAATCAACTCAAAAAGTAGTTAAAATAATTGACTTCAGCAAAGTTGCTGTATATAAAATGAACCCAAACAAATCAACAGCATATATATATATGTATGTATGTATGTATGTATGTATATATCTACAAGTCCAGTAGGAAGAGATAAATTCTATTTAAAATAACTGCAGACAATATAAAATATTTGGGAGTCTACTTGCTAAGACAAACCCAAGAACTATATGAAAACAATAGTAAAACACTTTTCACACAAATGAAGTCAAATCTAAACAACTGGAGACATATTAGTTGCTCATGAGTAGGCAAAAACAATATAATAAAAATGATGATTCTATCTAAATTAATTTATTTAGTGCTATACCAATCAAACTTCCAAAAATAATTTTGCAGAGATAGAAAAAATAATAACAATTCATCTAGAAAAACAAAAGGTCAAGAATCTCAAGGGAATCAATGAAAAAAAATGTGAAGGAAGGTAGCGTAGCAGTTCCAGATCTCAAACTATCACAAAGCAGTAGTCATCAAAACAATTTGGTACTGGCTAAGAAATAGAATAGTGGATTAGTGAAACAGATTAGGTACACAATACACAGTGGTAAATGACCATAGTAATCCAGCATTTGATAAACCCAAAGAGCCAAGCTTTTGGGAAAAGGATTCACTATTTGACAAAAATTGCTGAGAAAAATGGAAAGCAATTTGGCAGAAACTAGGTACAGAGCAACATCCCATACCATATATCAAAACGGGTACTTGATTTAGACAAAAAAGGTGATATTGTAAGCAAATTATGGAAGCATAGAATATTTTACTTGTCAAATCTATGCGTAAGGGAAGAATTTATTACCAAAGAAGAGATAGAGAGTATTACAAGATGTAAAATGGATAATTTCGTTTAAATTAAAAAAGGTTTTGCGCAAACAAAATCAATGTAGCCAAGATTAGAAGGGAAGTAAGAAACTGGGGTTTGTATAGCAAATTTTTTGAATAAAGGCTTCATTTCTCAAACATATAGAGAAATAAGTCAAAAGTATAAGAATATGAATCATTTCCCCAACTAATAAATGGTCAAAGACATGAACAGGCAATTTTCAGACAAAGTAATCAATGCTGTCTATAGTTAAATGAAAAAGGCTTTAAATCACGGTTAGAGAAATGCAAATTAAAACAACTCTTAAGTACTACTTCACACTTACCAGATTGGTTAATGTGACAGAAAAGTAAAATAACGAATGTTGGAAATGTAGAAAAATTGGGATATTAATGCACTGTTGGAGTTATGAACTAGCCCAGCCATTCTGGAGAACAAGTTAGAACTATTCCCAAAGAGCTATAAATTGTGCATACCCTTTGACCCAGCATACCACTACTAAGTCTGTATCCCAAAGAGATCAAAGAAAAAAGGAAAAGGACCTGTAGGTACAAAATTATTTCTAGAAGCTCTTTTTGTAGTAGCAAAGAATTATAAATCAAAATGATGTCCATCAACTAGGAAATGGCAGGAAAAGTTATCCTATATAATTGTGATGGAATACTACTGCACTATAAGAAATAATTAGCATGATTATTTCAGGAAAACCTGGAAGACATATCTGAACTGATGCAGAGTGAACAGAACCAGGAGATAACTGTACATAGTAACAGCAGTATTGTCCTATGATCAGCTATGGATGACTTAGCTATTCTGAGCAATACAATGATATAAGACCACTCCAAGGACTTATGAAAAATGCTGTCACCTCCAGAGAAAGAACTGATGGAGTCTGTATGTAGATTGAAGTATACTTTTTTTCATGTGTTCTCTTTTGCAACATAGCTAATATACAAATGTTTTGCATAACTACACATGTATAACCTATATCAAATTGTTTGCCTTCTCAAGGATGGGGGAGGGAATGGAAGAAGGGAATTTGGAACTCAAAAATTATGTTAAAAATTTTTACATGTAATTGAGAAAAAATAACATTGCCTTAAAAAAAGAGAGTGGGGTATTCCTCCTGAACTCCTTGACCCAATGGGAAGTAATGATGCTAACAACAAACAGTAGCATCTGGGTACTGCGGGAGAAGGTGATGTCACCAAGAGGCTGCATGGAGTTGGAGCCACACACCTACCTGCTTGGAGCAATTTCTGGTACAAAGAACAGATGTTCCCACAACATGCAAGGGGCTGTTCTTGTGTGATGCCAGGGGCTATAGGACCATGTGCAAAAGAAAACTTAAAAATAGCCAAGGTGTCTTTTGAGCCATAAACATAGTCACAGATTCTTCCCACATGGGATAGTCATTAGAGGGTTGGTCCCTGGTGAAATATATTATAATTAGTACCATCTGCTAGGGTTTGAGAATGATTAAACTTCAAAGAGCAGTCAAAGAGGTCAGAAATGAAACATATACCTGCTGGGAGCCAAGGGCAGCCTCAGAAGGAGAATAACAGAGGTGATATCTGACAACTGGGGAGCAAAGAATGGTAATACCTGCTAAGAACAGCAGGAGGGGAGTTAGAGGAAAGAAGCAGTACTTTGTAAAAAGAGGGATGCCTCAATGCAGAGGAACAAAGCCTAAATGCTTCCTGCTGGAGAAGTGTTATATTACGCAGGTTTCTGGGCGTACAATTACACCTGGTGAGTAATATCACTTTTGTGGAAGGTGGTTCTATTCCATTAACATAAAACTGTTTATATTCTGCATGTTGTGACTCATAGGCAGCTATATGGTACAGCAGATAGAGTGCTAGTTTTGGAGTTAGGAAGGATCTGAGTTCAAATGTGACCTCATACACTTATCTGCCCCTGGTCAAATCACTTAGCCTCCATCTACTTCAGTTTTCTCAACTCTAAAATAATAGCACCTACCTCTCGGGGTGTGAATCTAGAGATAATATCCATAAAAACGATTAGCAGAGTGCCAGGCATATAGTAGGGGCTTAATACTTGTTCCCCTCTTTGTGAAGCTCTGCGCTTATATGGTGGAAGTGTGTCAGACACTTACTTTCCTAGGTCATCTGGGTAAGGGACTGAATTCAAAATTAGAAATCTATCCAAGTGTACCTGGCCGTCAGGCAGAAGTTCCTGATGGAATATGAACATATCAAGGACATGTGATTTTTATCAGTGGGGCAATCAACAAAGATCACACCTTCTCTATGGCTAAGTTATAGCTGCCTGAAGCTCCAAAAGCAACTTAGCCATGATCATACAGAATAGGGCTGTCCAAAATATGGCCTGTGGGCCACGTGCTGCCCGCAGTACAATTGATGTGGCCTGCCTATAAGCACAGAAATTTACATAAATGCTTTAATAAATGAAGCTGAGCTACTACAGAGCTCTCACTAAAATGGCAAATCAAAATATATTATCTATTGTTTCAATAAAAACCTAAGGTTGGACCGCCCTGATATAGAAGGTAGAAAGAGCAGAATTTGAACCCGGAATTCCTGATTCTTAAGTTCATTTTATCCAGTACACATACTGCCTTTCTAATGGCAGAATAATACATATGTACATATGTACATATGTATGTATGTACGTATAACCTTGTGAACAACAGGGTATTTTCATAATAATGTTTATGTAGCATTTTAGGGTTTAAAAAGCACTCTCTTGACAAAAACCTTCCAAGACAGGTAAAGTGCTCAGTACAATGCCTACGGTGCTTAATGCTTGTTTCTCTTCATTACCTCTACTGCACAAAAAAGGAAACGAAGGCTTGGAGAGGTTGACTTACACATAATCACAGTCAGTATCAAAGGCAGAAAGGTTCAAAGTCAGAACCTGAATCCAAATTTTCTGACTACAAGACTACATTGTCTTTCTATTACATCACAATGTCTTTTATCTTAATGAAAATGCTATTAAAAGACACCCATCAAGTTGGCAAAAGCACAATTAAAATCAATAACAATAATTGTAGTCCAATTGTAGAGAAACTAATAAATTTTTTTGTGGAATGCAAACATGTAAAATCTTTCTGGAGAAGAATCTGGTAGCAAGCAATAAAATCTGCAAAAATAATCATCTTTGACTCCTCTTCTCCCCATAGTACCAACTGTTGGGAATATATGCATCAAAAATAAACCCCCCAAAAGTGGCTGTTTGCTCAAAAATGTCCATGGAAGCATTATTTGTCATTTAAAAAAAACAACTGAGTATACTACATGTCCAACAATATGGAGAGTGGCTAAATTATAATAACACATTAATATAATGAAATATTATAAAGCAATTATTCTTAAATTCTCATCTGTGATCTCATTGATTTGGTTTGGATGTTTTCTCCAAAGATGTACATCACAATCCATCCATGCCTACCGCTCATGCCCACACAGATTTTCCTCCTTGTTAAAAGATTTTCAAGGAACAATATACAAAGCAGGGAGAGGGAGGTGGGATGAGGGAGACAACCCCATCTCAGGGACAGATAAGGTTTACCTTACTCATGTGAATGCTGTTAAGGAGGAAGGGGAAGGCAAGACAGGAACAGAAGGGCCCTGTCCAAAAATAAAGGGAAAAAATCCAAAAAATTGTCCATCTTTACCCATAAGGTGGCCACAAGGGGCCATCTAACAGGCTTAGCGCCTTCCTCACTTTCTCCTGGCAACCTGAGGATACCAGTTGAATACTGGGCTACTCTGTTATTCTTGTCATGTGACCAGCCCATCTTTTCTGCTTATCATGCATTTCCCTAATGTAACTATGACTGATTTGAGTACTATTAAAAAATTTGGAAAGATCTTTATCAAATAATGAGAACTAAAAGAATAAATTACACACTAATTAGGACAATATGAGAGGAACTGTGAATACGCAGGAATGGATGAATGAAGAATCATAATACAGACATGGAGGGGATGATGGAAAAGTTGTGATGACATTTCACATGCTGAAATTAACTGAAACGTAAAACGTTACTAAACAACTAATTTATTTATACTGATGTTCAATAGCAAAGCTATAATGAAGCATCTTTTAATATTTTAAAGAGAACTACGTATGTGCCTTTTGTGCTCCAGGTGTTTGATCTTCCCATGAAATCTGAAATACACAAATAAAATTACACAAATTAGAAATAAAAGAAGCACTTTGTATTTTATGTATATTTATTGTCTTCCCTATCTCAACGAAAGCTCCTTTCAAGTAGGTATTATTTAATTCTATATTGAGATAGACATAGATATCCCAAGTCTTGGCACAGTTCCTAGAACATAGTGTATATGTGTGTGTGTGTATGTATATGTATGTGTATGTATGTGTATATATACACATATACAAATATGTATATATGTACATACATATACATGCATACACACCTATATACATATGTATATATGTGTGTGTATACATAAATACACATACACACATACATATACACACATATACATATATATAGTAGGCACTTAATAAATGCTACTTGACTGAAATAAGAATTCCTTCTGATTGAGATGTTAGGATCACAGATTTAGAGCTAGAAGAGTTCTACCTATCTAGCCCAAGCTCCTCAATTTTCTAGATAAAGAAATGAGTCTTGGAGTGTTTACGCGGCTTGTTTGCCCTTTAAGAGGAATTTGAACCTAAATTTGGCTCTAAATCCTACACAATTTGTATCCACTATACCAAGTGGAGTACTATGAAGTGAGTGGCATTGAAAGTAGGCCTTGAAGGATCAGGATCCATGGGTTTAAATAAGGAGAACTGAGGGAAAAGAGGTCATTCTCAGCATGAGCAAAGAAAGGGTCATGGGTGTAAAGGATATTACGCCACTTTGTGTAACCCAGACCTGGTCACTAAACATTTTTCTTTGACTAAGTAGTATAGATGTAGTTATGTAGATACAGATGTAACAGTGAGAGAGAGAGAGAGACAGAGAGAGAGAGAGAGGGAGGGGGAGAGAGGGAGAGAATTTGTTATAATGACTTTGGGGGTGGCTTTTTTTCCTCTTCAATTGCTGATAGGTGGGAAGGAGGAAAAATAATTCCTTGGTGATTGAAAAACTGCTACCTCAGAGGGAGGCATTCTGTAAGAGAGAATTATTAAGCCTAAAGGTTGCACTACTACGTCTTATAGAATGTTGCCGCCTTAATATCTTTCGGCCCTCAATGAACAATTGACCAACATTTGCTAAGCACCTACTGCGTGCCAGGCACTGTTCCAGGCAATCGGGGCACAGACAAAAATTAAATAATCTCTGCTTCTCAAGGAGTTTACAGTCTTCCAGCTGAGAGCCCTTCTTCCTCGGTCGTTCATTACAATCTGTCCGTTCCCGCTCACGGCCCCCCTGCTCGCTCTCCCCACCACGCCCACTGCGGCCCAGGCCCTCGTCACCAGCCGGCCTAGATAACTGCAACAGCGGCCTAAACGTTCCTCCGCCCGCTCTCTCCTCCCTGCACTGCATCCACTTGGGCTAGGGACGGCATAATTCAAGTCAAGTCTCTCCACGACTATGGGCGAGGCCCGCGGTGCAAACATTAAAGTCCTCTGGTGCTCGCGGTGGCCTATAACCCGGGCCCGCCCTGCCCAGACTTCCCAGCCTCGTTTCACGCCGCTTACCTCCGGGCACCGTGCAGTCAGTTCCGGCTGTTCCACAAACAATGTCTTCACTTTCCTAAACTACCTTAACGTATATATGTATGTGTCTATATTGCAAATGTCTTTACCAGCTATAACGTCCACGCCGGAGGCGGTAACAGTCAAACTCAACTCTGGGGTCGCTCGGAAGGACGCGGGCCGCGCTCGTCGCGTCACTGCCGCTTCCAGTCCTTGGGCCGGACCGCCCCGACCGGGGACAGGTAGTGGTCCAGGTCATAGTGGGTGAGCGCGTAGGACCAGGTGCCCAGACACCAGAGCGTCCCGCTCACCAGGATGAGCGTGCCGTAGCTATCGTGGAAGTCGGGCTTCTTTCTCTTGAGCTTCGGACCCTTGGCGACGTGCTGGACGCTGCGGACCGAGAGGCGGCTCAGGGCGCTGCGGACCAGGGGCAGCATCGCGGACGGCCGAGGAGCGCGAGCGAGGGAACTGCAGCACCTTCGCTCGGCTTGCGGCCGCGCCCTTCCCGGAGATCAACGGATGCTCGGAGGCCCTTTCCCGGCATTCCGTGCGGCGGCGCGGCGCCGGCTAGAAAGGACCTGAGCCTTGGAGCTCGAGGTCGCGGTTTCAAATTCAAGCTCTACCGCTTACTTCTCGGGTAACTTTGGTCGAGGCACGGACTCTTTGGGGTCTTATCTGTAAAACTTGCAGACCTTTAAGGTCCCTCTCAGCGCTTAAATCTGTGCTGTTATGCTTCCTGTTCCTCAAATGTCCTCTTTGCGCATCAGTACTTTCAAGCCGAGGTCATCCGCCATCTTCTAAAACCTAAACAGGTTTCTTCATCCCCTCCACTTCCTAATACCTGGTTCTACTGATACCCCTGGCAGTACCGCCGACAGATTTATGCACACACCCTTGTAAAGTCAGGCCACACGCATTTATTAAGCTCCTACTGTGTGCACACATAGGAGGGATACAATCTCTGGGGATACAGAAAAAGGCAGTCTCTGATCTCAAGGAGCTCACGGTCTATTGGGAGAGGCAAAACGCCAACGAATTATGGACAAACATGATACACGATAAAAAGAGATAATCTAAAGAAGGCACCAAAATTAAAGAGGAAACGTTTTATGAAATGAGAAATCAAGAATGTGCATCAGTAGTCTATATATTCTTGGATGTTTTTTTTTAATTTAAATTTATTTATTTAACATATTTGGTTTTCAGCATTGATTTTCACAACAGTTTGAATTACAAATTTTCTCCCCATTTCCACCCTCCCCCCCACTCCAAGATGGCATATATTCTGGTTGCCCTGTTCCCCAGTCAGCCCTCCCCTCTATCACCCCCCTCCCCTCTCATCCCCTTTTCCCTTCCTTTCTTGTAGGGCAAGATAAATTTCTACGCCCCATTGCCTGTGTATCTTATTTTTTAGTTGCATGCAAAAACTTTTTTTTTTGTTGTTTTTGAACATCTGATTTTAAAACTTTGAGTTCCAAATTCTCTCCCCTCTTCCCTTCCCACCCACCCTCCCCAAGAAGTCGAGCAATTCAACCTAGGCCACATGTGTATCATTATGTATAACCCTTCCACAATACTCATGCTGTGAAAGGCTAACTACATTTTGCTCCCTCCCAACCCATCCTGCTTTATTGAATTTTCTCCCTTGACCCTGTCCCCTTTCCAAAGTGTTTGTTTTGATTACCTCCACCCCCATCTGCCCTCCCCTCCATCATCCCCCCCCTTTTATTTTTTTTTATCTTCCTCCCTCTTCTTTCCTGTGGGGTAAGGCACCCAACTGAGTATGTATGGTATTCCCTCCTCAGGCCAAATGCGATGAGAGCAAGGTTCACTCATTCCCCCCTCACCTGCCCTCTCCCCTCCACCCACAGAACTGCTTCCTCTTGCCACCTTTATGCGAGATAATCCACCCCATTCTGTCTCTCTCTATCTCCCTCTCTCAGTATGTTGCTCTCTCATCCCTTAATTTCATTTTATTTCTTTTAGATATCTTCCCTTCATCTTCAACTCACCCTGTGTCTGCTCTTTCTTTTACATATATATATATATAAACACACATATATATACATACATACACATACATACATATACACATAGATATATACATACATACACATTCACTTATATATATATACATAAACATGTATATATGCATATTCCCTTCAACTACCCTAATACTGAGGTCTCATGAATCATACACATCATCTTTCCATGTAGCAATGTAAACAAAACAGTTCAACTTTAGTAAGTCCCTTGCAATTTCCGTTTCTTGATTACCTTTACATGCTTCTCTTGATTCTTGTGTTTGAAAGTCAAATTTTCTATTCAGTTCTGGTCTTTTCACTGAGAAAGCTTGAAAGTCCTCTATTTTATTGAAAATCCATATTTTGCCTTGGAACATGATACTCAGTTTTGCTGGGTAGGTGATTCTAGGTTTTAATCCTAGCTCCATTGACCTCCGGAATATCGCATTCCAAGCCCTTCAATCTCTTAATGTAGAAGCTGCCAGATCTTGGGTTATTCTGATTGGGTTTCCACAATACTCAAATGGTTTCTTTCTGGCTGCTTGCAGTATTTTCTCCTTGATCTGGGAGCTCTGGAATTTGGCGACAATATTCCTAGGAGATTTCTTTTTGGGATCTATTTGAGGAGGCGATCGATGGATTCTTTCAATTTCTATTTTGCCCTGTGGCTCTAGAATATCAGGGCAGTTCTCCTTGATAATTTCTTGAAAGATGGTATCTAGGCTCTTTTTTTGATCATGGCTTTCAGGTAGTCCAATAATTTTTAAATTATCTCTCCTGGATCTATTTTCCAGGTCAGTGGTTTTCCCAAGGAGATATTTCACATTGGCTTCCATTTTTTCATTCCTTTGGTTCTGTTTTATAATATCCTGATTTCTCATAAAGTCACTAGCTTCCACTTGCTCCAATCTAATTTTTAAAGTAGTATTTTCTTCAGTGGTCTTTTGGACCTCCTTTTCCATTTGGCTAATTCTGCCTTTCAAGGCATTCTTCTCCTCATTGGCTTTTTGGAGCTCTTTTGCCATCTGAGTTAGTCTGTTTTTTAAGGTGTTGTTTTCTTCAGTGTATTTTTCAGTATTTTTTGGGTCTCCTTTAGCAAGTCATTGACTTGTTTTTCATGGTTTTCTCGCATCCTTCTCATTTCTCTTCCCAATTTTTCCTCTACTTCTCTAACTTGCTTTTCCAACTCCTTTTTGAGTTCTATGGCCTGGGGCCAGTTCATGTTTTTCTTGGAGGCTTTGGTTGTAGGTTCTATGACTTTGTTGTCTTCTTTAGGCTGTATGTTTTGGTCTTCTTTGTCACCAAAGAAAGAATCCAAAGTCTGAGACTGAATCTGGGTGTGCTTTAGCTGACTGGCCATATTCCCAACCAACTAACTTGACCCTTGAGTTTTTCAGTGGGGTATGACTGCTTGTAGACTAACGAGTTCTATGTTCCACGTTTGGGGGGAGGTGCCAGCTCTGCCACAGCAGCACTGCTCCTTCCCCAACCCTCAACCCGGACTGGGCTTAAATCTTCGGCAGGCTGTGCACCCCTGCTCTGATCTGCCACTTAATTCCTCCCACCAGGTGGGCCTGGAGCCGGAAGTAACAACAGCTGTAGCTGCCCCACCTCCGCTGCCCCCGGGGCTGGAAGCTGAACCGCGAACTCCTTCCACTCCCGCAGCTTTTCCCACTAACCTTCTCCGCAGTCTTTGGTGTTTGTGGGTCGAGGGGTCTGGTAACTAACACAGCTCACATATTCAGGGTGCTTCTGGCCCCATCCGCCCGACTCCAAGTTTGGTTGTTCCACGCTGCTCAGGCTGGGCTCTGCTCCACTCCGTTCCCAGCTCCCAGCTCCCAGCTCCGTGTGGAATAGACCTCACCCAGAGACCATCCAGGCTGTCCTGGGCTGGATCCCTGCTTCCCTCTGCTGTTCTGTGTGTTCTGCCGTTCTAGAATTGGTTCAGAGCCATTTTTTACAGGTTTTTGGAGGGACTCGGTATGGAGCTCACTCTAGTCCCTGCTTACCCGCTGCCATCTTGGCTCCGCCCCCCATTCTTGGATGTTTTTTACAGATAAAATCACTGTGATTTTCCCTAGTGATTTGGAGACCTTCCTTATGTAAAATTTTTCCTTTTTTATTGTTATGAACTTGTTTTTACTAATTTTTTTTTAAAGCAGACTGTGATCTGTGTAGGGAGTTCTTGGTGCCAAGCTTTCCAGTTCAGATCTGTACCTTCTCTGCGATTTATAGTCTTAGAAAAGTTGCCTAGAGGCAGTTTTCGGATGAAGAAATCAAAGCTATCTATAGTCATATGAAAAAGTGCTCTAAATCACTATTGATTAAAGAAATGCAAATTAAAACAACTCTGAGGTACCACCCCACACCCATCATGACAGAAAAGGAAAACAATAAATGTTGGAGAGGAAGTAGGAAAATTGGGACACTAATGGTAGAGTTGTGAACTGATCCAACCATTCTAGAGAGCAATTTGGAACTATGCCCAAAGGGCTATAAAATGGCATATCCTTTGATTCAGCAATACCACTACTAGGTCTGTACATGTATAAAAAAATTTGTAGCAGCTCTTTTTGTGGTGGCAAAGTATTGGAAATCGAGGGATGCCCATCAATTGGGGAATGGCTAAACAAATGTAATGTGATTGTAATGGCATACTATTATGCTATAAGGAATGATGTGCAGGCAGATTTCAGCAAAATCCAGAAAGACTTACATGAACTAAAGCAAAGTGAAGTGAGCAGAATCAGGAGGACATTGTATACAATAACAGCAACACTTTTGCATGATCAACTATGATTGACCTAGCTGTTCTCAGCAATACAATGATCCAAGACAATTACAAGGGATTTATGATGGAAAATGCTAACCATTTCCAGAGAAAGAACAGATGGAATCTGAATGAAGATCAAAACGTATTATCTTCATTTTATTTATTTTTTCATGGTTTTTTTTTCTTTTGCAAACTGTATTTTTATTTTTTTGCAAACTGTCTCTTCTTTTACTACATGACTAATATGGAAATGGATTTTACATGACTGCACATATAGAACCTATATCAAATTGCTTATCATCTTAGTAAAGAGGTAGGAACAGAGGGAGGGAAAAACTTTGGAGCTCAAATTTTTATAAAAAAAATGAATGTTATAAATTGTCTTTCCATGGAATTGGAAAAAACAAAATACTTATATAGATAGTTCGGTAGGCTCATTTTCCCCTGGTCATCCATGTTTTATAAGGAGATACTACTCAGTCTTCCATCATAACTAGTCCACAATGTTTGGCAAATAAGCTGATAGTAGAGGGTTCTTAACCTGGAGTCCATGGATAGAGGTCAAGGGGTTTGTGAACTTGTATAGGGAAAAAATTATTTTTATTTTCACTAACCTCTAACTGAAATACCAATTTCCTTCAATTATGAATGCGAGCAAAAAAAATTATTCTGAGAAGTCTAAAGGTTTTGCCAGCCTGCCAAAGGAGACCAGGATGAAAAAAAAAGTTAAAAACTGTTAGGAAAGTTAAGAAAAATTAAGAACCCCTGTTCTTAATCAATATTGCCTTTGGCTGCCACACTTTTTCTTCTTCATAGCATTAATATGAGCTGTTTTGTTGATTAACATGGTTTCTAAATCTTTTTTTTTGGTTTCATAAGGGCATAGATTTAGAGATAGAAGGTACCCTAGATGCCTACCCTAGTTAAGTCCTACCCTGACCCCCTTATTTTACAGATAAGAAAGCTGAAGCAAAGATGTCATGTGACTTGACTTAGGTATGAAGCAAAATCTGAACTATGGTTTTTCCAACCCTAACTCTGCACTCTATACACTACACTGCCTCTCAATGGAATGTAAGCTCTTTGAGAGAAGAGATTGAGAAAATTCTAGCCCAATACTGCTCCAGAAGATAAGGGAGCCGAGTGATCAACCTGTCATTATTGTTTTACTCTCCACAAAGATGGAATTCCAGTCTTAAAATCCCTATATTTTTACCCACCTCCCCACACTGGCCCCTCTTAGGGGTGTCCTGAGTCTCCATGGCTGGGTTCAATCTGCTACAGCTGCTATATCCGTAACCAGTTGTTTTTATCGGTTAACTAAGTTATGATCAATTTTATTTTGGGGGACATTGTGTCTAGTGCCTTCTATATCTCTTCTTGAACAGTTTCCATCACGTCTAGAAACGAAGGTTCTGAGTAGTAAACAAACCTCAGGCCTCTTCAGGTTTTGATTCCAAATTTCATTTTCTAATATAGCTTTTGATACCCTCCCTTGTGCACATTCTCCCAATGAAGCTGCTTAAGTATCAAGACCTACGTTAAAATAATTTTACATTTCAATATGTTACAAAGGAAAGAAGACACAGGGTTTAGCATTTGTTTGGATATGAGATATGTGGAAGAGTCAGGAGTCTTAAACAATGACTCTGATAGTTGTCCCCGACTGACTAGAAGAATACCAATATCATCAACGGTAAAAGAGGAGAGCTGAAATAAGAACTGGTTATATAGGATGAATGTGACTATGGTGTCATCATTGGAAATGATGTTAATCTCAAACATCTTGAGATTGATGTGTAGGGAGACCATGTCTAACCCACTATTGGAAATGTAAGAGTTGAGTTTGGGACTGCAGTTTGGACTGGAGCTAGAGATACGCAAATAGTCTGCATAGAGATGATAGTCAAAGTCAAGAGACTAGATCAGGCAGAGAGAGAGTATACAGAAAGCTGATGTTAGTGAAAGAGAATCGACAATTATGATAGCTCCAAGGGGTGATAATAGGGTCCAGGGAGGTTTTTTTTTTTGTTTTGGTTTTAGAACAAAAGAGACCTGAAAATGTTTCTGGCAAACAGCAAGAAATCAGTAGAGAAACTAAAAATTAAGACACAAGACAGAAGATAACTAATAAAACAAAGTCCCCAAGAAACCAGGATAGAATGGGACTGAGGACACAAGTAGAAGAGTTATCAGTGTAAAAGTTGAAAGATGCTTCTTTCTCTGATAAAGGAGGGAAAAGGAAGAGGATGAGTAACATACAGAGAAATTATGAGGTAGAGCAGAGAATTCTAGGAGCCGCAGAAACACCCTGGGTGTTCTTGGGTGAGGATGACTTGAGGGGAATGGGGTGGCCTATAAACTCTATTTCTATTGCCTGCAGTGGTTTCAGCTGGAGGGAATTAAAATCTCTTTATTTATGCTGTGGTTGGATTTATCTCCTCTATGAACTGATATAGTTGTGCCCTGGGTAACAGGCTCTACATTCTTTGCCCAGAACAGATTCTAACAGGTAGTTAATGTTTTCTAAACACTTTGAAGAAGAAAGGTGCTTATTTAAGTATTAAGCATTGTTATGAACATCCTGCCTTTTAGAAGCTCAAAGGTAAAGACAAAAGGACCTTTCCTTATTAGTATTCCAAATTAAGCAGTGTAGGATAAATTATTTTTTAGCTATCCATCTTATTTCCCTCCCTACCCTTCACTCCCACACACTTTAGTCAAATCTAAGACTGGAAAGAGACATAGACCCAACCCCTAATTTTCCTTTTAGCCCTAATGAATACTTTTCTTACAATGCCTTCCTTGTGTGGGTTGGTTTGTAAGTATAACCCTTAAAGCCATCAGCCCCCTGCTGCCAGTGAAATTCAATGATACTTTCTTAAGGAATGCTACAAATAACCATAACTGAGGAGTGGGATATATAGCTAGTTTGATTGCCAAACATGATATTAAGCCCCTTCACTGTGATCTTGACACTGTAAATTTGTCTGGGCAAAAGAAAAAAAATCTTTTTGGATGCTTTATCAGCTGTATCTTCAGGGATTAGGAAAAAGCTCCCACTGTGCCTTGGGTAATTAGCAACCATTGTACCATAACTCCCAGAGAGACATAACTGAATTATCTAAGCTGTTTAAATAAAGTTGATTTGTATGACCTTTGTGACACCCTGATAAAGAAAAGGTAAACCTATTCTTCCAGCCTCAATGACAATCCAAAACCATCTAGTCATCAACTTGATTGTCTTTGACAAGGCATAAAGAAGAGTACCTGGAAGCACTGTAATTGATATTTTAATGGTGCAAACTGAATTTCAAAATGATGTGATAGAGTCCAAAAAACCTATGAACATCTATCACAAGTAGAATGATTAAAAAAAAGTTTCAATAGACTGGAGATACTACTAAGATATTAACTTTAGCTTAGATAATTAGAGGACATAATTTTTGGCCCAGTGGGAAATAGGCTATTAATAAAATTCTAATTACTTTTGGTAAAGATAGAGTCTGAATATTTAAGAGGGAATGATACCATATTGAAATAAAGCTCTCTTTAAAAATGTTTGATTTTTTAAAAAGCATTGCTTGAAATGGGAAAATCCATAGAATTGGTTAGAGTTTCATTAGTAAAAATTTCATTGATGCCAATGAAGCCAAGATTGCTACTTTGATTCCTGAATAGACTTCTTAGGTCCACATATAAGGAAAACTCAGTTCCATTGCCCCAAACCACAACTGTAAACACTAAGGTCACCCACTGATCAGAAGAGGGGCAGATGAGGATTCATCATAATTCAACCCATTATAAAGCAAACCCTTAGATTTTGGATAACCAACATGCATAACACAAACACATACAACTCTACCAAGACTGATCTTTTGAAGGTTACCAATGATCTCCTAACTACCAAACGCAATGACTTTTTCTCTGCAGCCCTTGACATTGCTGGCCATCCTCTCTTCTTAATACACTCTCCTCTAAAAAACTATACTATCCGGGTTCTCTTAATTCTAGCTGATCTTTATGTACTTCCTTTACTAGCTCCCTTTCCTCTTTTTTCCTCTAAGTGTAAGTATATCACGTGTGTTTCTGTTCTTCTTTCTTTATACTCCATCTCTGGGTTAAGTTCCCCTACTCACATGGCTTCAACTATGGAAATGACTCCCTGAATGACCTGCCAACAGCTTAAATTCAACGTGTGTAAAATTAACAATCTCCATAACCCTCTCACCTCAACTATCAATTCCTTCTACTCCCTCTATTTTTGTTAATGACGCCACTGTTCTCCCACTGATCTAGACTGTAAACTTCATTCCTAATTGACTCGTATTCTTTCCACCAATCAATCACCCAGACTTGTTGATGCTTCCATACTAACATCTCTCACTTTTCTCTCTTCCTCTCTGTTCTTGGTGTCATCTTTCACTCTCTTTCAACCTACTCTTGTCCAATCTTGCCATTTCCACCTTCATATCTCTCCTATCCCCTTCTCTCTACTCACACAGGCTCTGCCCTAGATGAGGCCCTCATCATCTTTTCCTCAGACTCTTTCAATATTCCTTCATTTTATCCCCTTCTTCAAGTCTCTTCCCACTCCAACCCATCCTCAACTCAGCTTCTAAAGTGATATGCCTAAAATGAAGGTCTATCTGTGCCACCTCCCTTTGCAATTAAATTCCAGTGGCTTCCTATGGCCACTAGTGATGGAGTCCTCGTAGACCTGGCCCCAGCCCCAGTATTCTAACTTCATTACAGGCCCACTGTACCTACCTACCCCCCTACCCCCCAACCCACTCCCACTCTCCCCCTCCCCCTATCAATGTCCTAACTTATGCCTCCCTGCTCACTAGAACAACAGGTGTGTCCCTGAACTCTTAGTTCCCACAGAACAGCAAGCATGTCCATGTGACAGAAACCCAGCCACTGCACACAGACCCTTTCCCACGAAACAGGTATGCAATCACAATCACATATCCATTTAGCCCAAGACAGGACCGCAATACCTAACTATCTTGACCAGACAGGAACACAATAACTAGCCAACTGGAGGACAGCATGCCCAGAATGCTTGACCACCAAACCGTAGAAGGGGCCCACCCTACAATTGTGCCTGTGCAGTTCTACTGAGTCTAGGATTCCTACTCCATTACCTAATCCTTTAAGACACTCCTCCTGCCTTTTAAATATTAATCATATTCCTGTATTCTATGTAAATTTCTGTTATGTAATTGCATCTTTACCCTATAAAAATCCGTCTTGCTTTCTCTGAAGCTGGTGTTTCCTCTTGGAACTTAGCCTGCTTCATGAGAGGCGTCAATCTCAATAAATGTCTATACCTGGATTAGAGTTGGTCTGACTATGAATTCTTTGAGACGGTTCTACAACACATCATGAAACCACAACAGTTTTTGGCCCTAGGTGGGCAGAGACTAAACCTCAACACTAGGATCGAATATAAGCTTCTTGCTTTTGCTTTTAAAATCCTTACACATAACTACCCTTCTTGCACTTTATGGTTCAGTGAAAATGACCTTGTATGCGCCTCACATACAATGCTCCATCTCCTATCTTCCTCTAGTTACTAGGATTTGTCACCTCCTCCTCCCCAAAATTACATGCAAAATAATTGTGCATGTATTTTTTATCTGCTTAATTCTTTAAGGGCAAGAACTATTTCATTTTTGTCTTTGTACTTAACACAGCACCTAATATCAGTCCTGGAACATAATAGATTCTTAACAAATGCTGGTAGATTGATTACTTCCCACCCCTACTACCTTAGTTCAAATTTCCATTTTATCTCCAGCATTTGGTGTAGTGTCT
This sequence comes from Trichosurus vulpecula, assembly GCF_011100635.1. Classification (NCBI taxonomy): domain Eukaryota; kingdom Metazoa; phylum Chordata; class Mammalia; order Diprotodontia; family Phalangeridae; genus Trichosurus; species Trichosurus vulpecula. The sequence continues at coordinate 99,519,710 of NC_050574.1, read as the reverse complement.
GGCATATGGTAGGCGCTTAATAAATGTTTATTGACTGACTGACTTTATTAACTGAATGCCAGGTCTCTTATAATAGCCACCTAAATGGTTTTCCTCCTTCAGTACCTCTTCCACTTGCATCATCACTGCTCCACCACCAGTGCTCTCTCAAATCACTACCTCACTTGAGTCACTCTCCTGGTCAAAGACCTCTAATGGCTCCCGTTGCCTACTGAATAAATATCCTACAGTTCAATATAAATCATCTACAGTATGCCCCTAAATGACTTCTCAGCTCCTAGCACAGTGCCTTGTACATAGCAGGTGTTTAATAAGTCTATGTTGAATTGAATTATTGAGTTTCCAGCATCATTTCCTGTCACTTCCCTACACAGACCTATGATTCATCCATTCTGTACTACTTTCCATTCCTTAGTACACATTATCCTTTCCACCCTAATTTCTGCCTATTAAATACATCCATCGTGGCCAAACTCAAATGCCGCTACTGCCATGAAGCCTCAGTCTATTATCCTGCAGCAGAAGTAACCTTTTTCCTCTGAACCCTTATTTTTCTTTGTTTTTACTCCCAGGGTACCTAGCACGTACTTCCTTATATCATAATTATTTATATACATATCTCTTCTACTAGACCCTTAGATCTCTGTGGGTAGGAATTCAATATTACATATATCTTTGTATCTCTTATTTCTTATCATACCTGAAAAGGTATTTGGGATTTGTAGGTACACATTCATTAAAGGAATATTTATTTTGCTTATGAATTTATGTTCACTATAGATTTCAAGCATGGATAACTTCATGTTTTTCAATTTATCTGTGCCCTATTTGGAACAATATTTGCTCTCACATGAAAATAAGGTCAATTTAATTTTTTAATAAAAGAAAATAGATGGAAAATTAGTTTTTAGAAAAAAGGCATGTATATTAGGGAACATTGATTCTAACTTGTTACTTTGTAATACAAGGCATTCTCCTCTCTATAAATCTTACTCATCCTTCTAATTCAAGGAGTCTTAATGTGGGGTCCCCACACAGAGGTCCAAAACATTTCAGGGAATGTATGAACTTTGAATTTTTTGTATTTGACAAATATATTTCAACATAATTGGTTTCCTTTGCAATCCTATATGTTTTATGCATTTAAAAACACTATTCCAGCTCTTTTTGTGGTGTCTATGAATTGGAAATCGAAGGGATGCTCACCTATTAGGGAATAGCTGACACGTTTTGCTCTATGATTGTGATGGAATATTATTGTGCTATAAGAAATGACAAGCAGGATGATTTCAGAAAGACCTGGAAAGACTTACATAAACTGATGCAAGTGACATGAACAGAACCAAGAGAATGTTGTACACAGTAACAGCAATATTGTACAATTAAGAACTGTGAATAACTTAGCTAAAGGATTAAAGCTGAAGGACTAATGAAAAAGCATACTCTCTGCCTCCAGAGAAAGAATTGATATTGTTTGAATACAGGCTGAAGCATGTACTTTTTCACTTTCTTTCATTCTTTTTCTTTTATTCAAGTTTTCTTGTACAAAGTGACTAATATGGAAATGTTTTACATGATTGCACATGTATAACCTATATCTGATTATTTACTATCTCAGGGAGGAGGGAGAGGAGTGAGGGAGGCATAGAATTTGGAACTCAAAACTTTTTTTAAATGTTAAAAATTGTTTTAACATGTAGTTGGGGAAAAAATAAAATATATTTTTAAAAAACAACATTATTTTGAAAATGGGTCCAAATTGCCAAAGGGAGTAGCACATGGAGCTGAGACTCCATATTCTATAGCAAAGAAGTGACTATTTTTGATTACTCTAGTAGCTATGACATATCAAGAAGTGAATTTGGTGGGACTGATGCTTTGCAGCAATTCATCCTCCCCAGGGACCAAGGTGGCAGAAAGGAAAATTTGCCTCCTGTTTAGGGAGATTTTTTAAAAATTTCTATTCTTGTTACATCTTTTCAATAAATAGCCATTTGTAAAAGCTAATTTATTTTAATTGTTTTTCAGTTAGAATGAGAAGATAGCAGGAGAAGCTAATCACTAGTACAGATGATACTGAGGACATTTAACTAGTGATTGATATTTGGGGGAAGGAAGAAAGAAGACAAAGAAGAAAGGAGGGAAGGGAGGGAGGAAGGAAGGAAGGAAGGAAGGAAGGAAGAAAAGAAGGAAGGAAGGAAGGAGGTGGTTATTGTCCTTTGTTCTCAGAGGACCAAAATGATACCACTATGCTTGAGTCAAATTTCAGTATGTCTGACTGTAGCTGATCAGGCCAATACAGGCTCAGAATGCTCTACCACAGGTCGGGCACAAATAGTCTGTGTGAACATTTGGGATGGATACTCCAAACTTGCGCATCCTGCATTTCTTTTGAGCTGTTTCAGTTCTGCAATGTGGGCACACCATGCTGAGCGGTCCTGTGTCAGTGTCTCTCATGTCACACAATCAATTCCAAAGTTCTTGAGAGAGACCTTGAGAGTGCCCCTGTATCACTTCTTCTGACCAACATGTGAACGCTTGCCCTATGTGAGTTCTCCATTAAACAGTCTTTTTGGCAACCCTGTGTTTTGCATTCGAACAGTGTGGCCAGTCCATCGGAGTTGGGCTCTCTGAAGCAGAGTTTGAATGCTTGGGAGTTTAGTTCGAGTAAGGACCTCAGTGTCTGGTACCTTATTCTGCCAGGTGATCTTCAGAATCTTCCTAAGACAACTGAAATGGAAGCGATTCAGTTTCCTGGCATGGCACTGGTAGACTGTCCAGGTTTTGCAGGCAGGCAGGAAGGAAGGAAGGAAGGAAGGAAGGAAGAAAGGAAGGAAGGAAGGAAGGAAGGATTTAATTGCCTACTATGTGCCAGGTTCTTGGTTAAATGCTTTACCAATATTAGCTCATTTGATGCTCATAACAACCCTGGGAAGTAGGTGCTATTATTATCCCCATTTTACAGTTAGAGAAACTAAAGCAGATAATCAGCTCATTGGAATAAGGGCTTGAGCTAATAGCATAAGACCGTCCCAGATCCCTCAAAGGTACCCCTTGAACATGGAATTTAGCTAGCTGCTTTCTAAGGACCTGACTTAGTGGTACCTGAGATTTGGGATAAAGATGCCTCAAGCTCTATAAAAGCTACACTGCTACAATTATTATCTTCTACATGCATGTGATTTATGGGCTAGAAGGTTCTGATTAAACAAACATAAACTCTGAAGGAAAAAAATCAAATGAGCTATTGCTAGGAATAACATTCATTAACCTTCCTCACTGAGAGAAGACCATCCCAAACCAATCATCTATGAATTTAATTCAGCTTAAATTGTAAATTCTTCAATAAATTACAGGTTGGGGTGGAGTAGGAGAAAGTAAGCAGGTTTATTTCTCAATCCTGGGCTTATTACATTTATTTTCATGCTAAGAATTTTTTAAAATCTTTTCCAGAAAAAAGTTAAATTAATAAAATTCAGCAAAAATGTTTTTTAGCCTTTTCCTAATAAAAGAGTAAGTCATCTTCTCCAAATTGAATAACAATTTTAAAAACCCAATCATCACTTGTAGACCCTTGGACATATCTATTTGTATATGTAAAGCTAAGCAGAGAATTGAGGTGGTTATCTGAATAAACCAGGCCAAGAAAGACTTATGCCAAAAGTAGCCAGATTTAGTTATTGAAAGAAAGGTAATGTTTACTAGAATTTTAAGGATAATTGCTTCAGTCCTCTGGCTTTTCTTTTCATATGTACACACTAGCCTGCAGGCAAAATGGTAAGTTGATATTGCTTGCTATTGTATAACCTTGTAAGCAGTCAGGGCTTTTCCCATAAATCATTTTACTTCTGCTTTAATCATAGACAAAACATTGGCATTTATGGCTTACTTGGAATCAGGTCTTTAATGGGAACAAAATACTTCTTGTATTTCCTTTTTCCTCGCTCCAGCTGGGCAACATTTCTTAACCCCCTTCTTTCAAATCAGGTATGGAATTTAAAAGCAAGGTACTAATTTGAGCTCCTCTAAGTTTCTACTGATAATAGACCATCTACATTCAGAGTACAGGCTTACCAACAGGTTATGTTCCAAAAGAGCATTTGAAAATCAGTTGTTTGGAACTTTGAACATTTTCCCATAGACACAGCATAATAAATGGTAATTAGGTTCCCAGGCAAGCCCACAAAAGCCTATTGAGGCCATCAAGTGGTTGAAGAGTCCTACCAATGGCACCAGCCTGAGTTCTGGGTTCTGGGAGCATTCTCATGGTATTCAGGAGAGCCGAGGAGAACCAAGAGTGTGCCTTTGCCCTTTGCTAGGCTCAGAACCTGGTCCTAGGCAAAGTTTAAAAAAAAACCCTTATAAATCACTGTTCTAACAATAGAGTACTAGAACAAAAGCTACCTTACAGTACAATCTCATTTTACAGATGGGAAAACTAGGACCCCGCGGAGATGAAGTGACTTGCCTGACATCACAAGTGATGGAGCCAGGATTAGAACTCACATTTCCTAGATTCCAACTCAGAGATGTTTCCATTATATCATAATGCCTTTCTGAATATATCAAGCTTGACTCCGGCATTCTCCCATATATCCCTCTGTACACTTTTCTGTGTATTAATGTTCCTTTCCCAGGGACCCCAGGATCATCATGCTACTGAAAATCTCCAGTTCCAGCATCCCAAACAGATCTGGCTCATGCCTTCAAAGTGCTCCATTGGAATCGATCACCAATCACCTCTCACCTTAGATCAAACTCACAGTTCTCTTGGTCTCCCTCTCAAGGCAGCTGGTTTTAGCTAGGGGTTAGAAGGAATGTCTTGGGATTGGTATAATTCATACACGGGAATGATTGATCTCTTTGGGACAGTTATAGGATAGTAGGCACTTTTAAAAGAGGAGCTTTCTATGCAGAATGAGACATACATTTTTGGACGTGACAAATGTGTAGATTTGTTTTGCTTAACTATGCTTATTTGTTACAAGGATTGAGTCTTCCTGTTTTTTTTTTCTTTGAAGGAGGGAATAATGAGGAGGGAGAGAGGAGCTAGTGCAGACTTAAAAAAGAAGAAAAAAAGAAAGAAAAGAGTTAACAAACCAATTTTTTTAAAATGTGCACAAGAGAACAGAAGGAAGTTCAGAAGGAAACACAGACAAGCAAGACATGTTGAATTTTAAAAAGCAGGATGTAAATAATAGATATTTCTAATTTCAAATAGAATCCTATTTTTCCATTCAAAAAAAGAAAATATTTCTTAATTTCTAATTGGTGAAATTTCAGACAGTACAACAAAGAGAAGTGAAAAAAAATCAGGCAACTGGAGAAATTTCATTTCGGAGATGGAAACTGTCGCTACACAGGTCCTTGGCATTCACATGCCCTCAGCAGGGCCTGCTTTTCACAACGTCATCTTTTTCTCCACTTTTCCCCCCTCCACTTCTTAATCTATGAATTCATTAAAAGCTATAAGATTTTTTCTATAGTAGCTCCCATGACAGCAGGAGGACAAGCTCCAGTAATGATAGCAGAAATAGGGTAAATTAGGCTGTTTACACATAGGGGCTATTTAAAAGCAAAGCACTATGTATAGTGTGATTCGCACTCTAGGTCACCCTACAAAAATAATATCTGTTAAGCGTATTTCATATGGCATTTTACGGTATTTCATTTGCAGTTTCTGTCCATTTTATAGATGTGTATATATCTATATCTGTATCTATACACACACACGCGCACACACACACACTCTGACGGATAAATGCTTAAGGTTTTCAGTGCAACTGCAAAGCATGGTTTAGATGACATTCTTCATCCACTCGTTTTTTTTCCTGTTTTTCCTCTACTATGCCCATATATACTTATGTGTGTATATATATATTGTATGTGTGTATATATATACATATATATATATATATATATATATATATGAATGTGCATATACACCTACAGATGTGCACACACAGAAGGCAATGTAACACCCTGGATAGAGAAGTGACCTCAAAGACAAGAAGGCCTGGTTCAAGTCTCACTTTTTGACATATATGGAATTTGTGACTAAGCAAGTCACTTAACTTCTCAGGTCCCAAGCAATCCTTTAAAATTATAAGTTGCAGAAGAGTTGCTGGCCTGCTTTGAGAAGTGCTGTTGCCTCTTCGGGAACTCCTACACCAGTGAAGGAGCAGCTAGGTGGTGTAGTAGACAGAGTGCCAGGCCTAGAGTCAGGAAAACTCGTCTTTCAGAGCTCAAACCTGGTCTCAGACACTAAGTAGCTGTGCGACCCTGAGCAAGTCACTTAACCCTGTCTGCCTCAATTTTCTTAACTGTTAAATGAACTGGAGCAGGAAATGGCAAACCACTCTGGTATCTTTGCCAAGAAAACCCCAAATGGGGTCACAAAGAATTGGACACAACTGAAAAACAACTGAAAATACCAATGAGGTCACAGGTAGTTCTGGACTAAGAAAAACATATTTGTATAAATATATACTTCCAAAACTTAAGCTGTGATTATTTGCATTATTAAGGAATTTAAGATAAGATTGCCTAAGTAATATGCTTCTCTGGCTCATTTAATATATGATTTGATTTACAGAAAAATGTATATACACAATTTTTCAGGAACACATGTTACATAAAGTAAAGTGCATTTTAGGTTAATGTGTTTTACCCCTTTGGATTCTGTATACCATTTTTAAACCCATACCATTATGAATATAGGTTTTTAAATGATTTATTGAATCAATGATTAATTTATAACTATTCCCAATTTTTATTTGTGCTTCTTCCACAATTGGTCCTGTTTTCTAGAGATTGTATGCACAGGACGTCAAACCTGGTTCTGTTAGCCTGAAATTACAGAAGCCAAAAGTAGTCCCCAGATTGGATAAATTACTATTGGTAATAGAGAAGAGGTTGGCTGGTTGGCTTACTTATTTGCAGGACGACTTTCCTAAAAGAGCTGTTGATATCAAGTCAGGGCTAAAAATGTCTTCCATATTTGCACATAGAGAAATTGTTAGTTTACCTGATCGATCTGAATATTCCAGTGCCTCATGTGCCACCAACATAAATGGCTCTCAAATGTAGCTATTAATAATAGTTATTTCCATTACCACTGGTTAATTCTGTGATACCCAAGTTCATTATCTAAACTTCTTTTAATGAAGTCATTTTTCAGTGTGTTCTTAGCAAGCCAGCCTCTCTACCTTCTCTTTCAGTGACAACCATATATCTGCCTGGTGAGTACTTTAACTTTGTAACTTTAGTATAACAGGACAGTTCTTGTCTTGTGTGCAAAGTCTATAGAAAATAAGACAAAATGTTGGGGAAGCAAGAGTGGACTCCAATTTAAGAAATAATGCACAAAAGAATCTAAATTTACAAAACAGGTTAGTGGACCTTAGTGGAAGGTTCCTCAATTCCTTACAATTGCATTTGCCACAATTTTCCTTTAACATTACCCACCATTACTCTTTTTTGAGACAATTCATAATTTTTAAAAATGCTTTTTATGTATTTAATAAAATTGTATATAATTAATTGTATAAGTAGGCTTACTACTAATTTTTATAGGTGAGAGATTAGAGATGGATAAGAGGTTATTCTGGTTCACCTAAAATATGATCTAATTTACAAAAAAATTTCTTACAATATTCCAGGTATATATCTGTTTTGTACAGCTGTACTTTGGTTGTTCAAAGTCTTCATTTTCTAAGCCATCAAAAATTATATTTTCTATTTTTTTCTGATAGACTTTGTGTATGTGTGTGTGTGTGTGTGTGTGTGTGTGTGTGTGTGTGTTTTAGAAATGTATCACTGATTCTGAAATTTTCCCCTTTGAGAAAATGGCAGGTGGCTTGGGGTAGTTTATTTCAAAGCTCAAGCCATCTACCACCTCATTATCATCAAAGATTCTTATCTTTGTCTTCTGTCTTTAAAATTGATTCATATGTCAGCTGGTTATGCTGGATAATGATTCTGGTAAGCTAAACCCACACAGCTGCTATCACAGAATTCTACAGTTATACAAAACATCAAAGAATTGTTGACAGACTGAAAGGCATCAATATAGGAACCTTACTCCCCTAAACAAGAGAAAATGATGATAATCTGTCCACTACTATATGCATCCTTCAAAACTGAAATATATCACCTAATGAGTCACACTGAGAAAATTCTGGGCAACAGCCAGTCAGTACTACCTGATCACTGGAGTTTTTTTTTTAATGCTATCATTGACAATTTCCACCTTTAGACAATTTTACCCTCTGTTGTGGCTAAGGGATTCCTGTGATTTTCTCCAAAAATCAATTGTGTGACCATAAAATGTGTTCTGCTACCGAAAATCAGCAACAACCTGCCTATTCCCTTCTCATGTTTTCATCAAAAATATCTTTCATAACTGTATAGATCATTCTTATATTTTATAGAGATGATGAAGCAGACTTATAGGTCATTAGTTACTCATGTCATCTCAGTCACTTTTGGGGGAGGGGTAAAAGAACTGGCAGCTCTTTAAGAGTAGGGATTGTTTTATTCATGGTACTTTTATATCTCTAGCATCTAGCATAATTCATGTCTTTTAAAAGGTCCTTATTAATACTTGTTGATTGATGTTTTGTTCTTTTAGAATCTCCCCATTATTGGACTTTGGTTTATCTTGAGATTTGATCTGTGAATGCCTTTAGACGAGTTGTGTTACTTCCATAAAGAATGTTTTCTGTATGCATTTGATTGGGTCCTGACTCTCCTCCTGACTTTATCTTCTTAAGTGCCATCGCCTCTTTCTAAGGATATATGGTACCGAGGTTATAGAGTCCAAATGTGGTGGTTGTGATGAAAATAGGTCACTGTAAAGAAATATACAGATCTGTTCTGATTTGAGTCAGGTTTTTTTTTTTTTGCCCCGTTCAGGTTTTGTGGAGAAATGCTTCTAGGAACATAGTACCACTCATGTTAAAAGATAATCAAATTATTGATTTTTTATTTTTCTTAATATGTTAATAACACATACTTAATAAATATTTATTGGATTGAACTGGATTGGATTGGATCGAACTGAAGTGAACCTGAATTAGCTAAATCTCCCATTAAGCTCTTTGCCAACTCCTCTTCTCCTTTGTCCATTTGTGAGGTGATACTGCTCCTTCTCTTACTCTTTCATTGTTTTTTTAAAATAAGTAAGATTGTACTTTAAAATAGTATTACCTTTAATTGCCTTATCACTCTTTTGAGCAAAACCACCAAGTGTGACAGTTAAAGAGAGTTTCTAGTTGCTTTTGGTTTCATGACTGTGGCAACTGTTTCGTACTAGATAAATATTCTGGTCAAAGTAAACATCTTTCCATTTATTATTCTGGCAGGAATCAACAGTTAGTTAAATCCAGCTGAAGCTGGCACTGCATAGTGTTTTTATCTCCTCTTTATCCTTTCTTGCTATTTGGTATTTACTTTGACCTTCACTCTTACCAGTCAATGATCAGACTGTGCACAAGCTGATAACACTAAAACAACTGAGATATCTGTAACTAGCCATTTCTTGTCTGTTAGGAAACAGCCAATTTCATTTTTTAAATGATTTTCAGTACTTGTCCTTCTTCTCATTTTCCAAACCTCTTTTTGAAGAACATAATCATCTTGTACAGGCAGAAGACTTTTGAATAGTCTAGAAGACTTTAGCCTCTTTCACACATCTTCCTTAACCATAATATTCTGTCTTCTCCTATATCCACTTCATATTCAGCCCACAGACTACAACTCTATAATGTTAATTTGGAGCCTATTATCAAGTTTTATATTAAGCTTATCTACATTGTTCTCTGCAATGGTTTTTGACATGTGAATTGCAATGATCTTTATGATGGTTTGCTTGCTTATAGTTGTCGTGGGCATTGCACAACAGGAAGACCAGGTGTCTCATAAAATTATTTCTTTTGTTGTTATTGGGGATACCTGCCCATTCCTTTACTCACCACTTAGAAGAGAACCTGCAAATTGTCATTTTCATTGAGCTTTCTTCTATCTTACAGTTTAATTTTAGAGAGAATATAAATATGGGTGTGGTTTATCTCCTCCATTAATATGTGAACTCGATCACCGGACAAAAATTACATATTAAAAGTACCTACAGAATAGTTTACCTGTCAGATCTATGGAGAAGGGAATAATTTATGACTGAACAAGATATAGAGAACATTATGAAATGCAAAATGGATAATTTTGAATACATTATGTTAAAAAGTTTTTGTACAAACAAAGCCAATACAACCAAGATTAGAAGGAAATAAAAAAGCTGGGAAACAATTTTTACAGCCAGTGTCTCTGATAAAGGCCTCATTTCTAAAATATATAGAGAACTGAGTCAAATTTATAAGGATATAAGTCATTCCCCAATTGCTATATGGTCAAAGGATATGAACAGGCAATTTTCAGATGAAGAAATTAAATCTATCTACAGTCATATGAAAAAATGCTCTAAATCACTATTGATTAGAGAAATACAAATTAAAACAACTCTGAGGTACCACATCATACCTATCAGATTGACTAATATGACAAAAAAGGAAAATGATAAATGTTGGAGATGTGGGAAAATAGGAACACTAATGCGTTGTTAATAGATTTGTGAACTGATCCAACCATTCTGGAGAGCAGTTTGGAAATATGTCCAAAGAGCTATAAAACTGTGCATACCTTTTGATCCAGTAATACTACTACTAGGTCTGTATCCCAAAGAGATCATAAAAAAGGTTAAAAGAACTACATATAGAAAAATATTTCTAGCAGTTCTTTTTTGTGGGGCAATGAATTGGAAATTAAGGGGATGCCCATCAATTGGGGAATGACTGAACAAGTTGTAGTAAATGAATGTAATGAAATACTATTGTTCTATAAGAAATGATGAGCAGGTGGATTTCAGAAAAACCTTTTGTAAAGACTTATATGAACTGATGATGAGTGAAGTGAGCAGAACCAGGAAAACATTGTACACAGTAACAGCAATGTTGTATGACCAGCAACTTTGATAGACTTAGCTCCCCTCAGCAATACAATGACCACAATTCCAAAAGACTCATGATGGAAAATGCTATCCACATCCAAAGAAAGAACTGATGGAGGATGAATGCAGATTAAAGCATACTGTTTTCTCTCTCTTTTTTCTTTCTTGTGGTTTTTCTCTTTTGTTCTGATTCTCCTTTCACAAAATGACTAATGTGGAAATACCAAATAGTAACTGTTTCTCTTTTGGCCAGGAACCCTGAGGGTCTTCCCCTCCCAATTTGATTTTTTTCAATTATCTTGAGTTTGGTATTAGAAGGAAGAGAATGCTAGAAAGATAGCTTGATGAAGTAGGTAAGAGAAAGATTTTTTTTAATAATAGGTATGACCTGAAGCATGTTTATAGGCAGAGCATATGTGCATGAAGGTGCCTGAGAGAGCAGCAGTGACTAATAAAAATAACACCCACTTCAATAACACTTCATGGTTATGAAGTATTTTATGTACATTATCTCACTTTATCTCTACAACAATACTGTATAGCAGATAGTACAAATATTATCACCATTTTATAGCCAAGGAGACCGAGACTCATAGAGGCTGTGAGAACTCAAATCTGATTGCAAGTACAGGGCTCTTTCCACTACAGCTCTTTATATCTTATATGAACAATGGAGCAGGATCCCAGAAAGGAATAGAGGGAATAGAAACAAGGGTGAATGTCGTGGATTAGCTCTGGAATAGATACAGGCAAATTTGCCCTCTGTGATGGGAAGTAAAGAGGGGGAGGATGAGTGAGGACTAAGAGGGATTTTTATTTGTGGAAGAAGGTACTTGAATAAGCTCAAGGATGAAATTGATAATCTTAGTAAAAGAAGTGAAAATCTTCTGTTAAGTAATAAGGTGAATGATGTTGGAGTCTTGTCTGTAGAGATTGGGATATGAGGAAAGTCTAGAAAAGGTTTCAGATATGTGGCATGTAATAGGAAATTGACAAGAGATAAATTAGATAAAATAGGAAAAAGGATAGCCTTATAGCAGTGAGACCCCAGCTGAGGTTAGACAAGTTGAATTTGTGTTCTATATAAACATAATGGCTTCTTGACTTTCTCTAGCTTAACTTTGGGAAGCAGGAGTGGATGAAGAAGACTAACAATGGCTTCAAGGCTCCAACAACAGAAAGTCAAAGGGATGAGGGATTTTTGAAAATCGCTACAATATCATGAAATCATCATTTCCTTTGCATTGTGCTTTATATAAATTCGTTTGTATAGTCTAACTCAGAGTTAAGTGGTAAGGATAGATCTCATGGGAGAAGAGGGGGAGCAAAAACCTAGAAAGATAATATTGATGGGAAGGCGATAAGACTGGGGAAGTGGGAAGGGCTAGGGCCTAGATAAACAATAGTAAGCAAAGAAATAATATTTGAGAAGCAAGTAAGATAAAATAATAAAACAGCCAAAATGCTGGAGAAGAGCTGAGGAGTTGAGGATTATGCTCTATTTAATATTATGTGTAATGTAATCACATAATAATATATAATGATAAGTGTGCAAAATTAAATGAGCAAAAATTGAAGCTCTTTTAAAAAAAGCACACTTCAATGACTGTTAGAGATATTGCAACAGGTTTTGGTATGGGGAAGACAAGCATTTCAAGGATCATTACAGATCACAGGATTAGTTGTACAGAAGCACAAAGGAAAATGTGATGAAAAAGAATAAAACAAAATGGCAATAACAACAAAACAATGCCAAGAACTGAAAACTCTTGCTGCAAAACAACCTAATTCTCAGGAAAAAAAGCAAAGAACTTCAGAGGGATCAAGTAGCTGGCTGGGAACAGCACAGGCTTCCTGAAATTTAAAGAAGAGTAAAAAGAAGAGTAAAAAAGTACTGCTAACTATTTCTATGAAGAAACAAAGCTTGTCATGGGTAAAACAAAACAAAGACTGGATTACTGCAGATTGGAAAAAGGTAATTTTTACTGATGAAACCTTCTTTTACTTAGAGAATATATGAAAGTCATTGTCAAAAAAAAGTCTTCATCAGCCTGTAAAACATCTACCCTCCAAAATTTTGTAGACCTTTTCTCACTTTTACTAGGAATGGAAGTCTTGTCTCCATTGAGGAAATGATGGACTCTGATAAATATACATAAATATAAATAGCAGAATTGTTTTGGAGTTATGAAAGTTTCCAAATGAAGAAGGAATACTTCTATGGCCTTGTATGATATAACATATCATGAAAGGTTAAGGAAAAAAATTTCCCTCAAATTTATTATTTATTTATTTTTAACATGCATTTAAATTTTTTTTTGAGTTTCAAATTTTCTCCTTCTTAACCTCCCCTGCAGTACCCATTGAGAAGGCAAGAAATTTCATATCAATTATGCATGTGAAATCACGTAAAACATGAAATATATTCATTTATTAGAGATAGGCACACCTCAGTGGACTCAGTACTCACTTGATTTAAACCCTACTGAAAACCTATGGGCTATAATTAAAACTATAGTTGGAAAAATCAACTGTTCATCAAACTTAGTCCTAATGTCTAAAGTGATAAAGAGTGGTTTCATGATTAAAAATTAAGGAATATTTGTCAAAATCTTGCAAGCTTAACACCAAGTCATTTAAAAAAGTAAATCCAGTGAAAGGTTGTATCACATATTAAAAATCTCTAAAGATATAAAAATGTATAAGTCCCATTATATGTCAATAAATGCAATTCTCTTATTCTGTTCTGGTTAATGTACATACCACTGTATCATCAGCTCCCATGGATTTAATTACCATCTCTATGCAGATGACACACAGTTCTACATCTCCAACCCCAGTTTTTCTCCCAGTGAAACAAAATGGAATTCAGAGCCATATTGAAAAGCTAGCTTCTCCTACATATCTGGAGCCTCCAAAGTCTTTTTCTCTTCATATGTCTTTCCCAAAGTGTCTAGAACTAGGTATGTCTTTCACCCAAGGAACTCTGGTACCCATTCCTCCTCCTATGCAAATCTACAACTCCAACCTCCTTCCTGAACTCTAGTTCCCTATCACCAATTGCTACTTGGACAGCTCGAAGTAGATGCCCTGTAGGCATCTCAAATTCAACATTTTCAGAGCAGGATTAGTTATTATTCCCCCCAAACCACCCCCTCTTTCAAACTTCCCTATAACCGTTGAGGGTATTACCAGTCTCCCAGTTGCTAGCCCCATTATCTTGGTGTCATCTTCAGTTGCTCACTTGTGCTCACCCCACTTAGCTAATCTGTTGCCAATTCTCGTTGTTCTCACCATCATAAAATCTCTCGACTATCACTTTAGTTCAGGACCTTATCATCTCTCCCCAGATTATTGTAATAACTTCCCAACTGGTCTCTCTGCCTCAAGGCTATCCCCACTCCAACTCATCCTCCACTCAACTGCCAAGATGAATTTTTTCTTACAACGTGTGTCTAAGCATGTTACATTCATCATCAATGAGCTCCCTATTACCTCCAGAATCTGTTTTACTTTTAAAACTCTTTATCACTTGAATCCTTCCTATCTTTTCAGTCTTCTTATGATTTATTCCTTCTACGCATTATACAATCCAACTACGCTGCCGCTCCTTGAACATGACAATCCATCTCCCATCCCTGTGTACTAGCTTCCCCCATTCATGTAATGCTTAGCCCCTTTACCTCCCCTTCTTTATTCCTCTAGCTTCCTTTAAGTCTCCACACAAGTGAGTTCTTCATGAGGTCTTTTTCAGTAGCCCTCCTTACCTTCCCACCAAGCTAGTAGCGCCTTCCCTTTTGAGATTATTTTCCATCTACTCTGTATGTATTTTTTGTGTTCCTAGTTACTTGCATGTAAGATCTTTTCATTTCTGTGATTTTAGTCATTGTATGTATTGTTTTCCTGGTTCTGTTTATTTCACTTGCCATCAGTTCACGTCTTCTCATGCTTCTCTGAATTCTTCATATTCATAATTTCTTATAACACAATAACATCCCATTATTTTCATGAACCAAAATTTATTTAGCCATTCTCTAATCAGTGAGCATCTGCTTTGTTTTCAGTTCTTTGTGACTATGAAAAGTGCTGCTAGGAATATTTTGGCATACATATGGAACTTTCTTTCTGTCTTTGACCTCTTGGGGTTTATGTCTAGCAGTGGGGTCTCTGAGTCAAAGGGTATGAGCATATTAGTTACTTTCTTAGCATAATTTCAAGTTGTAAAGACAAGGATTCTAAGAGATGGAGATGAGGTGGGAGTATATTCCAGGTGGGAGGGATAGCCAGTGTAAAGATGTAAAGATGGGAGATGGTGTCATTTTTGAGAAACAGCAAGCCCAGTTTGGCTGGAATCTAAGTACATGAATGGGAATAATGTGTGTAAGACATAGAAAAGCAATCAAAGTGGCAGTACCAGCATCCTAGGACCTAGATGGTTATAAAGGAGTGTGTTTGGACCAGGTGTCTCCACCCCTACTTCCCCTACAACAAGGGGCCGCTAAATGGCCACTAAACTCTCCAGGGATCTGATTGGCCCCTGCCTCCCATAGCCCTAATCACCTAAGCATAAAAAGTCCTACCCACATATAGTCAGGACCCTTTGATTTGGTCAATTTCTGAAGATCACATAAGTCATTATATCCTGCCCTGCTGACCAGACATATTTCCATATGCACACGAGGAGAGCCTTGCTTCTTTAGAAGCTAAGTGCTGCTATATTTTTGTTACATATTCTTGCTGTGTTGGGGCAAAATATGTTTTCTTTTGTTAACTATTCAATGACTTATAAGTGTCTCATTCTGTCCCAAAATCAAACCTGAATGAACAAGGTATTTGTGTTGGACCCCCCCCCCTTACCAAGATGTGTGGCATATTTGAGGTACTCATCTTCCAATCCTTAGTCACATTTGCTTTGCAACACTAAGGTTTCACCTATTGTACACCCAGAAAGATTGACACCCCTCCCCTCTAACCCCCAGTTACTTGGAGTTGAAATGGTTAGTCAGGAATCTAGAGACAACGGTAAGATACAGAGAGAACGTCAGGAAGCAAGACAAGTCAGTTCATATGGCCGCAGGATATCTCTTCAAGTATGGGCATCAAACAGATGAGTATAAAGAGCCTAATTGAGAAGAAAGGGGAGTAACATAGAGAGGTTGCGATGGTGATGACCAGATACCCAAAACATTGTTCTTTAGATGTAACAGAAGAAAGAGGAATTGACTTGCCTTAATGATAACTTCATCTTTCAGAAAGGGGAAGAATAGTAGGAATTATATTCGGGATCTGATTCTCACCAACAGAAAAGAACTGGTTGCTAGAGTGGAAAGGATGGGACCTTGAGAAGTAATTATTTTCTTCTAGAGCTTGTGATAGAAAAATAAAGTGGGTATATTTGGACATGAACCCTAGATTATAGGAGAGAAGATATTAAAGAGCTGAAAGAAAGCACAGATTAAGTTAGCTGAGGAAGAATAGGAAACTCTCGAAAACAAAATTCTAGAGACAAAATTTTGATAAGGAGGCAATATAAGAGTTATCTGAAGAGACCTACATATGTGTGCAGAGAACCCACTAACCAATCTGGATACTCAAAACATATACTACATATATATATATATATGTATGTATGTATATATGTATATATATGTGTGTGTGTGTATATATATATACACATATATATATATATACACATACAGAAAATGAAAGCAAGTGAAGGTAACAACAGAATGAATACAAAATTATCTCATAATCTTGTAAAAATACAGGAATTCTAAAGCTTGGAATAAGCTGAAGCTTATGAGAAAAAATAAACAGATTTTTTTTAAAAGCTATATAGGGGGAAAGAGTAAAGACTAAAATGGGATACAAGTACTGCTTGGAATGAATGGGATGATGGTACCCAACAACAAAAACAAGGCAGACCTGCTCAATCTTTACTTTGTTTCTGTTTTTCTTCAGAAAAGAATGACCTTTAGAATGGAACGAATGAAAATGATTTGTCAGGAATTGATACCCAAGATAAATCAGTAGATAGCAAAAGAATAGTTAGTTACCCTTGAATAATGTGAGTCATCTAGCTCAGATGAACTATATCCTTGGATACTGAAAGAACTGGCAGATGTGATTACCAAAACTCCGTCAGTGATATTTAGAGGATCATAGAGAACAGGAGGGGTACTGCAGGACTGGAAAAGAGCAATATCAACTAGTTTTCAAAAAAAAAAAAGGGAAAAGGCTGGCATCTGAAAGCCAATGAACATGACTTTGTTTCTTGGGAAAATTCTAGAATGTACTATTAAAAAGACAGTGAACATCTGGAACAGGAAGGTATGACTGCAAAGCAGCAGCAGGGTTTCATCAAGAACAAGATATGCCAGACAAACATTATTTCCTTTTCTGATAAGAGTTACTCAACTAGAATAATCCTGGATTTACTAGAAATCTACAATTAAAGGGGTAAGGTGAGAGACCACTGATCAAAACTAGCATTTCCTACTCAAACACCATGTTTCAAGTCTCAGAATCTCCCAAGAAGGTAGAGGGGTCAGAGGAGTCCAGGGGGGAGTAGTAAAGGGTAGTTTTAGTATTATGGGTATATTTTGTTGTTACTGTTTTTTTAATATATAATATTTTGTCTTTCCCCAATTACATGTTAAAACAATTTTAACTTTTTTAAAAAAAGTTTTGAGTTCCAAATTCTATCCCTCCCTCCCTTCCTTCCTCCCTATCCCCCTTCCCTGAGAGAGTAAACAATGATATAGGTTATATATGTGCAATCAAGTAAAACACTTCTTTGCTAGTCGTTTTGTACAAGAATATTTGAATTTTAAAAAAGAATGAAAGAAAAAAAGAAAGTGAAAAATAGCAGGCTTCTGTTTATATTCAGACAATCTTAGTTCTTTCTCTAGAGGTGGGTAGTATGCTTCATCATTAGTCCTGAGGATTGTCTTGGATCATTTTACTGCTAAGAACAGCTAAGTAACTCACAGTTCTTCATCATATAATATTGTTGTAACTGTGTACAACAGTCTCTTGGTTCTGCTCACTTCACTTTGCATCGGTTCATGTAAGTCTTTCCAGATTTTTCTGAAATCATCCTGCTTGTCATTTATTATAGCACAATAATATTCCATTACAATCATGTTTAGCCATTCCCCACTTTACTGGTATCTCTTTGATTTCCATTTCTTAGCCATATGGAGATATTTTGGTTCAAAAGCAGTTCAGTGTCTCTCAAGGTATGGTGAAAACAGGGGCTTTTGGTTTGAATGAGAAAGGAGAGCTTCTCAAGGACATGATCAAAGCATTTAAAAGACATTATTAGAGTTGGCACTAAGGGTTAGGGTTTTTCTTCTTGACATTCACATATTTTTTCAGTATCTTCAAGCTTTTTGGCCAAGTTTGGAGTTTCATAACTCTGAGCCAGATACTTCCCACCAACACTAAGTATGATTCTAAGGAAAAATTGGATCATAGTAGTGACAATGGTGGCAGAAGTGCAGGGAAATGATGGGGAAATAACCTGTAAAAGTATTTGAAGATGTCACTGATGCCAGTCTTGGAGAAAAGACAAAGAAGTGTGGGCTAGGTGACAGTACAATTAGATGGATTCCAAAATGCTTAAACGCTGACACAGAGGGTTGACATTAATGGCTCAATATCAGTTTGGAAGGAGGTACCCAGTGACACTTCAGGGATCTATGCTTGACATTTTTATCAATACCTTGGATAAAGGCATAGATGGCATCCTGATCAAATTTCCCAGATGATGCAAAACTAGGAGGGACAGCAATCACACTTAATGATAGAATAAGATCTCCAAAAGATTTTGACAGGCTTGGAAATTGGACTGAATACAGTATGATGAAATTTAAAAGTGATTTAAATGCAGTCTTGCATTTGGGTATCACGTTGGGGAGATATTAGACTTGTTCTGTTTATCCCCAAAACAATAATAACAGGTAGCTTTCAAAGAGGAAACTCTAGGCTTGGGCTGAGGAAAAAAATGCCTTAAGAGTCAGAATTGTCTAAAAGTGGAATGGGTTAGCTCAGGAAGTATTGACTTCTCCCTTACTTGAAGTCTTTTAACAAAGGCTGATTTCACCATTTGTTGGCTCTGTTACAGTGGGAACACCCTGATAATCTATGCCTCCTGTGCAAGAAGCTCTTAGGAAAGTGAAGGGCAGCAGACATAATGGGTCAGTCAGTTGGTCAACGAGCATTTAATTAATTGCCTACTATGTGACAGGCACTGTTTTAAGTACTGGGAATACAAATACAAGCAGAAAGACAGTCCTTTGCTTCAAGGAGCTAATATTCTAACACAGGAAGACGACATATAAATAGAAAATAAAAAGTTACGTATGTGAGAGAGGAAAGTATCCCAATGCAGAGGTATGGTAGAGAAAGTGTGGAGTATAGCCTTAAGAGGAATGAGACATGGCTAGCCTAGGAATCCTTCTTAAATGCAGACTCTGGGAGGAACTGTTCAACCAGAGGGAGAGTTCGAAGTATCAAGGGGATACTGAACTCTCCAAATTAAGGGTGGATCTGAAGATTTTGGTTTTGGAGTACTTATTATAGGTATTATTATCCCCAATTAACAGGAGAAAAAAATAGAGGCACAGAGAAGTTAAATTTGTTTGCCTTTTTTTAAATTTTTGATGCCTTTTGTCTTCATCTGACTTTATTTTTAAAATTTCCCCCTCAATTCCCACCCCCATCCTCAAAGAGCCATCTATTCTAACAAATATTTTCAAAACAGAGGAGGGAAAAACAATTTGACTGAATCAACCATATGTTTGCTTTGAAAGTGCATATTCCTTTCTGGTTTGCTTGCTTGATGCAAACCTGATTTAGCTGATCTTAGAGGTTTCCAGCAGAGCTGGCCTGGGGGGAAATCAAAGCATAAGAAATATATTTATCCAATATACCACAGTTTCATGTGAATCCAGGATCAAGTGACAAGAACTACTTGGAAAAAGAAAGCCGCTGAAAACAGAGACTGACATAAAGCAGTGAGTATTCGAGGAAAGAGAGAAGTGGACAATAAAAGCATTGGTAGATACCAAAAGTGGGTTGCATTTGGCAATAGTGATGAGGATCAAGGATAGGAGCTCTTCTAACAGTGGAGAAGATACAATAATGTAGGGGCAAAAAGTCCTATACACTTCAAATTCATTTCCATAATAATGACATCAAGAAAGTTTAATTCAGTCTACATTTGTTAAATGTTGACTTTTGGGGGCAGCTAGGTGGCGCAGTGAGTATAGCACCGGCCCAGAGTCAGGAGGACCTGAGTTCAAAAGTGCCCTTGAGATGCTTGACACACTAGCTGTGTGATCTTGGGCAAGTCACTTAAACCCAATTGCCCTGCCTTCCCCTCTGCAATAAATAAGTAAATAAATAAATAAGTGTTGAGGTTCAGGAAGAAGCTTAGACACAGTAATAGCAAAAAGACAGCACTGGATTTCAAGTCATAAGACCTGAATTTGACTCCCTTTTCTGCCACTTATAACTTTTTGACTTTGGGAAAGCCACTTAGGGCTAGGTTTCCTTCTTCATCTAGAAAATGAGACAATCAAACCAGATGACCTTTAAGGTCCCTCCAAACTCTATAATCCTATCATCTTTCAAGACATAGCCTCCACCTTCATGGAGTTTATAGACTAGTATAGAAACAAAACATAAACACAAAAACTGAAATATATACAATATGACCAGATGAGAGCGGCTATCTAAAAAGTGGGGGTATGTGATCAATTGATCAGAAAGTGGGAGTATAAAATCCCACCTTCCTTATGATATTCAATTGTGGGACTCTCCAAAACAACCAAACCACCCCCTTCGTTCATTATATCACCCACTACTTTCCCTTCTGCCCTCTCTTGCCATGATGCAAACTTCTGACTTCTCTTCTGTGCCAAGTAGGGACCTCTCAGGGAGATTATAACCTAATTATGACTTGAGCACCTACATCGGGGACTATGCTGGTAAAATTCTTCCTCCCTCCCACTGTACCTCTAGCCTACTCCCCCACTACTCCCATTACCTTATGGCTGGGCAGGTACTTTTCAGCCAGCTCTACACTTTGTGAAGTGACTTTTTTATTATAGGTAGGATAGAATGTGTTGCACATGATGAGTAAATATAGGATGTGGTTCTTCCTTATAGATCTCATTACATTATCTTCCCCCAAAATGCATCCCTATTCCAGACTTCCCTGTTACTGTTGGGAGCACCACCCTACTTCCAGTTAACTAGGTTCGGCTCTCACCTCACTTATTAAATCAGTTGGCAAATCTTGTCTATCCCCATACCTTTCTTATGGATTTCTTTTTTCTTCACTCACATAGCCACCACACTGATTCAAGCTCTTATCATTTCTGGCCTATACTACTAACATAGCCTTCTAATAATCTGAGTTAAGTCTCTTCTCTACCCCCATCTCTCCTCCACACAGTTACAAAAGGGATTTTCCTGAAGGGCAAGTCTGACCATGCCATTCTCCTACTCAGTAAACTCTAGGATAATATATTATTGACTCTAGGATCATATTTTATTTCATCTTTATCTCATAATTTGTAATTTTTCTTTCTTAAGTTTTATGATATACACAATCATTAAGATGGTAATATATATAATCTATAAGTCAGGAAATATGCATATATTGGTGGTATGTGCTCAAATTTTTTTCTACTTCTAAAGGTATATGCTCATAGAAGTTTGGAGACCCTTTCATCAGAGATATTCTGAATAAAATGCTTTGTGAGGTCCAAGAAGCAAAGTTGTTCCCAAAAGCAGAGATGAGGGAAGGAAAAGTTCTTGGGAGTGAAATTTAAAGGATTTAAGTTTTAAAGGTAAGAATTCTGCTGGCAAACAGAAGGTTGGAGACATTCCAATCATAGTGAACAATGAATGTTCATAGGGGAAAAAGCAAGGAGATATAGGAAATGCAGTTGGCAAATAGAGGATTTTGAGTCCAATTAGACAGAAAGGTAAGGTGGCACCAGATTGAAAGCAAGGCAAAGGAGTTTAAATTCTGATGTCATCTCCATAATAATTTAAGTTAGTGGTGTCAAACTCAAATAGAAAGAGATCCTTGGCCTCTCATCGATTTAGAAACCATGCATTAACATTATTTATGTTGTATTGTATTTTTGTTTACTTTGTTAAATATTTCCCAATTACATTTTAATCTTGTTTGGGTCACCCTCAGGAAATCTGCAGAGCAAGAGTGAATTTGACACTTCTGGTTTAAGCAACAGGGAATAAATGTGAATTTCCTGGAGAGAGTATAGAGAAAAGGTCAAATGTTGGTGTTAAGAATAGTCTATTTAATAAGGTTGGTGACTGTACAATCAATTTTAGAAAGATTTACACATAAAGTAATTAATGTAAAAGGTGCTTAAGGAGGTAAACTGGTTATCTCCATAATTTGGTTAATGGCACAACTTGTCCAGTAATACCAGGTAACTAAGTACATCAATTCAGCAAACATCTACTAAGTGCAAGACACTGGAAATACAAAGATTTGTAAGACCTGCTGGCTATCTTCAAGAAGCTTAAAATCTATTGGGTGGTGGTGGTGCTCTGGAGTTTCATTGCATTCTAGACTGCTGAATGCCACCCAACGCCATACTACTTGTAATGGATAGGAAGGATACAAAAGGAGGAGTGATTCCCATCTCTCGAAAAGGACCCTGTCCCACCCAACTTCTAGAATGATGGTTCCCAGAGTAATAGCAAGAGGTGATCTCAGTTTGGTCTTTTTGCCATACTGTGCTGTTGCCATCTCCAAGGTTGAGGATTAACAGAAATCTTCCATGTTTTCTATGGAATAGACTCAAAGTGTTGGAATGTCTGGATTTTATAGATGCCATTTAGATGGTATTAGGGACAGTTTGCAGGCTGTAGCATAGAAATCAGACTTACTTTTATTATCTTTCCTAGAATTTAGTCAGCTCAGAAAACTGAATGAAATACAGACACTATGTAGCTAAGGTTACATTGCAGATACTAAGAATTCACTTTAAATCAATTTCTAATATTCTGTAAAGAACACCTCAACAGTCAATATTTGGTAATCATAATGTAACATCTGACAATATTATTCTGTGAAGTTTCATAAAGTCTTTTATATAAATTATCTCATTTGGGCCTCCACACAAACTAGTTTGGAAGACAGCATTACATCCATTTTTACAGACTGGGAAACTGAAACTCGGGGAGGTAAAGTGATTTGCCCATGGTCACATTGCTTAGTAGGAGTCAGATGCAGGATTTGAAATCTAAGTCTTTCAATCTATTACCCCATTGTGCCTCTTTGATAATAAGGACAGTTTCAAAATCCATCTTACTTGGTTGACTAGTCCAAATTAGCAAATGCATACATGCAAAGTTCTTTACAAACTTAAAACTCTTGAATATTATTGTCTTGTTCTGGTCTTGTCCGCCTCTTATAGAGAGGTAGCTAGGTGGTGGTATACTGGGTAGAGCACTGGGTCTGGAGTCAGGAACACCAGAGTTCAAAAGCAGTCTCAGAGGAGTATTAGCTGTGTGACCTTGGGCAAGTCACATAACCTATGTTTGACTTAGTTTCCTTAACTGTAAAATAAGGATAAAAATAACACTTACCTTGCAAGGTTATAAAAGTACCAACTAGGTGCTATATAAATGCCTACTCCTTTCCTCTTATTTGATGAAATTAAGACAGAAATGAAGCTGGGATAGGTCACTGTTCTGCTGTTCTCTTTATTTAATGTCTCTGTACTATTGCACAGGTGGATAAAATAACTTCTTTAATAGTTGAACAAAAGCATTAGGAGGTAAGATCATCTTCTGTAAGTTCATAAAAATCATCCTTGGGACATTTCCAGTAGGAGACAGGCATACGGGGACGATATGCGCCTCATCCTGTTCCATTTTCACTTTGATTTCTTCTCTCTTAATTTCTGAAAGTGTTTCCTTCCATGTAGCTTTGAAGATTGAATATGTGGCATGCCAACATCTGTTAAAAACCTTGTTTTTAAGTTTTTACGGATTGGTGTTATGGCCTGGCAGTTGTGGAAAACAGTCCAATCTGTACTAATTAATGCTGAGGTTCCAGGCAAAGCTTATTGGTGGTGTTCTCAAGGGTACTTTCAGGATAGATTTTCAGAATGGTGGATTAGTGGCCCGTGGGACAATGAAAAATAGCATGCTAGCCACCGAGTCATCATGCCTTGCTAGGTATCCTACCTAGCAAGGTATATTATATTATAAATGTATTATATATAACTAATATTCATATGTGATTATATTTTCATATTATTTACCATAATTATATATTAAACATATTTCTATGTTAATACATAACTATGTAACGTAAATCAAATACATGTCATATTTTATCATTACATATTTTAGCATAGGTGCTAAACTTTTACAGCTATAGTGATGTTTCGTAATTTATATTTTTTGAGTCCAGTAATTACTTGTAAGTCGTTTTAAACCTCTCCAGACGCATGCTTTATGTGGATGTTCTTCTGGACAGCATTAAACTGGGTTACCCCAACGGAGGTAAATACTCTTCAATAAGTCTGCATTTAGGGTGCAGCACTTGTAAGCACCCCGACTGCCACCTCCGAGGCCCGGTGATTAGGGGGATACGTGACCCCCCCCAGAGATTAAGTTCGAAAGTTCGGGCAGACTCAGTCTCGAGCCCCGCTCCAAGTTCCTAGGAGAAGAACCGCCCCCTTCTGGGGTGGGCGGGAGGAGACAGGAGGAAGGTCTAGGAACCAAAGAGGGCGGGGGCGAGGGGGGGCTCCGCGCAGGCGCACTCCAAGCCCCGGCTCCCGGCTCCTCCCCCTGTGGGCCGTAGTAAGCATGGCGGCAGCGGCGTTTGTAGTCCCCACTGTGAAACAGAAAGAGGGAGCCACCGGGAGACTGGGCGAAGAGCGAGGCTGAGTCGCGGCGCCGTCACTGCGGGGACACCACTCCCACAGCAGTCACAGCGCCACCGCCAGCAGCCCCCTCCGCTGCCAGGGCCAGGGAAGGAAGACGGGGCGGGGGAGGAGGAGGAGGAGAAGGAGGCGGCGCCGCGGGACGACGAGGAGGCGAGACGGAGCCGGGGGAACCGCTGCGGGAGCGCGGCGCAGCTGAGGAGGTGAGAGCACCCGAGGCCTCTCGGGGCGGCGAGGATGGGGACCTGCTGAGGGAGGGCGCTGGGGGTGCTGGGGAGGGAGACGGAGAGGGGAGTGGTGCATCGGCGGCCGCCGCCCGAGCCGGAGCCGGAGTGACCGCGGCGTGGAGACCGTTAGTCTGGCAGGGCTGGGTGTGCAGGGCGGGCTGGCGGTGAGGACCGCGGGGGGTCCCCGGCACGGCCCGACCCGGCCGGCGGGGTCCAGGGGCGCCGGAGGGACTTGTCTCTCCTACACCTGCAGCCCAGCGCCCACCCCGCCCCCGGAGGGGAGGAGACCCGCAGCCCCTCGGGCTCCCCATGCCCCTCCGCAGCCCCCTGGCCGGCTGAGCGCCCCCGCTCCCCGGCGCATCCGAGACCCTCCTAGTTCGTGATCACCCGGCGCCCGCCCATCACCCACCGTCTGGCTTTGGAAACTTGGCAGCGGCTGAAGTTGGAAGCTTTTCCTGAAGATGATTCCCCGCCTCCGCCCCCGCCCCCTTCTTCTTGGGTTTAAAACCTTGAAAACCTGCCCTTCCGCGTTCGATCCTCGGCTGCGGCGGCGGCGGCGGCGGCGGGGGGCGGGGGGCGGAGTGCGAGTGGGCAGGAGGGTGCTCTTGGGTGAGTGAACCACCTGTTCCACCCGGAGGTTGGCGCTCGGGGCGCAGCCTTGGGGTGACCAACCTGGATATTTGAACTTTTGACACTACCTGAAAAGGACGTCATGTGTCAGTTAAGGGAGAATTGACACATAATCAGGTCTTAAAACTCCAGAACGGTGGAGCGGCTGTTTGCTCCGTGTCCTAGGTGAGGATTCCCTGGGGCTTTGGAATTCGGGGAGGGGGAGGGAAGATGCGGTTGTAGGTCCTCGGGAGTTAGCTACTAAGATTTTCCTTACGTGTGTCCATGTCGGTTCGTTGGGGCCGGTGCCAACCTCACAAGACTGTTTACATCCCCATTTCGTATAGCCCTCCTATATGTATTAATTATGTATTTTTAGGACAGAAATGCTCTTTTCAATATGCTTATGCCTTCAGGACGGGACCAGTATGATGTATATTACAAGTAAAAATGAAATTTAGCCATGCTTTTTGGGCTTCTACCATGATACGTACTCCTGCTAAGATCGCCGGCAAACACCATATGTTTGGGAGAAACGAATTGCTTTTTGTGGCTATGCTCTTGTGTTTTGGTAAATGTTTATTTGAAATTTTGCCTGTTTTTTGATACACATATGCATCATGCCATTGTTACCACAAGTTTTAGCCATTGTTAGGAGAGAGTCTATTTTTTGGAATACGTTACTCATGACAATGAAAAAGTAAATGCCCCGGAGAGAAATTAGCTTCTTCTCCTTCCCTGTTTATTGCCATTGGATTCATTTTTTCCTTTTGAGAATGAATTTTGTTTTTGATAAATATATGCATCTTGTCATTACTGCCTCAAGTTTTAACCATTCATTAGGAGATAGTATTTTTTTTAGAATAGATTACGTATGTCTATAAAGAAGTAAATGCCCCAGAGAGAAATTGACTTCTACTCTTTCCCTGTTTTTGCCACTGAATTCATTTTTTTTCTTTAAGAATGAAAATCTAATGAAATCATGTGCATGAAGACAGATGCTAGGCCTGAAAGAAATTGGACAGTATCTGGGAAGGATTTTAATAACTAATATAGCCCATGTTACTGAACCTTTTTTAGGCCACTAATCTTTGTTACAGAAACAAATGAGAAAAGAGAGGATAATTTACAGGATTTTTCCCATTCTGTTAAATTAGCTTTTGAGTAGAAGTGTTTTCGTGGTACCAGAAATAATAGCATTTTCCCCATAAAATTTTATCACATTTTCTTCATATAAACATTTCTGTTTTCCACTTCAAGATTTTGTGTGACAATATCGATGTCAGCTCAGATTGATTTCATCTTGTTCACCTGTATATTTGTGTGCTAACCTATCTGTGTCCCTTTTTCTTTCCCCCAAAATGAATTTTGAATGCCCATGCGTATAAATTCATTTTAACAACACAAGCAAAATGTAATTATGTGCATACATGTTAGGTAATTTGCTTTTCTAATCATCAGGTACTTTCCCAAGATAAGTATAATATAGTCTTGATTGTTATTTGGAATTAACCATTTCCCTACTCAGATTCTGTTTTGTGGATAATCAGAAGCTGATTGTGCTTTCATAATTGTCTCTGGGAATTAGTAATAAAATTTTAGAGCTAAATGGAGATCTAATTCAACTTATTTTCTGTAAGATGAAGGAACTGAGATCCAGATTAAGTGACTTAGGTCTCTTTATTACCACCCAGGGCTCTTTGCTTTAGTTTTGACTGTTTGACCTTTATATTTAAGATATAAATGAAGAGAGTGGTCATCAATAAGGATCACTTACAGAAAAGCATATTAAAGTATTTCATGGAGAAAAAAGGCCATGAGTAAGCAAGGAACCTAGAAAAAAGAAATAAACTATAAGGCTTTTTTTTTTTTACATATATGCTTTCATTTTTATTCTGGGTTACTTAAGTTCATTTAACTCATAATTTGACCATCTTTTGTTAATTTGGATTTCTGTCGGTTTAGACATTCATACTGTGTTTTTGTAATATTGGTTGTATGAATTAGAGGTTTGTGTTCCTTGTGGTTTTTTCCCTTGATTTCCTGACATTAAGAAAATGTCACTTGATGAGGTAACTACTCAAACAAGAAGGTTTAGGCATTATTTTTAAAGCATTCTTCCCCCCTCCCCCCATACTCCCCCCCAAAAAGGAACTTAAGAACTTTGGATATAAAACATGGATATATTCACAACTACATTTTATCAGACAGATTAAAGATGTGGGTTTCTTTTTTTGTCTGAGAGAAGGGTGATTGCTTTTTCTTTGAAGCTTGTACCACAAAAATTCTGGAAGAAAACACAAAATTGGACATCAGGAAACTGTTTCTGACTGTCTAATGATTCTGACTAATTATATTTATGCCTTACTTTCTTTACTAGCACAAACAAAATATTGATTCCACACATTATTGAACATTTCAGGGAGCAATACTGTACTTATGCAAAGTGTACTTTGTAGAAGGGAGATTGAGACCAGTTTGCCTTAAAGGGTTTATTTCATTTTATATTATGATAAATTGTATAGTACTGCCTTTCTCAGAGAGAGACTCAAATTTTGAGTGAACTTGGTTTGTATCTCTTGGTATGTCATAGGTTATAGCTTCTCCAGGCACACATGAGTGTTTATTTGTCTCTTCCAAATTGGCATCATGCCCTGTGGTCTGCCTCCTAGTCAGTCTGTGTCTAGTCTTCTGCATGTGTAATCTCCCTCCCTTCTTTTCTTCTGCCAGTAGAGCGCTGTGGTCTTAGGAAGGCGACTTGCCTGTCTTTACAGAATCACAGAATTTCAGAGTCAGAAGGGACTCTAATGGCTGTGCAGTCTGACCAGTACCTCAGAAGAACCCTTTGTATAACATACTTTGAAAGGGTGTCATCTAACTTTTGCTTCAAGATCTCTTCTGAGAGGAACTCACTACCCCTCAGTTTTCCCTTATATTGAGCTTTTTTGCAGCTTCCCATTGTTCCTAGTTCTGGGGTCAGGCATAAGAAATCCAGTTCTTACTCCATTTGGCAGCCCTTCAAGTACTTGAAGACAGCTATCATAGCCCACTGTAAGATTTCCATCCTTCCTTCAGCCATTCTTCATATAGCACAATCTCTAACCATTTCAACATTTGCCCTCCTTTTGGACGTTTGCCAGCTTATCAGTGTCCCTCCTATTGGTCACCAGAACTGAAAATAGTAGTCTAGGTATGGTTTGACCAGGGCAGAGTACAGTGCGGCCATAACCTCCTCACTTGTGGATGCTGTGCCTCTCCTAATGCAGTCTAAGGTTGCATTCACTTTCTTGGCTGCCATATCACATTGTTAATTCATGTTGAACTTGCATTCCATTAAAACAACCAGATTTTGGTTTGTTTTTTTTTTCTAAAATACTGCTATTAACCATGCCACCCTCCAACATATAGGTTATAAAGTTGATTTTTTTAACTCAAGCGTAAGACTTTACATTTATTTAATTATAAATTGAATCTTATTTAATTCTGCCCTGTGTTCTAGAATATCAGAATATTCAAAGTATTCTGCAAGTTCAACGAAATATATTCCACTGAAAATTTTATTGGGAAGAGGGGGATATGCCAAAAGGATGATAATTTTTTTTTTTTTGGTAAATCCTTGCATCATAAACCAATTTGATCCAGTAAGCATTTACTAATGACCTACTATGTGCAAGTATCTGTGTTAGTTGCCAAGGATGCAAAAGAAAAAAGAAAAAAAGCCCCTTCTTTCCAGGAGCTTACAATATAGAGGGAGAAAAGGGGATTCATAGAATCATAGATGTAAGAAAGGGAAGGAAAAGGGATTGCATATTTATATAACATTGCCAGGCATTGCGCTAAGCACTTTACAAATATTGTCTCATTTGATCCTCACAACAACCTTGGGAGATAGTTGCTATTATTATCCCCATTTTATATTTGAGGAAACTGAGGCAAACAGTGCTTAAGTGACTTACTCAGAGTCATATAGCTAATAATAATAACTAACATTTATATAGCCCTCACCATGTACAAGGCAGGATGTTAAGCACTTTACAGTTGTTATCTTATTTGATCCTCCTGACTGCTCTGGGAGGTGGTGCTATTATTAACCTCATTTCATAGATGAGAAAGCTGAAGCAAACAGAGGTTAAGTGACTTTCCCAGGATCCCACAGCTAGTAAATATCGGAGGTCAGATTTAAACTCAGGCCTTCCTGACTCCAGGCCCAGTGTTCTGTCCACTGTGCCACCCGGCTGCTTCAGATGTCAGAGGCCACCTGATGGAACACTCACATGTCATAAGCATCAGAGGTGGCGTTTAAGGCCGGGCCTTCTGAATCCAATCCGTGCTCATCCCGCTGTAATATAGACAGAGAGAGAGAGATAGGCATAGATAGATATCTCCATCTGTCCATCTCTCTGTGGTAATTTGGGAGGTGGGAGTGAGCACCAACAATTAAAGGGATCAGGAAAGGCTTCCCCTGGAAAGTGATACTTGAGCTCAGCTTTGAAGGAAGCTCAGAAATCTGTTTCTTTTTTCAGCCAAAACAAAACAACGTTTATTAAAGATTCGCCATAATGGGTTGACTCTCCCATTACCATTGATGATGCCAATGCCAGCAGGCCAGACTGAATCTGAGACCCTTCATGGAGGCAAGATGGATCTTCTATACAGAGAGATGGTGGGAGGGATCTAGGGGGTGCTCAAGGAGTCTGGGGGGACTAGAGGTCAGACTCGAGGAACCAAGAGAATGGGATTTTGATGGGATTGATGGTGGGAAGCAGCAGGAGGCAATGCGGAGGTAGTAGACAATGCAAGGGAAGATTTAAGGAGAGTTCAAACCCTATCATTCCCCCCTCAAACAAATGGGAGCTTTTGAAACTGCTTCCTGCTGGCAAGGGGTGTAGAGCTGTTCCTGCCAAAGCTCTGGTGTCTTAGGGGCGGAGGTGAGTAGCAGGTAGAGCCTGTGCCAAAGCACAACCCCCCCCCCCACCACCACCACATCATTGCAAACCAGATTACAATCAGGGTCATATGTGTTGGTGTAGCACAATGTTAGGATGTTTGTCTATACGTACAATTATACATTTATGAAGTGTCTTCTTACTCGCTAGGTACTGTAAGTTTAGTAAGCGCAGGTTGGTTCTCTGCAGGCACCCTGCGCTGATAACTTTGCTCTGTGAGGCCATTTAATTTCACACCATTTCCTGATCGTAGACTGGACCTTCAATCCCAGCCAGCCATCTCACATCTCAGGCAGAAGTTGCTGATACTTCAGCACAAACCTATCACTAAAATTTTATGGAGAACTATTTAAAAAGTACATTCAATCAGTCAATAAAAATTCGTGCACCATATGCTGGGCACTGTGCTAAGCATTGGAGATAGAAAAGTAAAAGATAGTTCCTACTCTCAAAGAACTCACAGTCTTATGGGGAAGGTAAAATATAATTATCTACAAGCAAATTATATATATAGGATAAATCGAAACTATATAGGATAGTGAATACTGTAATGCAACCTTTATAAATAGTATAATCTTCACATATGAAGGACAGCACATTTTACTTTTGTGCTTGGTTATCACTGACATAATTAGGCAGCTAGGTGGCACAGTGGATAGGGTAGTGGGCCTGGAGTCAGGAAGACTTGAATGCTAAAACAGCCCCAGACACTTACTAGCTCTGTGACCCTGGGCAAGTTACTTAACTTCTGTTTGCCTCAGTTTCCTCATCTGTAAAGTGGAGATGATAATAGTAGTACTTCGCTCCTAAGGTTGTTGGGAGGATCAAATGAGATAACAAAAGCACTTAGCATAGTGTCTGGCACATAGTGAGCACTCTATAAATTGTAGCTATTATTATTATTATTATTATTATTATATGATGTGTCTAACATTTATTTAGTGTAATACCTGAAAGCCAAAATGGGAATTGTAGCCTAATCACAGGTAATGTGTTATAAAACCAATTGGAAGATGACACCTCTTACCATCCCCCACAACATTACCCTACTTTCCACCAACCTTTTTTCCCCCCACTTAATAGCATTTTATTTTTTTCCAATTATACGTAGATAGTTTTCAACATTAACTTTTATAAGATTTTGAGTTCCAAATTTTTCTCCCTCCCCTTCTCCCAAGACAGCAAGCAATCTGTTATAGTTTATACATGTACAATCGTATTAATCATATTTCCACATTTTAGTCATGTTGTGAAAGAAGAATCAGAACAAAAGGGAAAGACCATGAGAAAGAAAAAAAAATGAGAAAAGTATGCTTCAGTATCAGATTTCATAGTTCTTTCTCTGGATGTGGATAGCATTTTCCACCATGAGTCTTTTGGAATCGTCTTGGATCATTGTATTACAGAGAAGAACTTAGTCTATCAAGTTGATCATCGCACAATGTTGCTGTTACTGTATACAGTGTTCTCCTGGTTCTGCTCACTTCACTCAGCATCAGTTCATGCAAGTCTTCCCAGATTTTTCTGAAATTTCCTACTCATTTCCTATTATCATAATAGTATTCCATTATATTAATATATCACAAATTGTTCAGCCCTTCCCCAATTGACGGGCAGGCATTCCCTGAATTTCTAATTCTTTGCCACCACAAAAAGAGCTTCTAAAAATATTTGTGTACACGTGGGTCCTTTTCTGTGATCTCTTTGGCATACAGACCTAGTATCCACCAGCCTTTTTAACTATGCAAGCTCCCAACCTTCTGAGCTGACCACAGCAGGAGTTACATAGGTGCTCTTGGGGAAAATCTTTTCTCCTTCAGTTTATCCTTCTGTCCTACTCCCAGCCATACACCCCTTCCCTCCAGTCACCTTTTGGCTGAAACAGGTGCCACTCAGAGAGCGGGATATGTACTCAGGGTCAGTAACTTATATAAGGGAAGAGTAAAGAACTAGGATTTATTAAGCGTCTACTATGTGGTAGGCACTATGTTAAGAACTTTACAAGTATCCCATTTGATTCTCACAACAAACTTGAGCAGTAGGTGCTATTACTATTCCCATTTTACAGTTGAGGAAACTGAGGCAGACAAATGTTAAGTGATTTGTTCAGAGTCATACAGCTAGTAAGTGTCTGAGGCTGGACTTGACCTCTGGTCATGGAGACCACACTACTTAGCTGCCTCTAGAGCCCTTCTTTCCCCTTTTTTTTCTTTTGGGTAGAATAGTGAATTGCATGGAATGTATAGGTGTGGATGGGTTATGATCCATGTGGCATATCTCATTATGATTATCTTTTCCTGTCAAACACATCACTCTTTCACACTTCTCTATTACTTTTGAGGGTACCGCCATCCTTCTAGTAACCTAGGTGTTAGCCCCAACTCTTTACTGTCTCACCACTCATAATATATTTAATTGCCAAGTCTTGTCTTTCTACCTCCACAAAAATCTTTCACACCTCTCCCTTTCTCTCTACTCAGCTACACCCTGATTCTGGCCTTTTCACCTCTCACCTGGCCTGTTGCAAATACATCTTTATTCTTGATCTGTCTGCCTTGGATGGCTTTGTCCTTCAATCCATCCTCTACAACTGTTAAAGGGATTTACGTAGAGAACACATCTGACCACATCCTTCCCTTATTCATTAAATTCCAGTGGCTCCCTGTTGTCTCTAGGATCGAATATTATTTCACCTCTATCTTTATACAATTTACATTTTGTTTAAATTACATTGTAAATTTTAGTACAGTATTACTCATGATAAACCAATAATCATATAGAAGGGACAGCATACTTTGTTTTTGTGCTTGTGTTTATAATGTTTTTACAAGTACATATATAATATATGAAAGTATTATGGATTCATTCTTAATTTTTATTTTATTTTTTACTAATTTGGTGTGTAATCAAATAAGTTTAAAGACCGCAGTCCTAAAGCAATTTACCACTTGGGCAGTAAAATTTGGTTATTTTTATTGCAACTATAATTTAAAATGTTTTCCATCTACTAAAGTTTAATTAGCTTAAATATACAGAAAACACAGTAGCAGAGAAGACTAATATAGTAACATTTATCTGGTGGTCACATTTCCAGAAACCTTGACCACACCCTGGAAACTGAAAGTAATGAGAAAAAGACTTCTGAGTAGTACAGATTATTGTTACCAAGCCTGTTCTTTAGTTCATAATGGAGCCACCCCCAGGCCACACACGCCCTTCTTGACCTGTAATTTTGCCTAAAATTAAGCTTAACAATTAAATCTTGGTCCTGGGCTGTTGAGAACCTGAAGCTGTTAAGGGGTGAGGCTGGAATCTGATAAACTTAAAAGTGCCCAGAAGGAGCTAGACAAAGGAGAAGAATTACATATAAGTCTGAGTCCATTTAATATAGGGTAAAAAGCTCTAATATAATTCAACATCCTTAGGACATTACTATAGCATATTATAAAAATTAATGTTTGTAACACTGAGATGTCAAGAAAGCTTCAATTACTCAGTGAACTCTGTTTAATAAGGCAAGGGCAATTAATTTTATTATTATTATTATTTTTTTTTTTGGCAGGGCAATTGGGGTTAAGTGACTTGCCCAAGGTCACACAGCTAGTACATGTGTCAAGTGTCTGAGGCCGGATTTGAACTCAGGTCCTCCTGACTCCAGGGCCGGTGCTCTACTGACTGCACCACCTAGCTGCCCCTATTTTATTATTTTTAAAAATTGGTTTTTTCATTCAGCAAAAATCTTCCCTGCAGTGGGGGTGGAGGTATGACTGGGAATCGAACCCTTGTTAGAAACCTGTAAAACAAACAAAGTCTGTGTGCTCTGAGCTCTTCGTCTCTTTCAGGATGTGGGTAGTATGTTTCGTCATTACTCTTCCCGAATTGTGGTTGGTCATTACACTTATCAGCGTCCTTAATTCTTTCGTATTATTTATCTTTACTATATTGTTATCTTCCTATAAATTGTTTTCCTAATTTTGTTCACTTCACTATACATCAATTCATAAAGGTCTTCCAAAGTTTCTCTGAAACCATCAGTATCATTTCTTACAGCACAATAGTATTTCTTCACATTTATATACCTTAATTCTTTCAGCCAATCTCCAGTTGATGGGTACCCCCTCAGATTCTCATACTCTGTGACCTCAAAAGGAGCCAAATTTCCATGTTATCCTTAGGGTTTATTTTCCTTAGGACTAAGTGTTCCCTTAACCTACCTTAATTCCTCCCTCTAATTCTCTCTTCTTGTTTGTTGAATGAAATAGATTTTTGTGTCCAACTGTGTGTGTGTGTGTGTGTGTGTGTAGTACCAGTATTATTCCCTCCTTTGATCAGTTTAGATGAGAATGAGGATTGAGTTCTGTCACCCTCTTCCTTGTTTGTCCACTTGTGTACCCCGATTATATAAGATAATTTTCCTTATCCTTTTTCCCTTCTTCCCTTAGTATGTTGTTCTTCCATTCCTTTTAAGATCATCAAGACTAACAGAACTACTTCCCAAGCCTTCTTTCTAATTCCATTCGCTCTGTGACCCCTGATAGTGATAAGGTTCAGAGGGGACATATCCTCATATTTGAATGTAAGCAGTTTATCCTTAGGGACAGCTAGGTGGCACAGTGGATACAGTGCCAGGCCTGGAGTCAGGAAGACATCTTCCTGACTTCAAATCTGGCCTCAAACACTTACTAGCTATGTGACACTGGACACTTAACCCTGTTTGCCTCAGTTTTCTCATCTGTCAAATGAGCTGAAGAAGAACATGGCAAGCCATTCTAGCACCTCTGTCCAGAAAACCCCAAATGGGGTCACGAAGAGTCGAACATGACTGAAAACAACTGAGAAACAAAGAGTGTCCTTGTTGGTTCCTTATCATTGTTCATTCATGTTTACCTTTTTATATTTCTCTTAATTCTTGTGTTTGAACCTCAGAGTTTTTACCGAGCTCTGGTCTTTTAATCAGGAATGCTTGAAAGTCCTCTATTTCATTAAAGGTGCCCCCCCCCCCATTATACTCAGTTTTACTAAGTAAGTAATTCTTGGCTGTAATATTATGTCCTTTGCCTTCTGGAATATGGTATTCCAAGTTTTCCTCTCCTTTATTATGGTGGCTACTAAATCATGTGTGATCCTGACTGGCGCCCCTCAGTACTTGAATTCTTCCGTTCTAGCTGCTTTCAGTATTTTTTCTTTGACTTGTACAGTCTGGATTTTGGCTATGATATTCCTAGGAGTTTTTGGTATGAAGTTTGTTTCAGGAAGTACTTGGAAGATTCCTTACATTTTTATTATGATCTCTGGTTCTAAGAGAATGGAATAGTGTTCTTTTAAGATTTTTTGAAATATGGTGTCTAGGCTCTTTTTTGGTCAGGGTATTCAGGTAGTCAGTGATTCTTAAGTATTTTCTTCATCTGTTTTCCAGTCAGTTATTTTTGCCATGGACAGGTAGGTGGCACAAAGGTTAGAGTGCCAGGCCTGGAGTTAGGAAAACTAATCATCCTGAATTCAAATCTGGCCTCAGATACTTACTAGCTGTGTGATCCTGGGCAAGTCATTTAGGCCTAGGAAATTGAGACAAACAGGGCTAGAAAATGACTTCCTGTGACTTTTTCTGAGATTTCCCCATCAGTATTAGGTCTGGTGTGTTTTCTAGATCTGTTTTGGAGGAGAGCTCCCCACTGTACTGTTTGCAACTACTAATCCATTTTTAGACATCAAAAATGGTTAAAATAGAGTTTTCGTGATTAAAGGGGGACACTGTTTATTGGGAAATTCATATGTGTGAAGCTTGCTGTTCATTCTCTAGTGAGTTGAGTTCGAAAGGTATTAGCTCTATTTAATCCTTAATCTACTAAATTTTCAATCCAGTTATTTCCACCAGGTGAGTTGCAACTTTAGGCTATGGCTACACAACTACCAGTGAGTTTTATCCCCTAAGTGTGGAAAAAGAAAGAAAAACGATAACAAAAAACAACTAGATAAGATCCAGACTAGATAATGTCTCTCTTATAAAAATAGCCTCTATTAAAATATAAAAATTTAACTGCTAATTAGTAATTACTAATGTGTACATTCATTTTTTAAAAGAATTCAATATGGAGTAAGATTCAAAGAAATACAAATACATGGGGGGAAAAGTATCTTCCTAAATGAAGTTCATCTACTTTTAATCTTTGCTTGTTCTTTGCCTTTAGTATTTAAGATCTATTAATTTATTGCCTGCCAAAGCAGACTGACTCTTTTTTTCTTAGATCTTCATGAATTACTATTGCCAAAAAAAATATTCATTGACCGTTGGTCAGTTTTCTAGTGAGGGGTCTTTTTGCTGTTTCATGAACAGCCTAATTAAATTCAAACGTGGTCTGTTCCTAGGTGAGTACCTGAAACTTGACTAACTTCATAGGACATGCCAGAACTTGTGTTCTGCCTTGTTGCATACAGCCTTTGAGAATACAGGGTCACTTCCTCCACAGGAGGAGTTGAAGTAGGACTTCATATCGTAGTTTTGTTTTTCTCATTTTGCTTTAA
Organism: Trichosurus vulpecula; assembly: GCF_011100635.1. Classification (NCBI taxonomy): domain Eukaryota; kingdom Metazoa; phylum Chordata; class Mammalia; order Diprotodontia; family Phalangeridae; genus Trichosurus; species Trichosurus vulpecula. The sequence goes on along the minus strand of NC_050574.1, from coordinate 99,482,458 downwards.
AGGAGAAAACTTTATTTTTCATCCCTTATGGGAAGGTTTTACATTGCTCCTTAATTGTTGACTTGTTTCAAAGTTCTCTGCCTTCAGACCTGTCTTTAGGGTAGCTTGGATATATCAAAAGCCCTTTTGTACACTTGCCACTCTTTAGGGGGAAAGTGTTGATTTGTCTCCTCTCATTGACACCCAGAGCAGCATTCTACTTTTCTAATCTCTTTACCCTTTTTAAAGAAATAAACTGGTCCTTTGCTTAATAGATCTATCTGCTGTACTGGGGAAACCACAAAGTAAGAAAAGATCAGTATAACAACCATGTTGCTAGCAGCTGTTGGTGGGGTTCAAGACCAACAACAAGAGCACACAGGAGGGCTGCTAGCACAGAATCTTTGATCTGCTTTTCTACAGAAAGCAACTTTAAGGGTTTACAATCTCACTTTAATCAAACATACATATATCATTCACTTAGTTCAGGGGGAAAGCCAGCATCCCAAATTTCAGAGCAAATACAGACAGAAATTACAAACAGATAAAATATAAATAGAGCAAATATAAATAGAACAAATAACACAAATCAACAGACAGGCTTTGTCTGATCAGGACATCACATACATAGTTACCAAAAAGAGAAGCACCAACATCTGGGTTTTTAAAGCCGGGGGCTTTGAACAATGGCTTAACCCAGAGTCTTAATGGCTTACCCAAGAGTCTCATCTGGTCAAATCACAGGACACTCTTCCAGTGAATGAGAGCCCCAAAACAAACCACCGACCTCAGATTTCATATACCCTTTTCAGGTTCAGAGGGTGTCACAACCATGACTCAAACCTGTGAACTAGGCTTTCTTGTTTCTTAAGCTGGTCAAAGACTCTTGATTCAATCAAAGAAACAAAAGATAACATAAAGTCTACTTTGCTTGCCATTACATTGAAAGGCAAGGCTCATCAAAGGTACTTGATTACCTTAGCATTCTAAAAGAGAAAACAAAAAAGTCCTACCCTAATTACCTTAACAATCAGGTTAGAGATGACCATTTCCTTATTAATCCCCAATTTCTGCCCTTTTTTGAGATAATTTATTTCAGCATGATGAGATTCCATAATTTGAAGAGGATAGCTTTTGTGTAAGATCATTCTAGCAGGCTTCTTGCAGTTTTTGAATCTGACTTTTGCCAGAGACTTTCCTCCCCCAAATTTTCTTTTTTATTATGAACTTAATTATCAACAGACATTTCAATATACAAAGAAAGGAGATAAAAGAAATTGTGAACTTCTGTTATATATACTTTTTAAAAGAAACACATAGTAAATATATATAAAATTCAACAGGTTAGTAGGTGATAAAACAGAGACTTAAGGGGCTTTTTTTTTCTCTCACACAACTTGTATTTTAAAACACTTTTTGACATATCTATTTCTAAACATGACTCCACTGGTTTCATCATAATATTTTTGTGAAGGTGCATAAATTCATTTTTAAAAGGTTTATTCAGAAATGATACTCACCTGGGAGCCAAGATGGTGGCTGGAAAGCAGGGACCAGCCTGAGCTCCCTGCCGAGCCCCTCCAAAAACCTATAAAAAATGGCTCTGAACCAATTCTAGAACGACAGAACCCACAGAACAGCAGAGGGAAGCAGGGCTCCAGCCCAGGACAGCCTGGATGGTCTCTGGGTAAGGTCTATCCCGCATGGAGCCAGGAGCTGGGAGCTGGGAACGGAGTGGAGTAGAGCCCAGCCTGAGCGGCGTGGACTAACAAGACCAGCAACCAGGCAGAGCATGCCCTAGCGCCCTGATTCAGTAAGCTGGAGACTTCTCAACCCACAAACACCAAAGACTGCGGAGAAGGTTAGTGGGAAAAGCTGCGGGAGTGGAAGGAGTTCCCGATTCGGCTTCCAGCCCCCGGGGCAGCGGAGGTGGGGCAGCTACGGCTGCTGCTGCTTCCGGCTCCAGGCCCACCTGGTGGGAGGAATTAAGTGGCGGATCAGAGCAGGGGTGCACAGCCTGCCGAAGATCTAAGCCCAGTTCGGGTTGGGGGTTGGGGAAGGAGCAGTGCGGGTCTGACAGAGCTGGCACCTCCCCCCCAAACGTGGAACATAGAACTCTGTAGTCTACAAGCAGTCTTACACCACTGAAAAACTCAAAGGTCAAGTTAGTTGGCTGGGAATATGGCCAGGCAGCGAAAACACACCGAGATTCAGTCTCAGGCTTTGCATTCTTTCTTTGCTGACAAAGAAGACCAAAACATACAGACAGAAGAAATTAATAAAGTCAAAGAGCCTACAACAGAAACCTCCAAGAAAAACATGAACTGGTCCCAGGCCATGGAAGAGCTCAAAAAGGATTTGGAAAAGCAAGTTAGAGAAGTAGAGGAAAAATTGGAAAGAGAAATGAGAAGGATGCGAGTAAACCATGAAAAACAAGTCAATGACTTGCTAAAGGAGACCCAAAAAATACTGAAAAATACACTGAAGAAAACAACACCTTAAAAAATAGATTAACTCAAATGGCAAAAGAGCTCCAAAAAGCCAATGAGGAGAAGAATGCCTTGAAAGGCAGAATTAGCCAAATGGAAAAGGAGGTCCAAAAGACCACTGAAGAAAATACTACTTTAAAAATTAGATTGGAGCAAGTGGAAGCTAGTGACTTTATGAGAAATCAGGATATTATAAAACAGAACCAAAGGAATGAAAAAATGGAAGCCAATGTGAAATATCTCCTTGGAAAAACCACTGACCTGGAAAATAGATCCAGGAGAGATAATTTAAAAATAATTGGACTACCTGAAAGCCATGATCAAAAAAAGAGCCTAGATATCATCTTGCAAGAAATTATCAAGGAGAACTGCCCTGATATTCTAGAGCCACAGGGCAAAATAGAAATTGAAAGAATCCATCGATCGCCTCCTCAAATAGATCCCAAAAAGAAATCTCCTAGGAATATTGTCGCCAAATTCCAGAGCTCCCAGATCAAGGAGAAAATACTGCAAGCAGCCAGAAAGAAACAATTTGAGTATTGTGGAAACCCAACCAGAATAACCCAGGATCTGGCAGCTTCTACATTAAGAGATCGAAGGGCTTGGAATGCAGTATTCCGGAGGTCAATGGAGCTAGGATTAAAACCTAGAATCACCTACCCAGCAAAACTGAGTATCATGCTCCAAGGCAAAATATGGATTTTCAATAAAATAGAGGACTTTCAAGCTTTCTCAGTGAAAAGACCAGAACTGAATAGAAAATTTGACTTTCAAACATAAGAATCAAGAGAAGCATGAAAAGGTAATCAAGAAACAGAAATTGCAAGGGACTTACTAAAGTTGAACTGTTTTGTTTACATTGCTACATGGAAAGATGATGTGTATGATTCATGAGACCTCAGTATTAGGGTAGATGAAGGGAATATGCATATATATATGTTTATGTGTATATGTAAGTGAATGTGTATGTATGTATGTATCTATGTGTATATATATGTGTGACACAGGGTGAGTTGAAGATGAAGGGAAGATATCTAGAAGAAATAAAATGAAATTAAGGGATGAGAGAGCAACATACTGAGAGAGGGAGATAGGGAGAGATAGAATGGGGTGGATTATCTCGCATAAAGGTGGGAAGAGGAAGCAGTTCTGTGGGAGGAGGGGAGAGGGCAGGTGAGGGGGGAATGAGTGAACCTTGCTCTCATCAGATTTGGCCTGAGGGGGAATACCATACATACTCAGTTGGGTATCTTACCCCACAGGAAAGAAGAGGGAGGAAGATAAGAAAAAGGGGGGGGGATGATGGAGGGGAGGGCAGATGGGGGTGGAGGTAATCCAAAACAAACACTTTTGAAAGGGGACAGGGTCAAGGGAGAAAATTCAATAAAGCGGGATGGGTTGGGAAGGAGCAAAATATAGTTAGTCTTTCACATCATGAGTATTGTGGAAGGGTTATACATAATATTACACATGTGGCCTATGTTGAATTGCTTGACTTCTTAGGGAGGGTGGGTGAGAAGGGAAGAGGGAAGAGAATTTGCAACTCAAAGTTTTAAAAACAGATGTTCAAAAACAACAAAAAATATGTTTTTGCATGCAATTAAAAAATAAGATACACAGGCAATGGGGCGTAGAAATTTATCTTGCCCTACAAGAAAGGAAGGGAAAAGGGGATGAGAGGGGAGGGGGGTGATAGAGGGGAGGGCTGACTGGGGAACAGGGCAACCAGAATATACGCCATCTTGGAGTGGGGGGGAGGGTAGAAATGGGGAGAAAATTTGTAATTCAAACTATTGTGAAAATCAATGCTGAAAACTAAATATGTCAAATAAATAAATTTAAATTAAAAAAAAAAAAGGTTTATTCAGATGTTCAAGGTGCTGAGGATACAAAAGGGAAAATGAAAAAGTACTTGCCCTCAAGGAATTTACATTCTTTTTGGCTTTGGAAGGATAATGATATGATGGATGAATATGTGTGTGTGTGCATATGTATATGTCTATACATATATATTTATATATATATTAGGAGCAAAAGAGACAAAGGAGAAATCAAAATAAGGTAGAATTTTTGAGGAAAGAGGTGGAACTAATATCTCAGGAAATTAGGAACACTTCATAGAGTAAGTGGCATCTGAGCTGATGGAAAATGAGAGATCTGAAAAATAGATGAAGAGAGAGTGCATTCCAATCATGGAGGCTGGCTTGTGCAAATCCTCAGAGGGAGATGGAATGTCAAGTTCAAGGAACAGCTAATAGTTTGGTTTGGCTGGAATGTAGAATATGTGAAAAGGGAGTAATATGAAATAAAGCAGATTGAAGAAAGAAAATGGGATGAAAATAAGGAAGGTTGAAACCAGATTGTAGAGAGCCTTAAATGGCTAGTGAAGCTTATATTTTATCCTAAAGGCAACAGGTTTCTGTCAGAGCTTTTTCAGTAGGGGAAAGATGTGGTTATTCACCTGTCCTTCAGAATATTATTTTGCAAACTTTGTGGATAGGTTAGAGATGGAAAAGGTTGATGTCAGAGGGGTCAGTTTGGGAGACTATAACCTGAATTAGGATGGTGGCCATGTTGGTGGAGAGAAGGGAATGGTCCCAAAACTTTTGCAAATAGAAATAATTAGGTGTGGCAGCTCATTAAATATAGGGTTGCTGAAGAGAGAATAGTCAAACATGACTAAAATTATGAACCTGGGTGGCTAGGAAGATGGTGGATGAACTTACCAGAAATAGGGTAATTTGGAGAAAGAGAAATGCTGGTGGGAGAGAGGTTTAGGGAGAAATGGTGAGTTTATTTTTAGTTCATGATGGATTTTAGGTGATGGTGGCAGAAGGGCTAGGACCTGCCCAGCAGGCAGTTAGAGATACTAGACTTAAATTCAAGAGAGAGATTAGGGATGGAGATGTAGATTTGGGAGTCATTGTACACAAACAATAAGTGAACCTAGGGAACACAGATAAGATTAAAAAAGGATAGAGAGGATAGGAAAAGCCTCAGAACAGTACTTTGGGGAGACACTCTTTTTAAAAGGTCACTCTCTTTTTCTATGATTTTTTGGTGTTTAACAAACAAACAAAACTAAGATGATCATTTACATATACAGTGAACAGCAGAAGGGGCTTGTACATTAAAGTAAGAATTAATATTCTATATAATTTGCTTTTCAGTTATATGATACATTTGATGTGGTGTTTTCAAAGGTGCCGTATTTGATTCCTTCTGCTTTTTTCATTGCATTCTAAAAACACAAAGACTTCTTTTCTTAAGTTTCTCCTTTTTCCTCCTGTTAATAACTTATTCAGTATTCTCTACTCCACCCCCACTCCCACCCCCAAAGAAAAGCAATACTGTTAGTTTAAAAAAAATGCCCATATTGGCCACTTCCAAAAATTTATTCTGTACCTTAAGTTCATCGTCTGTGTGTCAGAGGATGGGTAGTGTGTTTCATCACTTGTCCTCTGGAATCTTGGTTGGTTGTTTCATTGATCAGAATTTGTAAGATTTTTTTTTTAAGTTTTTCTTTACAATGATATCGTATAATTGTTCTACTGATTCTGTTCACTTCATTCTTCATTTATTTATATGTCTTCCTAGGATTATCTGAAAATGTCCATGTCCTCATTTCTTACAGCTCAACAATATTCTGTTAAGTTTATATACCATAATTTATTTAGCTATTCTCCAATTGAAGAACACCTCCCTAGTTTCCAGTGCTTAGCCACTACAAAAAAAGAGATAGAATAAATATTTTTCTGTGTATGAGTCTTTTTGCTCTTTGACCTCTTTAGGATAATGTTAATATAGGGCAAACTGTACACTTAGTGACGTTTTGATTATATAGTAGTTCCAAATTTCTTTCCCCAGTGACTGAATCAATTTATAGTCATTTTCCTTTCCTTCTCTTCCCTTCCCCCTTGCCCCTCCCCTTCCTCTTCTGCTTCCCTTCCTTCCCTTTCCTGTTCTCCTTCTCCTTCCCCTTCCCTCTCCTCCTATTCCCTTGTGTGGAGTCTCAGGGATGCTTCAATTTGCTTGTCTCTGTTAGTGATTTGATATATAAAACAATTGATTTAAATATATTAAAAAATGAGCCATTCCTCAAAAGACAAATATTCAAAGTATATGAACAAGCAGTTCTCAAAGAAATCCAGACTCTCAATGGGAATTTTAATAAAACAAGTGTTTTGTCAGAAGTCTTTTCGTTATGTGTTTGATATCATGTGGTTATGTTTTTGTTTTTGCCATTAATATGGTCCATTATGGTTGTCCTAATCTTGAGGTAACCTTTCATTGCTGGTATAAATGTTGTTGCAACCTCTTTACTAATTATTTATGTAAAGTTTTTGCATCAATATTCTTTAGGAATATTGGTCTCTAGCTTTTTTTCCTCTCTATTTCTTTTCTTTTTAAAAAATTTTTCCCTGGTTTCAGCATTGAGACCATCTTTTTTACGATAGTAGGAATTTGGTAGGATCCCTTATTTCTCTATTTTCACAAACATTTTACATAATGTTAAAATTAATTGTCCTTTGAGTGTTTGATAGAATTCACTTGTGAATCCATTTAGTCCTGGTATTTTTTCTTTGGGAATTAATTTATGTCTTGTCCAGTTTCTTTTTCTGAAGTTGTTCATTTACGTTCTGTATTCCTTGTTCTGTTAATCTGGATATTTCATATTTTTTCAAAAGACGTCCAAGTTGTCCGTTTTGTATGCATCTAATTGGGCAGAAAAGCTCCTAAGAATGTTCTTTTTTTTGTTTTTTGGAATTCTTTTTTATATCAGAAACTTATTTTTCCTCCTTTCATTTAAAAAAAATTAGGCTTACTGTTATTAAGGTTTACTGTGCCTTCTGCCCACCCTTGCCTCTTCTCTTCTAATTCCTAGTTTAATCTATCAGTTCAATCACCTTTTTGGTTTCCATTTTGTCAATCTCTTCTTTGATTTTTCAAAATTTCTGTTTTGATGTTCAGTTCACGTTTTTTTTTTATTTGTTGTTTTTCTAGTTCTAACTGCATTCTTAATTCATTGTTCTGTTCTTTCCTTCATTGATGAAAATGTGTACAGGTACACATTTCCCCCAAGGATTGTTTTGGCTACATCCCAAAAGTTTTGTTGTGTTGTCATTTTCTTTCATTATATATTTGTCATTTTCTTTGTCATTTTTGTCATTTTCTTTCATTATCTATTTTCTCTTCATTTCTATGATTTATTCTTTCACCCAGCAATTCCTAAGGTTATTTAATCTCCATTTAAAACCTTTTCTTCGCAAGCTCCTTTTGAATGTAATTTTTATTGTGCTGTGGTCAGTAAAGGATATGTTTAATATTTTTGCTTTAAAAATTGATAACTTGAATTTCTTCCTCTGAAAACTTTTCATATCTTTTGACCATTTATCAATTGGGGAGTGGCTCTTATTTTTGTACATTTAAATCAGTTCCATATTTATCTGAGAAATGAGACCTTTATCAGAAAAATATGATGCAGAATTTTTTCCCAGTTAACTATTTCTCTTCTAATTTAGCTGAATTAGGTTTATTTGTAGAAAAAAATAATTTTATGTAATCAGTCATCCACTTTACCTTTAGTGATACTTCCCAGACCATTGCAATCATCTTCTGGTTGGTTTTCCTGCCTCAAGTCTGTCCACACTGCAGTTTATCCTTTACTAAGCTATCAAAGTGATAAAAAAAAGTAGGTCTGACCAGATAGTCTCCTACTGAGAAAACTCCAGTGACTCCTGTCATCTCCAGGATCAAATATAAAATCCTCACAACCTGGCCCCTTCCTACTTTTACAGGCTTCTTGCTTCCTCTACACACACTGTGATCCACTGACTTTGGCCTCCTGTCTGTTACTTACACACATCACTCTGTCTTCCACCTTCATGCCTTTTCACTTGATCCTGAAGTTTTAGAATGGCAAATAAATGTACAATTGTTTACATAACAGAAATGGCTGAGTGAAAGTAAATTTAAGTATGTCAGTGTAGAGGGTCTACTTTATGTAGACTTAAATTAATGTGAGATATGTACCTTTATATTTAGAAAGCTGGATGTTTCCTTCATACGTTAAACTATTAATAAGCATTAAAAAAATGACCCTATGACCTGGTGATTTCTCTGGCTTCCTTTAAGGCTCGGGTTACCCTGTGTTTTAGGTAATGCCTTTCCTGGTGTTCTGCCCTCTCCCCTAATATTTCCTTGCTGCTAATACCTTCTTTCTGAGATTCCATTCCAGTTACACAATGTATATGTATATTTATCTATATCATATTTTATGCACACGCACATTATAGATTGTCTCCCCATCCCAATATTCCCTTATTCCTTAGAATGTGAACTCTAAGGGCTAGGACTGCTTTTTTGCATTTCTTTGTCTTCCCAGAAGTTAACACAAAACTGGGAAGGATAGCTAACATATGATGAGATTAAAAGGTCAAACGACCTCAAAAGGATTATATCTCAGACTAAATCTGTTAAGATGAAATTTAATAGCAACAAATGTCAAGTTCTATACTTGGTCCCAAAAAATTAAATGTACAAGTATGGGGGGGATTAGTTTATATGAAAAAGATGTGGTTTTTTTCTTAGTGAACACGAGTCAGTAATGTAATATGGAAAGCACAAGAGCAAATGTAATAGACATTACTAGGAGCAAAACATAATGTGCTGTACAAGGAAGGTGAAAATCTTATTGTAATTTGCCCTGGTTAAATCATATCTAAGGTCTTGTATCTGTGTTCTATTCTGGGCACCACATTTTAGGAAGGATTTGGTGGGTAACCAGGATGGTAAAGGTATTCAGAACTATGCCATATGAAGATGGATTGATAAAGTAGGGGATGTTCTTGCCTGAGAGGAGAGAGTTTAAGGACTGTATAATAGTGATATAGAAGAGGAGTTAGACCTATTTTGGGGCCCAGAAGGCAATGGATGGCATTTGAAGAGAGATAATCATCCTTTCCATCCACCCACACTCCTTTCAGTAGTCTTCTGGGAGACCAAGTGACCACTTGTTGAAGCTAATATTGTAAAAGGTATGGGTTGTGTTAG